>NC_060057.1:4680000-5880000 GCF_905333055.1 Maniola jurtina | reverse complement strand
CATAACGGGTATCTTTACCCTCTTTTTGGATTTATATGTGTAATTGGTAATTAATTATTGAACGACAGAGTATGATATGCTACAAAATATAATGCTCTATATTTTATAATGGTTAACGCATTAAACGTGCCTCTCGTACAGTAGGTATAGCAGACTGGGTAAAAACCTTTTTGAAAGAAGCAAGCATATCTGCTACTTCTAGTAGCATACACTCAACTCAGGGAAAATCATTCTTATGATGAGATGGCCCATGAAAATTAGCAATCAGCTAATACAATTCAAAATTTTTCTAAATGTAAAGTGATTGAAGGCAATGTACTTAGTCCAGGTGGTATCGCTCAACTAACTATTCTTCAGTTCTATGACTGATAGTTAAAATTCTTTTCTTTATTGATTTTGTATTCAAATAAACAAAATTTTGTTTATGAAAAAGAACATAATATCATATAAGTACTCATTATGGTACAAATGTTATCACATTGGCGTAGAATTCTAATATCTTTTATATGGCATCACCAGGCGAAAACAAACAGGGTCTCAATATAAAGCTTCCAGTTACGGTCAAGTTATTTAATAGTAGCGTTTTACCTGAAAATAAAACGCATATTAAAATACTTACCTCACTGGAAGCTTTCAGTAATTCCTGCCTGGTGATATTGAGCCAATGAAGCCATGGCCGCGCTGAGCAATTTACGAAAACTTTGAGCACGACCCCGCCAGGTGGCGCCACAAAACCGGATATGACATCAATAAAAGTACGAAAACTGGCATGAAATCGACGGAAACGGAAATGCTACTCTCAATATAAAGCTTCCAGTGAGGTAAGTATTTTAATATGCGTTTTATTTTCAGGTAAAACGCTACTAATAAAATGCCTCGAAAAGGAGCACCATGTATTTTTTTTATTTAAAAAAGAAATCATTCATTAATTGAATTCATTCAAATTGAACTACATTCACTTAAATAAAATATAAATACTTAAAGTATTTTAAACTAAACTGTCCATATTTTATGGACAGTAAAGAAACATAACTCACTTTACGGTTTTAGACTATGCTCTGACTTCATAATTTCTTATTTATTAGTCAGGACGCGGCCTACAAAAGCAACCAAGCGGAAATTTTGGAAGCAAATTTTTATACTACTAATAAATAAGTAATAATATAATTAATTTGCTAATGCTTAATAATAGCGAAAAGAAAGTTTAGATTCTTTCTTTTCTATTTCATTACTCATAACAATAACTGTCAATATACTATCATATTCAAATTCAAATTCAATGATTTATTCAATAAAATGTAGGTACAATATGTTGCAATAAAATCTGATGAGCCTTATACATTTTACCATACCACTATAACTGGTGTTTGAATATTACCTTAAATTATATTAAATTAAATACAAAATGTATACGATTCCACGTATTTTGCAATCTTTTGACAGTTTTTTTCAACAATATTGCATGATGTGGTTCTTGTATTATTTTGTGCATATTATATTGTGGCCTATGTAGTAAAAAATCTATACTAATAAATAACATTGAAGTGTCGTGTCTGTTTGAACGGGCTAATGGAACGGGCTCCGGAAAGGCTAAACTTATTTTGACGGGATTTTCACAGACAAGTAGAAGATTAACCAAAGAGTAACATAGGTTACTTTTTTAACCGATTTTGGTTAAAATGGAGTTTTGTTTTTCTACCTATGTACACTGATATCTCCGAGATTTCTGAACCGATTTGCGTATATTTTTATTCGCTAAGGGAACTTTGCGACATTGTTCCATAAAAAAATTGGATTCCAACTCCTCAATCCTGATGCTGCAGGGGATCTGACCAATCCACGCGGGCGAGGCTGCGGGCATCATCTAGTTAGCAATATGTTTGAATGCGTTCGTGTTTCCTGCCAAGCATAAAATAAATACCTACCCACAAAGCAAGAGCGATTAATCATGTTCTACGCAAACGCGCTATAACCAAGCCCTCATCATTGCTTTTTATCAAGCATATTATTAAGTCGTCAAGCGTAAATAAAATAGTGAAATAATAAATCTTCAAATATTTCCGCTTAGAAGCTGATGAACAAGACGAAATAAAAATAAATTCTAAAACACAGCAATCATTAAAAATCTTTCACTTCGATGTTCACATTTATTCCACAAATGTTTTCTCATTAAAAATCTACGACATAGCATTAACAGAGGACTCTCCGTCACTCGCTTCATACCAACGTAGTTTAATTCTCATTTGAATAGTAAGCAACAAAAATCAATAAAAGTAGACACGTTTTAGAAAATAATATCCGTCTGCCTGTGGTTTACCGATTTTCGTAAAAATGTCTTGTTTTATATTTACACGGGTTTAAAAATTTATATGTACTTAAATCCTTGGGCCCGTATAACTTTAAAACATAATATATTCTGGAAATCTGGAAAATCACAGACACAGATTGTAGTTCCAAGAAAGAATCTACAAAATTTAATTGAGTTTCATAATCATAATTTATTCATTGCAAATGCACGTTTTACAATAGATACAGTTATACTTGTAATAGGTACAGTTAATTTTTAATACAGTTTTCAAGTCACAGTATAATGGTGTGCAATTTTATAGGTAGGTAGCATTTACAATTACCAGTTTGATTGGTTAATATTAAAATAAGGGCCAAACTACGTTTGTTTGGAGCTCAATACGAATGAACCTCTCGATGGTAACTCAATTATCACGATAGAAAAATAAAAAATGATTTTATTTTACTTAATTCGAGTCGCCCACGCACTCTTAAGTTACTTTGACAACCTATTATTTTATTGCCTTTAATACGTATACAATTAATATTTACTCAAATCTAGTTTAAATGAATACATTTAGATCTAATTTTTGTGTAGCATTTTTTACATTACAATGTGTAATCTTTTCTGTAAAAAAGATTCCGACGAATTGAGAACCTTCTCCTTTTTTGGAAGTCGGTTAAAAATGAATAGGTACACTCAGTCAGGATTTTACTATAATTTGATTCCAATAAGAAAAATAAATGAATTCGAAATATATACGAAATAGTTATGAATAATATCATGAGCCGCACTTGGAGCCGCATTGTTTTAAAAATATTTCATTCATAATATTATAAGTACAGAATTTTGTATTCATGCATTATTCAATTAAAAATATAAATTCAATATTACGTATGCTTAATAAGAAAGTTCTTACAGTTCGTTAAACTGTATATAACTAGATATCATAATATCTATAAAAATCTGTATATTTTTTTCTAAAAATATTTTTTTTTAACCTATATTCAGGTTCAGGTATTATTAGGTCTATAGTTCCTGTATGAATGGATACATTTATTAAATACATTTTTGTATTCTCCTACAGAATTTTACGATTTAAGTTTTAACGTTTTTGCATAAAGTATTTTAGTTATTAAAGGCAATGTTGTTTGTATAATCTATAAGATTGAAACTGGAACTACCCGTGAAATGTACTTTGTGATGTCAAAATTGACACTGACATAACAAAATACCCTCATACATGTACTGTCAAATTTGACGTCACAAGCAAAACTAAGAATAGGAATATCAATGTCCGGACTTTGTCTGTGTTGATGTTAGCCGCCAGGGCGCGTTTTGCTTTTTTGGAGTGTTTTTTGTTAAAACTGACTGGAAAGCGCTCTAAGGGGGTGCCGTGCGTATGTCGGCGAGCGCCGGCACAGACGGGGTCCATATTTGTATAATTTCCCTAACTTGTTACCAAATAACTACAAACTTGACATTGACTAATCTTTGTAAAGCCAGACGAGAGACCAAAAAAAAAAATACCAATGTCCTCTACCTGTCAACTGTGATTTGAAAATTGCAATTTGCACGGAAAATACTTTGCATACATATAAGAATGCTTTTCTACATTATTTAACAATGTCTAAGTCCTACAAAATGTATTAAAAATATATTGAATCTAACAATATCTAGCTAATACTTCACAACATGGCGGAAATTCATTCCTATTCTTAGTTTGAACGCATTGTACAGTAACAATTTGAATGTCATAGCGAATAAAACTGATCGCACATTACAGCATGTCAACACCTTAGGGTTACTCGGAGGGTGCCAATGGGACCTTATTACTAAGCTACCCGTCCGTCTGTCTGTCTGTCAGCGGGCTGTATCTCATGAACCGTTATAGGTTGGAGTTAAGATTTTCAAAGTATGTATTTCTATTGCCGCTGTAACAACAAATAATAAAAAATTAAGTTTGCAAATTTCAAAATGGCCGACATGAAAATTAAGTACACATTAGATATAAATATATTTTACGATGGTATGGAAGGAACCCTTCGTTTGCGAGTCCTACTCGCACTTGACCGGTTTTATTTGTGCTGTTCATCATCATAATGTGCGTTCAGTAGGTTTAGTATAACATTTTAAATCTCACAGACGTTGATAGAATTCGAGCGTCGAAAGGCGTCAGTGTTTAAGTAAAATGTACCTTCATTCCCTTGTTTTAAAGTTTAATTTCGTCCATACATCTACAGACAGCGCTAAAAACGGGCACCTTACGAAATTAAAATCAGTTGTACTGAATTTAGGACTTTAAACAAAGAAACTTTAAGTCTATTTTACTCTAACCTGAGGCTGTCAATTTTTTTAAAGCTAGAGTTTGTCAATACTCAATACATCTATAATCTAGCGTTGCAAGTGGACACTCTTATGGTACTAGATTTTTAATTTTAAGTCAATGACATTTGGGTTCAATTTACTCTGACGTTTATTTCTCGAATTCTATCATAGTAACATGTAAAATCTCGTACAGTACCCGGCGGGAAATATTGTACATCGATCTTTAAAAAGAGATAGCGGTTTCGTAGAGCGTTGAGATCGATAAAACGTCACATAGGTATGAGTGACAGAGACAACGCTCTACAATGCCTACATCTCTTTCTAAAGGTCGATGTACGGTCGACATCAGAATTCGAGTAGCAATTCTGCGAAACTATTGCATCAATAACCTATCGCACTTATAACCTTTTTCTATAAACAAGCCACATACATAACGCAGGTAGGAAGGTACCTGCCCTGTGACACAGGGGCACGACCTTGCCACGCGAATAGAATGAGACATGATGAGAATAAACAACAAAATGAGAATATACATACATTAAATTTGAAAATGTATAATCTGACAAAATATTATAGCGAAGCTATTTCTTACTTTGATATTAATAGTTTTACTAATAAGTTTAGATTGACCGGTGACAGTATGCATCTTCCAAAGAGATGCAAGATGCATATTGCTTCACTATTAGCATATAATTTAAATGATTCAGTTACAAGTGTTGTAACAAAGTCTCTTGACTCTTATACAAACCGTACGTCTAGTACTAATATTTTCTGTATTGACTCGAGTACTTCCAGTACTAATATTTCAATTATTGACTCAAGCAATGGTTTATGTACTATTAGGAACCCTATTGCTTGTTTAAACTAGATAGTAAGACAACGGAGGAGCTCTGTAAAATGAATACTGTACATCAAAACATACAGAGCCTCACCGGCAAGGATGGTAAATTTTTTAAATTAAGTAGTAACACAACAGACAAGCAATGTATGATTAATCTTGTACACCAAAATATACAGGGCTTGTCTGGCAAAGAATATGAAATTGAACTTTTTATTAAAAAATTAGATATTGATATTCTATGCCTTACTGAGCATTGGCTCAATAGTTATCAATTAATTGTCAATCTTGGGAATTATTCATTGTCAAGTGCGTTCACAAGAAAGAAGGCTATTCGCGGAGGATCTATGATAATAACCCGCAACAACATTAATTACAAGGAACGAAAAGACATTCTTAATCTTTCGGTTGAACGCACTATTGAGCTGTCCTGTGTTGAGCTGGAGCGATATATTATAGTTTGCGCATACCGACCTCCTTCAGGTGACTTTTCTCTGTTTGAGGACGTCATGGAGGAGGCACTGAGGCGGATATGTAGGTCATCAAAAAAAATATTGATTTGTGGAGACTTTAATATTGATATTTTACTTCACACCTCCTTTACAGACAGATTACTTAACTTATTTAAAAGTTTTAATTTAGAAAACATTTTTGTTGAGCCCACACGTGTAACTGCAACTTCAGCTACTTGTATTGATAAAATTTTTGGTGATTGTAAAATTGTTAAAAAATCCATTATCACCACTCTTAGATCCGACCACTGTGGACAAATGATATCTGTTCCCAGCTCTCAACAAAATATAACAAAAGTTATAAAGTATAGGCCAGTCACCACCAAAAAAGTAAGGCAATTCAAACTCAATATTTTATCTACTTTACCTACAATTGACCTTACACAGGGTGGTCCGGATGAACTCTATAAAGCTTTTTTTAGCTGTATAAACTCCCAATTTAATTGTATTTTTAAAGTCATAGAAAAAAGATTGTTTAAAAATCTTAAATTTAGTGAGTGGGCTACTGCTGGCATTTATAAAAGTAGGAACAAGCTGTTTGACTTGTATGCAGAAAAGCAATATAATTATACTCCAACATTTGTTCGTATGTAAGAAATTATTATTTTTATTTTATTTTTTTTATTTTTATTTATTTATGTACCGCCCACAGAGTTACACATTTAGATTAAATACATGTTGTTCCTTAAATTCTTGGGCTCTTATGCAACTCCACTTACGGGCAGTCACAGCATACATTAACATAAACATAAGTCGTACAGTAAAATATAAAATATAATATAATTGCTAACCTAAGGAATATGAAAAAATACCTAAGTTATAAATTTTAAAAGAATATAATAAGATGGAAATTAAATTAAAGTAAAGTTAAGTTAAACTAAGCTAAATTATCTAAATCATCTAAAATACAATATACTTACGGCTAGGGACTGACACTAATTATCGTTATCCTATTGAGGAATCGAATGATTTGAACAACTTGGCTTTAAATTTAGCCAGGTTATCGCAAAACAGATCCGTGGTAATGTCCTTGTCCAAAAATTCCTTATATGTACTACTAAACCTTGGTATTAACGAATGACGACCTAGATTGGTTCTACTGATTCGGTGAGTGAACAGAGGAATAGGATACCGCGGTATACGGGAGGGAACTTTGAAGGATATTTGGCTCAACAGTTCCGAGTTATCCATGGTTCCGTTTGCAAGTTTGTGGAAGAATACCATGTCATGAACTTTGCGTCTGTCCGATAATGAATTTAATTTAAAAAGTTTAAGCCGAGAGATATAGGATAGTCTTTTGTCTTGTCCAATAGAATAAAACTTGGTGAATCGTCTTTGTATGCTTTCTAGACGGTCCTTGTGTACTTGGTAGCTAGGGTTCCATACCACCGAGCCGTATTCTAGTTTGCTTCTAACAAGCGTAGCGAAAAGTATTTTTTTAGTTTTAAGGCTTTTAAATGGCTTAGCATTTCTAAACAAGAAGCCCAACATTTTACGAGCCGATCTACAAATGTTTTCGATGTGTACATTGAATCGTAATTTGGCGTCAATGGTAATTCCCAGATCGCGGACGGCTTCGAGTTTTTGAAGCGAGCAATTGTTGATCGTATATTTGCCTTCAATTAGAGTACGACGACGCTACGAGTAGTTTAGAAATGTTTGCATACAAGCTAAGTCAATTCACATAAAACAGAAAATTATTAATTCTGATAATAAAATCAAAGCAGCTTGGGATATCATCACAGATGAAACTGGGAAACGTAAAGTGGAAAATAATAAATTGGAACTTAAAATTAACAACCATATTACTGACTCCGACTTAGAAATAGCAAACGTATTTGAGGACTTTTTTCGAAACATTCCAGTTACCACTACCAGTTCCCTTAACTCGTCGCCAACGGAAGCCTACACTCTTCTAAGGAGCAATGTTTCTGAGTGCAGTGTATTATTTAAATTTGAACACGTTACCCCATATGATATTGTTAAAGTATTCAAATCGCTACAGTACAAAAAAACCGGAGACCTATGGGGAATTTCAGTAAAAGTAATCAGCAATATTATTGATATTGTTGCTCCATATCTTGCTCTAATCTTTAATGAGTCCGTAGATTCAGGATCCTTTCCAGATCTTATGAAATACAGTAAATTAATTCCTCTTTTTAAATCGGGTAGTAAAACTGACCCAAATAATTACAGGCCAATTTCAATTTTACCGACTTTTAGCAAGATATTTGAAAAAATTATGCTCAACCAACTGCTCCAGCACTTTAATCTGAATAAATTACTTCATTCGGAGCAGTATGGTTTTACTAAAGGTCGATCAACAATCGATGCGGGCGCAATGCTTTTAAAGCATATATTCGATGCATGGGAGAACTCACAGAATGCTATTGGAATTTTCTGTGATTTGTCTAAAGCATTCGATTGCGTTTCGCATGAGACTCTCTTGGCTAAATTGAACCACTATGGAATCAAAGACTCTGCGCTTAGTCTCATTGCGGCCTACCTCAGTGATCGTATACAAACTGTATGTGTAAATGATGTGAAGTCATCCGGATCAGCCTCACTAATGGGTGTTCCACAAGGCTCTATCTTAGGTCCCTTCATGTTTTTGGTATATATAAACGATTTACCATACGATATAGTACAATATCGCAATCATTTTGGACGAAATCGTCCAAAATGATTGCGATATTGTACTATTTGCTGATGATACGTCTTTGATTTTTAAAGTCGATAGAAATTATAATAATTTTGACGATGTAAATAGAACCATATCGCAGGTTACTCATTGGTTTACTGTTAATAATTTGCTTTTAAATGCAAAGAAAACTAAGTGTGTCGAATTCGCATTGCCCAATACTAAGACGGCAAATGATTTTAATTTAATGGTAAATAATGATATGTTGAAAGTAGAAGAAACTACCGTGTTCCTAGGGATAACTTTAGATGCAAAGCTTCAATGGAACGCCCATATATCAACACTTGCTGGTAAACTCAGCTCTGCTGCTTACGCTGTTAGAAAGATTCGACAGATAACTGATGTGGAAACTGCAAAAATTGTATATTTTGCCTATTTTCACAGTATTATGTCTTACGGAATCTTACTATGGGGTAAAGCGGCAGATATTGGAAAAATTTTCGTATTACAAAAAGGGCAATACGCGCAATCTATAATTTAAAACCGCGCGATTCCCTACGAGAGAAATTTAAGGAAATAGGTATTCTTACAGTAGCTTCTCAATATATTTACGCTAATATAATTTTTGTACGACAAAACATTCATAGTTACAAAAAAATCGGTGATTTCCACGACCGGCAAACTAGAAACCGTAATAGGCTCGCATATCCTACGCTCCGCCTCAGGAAAGTGGGAAAATCGTTTGTGGGAATGAGTGTAATATTTTATAATAAAATTCCACAATCAATTTTAGACTTGCCTTTACACAAGTTTAAAAAATCTATTAAAAGTATGCTCCTGAAAAAAGCTTATTATACAATCGAAGATTATGTAAATGACAAAAAAGCTTGGATTTGATTCGCTCCAGCAATATACGGCGCTGCAATTGCTTGTATACAGTATGGCATATTATTGTAAATTGTACATTTGAAAAGAGCAACCGCCGAGTTTCTTGCTGGTTCTTCTCGGTAGGAACAGCATTCCGAACCAGTGGTAGATTATTTTGACGATTCAAAAGCACTTGTAAAAGTTTAATTGAATAAAAATAATTTGAATTTGAATTTGAATTTGAATCATTAAGGTGCTAAACGACTTACGGCGTTTGACTGTACAATATTTCCTGCCAGCTACTGTACTAATTTAGGAACTCTGTTTGAAGATTACAAACCATAGTCGATTTTATTCACTATAGCCGCCGGTTTTTCGCCATGCTAGGCCCCTAGGTCCATGTCAAAGCAGGGCCTGGGATGGGTGTGAGGTGAGTGCGGCGCGTGAGTGGACCCCAGTAGTAGGGGCAGGCTTTCCCCTAAACCTCCTAGACCTCCTAACCCGCCTAGGCCGAGCGACATGCCGCCTTCTGACATTAGTGATGAACCTGGTGAGAAAAAATAAACATTAAAAAAAATCTACAATATTACCTATAGGTACAAACAGCGATAAAGCTAGGTTTGCACTACCAGTGTAAGCGACTATGGACGGGTGCAAATCTAACTTTGTCGTTGACCCTACATAATTTATACGGTTTGGAAATTTTTTAGTTGTCTTAGAAAAGCAGGGAGATTTATGTGCAGCATGGCGGCACAGGATTGGTTCACTGCCTCCGCTACGGCCATACTGAGTCCAAAGTGTGACGTGGGAGACGCACAGAGCATGGGGTCCCCTGAAATATTCAATGATGGTGATCTTACCAGGCGCATGTGAGGAGAGATCTATGTGCAGCATGGCGGCACAGGATTGGTCCGCCGCCTCCGCCACGGTCGCACTGAGCCCGAGGTGTGACGTGGGAGACGAACAGAGCATGGGGTCCCCTGAAATATTCAATAGTTTAATTTACTAATTTTAGACGTTCAAAAAATGGTAACTACTTACTTTCAATGAAATATTTGATTTTGACCTTGACTAAAAATAACTTTTTCGCCACCCAAAAATAATATTTGAAGTAATTAACTCTTTACAGAATTTAATAGTGAGTACGTATACCTACATTTTCCGTAACAGTAAAATTTTTGACCAACAAAAATACAGCAATTAATTATTAAAATGTGTGTGTAACGTATGTGTGTGTGCGTGTGTGGTGCAAAAGACGTACCTGACGTGACAGGGTTATGTGAATCGTCATCCATAAGGTCTTCTATCTGCGCGAGGTTGAGCACCGCGTCGTTGTCATCGCTGCCTAGCATCCCTGGGGTCGGTGATAACCTCATTTGCTGCAAAAACATAATATTTTTAGAATCAAAGAGTTTTTTATTTTTAAACAATATATTTTTACTGCTTTTTATCGCATTCAAGTCATCATCAAAATGACACTACGGAAAAGAACCAGCAAGAAACTCGTTGGCTGCTCTTTTCTAAAAATTGAACGAAATACATGAAAAAAGTCCTGACTAATTAACTGATCCATCAAACCCTTGGATATAGAAAGCTGAAATTTCATACAGAGTTTTATATTGTAGATAAAGGGTACACACCAGGATTATTTGGTTTTAACTGCCGATATTTTCGTACCGAGGCTCCTCTTATGATTATAGACTAGGACATAATAGACAAAAGCGTGTTACTTATTATGTGGACTTACCTTAATGTCTTTGTGGGTGAAGAGATGGTCGGTGACGGGTTCGAGGCAGAGGTCGGGCTCCAAACAGCCCAAGGACAGGCCCTCTTCCCGGCTGAGTGGCGAACACGAACCTAGTTTTAGACCATCTGTAAAAAAAAACTGCTATTGTAATATTATAAATGCGGAAGTGTGTGTGTCTGTCTGTCTGCTAGCTTTTTACAACTGAACGACGAAGTTTTTACGACGAAGTTTTACCGATTTTGATGGGCAGAGTTAGCTCACATCCCTATTCTATTGCAAATCTCGGAAAATCACCCAAGTAGCACATTAGCGATGAATTACGTTATTAGCAAGCTACATTACAGGCTATTGCTTTTATGCAGATGTACTAAAGGATAGAATGAGTCTTTAGGCTGTACTAAGGAAAGATTATACACTATTGAACAGCATAGCTGACTAATGACTTTATAATGGCGAAAAATTATACTAAAGTCATTTAAGTAGAATTTTAAAATGATCTTGTCCAGCTATTGGCTGCATATGATACTACTAGCTGATCTAGAAGGCCAAAGCTTGTTAACGACTGGTTAATACGACAAATTCACCACTCTTGTAATGCGGCGGGCTGCATTGAAGCATCCACTGGTTTTAAATTGGTGTACACTAATTCAATTATAATTCTACTTCAACGAGCTTGTTAATGGCTGATTAAAAGTGCATATGTAATCTCTAAAAATGCCGTGAGTTGTAAATTGGAGTAGCTGTACTCCTTTCTAATTACAATGCATAGAGTATAGCTGGCAGCCAACATAATGCTATAAGCTAGTAAATAGACTTTGGTAACACCACTGCACATTAAAAAACTTTTTAAAAGCATTTATGGAGAATTTGTGCTGGTTAACAAATGGACACCATTTTAGCAGTGCAAAAACGATTTGTTAATAAAAAATATCCAAACACATAGATATATCAAAATGATTTATCTCATATATTTCGGGGTTCTTGATAGCTTTTAATTCAAACTATATATTTTCCACTTATTTCCTAATAGAATACAATGAGTTAGAAAGCTAATCGTTTGAGTGATAAATTTATTTAGTATTTGTATACAATTTATCTTGAGAAATATTTTCGTTAACGCGATATTATTTAGATGGCGCATGAAATATTTGATGTAATTATCTATACACATTTACAGTAAAATGGTACTCGCAACTCAATTTACTTACAATGACACTCAAAACCTAACTGTGAAAAAATATTATGATCTTATAAATAAGTAATGTCCGCCATGCATACTCTAAACAAAAAAGAAATGTAGCTGTCACATATTACACAATTTATAAATAAAAAACTTTTTTTTTTTTTTTTGGTTATTTACATCTTAATAAAAGCTATTACGAAGCGTCAAAACATCTAAAAGCTGTTGAAGAGAATTAAAGTAGCTGAATCTTATGCTGCAATCTGTTGTATACCTGTATAAGCTATTGTACAGGCCCTGTTCAGCTATTTCAATGATTATGCTGCCGTTAACCAGCCACTGTAATGCTCGGAGCTGGTTAATTTGGGGCCCAAATTAGCATTATAAGGTCTGGGTAGCTAGCTACACAGGCCTTATGCAGGAAACTAAAACAGCCTTAAGTAGTCACAAATTCTATAATCGAGTCACTGTGCGGCTGTCATGTGCTACTTGGGCAAGAGTTCTCTCGGGATTTCCAAATACTAAATCCACGCGGACAAAGTCGCGGATACCAGCTAGTATTTAATAAAAAACGGTCAAGTGCGAGTCAGACTCGCACACAAACGGTTCCGTGCCATAGTAAAAAAATAATTTTTTAATTTATGTAAGCAAAAATTCACGGTTTTCGTATTTTTTCCTTTACTTGTGCTATAAAACCTACCAACCTACTCGCTGCTAAATTTCATAAGTCTAGATCAACGGAAAGTATCTTCAAAGCTAGAATGAATAGGCATCTTTTTGGCAGGCGCACTCCAACCTAGACATCATCGCTTTTTTAGGCATGATTGTTGTCAAGCGCAAGCCTGTCACTAAGTATCACATAACGTAATATTCTTCTCTACTAACCAAGTGCATCCAAAGCCTGTAGCGCCTCACCGGACGGCGTGTCCCTCAATAAGTCTGGCGGGGGATCCCCCAGCTCCATCAGTGATGCGGGCTCCGATTTCGGCAGCACCACCTCCTGGAATAAAAGGAGAAACTACCTTAAGAAACTGCTGAACATACCATGTTTCTAGCCTCAACATACCTTCGAGGCAAGAGTGAATCCTGAACAGAGAGTTTTTTGAAGTGAAGCTTAAGAAACTGACGCTTGAAATCGAGACACAAAAGCATAGAAACTATCTTTTTGTCTAAGGTCGTGTGATGGTTATTATACTAGTGTAAATTAAAAATTTATAACACCCCTGACAAGCGAAGGTTACAGTAATTAGAAAAGAGCTGATAACTTTCAAACGGCTGAACCGATTTTCTTGGATTATAGCTAAGAACACTCTCAATCAAGCCACCTTTCAAAAAAAACTAAATTAAAATCGGTTCATTAGTTTAGGAGATACGATGCCACAGACAGATACACAGATACATAGATACACAGATACACACGTCAAACTTATAACACCTCTCTTTTTGGGTCGGGGGTTAAAAATAAATATTAAAAAGGAGTAAATATAAATAAACATTTACCGGTAGAGATTTGGGGGGTTCAGAGAAGTTCTCTGACGGGGTTGTTTCCACCCCCGAGTCGGAGTGGTGCGACGGTGACGACCAGCCATCTGAAGACTTGGGTAGACCGTGCAATCGCGCTAGCCTTTCTAATTCCTGGAAACAATTTTTTTTTTTATTTTTATTCACTATAGGTAAGCGCTACCAGGATGAGCATTGTAGAGTCAGTTTTTTTTTTTAAATTTAAGCGTAGCTCCTCAAAAGACTTTGGGATTGGGATAAAAATCAAGTTTCAGGTGTCTGGTGATATAGGCGGAATAAAATAGTGTCTTTTCTAAAATGATCAAGAAATATGTAAGAAATAAGAATCCTTGCGGACGAATTGTGCACAAAAACACGAAGATTTTTCTAGATCTTCAGTTCGTAACTTGGTTTAGAATTAATTTCAACTACGACGTAAATATGATGGTTTTTAGGGTAAAAGGAAAAACGGAACCCTTATAGGATCACTTTGTATTCTGTCAAGAAAACCTATAGGGTACTTCCCGTTGATCTAGAATCATGAAATTTGGCGGATAGGTAGGTCTTATAGCACAAGTAACGAACTAACACCGAAAACCGTGAATTGTGTTTACATCATTTTTAAAAAAAATTGTTAAAATTTTCAGTAGTAAAATAACTATATCAAGTGGGGTATCATATAAAAGGGATACCTGTTCATCCTAAAACAGATTTTTATTTATTTTTATGCATAATAGTTTTTGATTTATCGTGCAAAATGTCGGTAAAAATACCCGAGTACGGAACCCTCGGTGCGCGAGTCCGACTCGCACTTGGCCGGTTTTTTTGTACTGACCTGTATCCTTAAGGTTAGTTTTCGATTGTGTAGTTCTATTTGCTTCCTCCTCTGCCCGCTGTGCTTGAGTCTGTTGACCTCGTCCCTGAGGCACTTGATATAGTCCATACTACTTTTGAGGATGGTACCCATATTGGTACAACCTCATACAATCTATCAGCTTTCTTCATTAACTGATCTACCATTACGTTTTTTATTAATTATTGGATGTATGTCAACGTACCAAGTGGTCAGAAACGTAGGGCTTGACCCTACGTTTCTACGTCCTGTCTGGTGATATAAGCAGAAAACAATTGTCTTTTCTTAGGGTCAAGAAATATATCAGAAATAAGACTCTATGTGCACGAAAACACGAAGATTTTGCTAGACCTTCATTTCGTAACCTGGCTTAGAAGTAATTTAAATATTATGATGGATTTTTTTCTGCTAACCTGTATCCTTAAGGTTAGTTTCCTATTGTGTAGTTCTATCTGCTTCCTTCTCTGCTCGCTGTGCTTGAGTCTGTTGACCTCGTCCCTGAGGCACTTGATATAGTCCACGCTACTCTTGAGGATGGTGCCCTTGTTCGGCCGCACGTCCCTTATGACGTCATAGAAAGGGTCGTTGGTCTTGGGCAGGAGGGTACCGAGCTCTTTTATTCGATCGTTGATGTTGAATCGGCGTCGACGTTCAACTGGAAATAAAAAGTGGCTGTAACATACGGATGGGCAGACAGACAGACAGACAGACATGACGAAGGGTTCCGTTTTTTGCCATTTGGCTACGGAACCCTAAAAAGCGATGAAATTAATTCTATAAAATCTATGTAGTCTTGAAGTAATTCGCCTGCAATAAAGTTCTTTAGGGATTGATTTTTGGAAGAATACGTCGTACATGCAGCAAAGATCTGAGTTACCATAGTGGTCTAATGGCCAAAGGTATGATTGCATAGATATCTACTTTTTTATTACAAAATGGTTTGCGCTTGATGACAATCATGCCCTATGGAAAACAACGATGAGGTCAAAAAATAGCAACGTCGCATCGGAAGGATGTTCCAAACCATAGCGATACAAACACGTTTCATGCAAGTACGTCAACCACATAAGAATACAAACTCTTGCTCTTTTCCACTCTTCTGTGATTGATTGTCACTTAGAACCGAAACCCAATGCGATCACGGAACGGTATAAGTTTGGCCAGAGATGTCAAATGCCGGGTGAATCGGTAAATAGCTATGTGGCTGAATTAAAGAAGCTGTCCTTATATTGTAATTATGGGGAAAGCTTAACAGAGCAAATAAGAGATAAATTCATTGCGGGGCTAAGTAATGAGAAAATTAAACAAAAGTTGCTCAATGAAAGTGAAGTTTCGTTGGAGAGAGCATACAACATTGCTGTGCAGATGGAGAAAACTGACCAAGACTTGGAAGTGATGACAACCAAGGTGCACAAGATAGGAGTGGCAGGAAAGGATCAACAAGGACAACAGAATGATACCCGAGGTCATCCGAGGCATGTTAGAAGTGATAACCAGTACAATAAGTTGTGCAAGTGCTGTGGAAAGGGGAAGCATACAAAGGAGTTTTGTTGGTTTAAGGATAGGAAGTGCAGAATTTGTGGAAAATTAGGACATTTAATGGCAGTTTGTAGACTTAAAAGGGGTAAAAAGCCTTGTAATTATATAGAAAATGAATATGAACAAGAAAATGTTTTAGAAGACATACAAAATTTATTTGTATTAAGTGATACTCATGTTTCACCCTACAAACTGGAATTACTAATAAATGCAAGAAAGGTAATCTTTGAAATAGATACCGGAGCGGCTATTAGTGTTATAAGTAAAAACATGAAAGACAAATATTTTAATGACTGTGAATTGTATAAGTGTAACCTTAAACTCAGATCATATGTAAATGACTTAATAACTCCTTTAGGTTTTATAAGTGTGGATATTGTATATGATAAAAAGCAGATTAAAGCTGAGGTTAAGGTGAGGTGAGGGTGAGGTAAAGGGAGATTAAGGTTGTATGTTGTTGAGAACGGGGGACCTTCTCTCATTGGACGTGACCTTTTGAAAAAATTAAATATTAAAACATTAAACATAAATTCATTAAGTTGTGAGAATATTAAAGATACATTGGTCAGTAAATTTCCTGAAGTTTTTAGTGATGAGTTAGGCACGTACAAAGGAGAGCAGGTCAACGTCGTACTAAAAGAGAAAGTATCACCCAAATACTTTAAAGCTAGACCCTTACCCTTCAGTATGAAAGAATTGGTTGCAGAGGAAATAAATAGGCTGGTAAGTCAAGGTGTGTTGACCCCGGTAAAAAGTAGTGAATGGGCCACACCCATAGTACCAGTGTTAAAAGGAAATGGAAAGTTAAGAGTGTGTGGTGATTTTAAGGTCACAATCAACCAATATTTGGAGGAGGACAAGTATCCTTTACCAAAAATTGAGGATTTATTCGTTAATTTAAATAAGGGTGAAAAATATTCCAGAGTTGACTTAGCACATGCTTATCAACAATTGATGTTGACAGAGGATGCGAAGAAGTTAGTTTGCATCAATACACATCTTGGATTATTCCAATATAACAGGTTACCTTTTGGTGTTAAAGTAGCTCCGAATATTTTTCAACATATTATGGATCAGCTATTAGCAGGAAGGCCAGGTATAGCTGTATTTATGGATGATGTGGTTATAACAGGGAAAAATGATCAAGAACATTATGAAAATTTGTTGTTTGTTTTTAGCCAATTGAAGGAAATGGGTCTCACTGTCAGTGCAGATAAATGTGTATTTTTTGCAGATAGTATACATTATTTGGGTTATATTTTGTCCAAGGACGGGTTACAACCGGATCCTAAGAAAGTGGAGGCAATAACTAAGGCTCCAGATCCCACAAATGTCACAGAATTAAAAGCATTTCTTGGTTTAATAAACTATTACATGAAGTTCTTACCAAATGTGTCAACAGTGTTAGCACCACTGTATAGTCTATTAAAAAAAGATACTAAGTATAAGTGGAACCAAAAATGTAAACATACTTTTGAAAGTATCAAGAAAATGATGGTATCAACTCACATTTTATCTCACTACGATCCATCGCAAGAGTTATATTTGGCATGTGATGCTAGTGCATATGGGGTAGGTGCTGTTTTATCTCAGAAAAGGAATGGTATTGAAAAACCCAATTGCTTTTATGTCTAGGACGTTAAATGAGGCAGAAAAGAAATATAGCCAAATTGACAAAGAGGCTTTAGCATTGATATTTGGTGTTACAAAGTTCAATCAATACTTGTGGGGTCGAAAGTTTACCCTGATAACAGATTCTAAGCCTTTAGTGAGCATCTTTGGTCCTAAGAAGGGTATACCTACCATAGCAGCTAGTAGACTTCAGCGTTATGCATTATTGTTGTCTGGCTACAATTATAACATTATATATGTCAAGTCAGAGAATAATAATGCAGATGCATTGTCAAGGTTACCATTAGAGAGGGTTGAAGGTAAAAACACATCAGAATATTCATATTTAAATTTTTTGAAGGATAATGTAAGCTTGCCTATTGATTATAAATTAATTAAAAAAGAAACTTTATTAGATCCAGTGCTAAAAAGTGTGTTGAATTTTATACATGAAGGTTGGCCAAAGCATACTAGTGATGATAATTTAAAACCTTACTTTCTTAAGAGAGAGCAATTGTCGGTGGAGCAAGGAATCATTATGTATGGCTATAGAGTTGTAATACCTAACAAGTTAATTGCAAATATGTTACAGGAACTCCACTCAACACATTTAGGTATTGTCAAAATGGAATCAATAGCTAGAAGTTATTTCTGGTGGCCTTCTGTAGATAATGATATACAATTAATGTCAAACAGTTGTACTACTTGTTTATTGGAAAGGCCAAATCCACATAAAGTAAATTTACATGTGTGGGATTATCCTAAAAACCCATGGTCACGATTACATGTAGATTACTTGGGTCCTATACATGGAAAGTATTATTTTGTAGTGGAGTGTGCTTATACAAAGTGGATTGAAGTGGAGGAAGTTACTTCAACAACAGCAAGTCAAGTTATTAAAATTTTAAGCAAGTTGTGGACTACTTTTGGTTTTCCAGATTTGGTCCAGAGTGACAACGGTCCTCCGTTTCATTCCATGGAATTTACATCATTTCTTAAAAATTTGGGAATCAAACAATCATTTTCACCACCATATAATCCCCAAACGAATGGTTTAGCAGAGAGTGCTGTTAAAATAATAAAAAAATGAATTAAAAAAGCAGTTTATGAAAAGAAAAATGTAAATGATTGTATTAATTCATTTTTGATAATGTATAGAAATTGTAAACATATGACTACAGGAGAAAGTCCAGCGTATTTAATGTTTAAGAGAAACTTAAAAACTAAATTTGATTTATTAAGACCTAATGTAGAAAAAAATGTTCAGTATAAGCAGGAGTTGCAAAAGAAGTATGCAGGGGGTAGTAGAGTTAGGGAATTGGAAATAGGGGAATGTGTGTTAGCTCGAGATTATAGAAGTAATGGTAATAAGTGGATGGAAGGAATAGTATGTAAAAACTTGGTCCAGTTACATATTTAATTAAGCTGCAGAATACAAATATAATTTGGAAAAGACATATTAATCAGATTCTTAATAATGTAAACAGTAATTTGGAGGAAGATACCTATGAGTCAGTACCATTAGTGGACACTCAGTTTAAGCAAATAGATGGTTCAAGTGTGACTGGGTCAAGTGTACCAAATTCAAGTGTGCCAGTACCATTGGTGGAGCCTCCGTTTGAGCAAAAAGATAATTTAAGTGTGCAAGTACCAGTGATGGAGCCTCAGTGTGAACAAATAGTTGGTTCTCCACAGAAGGCAGAATCTCCACCAATAGTATTGAAAAGATCAAGTAGAATAAGGAAAAAACCCGATAGGTTGAATTTGTAGCGGGAGAGATGTAATGTCTGACGGGTTTATTACTCTGTAAAATGTCTCTATGTATCTGTACCTACTCTGTGAGTAGTCTTGAAAATGGCTTCGAATAAAGATATGTAACATTATGCAATACCAATAAAAAAGTTTCACTTTGCGGCAGTCCTTGAGACACAATTTTTTCAAAATCTTGCGACGTAACTATATACGACGTAGGTATAATGTTTTTCCATAAAACGAACTTATTCATCTGATTTTAATATTTATTTGCTTCCTCTTTCTCTAGGTTTTCAGTTCGGCCCACACTGCTTATTTTATCACCCACTTATAAAATAACCGATGTTTTCCTTTTTCGCATACTTCATAATATTTGCGAAGATAGTAGACTCCATATTCTTTCCTTTGAGTAATATCAACTTGTATCTATTCTCTGAGAACGTTTGTCGGCGAAATCTCGCGTGTGTAAATATTAATAGAAGCTATGTTTGTGTTAGCTCCAATCGCTACAACATGGACGCTACAATTTTGAATTGTATGAAGAGTTACAGAGATAAATGTTTTTTTTCAAGATTTTGTTCTATTTTTGGAGTAGAACTTTGTTTATAATTCATTTGTACCAACGGCGAGTAAGCTTTGGTAAGCTTGGATCCTTTTTGGAGAACACTTTATTGGCTAGAACGGAATCATTGGTCTTTCATTCAAGAAGTGGTTGTTTCATATTAGGAATAAGATATTATAGTAAGTAAGTTCCTACCAGATCTTTACGAATTTTCAAAAGATCTTCTGCAGAAACTCATGATGATGTCAAACACAAACGAAACGTTTTTGGTTAATCGATTCAATACAGTTTAAGGGTTAAATTTTTTTAAAGGGTTGCTCTAATACAAAATTTACGCATTTGAAATCGTTACAATCATCAAATCAAAAGGATAACGATAATTTTTATCACCTATCAAATTCCTTGGAAACAAAGTTTTTCAGTAATAATTTGGTACCATCTTGAAAATATCAGCGCGTGACTGGCAATCACGGAACAGAAAAAACAGTGGAAGTGCAATGCACCAAAATTACTATAGGAAGTTAGGAACCGCTGTCGCCAAACTCATACAAATATACCGATAAACATATATTGCACTACAAAGAAACAAACCGTTTGATTTGTCGTTTTAAGTTTAGTCAAAACTAGCCTACGTCACAGATTTGGAAACAAACCCTGACGTTCTAGAAATAAGATTTATTTTGCTTTAGCGGAAGAACGTACTTACGAGCTATAGTCACACTAGATTCGATTGTCCAGTTAATTTCCCTACTTGACCATAGATGGCGGTATTCTAAGTGGTAGCAATTATAAACTTAATAGCGTTGAACATATGGTTGACATTTTCGTGATCGGTCGATTTCTAATGCTACTCAGCCAAGGCCGCACCACGTAGCTCATTGAATTATCTATCGATATCGATAGATACGCGTTATTTTGTTCATTCGCTAAAATAAAATTAGAAAAAGGTAAATATAAAATTGAATAAAAGTGCTGGTATGTGTGCATGCCTTTTACAAGTATGCACTATAAATACTGCAACGTATGAAAATAGTAAAATTTTATTTATTGCCCTTGAAATAAAACATATTTGTTAAGAAACTGGCGTTTCGAAAGTCTTATTTTTAATTTTAATAAATGATGTATGCGAACATTTATATATTTTTCGACTATTGCGTTTATCAAATCGGTAACGTGATTGGACGCAAGAAATTCGCCAATTTGATGGGAGGCAATATCGTTAAATAAAAGAGTTCCTATGAACTTTCGCATTATTTGAGTTATCGCTACTTCTTTTCGAAAATCTCTGGTTGAAAATGATGTGTCACTAATGCGTCAACACAGACATCACAGTTTATTTTTTTCATTAACATTCGGGCAATGTAACCAGCAATATGGCCTATTGCTTTATTACTGAAATCAGAAAAGTGCACTCCTAGTTCTTCAATTTCTGAATCGTCCTCAATTTGATCGTATTGTGACATATCTTGAGACATACTACTTCTGTTTATCCTTTCAACAGCTGACGAACAGTTCGGTTGGTATCCAATTAACTCTACTCGTTGCATCTATCCATTTCTCTTTGATGCTTGCATCTTTGGGAAACCTAAAAATATTTAAAATGAAGGTTAAAGGAACTACTGATGTCTATTTAGTGATCAATGCAACGTCTCACTCATTAATAAATTATAATTATTACTTTACTATTTATTTCCTTGTACCGATATAATCGATAAGTTCAATATTCGACTTGGCCACATCACTACTTGAGTAGCGAACGAGCGCTATTGAATAGAATCAATCCAAAATAAACTTTATCTTAATGGTTTAAGGTTGATTTTGACTAACCATTCTATTAAATATTAGTAAATTGAAATAAATTAAGATTTACAAGAAAACAATGAAAATCCTACTTACCGATGATACGAAATACCTCCATTTTTAAGATTTTTTGTCCTACTATCATTTTTACACTCCAAAACGGAACAGTACGGCATTGCTAGGGCAATATGAATTTGTCGCGAGACTACCAACTCTACGCGATGTTAGAACGCGACTGGGATCCGTTAAGCATAACGATGCTTAATTGTGGCACGCGTGCCACGCCTACTTAGCACTTCCACTGTTTTTTCTGTTCCGTGCTGGCAATGAAATTGAATTTAATAACTCGTTCAGGAACTTGATAATATTCTGAGGCGGATTCCGGCAGAGCTCTGAAATTGTCTATTTCTGCTGGAATTGATTTCCCCCTCAAACATTCACATAAATCAGGAGTAGGTTTGAGTCGTAACAATTATAAATCTTTATGGTGCAATTTCGTTATTGGAAAATGTATCATATCACATCGAAAATTATTATTAATTTTGCAGGAATTCATCATAATAATTCTAATCACACTAATATTATAAAGGAGAAAGTTTGTGTGTGTGTGTGTGTGTGTGTGTGTGTGTGTGTGTGCGTGTGTGTGCGTGTGTGTGCGTGTGTGCGTGTGTGTGTGTGTGTGTGTGTGTGTGTGTGTGTGTGTGTGTGTGTGTGTGTGTGTGTGTGTGTGTGTGTGTGTGTGTGTGTGTGTTTGTTACTCCTTCACGCAAAAACTACTGGACGGATTGGGCTGAAATTTAGAATGGAGATAGATTATACCCTGGATTAGCACATAGGCTACTTTTTATCCCGGAAAATCAAAGAGTTCCCACGGGAATTTTAAAAACCTACATCCACGTGAACGAAGTCGCGGGTATCAGCTAGTAAATTATTATAAAACCGTTTTGGTTTGTATGTTTTTAATAGAGACAGATTGGACTGTATAGTAATTAAATGATGTGATGTTTTGTGTAGCGGTAATTTATGGGGCTAGAATTCATTATTAAAGAGAACATAATTAATAGGACTTCGTAAGCCATCGAGTTTAGGACAACTTTTTTGTTTTAAGTTTTTGAAAAACACCATGCTCATAAAATATTTACATGCATATTCCATGAATGTTTCACTGGAAATAATAATATGAGTATATATTGTGTAATATATCTTACAAAAGAGTCAAGGCGAATACTCCAAGCTTTCAAGTGACTGCACGGGTGTGGGGAATTGGGAGCTGAGACGTACTTAAATTTGAGTTTGTTGTCGTATTATAATAGCACGTCTTCCAAGCATTAATATTGTAGTGTAGGATAAGTGCGGGTGTATGAATAAAGCAGTTAGCTACCTACCGCGGTGTTTGATTGACGTATGCAATATTGGCGACGAGTCGGGAGTTAAAACGTGTGAAGTAATAACGTGGTAAAATGCCGTTCGGTAAAATTGAACCGTTTGATCTTTTCGGGGGAAAGTGGTCATTATATGTTCGAAGAGTAGAGCAATTTATATTTTTAAATGAAATCAAAAGTACGCATAAAGTGGCTACGTTGGTGACGTTGGTAGGTGAACGCACCTATAATTTAATGTGTGACTTATGTGCACCAAACAAACCGGAAGAGAAAACATTTGAAGAATTAGTAACAATAGTAAAAAACCATTTAGAACCTCAACGTTCAATATACGTGGAGCGGGAAGTGTTTCGACAGCGAAAACAAAAAGCTGGGGAATCCATACTAGAATTTTTGCAGCAGTTAAAGCATTTAGCAACGGAATGTAAGTTTGGGCAAAATCTAGAAGAAAATCTATGTGAACAGTTCCTTACTGGATTACGAAGCACGGATATTAAAGCTAGATTGCTGGTCGAGACTAATTTAACATACAAGAAGGCGGTGGAGCTAGCTCTAGGATTAGAAGCTGCGGAGAAGCATGTGGACAGAGTGAGCGGCCGCAATAGTTTGGGCGGTGCATATTCTGGGGACTTCGGCAGCAACATAGGTGCAGGCGCAGGCAGCGCGGCCGGCTCAGGCGGCGCGGCCGGCTCGAGCGCGGCCGGTGGCAGCGGCGAGGCGGGCGGCGAGGCGCTGCACGCGCTGCGTGGCGGACCAGCAGGCCGGGCCAGGCCGGCGGCCTCTTCGGCGCTTTGCTGGCGCTGTGGGAAGCCTCATCGGGCAGATAAGTGTCGTTATAAGCAGTATAATTGTGATTTGTGTTTACGTAGAGGGCATTTGAAGGTGATGTGTAAAGCGGCCAACAAAACGGCCGAAAACGCCATAATTTTATGAGTGATGACTCGGAAAGTGAAATGTACAATATACGGGCGGTTGCAAGCGGAGACAAGCCGTTTTTTATTAATGTTAAAATAGGGAATAAAATACTAAAATGTGAGTTAGATACCGGTAGCAAAATCTCGGCTATTAGTGAAAGATGTTACAATAGTATGTTTTCGAATTATACGATTTTGAAAGATGAAATTAAATTATGCTCATACTCGGGCTCGCGAATTGAACCGATCGGGTTTATATTAGTAGATGCATGTATCGAGGACAATCATCAACAAAACTTACAATTGTACATAATAAAAAATGGGAGTCGTCCCTTGTTAGGTAGGAGTTGGATTCAAAAATTTAAAATAAATGAATTATGCATTAATAACATTTTACAAGATGATAGTGATAATGAGTATCGCGATCGGTTCATAAACGAGTTAAAGACAGAATATTCTTCGGTATTTACGGACAAGTTGGGCGAATGTAAGAAACAAATTCGTTTACAGCTCACAGATAACAAACCGGTTTTCGTTCGCGCCCGGCCGGTACCTTTAGCATTGCGAAGCGCAGTGGAGAGAGAAATTAAGCGTTTAGAAAAGGAAGGATCGATCTATCCGGTTGAACATTCGGACTATGGTACACCAATAGTTCCAGTTATTAAGCCATCGGGGGATATTAGGTTATGCGGGGACTACAAATCGACTATTAACCCAAAATTAAAAATGGATCATTATCCGCTGCCGCGCATCGAAGAATTATTTGCAGCCTTGAGCGGTGGTCAGGAATATTCTAAAATTGATCTGACGACCGCGTACCTACATGCAAGTACCTCTCCACCCCGAGTCGCAAGCGTGTACTGCGATTTCAACGCACATAGGTACCTACGCTTTCAAACGTACACCTTATGGGTTGAACTGTGTCCCTCAAAAATTCCAAAAAATTATGGAAGAGACTCTTAGAGGTCTACCAAACACGGTTGTCTTTTTAGATGATATTTGTATAACGGGAAAAGATCGCGAAACACATAAAAATAATCTGAGAGCTGTAATCGAAAGATTGGCGACTATGGGCCTAACTGTAAAAATAAATAAATGTAAATTCTTACAAAAAAGTGTGTCATACCTAGGATTTATTATTGATAAACATGGTTTGCATCCGGACATGACAAAAGTGGAGGCTATTGTGAAAGCTCCAACACCGGGAAACGTGACTCAATTGAAAGCTTTTCTAGGCCTAATAAATTACTATGGCAAGTTTGTTCCTAAACTAGCGGCACGCTATGATGGCCGGTTTGACGTTTGTCCGCTCATGAAGTTCCGTATTAATTGATAACGACTTTGAAGGAAATAATTGTATTACTTTATTGACGATAGTGATGTGCAGAGATTCATAAATTTTATCGAATGTAGTTTTAGGTTTAGGACTCAAAATTTATTTATTAAATTGATTTCTTAAATGTATACAAGTGTAGAAAAATCAGTTTGCACCATTTAAGGGGTGAATGTACTTGTGAATATGAACAATTTTCACTATGTGGACAAACCTCTGAAATCGCAAAAAAATATCAATAAATTTTTAAAAATGGAATCTAATACGATCGTCACATAGGATCGCTGGCTAGCACAACTACTACCTCCGGCAAACTCGCGTCAATGCTCAATGCAAAACAAAGCAGTTTCGAATTGACGTTGCTTCGAAAAGTATAAACTGTCAGTGCAATGCGATTGTGATATAGTTTTGACCTGGCTTTGGATTTCAAATATTGATACTGCATTACTGTTGACCCTTGCTCGTTAATTTGGACTCTGTTCAAGCCCTTTGTTGTGGATTTCGTCGATATGACCGAACGTACGCAGAGAACTGTTCTAAATAGTCAGACACGTGAGTTCGTAATACACCTTCGTAACTATTTCGATCGTGAAGCTCAAAATGGAGGGCCAATTTTACCTATAACGTCAGTGGTTGAACGCGTAGCTGATGCGCTTAATATTGGACAACGAACTGTTAGACGGATAACTAAAAAAAAATATGGCGAGACTGGCACAGAAGAAAATAAACTTCACACACCAAAAAAGAGAAAACGAGCAAAACCAGTCGTAGGCATCGATAGCTTTGATGCCGATGCTATCCGAAGACATGTTTACGGCTACTATTTACAGAAGGAGTATCCAACAAGAAAAAAGTTGGTGCATTCACTGAAGGAAGCTGGATTATTCTTCGGTAGGGAAAGTTCTTTAACGAAGATTTTGAAGACCATTGGATTTCGATACAAAAAATGTAACAAACGCAAAATATTGATGGAAAGATTTGATATAGCGATGGCAAGGTATACTTTTTTACGGCAAGTGAAAGAAATCAAAAATTGGCAAAATGTTGTGTTCTTGGATGAAACATGGCTTAATGCTAACCATACTGTAGGCCGTTCTTGGAACGATGACACAGCAGCATCTACTTCCAAAGTTCCTGTAGGAAAAGGATCGCGACTTATAATTTGTCACGCCGGAACCATCAACGGGTTTGTCGAAGGTTCTCTCATGGCTTTTGCGTCAAAAACCACTGGAGACTATCATGAAGACATGAATGGAGAAAAGTTTACTGAATGGTTTACCTCAATGTTGTGTAGCCTCCCTGAACCATCTATTATAATTATGGACAACGCCCCATACCACTCGATGCAAATTGACAAGCCACCTGCCCAATCCCAAAAGAAAGCTGATATCGTCGCATGGCTTCGTAAAAATGGCGTAGATGCAAACATGAATATGTTAAAAGCGGAATTAGTACGTCTTTTAAAAGAAAACAAACCAACCAAGATCCGATACGTCATTGACGAAATAGCATTAGAACATGGGCACAGAGTTATACGGTTACCGCCTTACCATTGTGAGTATAATGCGATTGAGTTGGTGTGGGCTCAAATTAAGGGATATGCTGCAAGACACAATACAGAACCCCCATTTACCACAAAAAAAATGCTAAAATTATTAGAAGAAGCTTGTGAACATGTGACTAAAGGAGACTGGGAAAAGGTTGTGAATAGAACTGTTAAATTAATAAAGGAAGATTATGAAAGAGATGTGAAAATAGATAATATTATAGAAAACGAACATATAATTATTAATGTATGTGATGATAGCAGTGACGACAGTGAAAATAGTAGTATGGACGAATCTGATTAATTATGGCCTTTTGTGGCACCTTTTTTGGTATCTTTTGTATTCATATGTTTCTTGTGTGCATATAAAGTATGTATATTCATTTTCGTTCAAATATTCAGTTCGTTCAAATAAATTAAATAAACATATACATTTTTGTTTTATTAAACCTATTTAATCAGGTACAAAAACAAAACTTAATTGTTTTTTGTTCGAGAATAAATTGACATTCCACATCACTATTGTAATGTGTCAAACCGGCCATCATAGCGTGCCGCTAGTGTAACTTAAGTTCATTGCTACATCCATTATATTCTCTTTTAAAGAAAAATCAGCCGTGGAACTGGGATATAAATTGCGAAGACGCATTTATAAACATAAAGAATATTTTAGCAAGCGACAGAGTGTTATGTCATTACGATCCAGCGCTTCCGTTAGTTTTATCAGTAGATAGTAGCTCGTATGGTATAGGGGCAGTTCTGGCGCACGTATTTGCCGACGGAACGGAACGGCCGATCAGCTGCGCGTCTAGAACGCTCGGGGATACAGAGAAGAACTACAGTCAACTAGATAAAGAAGCATTGGCGATAATGTACGGGGTACAAAAACATCACCAATACCTCTTTGGTAGAAAATTTATTTTAAAAACGGACCATAAACCTCTGGTGTATATTTTTGGGCCAAAAGGGGGCATTCCACAAACGGCAGCAAGTCGACTACAACGTTGGGCGGCTAAATTGGCAGCGTATGATTTTGACATCAATTACGTGAAATCAAAATGTAACGGCAATGCGGACGCGTTATCTCGTCTACCATTAGAGGGAAAAAAACACGACAGTCCAGTCAAATCCGAAAATCATTATTTACTATATATGAATGAAACGTTACCGGTAAGTTATAAAGAGATTGCAGTAGAAATAAAAAAAGATAATTTATTGAGTCGAATTTATGGATATATTATGTTCGGATGGCCAGAGAAGTGTAAAGAGGATGAGCAGGCATTTTTTGTGAGGCGCGCAGAGCTGTATATTGATCATGGGTGTATTTTATACAAATACTGATTAATAATTCCTCAAAGTTTACAGGAACGAGTCTTATTTGAAATACATTCAGGACATTTAGGAATTGTAAAAATGAAGTCTATTGCCAGAAATTATGTATATTGGCCTTCTATAGATAAAGATATCGAGTCGGTGGGACAGAAGTATGAAGCATGTCGAAATGTACGGGACGCTCCTCCTAAAACCACTTTACATCCATGGGAATTTCCGGCGGGACCTTGGAAACGACTACATGCGGACTTTGCTCAATTCCATGGTAAATATTATATCGTCGTAGTCGATGCTTATAGTAAGTGGTTAGAAGTGGAACAAATACGTAGTACCGCGGCGTACGATACCATTAAATTTTTTCGTAGTTTATTTTCTAGATTTGGGCTAATTGACCAACTGGTGACCGACAATGGCCCGCCGTTCCAAAGTGCAGAGTTTAAGGAGTTCTGCAGTAAAAATATAATCAGGCATGTTACATCTTCACCGTATAGACCGCAAGGAAACGGAGCAGCCGAGAATGCGGTTAAAACCATGAAGAAAACTATTAAAAAGGCGGTGTTAGAAGGGGAAGACATACACGCTAGCTTATGTCGATTTTTATTACAATATAGAAACTGTCCACATGCAACCACAGGAGTAGAACCGGCAGTAGCTCTGTTAGGGAGGCGCCTGCGGAATAGACTAGACGCGATGCGCTCGAGTACATCGAAGATAGTTGCGGATGCACAAAGCAAGCAAATAGAAAGCTCGGGCGGAGTCGTTCGAAAATTCGATATCGGAGATAAAATATTAACACGAAATTACTCCACAAAGGACAATAAATGGATCGAAGGGGATATAATAGAAAAAACGGGGCCAGTATCGTACAAAATATTGCTAAACAAAGGAAATATTTGTCGCAGACACACAGATCAAATATTACCACTGAGGAATAGTCGTTTCTCATGGAACGTCGGACCCGGATCAGAACCAGAAAGTACGGAGATAAGTATTACGGATCAATATGTAAACACAAGACCGCGGAGACGAAACCAAAATGCCAAGGAGTCGTATTCACCCGAGAAGGATGTCGAGGAGTCCACAACTCAGTTGGAGTCGCAGGAGTGCGGGGAGCAAACGTCGACCTCGACGCCGCCGCCGCGACCTGGGTGGGTACTATCCCCGACGTCCGAGCTAGACGACGACGGGGGACGGTCGCCATGTCTAGAATCCCCAGTTGAAATTATGGAAAGACCTAAGAGAGCGTGCCGGCTACGTAAAAAAGAGTGAGAAGTAATTATTAAGAAAAACACTTAACTAAGGATGTACATAAAAATATTATACATGCATTAAAAAAAAAAAAAATTAAGGAATAGAAAGCTTCAATTGAGGCAGGTTGATTAATTAGATAAGTGGTACATTTTAGCATTTTTTTAAAATAAGTATTACCTAATATAACTTCTTAGTTACGAGAGATAAGTTAAAAAGTTTGTTTTTGATAAATTTGGTTATATTACAAAATGTACTTAAAAGACTTCATCAATTAGTTCTTAGCAGATAAAATAGAATAGGTTTATTTTTTAACGATTTAAGTTTTTAGTTAGGGGGGAAGGAAAAGCAGATAATTATGGTATACTTAATTAGTAGATAGGTAAGTGTTAAGATGAATTACCTAAGTGTTCCCTATGTAAACCTAGTAAATAAGACTTTTTATAGGAAAGAGATGTGTAGTGTAGGATAAGTGCGGGTGTATGAATAAAGCAGTTAGCTACCTACCGCGGTGTTTGATTGACGTATGCAATAAATATAAGTACATATTTTGAAATATAGAATTATTTCTTAACGATACAGTGTCGTTAAATTAAGTAATATAACTTAAATTACGTAAATTCTGGATCCGGTTGGAAATAAAATGAATACTTATTGGATTTTAATATCTTTGTAACGATCATATATAAGCCTCAATAGCTCAACGGTTATAGGAGCGGTCTGAAAACCGAAAGGATGGCGGTTCAATCCCCACCCGTTGCACTATTGTCGTACCTACTCCTAGCACAAGCTTTACGCTTAGTTTGAGGGGAAAGGGGAATGTTAGTCATAATTAAAATGGCTAATATTCTTTAAAAAAAAAAAAGAAAAAAATAAGATATCGTATCGTATCTTTAACAAGTGTAAATTAAAAATTTATAACACCCCCGACGATCCAAAGTATTTGAGTTTTCCAAAACATCATTTTCAAATAAATAATTATGTATTTAGGCAACGTCCATCTTGACAGCTTGACATTTGTCAATTGACATAATATTAAGAACCTAACGGTTATCTAACCTTCTTTTCTACAAGAAAACTAGAAAAGAGCTGATAACTCTTAAACGGCTGAACCAATTTTTTTGGATTATAGCTAAGAACACTCTCGATCAAGCCACCTTTCAAACAAAAAAAACTAAATTAAAATCGGTTCATTCGTTTAGGCGCTACGATGCCACAGACAGATACACAGATACACAGATACACAGATACACAGATACACAGACACACAGATACACACGTCAAACTTATAACACCCCTCTTTTTGGGTCGGGGGTTAAAAAATAAGGACTCAGTTGTCATGCTCGTGCCTCGTGCTTGGATAATTATTTCATCCAAGTCTTCGAGCCAATATCTCTGATTAACAAAATAAATTATTCAGATGTCAACGTCGACATATTTCAAACTGAAATTTATTTAGGTACGTAAAACTCGAATTCACTGATGTAACAATTATCTCCCGTCCCTTCAACTTCCCTAAACAAACTATTGAACTCGGTTTATTGAACTAGGCTTTTACAAAGCTCCTTTCAATCGTCAAATATTGAGTCAGTTTAGAACAATCTACCACCTGTTTGAGCATTTGAGCATCTAACAAGAATAATGGGCAGGAAACTTTGGGCAAGTTTGCGTTCCATCATTATAAACATTCGGTCGCCGTAACACGGTTTGTGAAACTCACAATCACAAATTCAAATTGCGGTAATCCCAAACGTTGTTAGAGGTTGATTGGTGGTTTTGGTGCACAAATGAATTCTTTAGCCATGCAACAATAAAAAATAGCGATCTACTGTCAAAATCAGCCAATTAGGTAAGTGATTGCGATGATCACACCGTGAAAATTCTGGAGAGTAAGTATATATATATATATATATAGTATATATAATTTATCTATACTAATATTATAAAGAGGAAACCTTTGTATTTTTGTATTTTTGTATGTTTGTATTGAATAGGCTCAAAAACTACTGGACCGATTTCAAAATTTCTTTTACCATTACTTAGAGGGATTCTTCCGAATCCGTATAGGTTATATTTTATCCCGGAAAATAGATAGGATTTTTCGTGGTAGTGAAAATTGTGGAGTAAGGCGTCAAAAAAACTGCCGTACGTTAACGATTCTCGCGAACGCTGCCTAAATGGTTAGAGATGTATGGTTGACTTCTATAGAAAAGTTGTAGAACTCAATAATGCCTACAAAAAAGTCCGCGATAGTATAAACCAAACATTTATATTTTAGCCATTATAACCACTTTTCCATAGAATAAAAGTAAATGTCCACCCGTGCGAAGCCGGGGCGGGTCGCTAGTAGTATATATAAGTATAGTAAAAGAAATGTAGTAGGTAAGTAAAGAATTTCTTGAGACTTAATTAAATTGAACAAATTGTTTAGCGCAGTTAACTTTCTTGCTCGTAAGCGGTGAGTAAACTAAGTAAGTACCATTTCCCGCCAGCACAGAAACCTTATAGACCAATAACTTACCAAACCGGCTAAGTGGTAAAATATCGTAAGGTGCAGTTCGTGTTTTAACTGTTCAGTCCCGAAAATCCGTAACATTACTACTTCGCTCACGTACTCTTACCTAATAGTGATTGACGTGGCAACACTAGGGCTGACACAACTTTCAGAGTATCATCCACCACAATGGAAACCTGTTTTCAAGCTGATCAATTACTTATTATGATGTAGAAATAGAAATAAAGTTGGCAAAGTTAAAGACAAACGGGAAAACGTTGTTTATCTCAGAAAAATAGTTACGGATCCAATTCATTCAACAAAGAAAATCCTGAAAGATGAACCTAATATGGGGAAATGCGTTACATCACAAATGTTTGTCCGGTTTGTTAGTTTACAACTTTTTCAGTTTATAACACTGTCCGTTTTAGTTGAAAAAAGTGGTAGTGCTACGTTTGTCTTGTTCTTCTCAGTTGGAAGGCATAGTTATTTCAAAATTATTGTGTGATCTCTGTTTTTTTGTATCTTTTCTTAGGCTACGGGGCCAAACACGTTCTAGGTAGTCAACCCTAGCTGAACTCGGTGTCAATCGAAGTTTCTCGATTAAGCTAGCGGTAATAAATGGTGTATAGGGACACACCTTCGTCGTTCCGCAAGACATAATAGTGTCCATCCCTTCGGTTCATAAATTTTATTGTTTGTTTATACGCTGACGATTTAACGGATCATCCGTTTTGTATCTTATTCAACTTGTGTGTTCTTTAAATTGTTTTAGAAATTTTGGCAGTTTTTAGGGTATCTTACCTCAAAAGGAAAAACGGAACCTTTATAGGATCACTTTATTGTCTTTCTGTCTCTCTGTCCGTCCGTCCGTCCGTCGTGTCTGTCAAGAAAACCTATAAGGTTCTTCCCGTTGACCTAGAATCATGAAATTTGCCATGTAGGAGGTCTTATAGCACAAGTAAAGGAAAAAATCCGGAAACCGTGAAGTTGTAGTTAAATATCACCTAAGTCCTATATTGTATGATGGTACGAAATCCTTTGAAATCGGAGTCGCACTTGACCGGTTTTCTTCAATAACGCGAATGCCCCATACAAACGAACTTCTATTCTCATTAATAAGCAGTCAAACTCAATGGAATTTTAAAGGCATACTCTATAACCTAATATCTGTCTATGGTTTGTCAGATTTCCGTAAAAATATATAGTTTCATAGAAAGTTACACGACTTAGTGAAATTCTCTAAGCTCGAAGAAAACTCCTCTTCCGGTTATACTTACCTACTTACCTAAAGATACAAATCCTCTCCTTGCTTACCAAAAATTATTTCTTCAGAAATATTTTATACTTACTTTTTGTTGTAAGTTTTATGAGTTTCTAGTTCTAAAAATATTTTTATGATATAAAAAGTTTATATTTATAAATTTAATGTTTATTAATCTCAAAAGCAAGAAAATGGTTTCAATGTGCATTTTTTCTTTACGTCACTAAAATTTTAATATTTTTAATGGTGAAACTTATTATTTATCGAAAAATATCATGAGAAAAATCGTTAGTTACGTGAAAAAACTGAAGATTTTACCAAGAATTATTATTTAAACTATATTGGTATAACTATATAGGTTTAATGAGAAGCATATTTATAACTTATTAACTTTCTAGCTCAATATTTCATGATATCAAAGCTAAAGGTACTTTTTACACAGCATTTATTATTTCTTTACGTCAATATAATGGATATTTCTTTTTAATACCGTAACTCATTATAGAAAGATATCGACGGAAAATCGTAAAAGCCATGAAAAAAAACAACGACTCCAACAAGAATTTCAGAGCTAATGGATTTGCTCAAATAGACGTGTAGGTAAATGGTTGAGTGAATATTGAAGTGGCTTAATAGAAAATTTTATTTTATTTCAAATGCCTTATTTCGTTTTAGTCTTATTGCATCTAGTCGATCATACTTATTTCGGAGTATAATGGAAAATTTTATTTGAACTTTTCAATTAATTTTTCAGTTTTTTAGTATTTTCGTTTAATTTAAAAATAATTGAGAGATAGGTAGGTAGTCGATTTACGATGTTTTTTTGGAGGAAAGCCGATTATTATAGATCATTTTAAAATTATTTTTAAATAGGTATATAGGAAAGTTCCCTAGGTCGAAGTCATAATGATCCACAGAGCAGACTGAAATTCAAAAGGTGAACTAATTTCAGCCGGACTATTGTTGTACATACTTACCTACTCTCAAGCTTAAATACGCTTAGTTAGAGAAGAAAAGTTGATATTAGTTATGTTGAACTTGCCTAAGTTCTACAGTAAGAAAAACCTTTATACTTAAAAACCTTTTACATACCATTCTAACGATAAAGACTTAGGACTATGGGGCTTTTTGAACTGCCGTAGCGTTTCCGCTAGTCCGAGCACAGACAACTGAGTGTGACAAAAAAATCTTGGTTTTTAATCGTCAAAATATTGCACAAGCCGCGAGAGAGGTGTCGCACCGATTGTGCTCGGGCTGCAGGTTAGCCTTCTATCATGATACATGAGGCAGCTTGATAATCTAATGACTGTCAAGAGTTAGTTTGATATCGAATAAAAAACAGTGTAACTACATAGTTCGTTTGAGACGGGATGTTGCATTTTACGTTCCAAACTATGATATAATATTTACCTTTATACATGCTTTATACCTACAGGCTACATACGATAGATATGTTACGTTCATATTGCCTGGTATATAAAATCCGCTATCACTGGTATCCGGTATTTTATAACCGTCTTACTTAGTCATAGTAAGACAGTTATAAAATGCACGAGATTAAAAGAGATAGCTGTCTACAAGGTAGAGTCAAAGTCTTCACTATAAACGCATGCTACTTCTTTTAAATGACTACCATAAGTTATTCCAGCAAGATCCTGGGTACTATCTCCTATACTTACGTCAATTCCTTTTTGATGTTGAAGCTCATTATGTGGTGACATATTACAAAGAAGAGGAAAAGCGTGAAAGCCACGGAAAAAACAAAGCAGAGCGTAGGAATTACCCGCCAAATGGATCTGCCTCAACGTATAACTGGATAAGCGAATAAAATCAGGCGTAGCTTTTTTTATTCCCATATCAAACCCTTGACTGCGATCTTAGCTGGTGTTTTTTTTTTTTTAATAACTAAATGGGCTTATGCTTGTCTGTAATCACAACAAATGGGAGACGATGCAGCCTAAGATGGAAGCGCCTATCCATAAGCTAGCAAGCTACGAGTAACTTAAAAGGATATGATAGTTTGATTCCTTATCAGTTTCTACACGGCATCGTACCAGAACGCTAAAATCGCTTGGCAGTACGGCTTTACCAAACCAAAGATCAAACCAGAGACAATTCAGAAATTATAAATTCTCGAATTGCCCCTCCCGAGAATCAAACTCGGGACCTCCTGCTTAGAAGAGAGCGTTCTTCACTGCGTCAGAGAGGTCTCATAGAACCCAACCAGGGGTACGAGTTTAATGAAACTACCATACCCCTTTTAAGTAAGCCTGCTTCCATCTTAGACTGTATCATCACTTACCATAAGGTGAGATCGCAGTCAAGGGCTAACTTGTATCGGAATAAAAAATTAAAAAAGTTTGAGCAAAATTAGGCGGCTTCATCTACTATCTCAAAGTTGAATAAGTAACTGAAAGAATTACATTTCACTTTTCAGCAAAATATATATAGCCTTTGTACGAAACTGGAGTAAGACAGATAGTTACCTAAGACTAAGGACTAGCTACTTCCGTTCGTAAAAAGCACTTAAGATGAACGCACGCTAATCTGCACACTAATAGCGTTTAATTTGATAACACTTCGTTTGCCGTTAGCTGTCAGAGTTGTTAAGATAATTGGCTGAAAAAAACTACTAGCCTGATCAGCACACTCTACCTATCTTCAAACGCATTAGATAAGTGCCAATTAACTACCAGTACCTAGCACTAAATTAAGAAATCTGAAACCAATTTTTTTTTTCTTAAAAATCATACGCCCATAACATAATATACAAAGTTTAAAAAAAACTAAATATACTGACCCTGTGATGTTCACCGAACAAATCCATACAAGCAATCACGACACTACAAAACACTTATATTTTAATTAAACAAAAAATCCGCACATCATACAAAAGCTAATGGAAAACGCCCGATTTTCAAATTGAAATTCGCGCGGTTAAAAGCTCAGTGCGTTGCGATAACGTCCATACAATGATAAATCGCGTCACTCACTGGTCGCTCGCCGGCTACGCGCAGCTTTCGTTCACACCTATGTATCCTGTCGTATAATATTTTCTGAAACGCTGTGCTCGTCGTTGAGTTCGACGACGAAACATATTTCATGAAAATATATTGTTTGTTGTTGTTAAGTGTTTTCGTTTAGCAAAAGAAAGTCAATAGGAAAACCACTTAATACACATTAATAGGATAGAAGTTAAATTATATTATAATCATTGAAAAAGATTAAATATTTGCCCTCCGAAAAATAAACTAAATCCATTCTAAATTATCTGTTCTTGCTGTGACACAAAAATGCAATAGTTGATCATGAGGGAAACACTTGTCTTCCTTTTGCCCTGTTGGTAAAGCAAGATGGACAAGATAAAAACAAAAAAAAAAATCTAGTCTTGTTAACAGTATACGAGTATAAGCAGCCTACAAGCCAAATGTAGCCTTAGTAGACCATCCGACCCAGGTTCAATTATTTAAGTACAAAGCCGACGAAGGCTACTTGAATACGATCTACTGAAACTGCGACCCGGCCGTCGGTTTTGTACATATCATTAAGATTCTACGCCTGTTACACAGCCTTATAGCCAGCGCTACTGAGTTAAATACTCGTGTTTTATTTCGTAGATGCGACACTGTTGAAGTAAGGCTTTTCACTTAGAGAATAGCCCTGTAGGATGGTAGAAACTGTTGCTTCCAATAACAAAATATCAAATTGAAATAAATTATATTTTGTCCCGCGGCCTACTTATAAATATTGCTTTTATTTCATTATCGCGTCCCTTTTTTCACTTTAGCTGTATTTGACTCGACATTTCAGGTTACGAGAAATTGTTTACTTTTTCAGGATTGTCACCAGAGCACAGTAATTAAGACTGGGCAGAGTCTGTTAAGGATTTCGTCTGTATAAAGAGGAATAGCAGATGTCCGGGTAGATGTTGAGACTATAATGAAGAGGAGAGAAGATAGGGAATAGAAAGGAAGGAGGAAACGAGAGATACCTACTCGTAACACCCAGAGGAGAAATCTCTCACGAGAGTTTAAACACTAGAACACCCAGAGCAGAGAACTGGCACGAAAGTTGTCTCGTTTTCAAAGAAACTTTTTTCAGATCTTTTTTGCGAACTTTCTGATATATTATAATATTATTATCTTTCACTTTGTTTCTTTTTCAATTGTGTGAATACTGTATAATCCTGACTGAATATTTGTATGATTTACCTGAACGGAGCCTATCTGGTTCTGGAGACGGGAATTTGTTATAGTCCGAGCGAATTGTAAGAATACTGCCAGCAGCGAGAATTCTTCTGGGACAGGGTCGAAGATCAAAGAAAAAAGAATTAAATTAAATTAAATTCAATTTATTTATTTGCTGATACTGTAATTATACAAATACTGGTCCAGCTGTATCACGCCAAGCTGGCATGCAAATACATTAATTTGTGTTAAACATAGTAAATAGAAAAATTAAAATAAAAGTAAAATTTGTCATAACTTTTCAAATTGACTCTCCCAAACCTGGGACTTTTGTTCTTCCAATGTATTAAAGAAAGGCTTCTTGTACCAGAGAAGACATCTAGATAATACAGTTACAAGGCACTATACCACTAAATGGCTTCTACGTTACATCTAAGCTAAGTCGCTTATCGGTCCAGCTTTACCGGTAGAGTGGCTATTAGCTAAGCTGAAATCCCTAACTTATGGAACGATTTGTAAAAGATTGAATTAGAAGATTTATTAGGATTAGGATTAAAATAAATGTCTCTCTGTGATTTCAAAGTCCACTATGGTCTATGGTTAATTACGGTAAAAAATAACTTGTTTTTAAATATTTGATGCAACGTCAGGATGACCATTAAGATAATTTTATTGAAATTAATAAACTGCTATCCCACTTCAATAAGATGATTAAGATTAAAGAGATGAACTAATTCAACTAAACATGGATAATGTTAAACCGGATACGTCAGGATTACAACCTTTAGATTAACCGAGCCTCCGTGGGCGAACTAACAATACCTACTCTCGCTTTAAGAGATAACATGGACTACAACCCTCACTTATAAGTCATGAAAAGTGTCTCCAATGAATTTAAACAACGCTTATTAACCCTAAGTACCTAAGTCACCCCTTATACCGACTCTCGGACTGACCATCTAGATTAGATGGTTTATAGGAATCTAAAGGAAAAACTCAATAGGTAGGTACCTACAAGTAAAAGGATGGTTTAGGATAAGATACTACATCATGTTCATTATCGTGTGGACATCCACAGTACGATATAGAGCTTTCCTAATGTACGCTAATACACTCGGTAGTCTTCAGTTTCATCCGCATCCAACCATTCCCCTCTACAATCGTCGCTTCGTCGGTTCATCTTGCGCTGTGTAGGGTGGAGAGCGCCTCACGCTACACTTTGTCAGGTTAGCTAGCTTACATAGTTAAATTAGATAGCTTAGTTTAGCTTCGTAGTTCGCGATGAGAACCGAAGTATGAAAAGAAGCCGCAGCTATGAGAACTAAGCTAAACAAAGTTAGCAAACCGCATTGTGGCCTGTGCTTTACTCGTATATGTTACGTGAGATATTATAACGTCTACATACGTAATAATTAAATATATATGTATACATAGATTACTTTGTTCAAAAATTAGCAAGATCCATGACTTTCAACATATACGGTACTAGGTACTTGTAAATAAGCAACAAAAACGAACTCCTACCTGAACCTCAGTTCACAAGTTAAATAGTTCCTTCTCAGACGTTAATCTCAGAGTTACTTACTACGAGTACCTACCTATGTGGCACAGTCTTTGAGCTCGTTCCGCGTAACTTGTCACAGAGCTAATCTAAATAACACACACCCACTAACACAGAAACTGCTTGGGGAAATATTCCACTTAACTTGGAAGTATTTTTTTAATTTATGTGTAGATAAGCGCTTGGCTGCAATCAGACCAGCTGGCAAGTGATGATACAGCCTACGAAGCGCGCTTGTCTAGAAGAAAAAAAGGATAATGCCTATATTTGTCCTGCCCTACAAAATCCTACCACAAGTACCTACCTATCGCTAGAGATGTCGCAGGACATTAAGACGTTCTTTTCAATCTTTTCAAAATTGTTTTTTTCGCTTGTTTCACGATTTTTTTAGTAATTTCACGAGAGTTTCTATGCGCCGTAACAGTGCACTTACGTGCTTCAAGAAGCCACTTTGAAAAATACGTGCCTACTGATATGAAACGTCTAGTCTAAACATATAAAAAGAAAAGGTGACTAACTGACTGATGCACCAACGTACTGATTGACAAGAGTCGGGCTGTTATGTCGGAGATAGCTATTATGTCGTAGACATCAGCAAAGTAAGGATTTTAAAAACTTCAACGCTTAAGAGGGTAAAATAGGGGTTTGAAATTTGTGTAAGTAGTCTACGCTGATGAAGTCGTGGGCACAAGCTAGTCACACTAATATTATAAAGGAGAAAGTTTGTATGTGTGTGTGTGTGTGTGTGTGTGTGTGTGTGTGTGTGTGTGTGTGTGTGTGTGTGTGTGTGTGTGTGTGTGTGTGTGTGTGTGTGTTTGTTACTCCTTCACGCAAAAACTACTGGACGGATTGGGCTGAAATTTAGAATGGAGTTAGATTATACCCTGGATTAGCACATAGGCTACTTTTTATCCCGGAAAATCAAAGAGTTCCCACGGGAATTTTAAAAAACCTACATCCACGCGAACGAAGTCGCGGGTATCAGCTAGTCACAAATAAAAATAAAAGGTCCCGCAAAATACCGTTATTCAAATAGCGATCTTGCCTAGCAAAGACGTGCAAAAGGAAATAAATCCAAACTTATTATAAAAGAAACGTGAAGCATCGAACGCCGCGTAACTTGTTCCTAGGGTTTTTATTCGAGATACTTTTTCAGAGAGTTGCCAAGTACTAGAGGGGGTATGCTAGAGGTGGTTTTCCGCAAACGCCCTTAGCCCTTTTTGATTTTATATTGGATATGCGGCTTTTTTAACCGACTTCAAAAAGGAGGAGGTTCAATTTCTCAAAGATTTTAATGGGCATCAGTATTTTTAACATAACTGCACAGTACCTAATGGTAATAATATATCGTACTGTCTTCTGCCCGTTACAATATACCTACATATAGTTAAAATTATCTTATGTGAACTATGGGATACCGCGAGGTCTCAGTTCGGGGTGAACCACTAGTAATATTAATATAGTAAAGCGTGCCCTTTTCTTACTTTTTCGAGTTGTATGCTTATGGAGTTGGAGTTTTCCTTTTACCAGCCACTCAGGCAAATAAAAAGCCCTCTGACGTCTTACCATTCTGACGTCTTATTTAAAAAAAAATGTATCTCTATGGTCTATAACTCAATGCTAAAAAGCGGTGGAAAAATCCTCCGCCCTGTGTCTCCTTATATTTCTATTTTAAATGCAAGAGCCCGCAACTTCCAATACTTGAATACTTCTTTGGCGTTTTGTTTGCTTGCCCACAAACGAGGTCGTTTATTCAATTAAGTTTTTATGCTTACAATTTGTCTGTTTTTTTATGCAAAATAGAACATTTTTATTTAAGTTTAACTTTTTAATATCCCTGTTTTAAGGCGTAAATTCAGCACCAACAGCTCTTTCTATACTTAGGTACCTACTACCTTGTGCATAAGCGTACTTTATAAATATACTATTTTAGTATAGCTAGTTTACGTACTTACCTAATTAAATTTTATCATGATTATCTTACAAATTCAACAAAAGACAATCAAACAAGAACTAATGAAAGGAACCTCCCGTGTCCAGTGGTACTTAAGCACCGTGGTCTTATTAGCGGGAGTAAAAGAGAGAAGGAGAAGAAGTAAAAGTAGGTACCTACGTAGTACGTACCTACCCATAGATAAAGATATTCCAAAATATCCTGCCACGCTAACAAAGTCGCAGGAATTTCTAGTAATTATATGGAGCTATTCATTTTCGCGAGATAACGAAGCATCCTGGAAAGCCTCTTGTCGCCGGTAAGAACTTAATTAACCGGCGATGAAGCCAAGTATGCACAAGTTAAAACATTCTTTTCTTACATCATCACTACATTAGTAAGTTAATGCGTTTTATTTATGACTTTAATAGGGCTCCTATGGGTACTCTAGGTAGTTAACTGAGTAGATTTTGGATTTCGGGTAGGCCAAAGTATGAACCTAATATGCCATTGCCATTACGGTACAACCTTGAATGGGGGCAGGGTGGTATCACAGCCAAAGCCTCCCATCAGACCAAATAAATTATTGCCAAAAATTTTACGGGCTATAGGGTAGGTAGGTACCTACTAATTAAACACATTTTTTTTATAAATGTAAAGCATAGTGTTTTTCACCTTTTCACCTCTGCTATAATTGTCGTATTTATCTATTTTTAAGCTTGTAAGTACGATAATTATTATTGACGCTAGTAGATCAGTGGGTTTAGAGATTGTGTAGGAACACAATTTCTAAACTACTGATTTTTAATTTAATTGACAGGTCTCAATTTATTGCTACCCCTTCCATAATACTCGTACTTCCTGTGGAAAAGAATGGCACTAGATTTAGAATTCAGAACAGAACCAGACAAAATAATGCAAGGGATAAGTTTGAAGCTACAACGGAACCTTTAGAACTTAAGTTCGCCCCACACGCGCCAATTAGCGACCCGCGCCGGCTTCGCACGGTAGCTTATCGTACTGTATCCATAATTTTTGAAAATAAAATAAAGCCTAAGTCACTCAGCATAATGTGGCTTTCTACTTGTCAAAAAAAATATCTAAATCGCTTCAATAGTTCCAGAGATTACCCCCTACAAACAAACTTACAAACTTTACATTTTTGTAATATGAGTAGATATCACACTAATATTATAAAGGCGAAAGTTTGTGTGTGTGTGTGTGTGTGTGTGTGTGTGTGTGTGCGTGTGTGTGCGTGTGTGTGTGTGTGTGTGTGTGTGTGTGTGTGTGTGTGTGTGTGTGTGTGTATGTTTGTTACTCCTTCACGCAAAAACTACTGGACGGATTGGGCTGAAATTTAGAATGGAGATAGATTATACTCTGGATTAGCACATAGGCTACTTTTTATCCCGGAAAATCAAAGAGTTCCCACGGGATTTTTAAAAAACTACATCCACGCGAACGAAGTCGCGGGCATCAGCTAGTAGATTATAAATCCATATTGAGGCTATAGCTTTTCTACTTGCATTTGCTTATTAAACAGCATAAAGCGTTTATCTAGCAGCACTTACTGATTGTAGCGCTTTGCTAAGTGCCCCCCTTTCTACACTTAAGCTGTAAATCTACCATTCCATTTGTGTTGTGACCATAAAGCAAATGTTTATGAGCCTTTCTCATTTATGGCTAGTACCTACTACATGAACTTACCTAAAATAAAAATAACGATATTTTGGCACCCAGATTCCAGAAACAGGATTTTAAGCCACAGTCACTGCTGTGACGGATAACCTATCATCAATATACTTAGGTGTACTCTCTCTGCGCTTCGTCTTTCTCATTGCTGAGGGTCGTACCTCTTATCATTAATCACATAGGGGAATGAGTTTACTTGGAGATTTTGGTTGTTATTGTATCAGATTTTAGTGAAACCAACGTACTTAATACGAGTTGAAATGCCTAGGCGTAAATACAGCCTTTAATCATGTTTAGGCTTTAATTTGTTAAAGGCCGCTTAATATACTTTTTTAATATAGGTAGGTGGCTCTTTAATTTTTCTAAATCAAAGTAAGCTTTGACTACATCCATTAAAGAAAATTCCTCGAGGTTCAACGCACACCTGCAGAAAGGAGTGAACACGTCATGTATGTGAACTTTAATGCAAGTTATATTCAATTGCTTAAACACACATAACTCCGAAAAATTAGAGGTGGGTGCTCGGGATCGAACCCCCGACCAGCCCAGTAGGAGGCCGGCGTCTTAACCACTAGGCTATCACCGCTTCTACTACTCTCTCTACATAGTATAAAACAAAGGCGATTCACGCCGTCTTCTGTCCTTATGTAGGTAGGTAGGTACGCTTTACGCTTACCTAGTTCTTTTAAACTACGCAACAGATTTTAATGCGGTTTTCATTAATAAATGGAATAATTCAAGAGGAAGATTTGTACGGATAGTTTAATATTGTTTTGTGTTCATTTGTTCAAATGTGACGATAATTGTTTAAGATGTCGGAAGAAATCAAACCGATTAAAGCTTTCATTGAAAATGCTATCTTATTCTTTTGAAATATACTTAACAAACCACACATACGTTAGTACCTATCTATCTACATTGCATCCGTGCGAAGCCGGGGCGGGTCGCTAGCAAGTAAATAAAAAATCTAACTAAACCCACGAGACCTCCAGTCAATTACCTACATTATAACTTAGGTGTAGGTATCAAGCGGATATAAGGCGTTCGTCTAATATCCCCGGGGCACGCTGACCTAATTTTTCTCGTTTAGTTTCAGTAATAACGCCCTGTATAAAATTATGGCCGACACATTTCTCAATACCCCGCGGCTTTTATGTGTTTTCGTACATTAAGGCTCTTTACGCATTGCATCCGATCTTAATCCGAGAGTAAATTCTCGATCCAAAGTACCTAACCGTAGCAGTAGCCTAACTCTATCCGCGGAATGAAATTAGTATAGCGCTCTTTCTTTTACGTAATCCCATACAAATGATAGAGACAAAAATCTCAGTAGGCGTTAACCATTTTGAGTCGCTAACCGATCACAAACACGTTTTCAAAGACATTCTAAATTCAATTAGTGATTGGTTGGTTACTCACGATAGTTATAAGCGTCCACTGAGATTTTTGTATGTATGCGCTATAATAACTCCTATCCGCGGATATATTTAGTACTTACAAATAATAAAACTCATCTCTGGCCGGAGGTCTACTAAAATATTTCTATGAGGTTGAGATATGATTTATAGTACGCACTTGCTTTCGTTGTCGTAAAATGCGAATTTTGAAATTTATAAATCTACTGCGCAACCAGTTTCGTTTTCGTAAAATTCGGATAGTACTCGTATTTAGTGCGCAACCCGTTTGTTTAGTTTTCATAAAATCAGTCTTTCAAAATTCAGTTTTAGTGCGCACCTACCCCTCATACAAATAATACTTGTTACTTTGGATATAGAATTCTCATATTCGGGTGGAATGCAGTGCGTAAGAGACGTCGACCTCTTATAAGGGGCGTCGGGGGTCCGAACCTCTAACTTTTCAGAGTTATGTGCGTTTCAATTAATTGAATATATCACTTGCTTTAACGGTGAAGGAAAACGTAAGGAAACCTGCATGCCTGAAAGTTCCCCATAAAGTTCTCAAAGGTGTGTAAAGTCTGCCAATCCATTCTTGGCTTGCATGGTGAACCACGGCCAAAACCCAAGGTTTCTCACTCTGAGGTGCTCAGTTGATGATGATGATGACACACAGACAAACGCGGCTGCATCTTCATGCTGTATAATAAGAGTTTATTCTATATCATTTTGATTGGGTAAATAAAATACTCTTTAGGAATGTACAAGAAAACAACAATAATAACTACTAAATTTTTAATTGCATCCAACAAGTTATTCTTAAGCTTTTTTAATTCTTTAGGATCCTTATAACTTAATATAAACTAAAAACAAAAAGGCAACACACTTTCTCCACCTTTCATTTGCACGCCAGTTACAAAAATATCTAAGGGCCATAACAGACCCGATGCTTTCAGCATCAGCGATCGGCGATTCACTTGCTTTTCGCAGTTTGCTCAACTCCGCGCACATACAATCTCCAGTCGCAGCGATCAAGTCGATTTCATTTATACAGCGATCGAAAGCAGAAAATCATCAAAACGCGATGCAGCATCGAAACAATCGCTGAATCGCGCGATTTTAATGCAGCGATTGAACCCAGAAAGTCGTCATGAAGTCATGAAATCGCCGTTGCTAAAAGCATCGCGTCTGCTATGGCCCTAATATAGTAATAACAAAGAAAGGAAAAAATCACACATTCAAAGGTTGATTGATTAAGTGTATCTTTAGATATGAAATAACATTTCGTCTGACTGTCTGTTACACTAAGTAAACCTTAAGTAAAACTATGTATTCACAAAGCCAAAGGCCAAGGCTCTCAATATGGAGCCAATTTTTTTTTTTTTTTGTAAAACGCTGTCTGTGCGTGTGTTTCCTGGAACAAAGGAAAATAATATACTTAAATGTATTCTTTTCATTTTTTTTCGTAAAGTAAAAATTTAGAAACACCTTGCCAATGAATACAGGTCAACTAACAATGTACAAATTAAAATGTAAGGTAAAACTGCTTTAAAAATTATTTAAAGTTAATTCATACAATCGCGTATCATTGAGTAACACCCCTAGAAGGCGACTTAGCACTTCCTTCCCATACAACCATTGATCTATATTACTATAGATGACAGGTCACAAATAAAATGTTGTCGCTCAAGTGACCACATTTACACACATCTGTACAAGGTGTATCTGTGAAATAGCTCTTTTTAATTTTCATGGTGACCATTTTTAATTTTTTATTATTTGTTCTTACACCGGCAATACACGTTATGAGAAAATTTCAACGCTCTACTTATTACGGTTCACGAGATACAGCCTACTGACCGACGGACGGACTGACAACGCAGGCTTAGTAATAGTAGTGACCTAAATCCACGCGGACAACGTCGCGGGCAACAGCTAGTAACAGATAAATATACAAACCTACCAATCAGTATTACGTGTCACTCTTCCAGAGCTTTATGGTCTTGTCGTTTTCGAGCGCCGCGGACGCGATGATGTTCTCGGTGGGGTGGCACGCCGTGCACAGCACTGTGTCGGTGTGGCCGGACAGCCGCTGTACTATCTCTTTCGACTGCAGGTTCCATATGTACACCAGGTTGTCCTCTGAGCCCGATACTATCCACTGTTGAATAAAGTACAATTTGTATCACATGAAAATATATAGCTGGATATTAAAGTAAATGGAGCTCAAGAAATCAGAAGACAAATCACAAAGGAAAATTATATCTTTGTGATGCGGCACGTTATTTTAAGGTAAACGCTCAGCTGTATACCTCAATTATGACTTGATTGTGGGTTGGAACATTTTTCGTAAAATATTTATGTGAAATTAACACACAAAAATTGTGACCAACTGGAGTACTTTGGAAGTGGGTAAATATGGCAACTTCCAATAAAGGGGACTTACTCAATGGAATGTATTATGCATACAATCTGAGACAGGACTCGCCATGTATTTTGCTTTATGTGCCAACTATCATATCAATAGACGCGTAATATCAGTTTAAAATTATATTAAAATATTGTTATAGACTACAGGCCCATGTTCAAAAATGGATGGGTCATATGACCCACCAGGTGACGTATACAGGACGATATAAGAGCATAAAATAATAAGATTCAGCACTATGCCGTCACTTGTAAGCTGTCCAACAGAATGCTGGTGAGAATTCAAAAGTGCAGGTAGAGTGAGTACATTTTGGTCATATATTTTTGTACGGCATTTTTACCATCGATAGATCCATGAAAAATAATAAGAAAGCGCGCAGTGCCGTAAAAAAATGGTGCGCCACAAAGTCAGTAAATTTTTTGATTTTCTGATAATTTCCAGGATAAATTTGGTCATTTAATTCTGTACGGCATTAGTTTCATACTGTTTCAATACAGCCTCTAATCCATTATTCCGCAACGCCGTACAAAAATCATGCGACAAGGGGAAAAAATTGAGGGTAGCAACCCCCTCTCTTTCCGTGGTCCAGGGGGTGATTTGAAAAAGTACGGCTTTGGTTCCAAAACATTATCTAGCACTCAAAAGTACTATTAAAAATAATGCCGTCAAAAAATTAGTGTTCATTTGAATGTGTATCAATAATTATCTTAATTTCATGGTATACTTGATTTTTAAAGCTGTAAAATCATTTGACTCTGTACGGCAACTTTTTTTTTAACATGATAGTGTAAAATACTATTGTTATATAGTATTGCCGTTCAAAAGAAACTGTTCTAAAAAAATTATAGAGAAATACAAAAACTGAAATTTTTCAAATTATTGCAAAAGTTTAAATATTCATAAATTTATAAAATATAGCAATTATCTACGCTTTTCCCTTGTTTTAAATAGTATTAAGATAAATAAATTAGAAAAAAATTATGCCGTACATTTTAATGCAGACCATATCTTTTAGGCTGATGAAAATGACGCTACCATTTTAAGGGTGTAGTACTTTATGGCCATCTGATACTGTACGGCATTAACATATTTTTGAAGAGAACAATTGATAATATAATAAAATCACTATGCCGTCTAACTGAAGTGAACGGGTGTGTATATAATATTCACATCCCCTACAAACCTTTGGACCTACGAAAATGTACGGCATGTAAAAAAATATTATCTATGCATAAAACACTTTCAAAATAAATTAATTTTATGTTGTTTCAAATCATCCCCCGGACCACGGAAAGAGAGGGGGTTGCTACCCTCAATTTTTTCCCCTTGTCGCATGATTTTTGTACGGCGTTGCGGAATAATGGATTAGAGGCTGTATTGAAACAGTATGAAACTAATGCCGTACAGAATTAAATGACCAAATTTATCCTGGAAATTATCAGAAAATCAAAAAATTTACTGACTTTGTGGCGCACCATTTTTTTACGGCACTGCGCGCTTTCTTATTATTTTTCATGGATCTATCGATGGTAAAAATGCCGTACAAAAATATATGACCAAAATGTACTCACTCTACCTGCACTTTTGAATTCTCACCAGCACTCTGTTGGACAGCTTACAAGTGACGGCATAGTGCTGAATCTTATTATTTTATGCTCTTATATCGTCCTGTATACGTCACCTGGTGGTTCATATGACCCATCCATTTTTGAACATGGGCCTGTAGTCTATTAGGTTTTGTAATGACGATTCACAATACAGGTCACTCAACTATAGCATCAAAAAGTGAAGATAGTAATTATGTTAGAAAATGTATAAAAATAAAAATTATTATAAGTGTTATTCTCAGCTTGCAGCTAACCACTTATGGTAAATGGGCTCTTAGGTCGAGATCTATAGAGCGCACTTTGACTTTGTTCAGAATTAAGACACAGTTAAAACCGCGCCATGCCGCTGGTATAAATCTGTCTCGTTTTAACTGAAACTTAAGTCTACGCAAAGTCAAAGTGTGCTCTATAGATTTCAACCTTAGAGTAAGTCTGCACTGCGAATTTTCACTGCGCGATTTTTCCCGCCGAATTATGTGAAATACTTGTATGAACCGTATTCGAAAGAATTCTGCGGGAAAATCGCACTGTGAATTTTCGTAGTGCAGGCTTACCTTTAATCTCATAAGAAATTAAATACTTTTGATAATATTACCTTTCCACCAGTGACGCTGAAGTTGGCGAAAATGCAATACTTTTCGTTCTTATGCCCTGTGTACGTCTTGAGACATTTGCCTCTACTGTAGTCCCAGAGCTTCAACGTGTTGTCCAGAGTAGCAGCGAGGATGTACTTGCCATTGGGAGAGAACTTTACAAAGGACACCGGTGGGTTGTCGTCGTCTATGAGTGTTTTTAGGCACTGTCCGGAGGCTGTGTCCCAGATTCGACTAAAATAGACACAAGTGTAAATTAAAAATTTACAATACCCCTGAGAAGTGAAGGTTACAGTAACTAGAAAAGAGCTGATAACTTTCAAACTTCTGAACCGATCTTCTTGGATTATAGCTAAGAACACTCTCGATCAAGCCACCTTTCAAACAAAAAAAAAAACTAAATTAAAATCGGTTCATTAGTTTAGGAGCTACGATGCCACAGACAGATACACAGATACACACGTCAAACTTATAAGACCCCTCTTTTTGGGTCAGGGGTTAAAAACAAAAATATTTGAAGTTATTCATCTATGTGGCCAATCAAAAGAATTACTGAGATAATTATGTAGCATCAAATTTGGCAATCAGGAAAAATAGATGTAATTCAAATGCCATTCATCTGTCCATTCATTTATTTTACTTTTGGCTGCACAAGCTACTGCTTGGTTAAGCTAAGTTTGCACCTCGCGTCGATTACGTCACACTGACGTTCAGGTACGGTGTGCGAACCGTACCGACGCGATAAGACGACCGCGGGGAGGTGAATGGGTAAGTGGGGAAGGCGCCGCATTCCGGCGAGGTGCAAACTTAGCGCGACCGAGTTGTAGCGATGACCTAATGCGTTTCCGATTTAATTTCTTCAAAGAATCAACTTAACTATATAATTTAAATAATTGGCAGTCAGTGGGAATTGCTGACAGGAGTGTTAACTGAAATTAATTTTAGGTTCGAAAATTTAAATTTCATAATTTGTAAACTACACCAACTAACAGTTTAGATTTCGCGTCTATCGGCACTTCGAGGGCTATTAACATAAGCATGTGTGTGACGCGACCCCAAAGTTTTTACCCATCCCAAAACTACCCAATGCACCTAAAGAAATTTTCACTTCAATAAAAAAAAACAATTTATTAATGGTTTAACAACTCACCATAGACCATCATAACTTGAGGATACAATGAGGCTTCCGTCTCTGTTGAAATGCACCGCTGATACTGGATCTGAGTGTGCTGGTAACGTTTTCAAACATTTACCTGCAACCAATACATTTGAAACTTAGTTTTGATCTACCTGTTTGGGATGAATTATCAAAAAAAAAAAAAAATGAAACTGATGATAGTTAAGGCCTCAATTTCTCATAAAATGATGACACAGGTCACAAGTCACAGGCAAAATGTGTAACCATAACCAACTCCCTTAGGCAATATTCCCACTAAATTTTAATGGGGGTTTCAAGGGGTGGATCAACAAACTCCTGTAAGACCGACAATGCATCCACAGTTCCTCTGTTGTTGCAATTGCTCATGGTCGGCGGTAATTTCTTGACATCAGGTGACCTGCCTGCTTGATTGCCCACTATTTTTATCACAAAAAGGTATTAATATGGGGCTTAGAGCCTCCATAGCTCAACGGTTGAGGAGCGGACTGAATTCCGAAAGGTCGGCGTTTCAAACCCCATCTGTTGCACTATTGTCGTACCCATCCTGGCACAAGCTTTACGCTAATTGGATCGGAAAGGGGAGTATTAGTCATGATTAGCATGGTTAATATTCTTTTTTTTTCAAAAAAGAAAAAGAAAGAATATGCATTGTGTGCTTTGGGTACCACTCTACAAAACTGGCAATATTAACGGCGTAGAAGTACAAACTGAAAGCATGAATGCATAAGTGCAGATAAAAAATGCTTTGTTTCAATGCCATTTTTCATTTTTTAATATTAGTATATTTAAGATATTATTTACCTGTTCGTACATCCCATATTCGAACGCTTTCATCAAAACTTCCAGATACTATAAGATTACTCTGTGGGTTGAAATTGCAACAAAACACATAGTTACTGTGACCTTTCAGCGTCTTCAAACATTTGCCAGAACTTAACTCCCAGACCTAGAAATAAAAGTTTTTTTTAATGCAACATTGACTTGCGCTTGATGACAATTATGGCTAATGAAAGCAATGATGAGGTCTAAATTGGAGCCTAGAAGATGCCTATTCACTCTGCCTTAAAGTTACCTAAGTTATTACGTGGCAGCAAACACGGACACTTGTTCCAGACCTTAGTGGTTTGTATCAGAAATGTTGAACAATTCGTGAAAATATGTACATGGAATAATAAACCTCTTTTTTTTATTCAATGACTAGCTGACGCCCGCGAATTTGTCCGCGTGGATTTAGGTTTTTCGAAATCCTGTGGGAACTCTTTGGTTTTCCGGGATAAAAAGTAGCCTATGTGCTAATCCAGGATATTATCCATCTCCATTCCGAATTTCAGCCAAATCCGTCCAGTGGTTTTTGCGTGAAGGAGTAACAAACATACACACACACACACACACATACAAACTTTCGCCTTTATAATATTAGTGTGATATGTTAGCCCTTGATTGCTAACTTAGCTAGTAGCTATAGCCACAGAACAGATTTTATTTTAACCAACAATTACAGTACAAAATATTGACATCAATATTTGATTGTTAGTAATGTTTAGGCTCGCAGGAGGTGGATGGAAGAAAACTAGTCGGCGATAATATCCTTATAATAATTATATTCAAAGTTACATTTAAATGAAAAGACTAAAAACTAGTGCTTATCTCTAAGGATGAGAATATTCTAACTTAATATTACGATTCCCACATCGCGCGGGTTCTGGTATTACGCCGCGTCAGCTATACGGGTCGTATTCGTACGTGGGAATGGGAATGCATGTTGCGCTGGCTCACTATGTATCAGCCGCTGGCTTCGCCTGCGTAACACCTCCCCCATCAGATCGGCGCTTATGGAACACCTTGGCTGTGAATTGCGCCGGGAGGTCATCGGATGAAGAACTCTGAATTTCGGCTGTGCTTCTTATCTGCAATGTCTTCGTGCGCTGTATTTTACGATAAACTATGATGATTATACTCAGTCCGCAGGTTCCAACCAATATGGTGTATATGGGTATGGTTGTGTGGTAAATACTTCCGTGGTCCGAACTCGGAGGTAAAGTGATAGGTGTTTGAGATGAAACCTTTGCACTTGCATGATGTAGGTGATCCAGTTTTGTGGACTTCAATTCATAATGCGGAGATGGTCTTGAGTCATAGGGTTCTTCTTTAGGTAAATCCATAACTTGAATTGCTTGGCCTTTTATGCGATCGTTTCTATTGAGAATCATAAACTCTGGCGTTTTCAAAAAGCAATTTTGTGGAATTACTGCTAAGTAGCTGCCTCGAAGTGTCCGGTACAGGTCGTGGCCACACGATAGGTGAACTTTCGTGGGCAGCGGAAAACTCATTGTATAGTGACGTTCGTCAAGTTGCTCGAACGCTGGTTTTTCCAAAGTTACTTTCACTGGATGGCAAAACCTGCTTCTATTTTGGGCGGTTATAAGTTGTTGGATACAATCTGGTTGATTTGAAGGTTCACGCTGTAAGCTTCTAATATCGGCACATAGATAACCCTTGCTGGTCTTCGGGCATTCAGCCTCTATGTACCTGTACTCGTTCAAGCTTATTGCCAGGAATGGATGATAAGGAATTAGGATCTCATGATTCTTGTTGGGTACAATGGATAATTTATACATATCATATACTTGGGTTAGAATTATAGGAAATTTATAAACTATGAATATTTCGTTTCTTACATAATACGAACCTAATCCTATAATATCATAATACTCTCTATCATCTAAAGATATAATTTTACCAGTACCATAAAGACTGGTTAACCTACTAACTAAATATTTAATTGTACTTAAGCTTATAACTGAATGATGTGCAACCGAAACCTTGATAAAACCTAATACATTTTGTAATTTCACAACTTCTTGAGAAATTGAATCTACATTGTCACTAAGAATGAGAAGAACTTGTGCTAAATGTGCATATTTTATTAAATCAGAATCTCTTTCTGAATTGCTCTGACTTATTCGACTTACTAAGGCTGTTAATCGATTTTGATTTTCTACAATACTATCTACGACGTTTGCATACTGCGTCATCCAGTCTTTGGATATACTAACATGACTATTATATTCGGCCACTAATTTATTGTCATTTTCTTCCAATGATTTTATAATGCTATCATAATGTAAGGCATCAGTATAATCGAGGTTACCAGTAATACTTTTAACGACAGATCCGAGACCATCTATGAGTCCTCTTTTTACTCGAGTTGTTTCGAAACTCTGAAGCTGCTCAAGCACACTCAGGAGTTTTTTCTTTAAATAGTTTAAATGAGATTCAAATAAGTTCTTTGTTTTATTATTTAAATCAGGAGTGACGCTATCTAGTTTGAATATATACAGGCAATCCTAAACTGTTTAGAAGAAAAACAGTACGGTGTCGGACTGCTCCTAGATATGACTAAAGCATACGACAAAGTTTCACACAAACTACTATTAAAAAAAATATACGACTCAGGTATACGGGGAAATGCTCACCGATGGCTGGAATCCTACTTGAAAGACAGACAACAATTTGTACAAGTGCAATATCGCGATGAACGGACTAACATATTAAGCGACTTTGAATCGAACGTACGCGTTACGAACTGGTCTATACCACAAGGAAGTGTCCTCGGATGTATTCTTTTTTTGGTATACATCAACGACCTTACTCAATGCCTGAAGAAAAATTCTAAAATAATAATCGATGATGAATACATAAGGTGTTTCGAGCACTGTAAGCAACTGCTTACCAATGATCCCATTTCACAGTATCCGGATTTTACTAAAGAATTTTTGCTAACAACTGATGCTTCTAATGTCGCAGTAGGTGCCGTTTTATCACAGGGCCTAGTGGGGTCTGATAAACCGATCGCATATGCATCTAGAACTCTTAATTCTAGCGAATTGAACTATAGTACGATAGAAAAAGAACTCTTAGCAATCGTCTGGGCCACCAAGTATTTCAGGCCTTACCTTTTTGGACGTAAATTTAAAATTATTACAGATCATAAGCCCCTGCAATGGGTAATGAGTCTTAAGGAACCTAATTCGAGACTTACAAGATGGCGTTTAAAACTCAGCGAGTTCGATTTTACGGTGTTGTATAAGCAAGGAAAGTCTAATACCAACGCGGACGCGTTATCGCGCATTGAAGTTCATGTGGAAGAGCTAAGTTCGGTTGCTGTGAATCTATCGGACGGAGCTCCCTCTTTAGATGACTCTGGAACTCTTTCAGCTCCGGAGGCTGAAGATGGTTCTAGAACAGCAACTGTCCATACTGATGACGAAAGCCCCATCTTGGAAATCCCGATTACAGAACATCCGTTGAATAAATTTACTAGGCAAATCGTTTTTAACGTTGTAGGTGATATTAAAACCAAACCAGTCACTACAAACCCCTTTGAAAACCATAAGCGTACGACTGTTCAATTATCTGAATCAAATTTAGAAATAGATGTCATCAATGCTATTAAAGAATTTGTTCAACCTAAAATTAAAACTGGTTTATTAATCAATCCACCATTGGCTATGTATAAGATAATTCCAATAATACAGAAAACCTTTAAAAATTCGTCAATGATACTCAATTTAGCTAAAACAGAAGTAGAAAATGTTCGAGAATATTTAAGGCAGCAACAAATTATAGATAAGTACCATGATGGCAAGACAAACCACCGCGGTATCAATGAATGCTTTCTTGCTTTATCTCGAAAATTTTACTGGCCAAAAATGCGAGAGCATATTTCAAAATTTATCAACGACTGTGAAGTATGCGGACAGGCTAAGTATGACCGTAATCCAATCCGACAGCAATTTCAAGTAGTTCCACCACCCAGTAAACCTTTTGAGCTTGTGCACTTAGACCTCTTAAGTGTCGAAAGCTGTAAGTTTCTGACAATAGTCGACTCTTTCTCCAAATATGCTCAAGCATATTTCTTAGGAGACAGCACGGCAGTCAGTGTAGTTCAAGCATTACTTAAATTTAGTACGCATCATGGAAATCCTTTAACTGTAGTTACTGACAACGGTCCGGAATTTAACAATCAAGTTATATCTGAGTTCTTCAATCTTCATAAAATCCAGCATCATAAGGTCGCACCACATACTCCTAACGAAAATGGTATCGTTGAAAGATTTCACTTGACACTCTTAGAACACCTTCGTATCTTTAGAATCAGTCAAAAGGATGAATCAGTAAGGAACCTGATACCTTATGCTCTTCTAGCTTACAATAGCAGTATTCATAGTTTCACAAAATGCAGACCAATCGAAATAGTAACTGGACATTTTGACCCACGCGACCCACTCGACATAGACCTCACGACACATGTCTTACAGCAATACATACAGGATCATAAAAATAGAATGAAAATTACATATAACCTTATCCACGAATCGTGTAGTAGTCTACGCAGAGATTTAACTAATAGTCGTAATAGAACTAGAGAGCCCGAAGCAAATTATTCCCCAGAGCAACAAGTTTTTGTTAGAAACCCTGTTGCCCCTCGTCAAAAGGCAGCTCCCCGCTATACTCAGGATGTAGTTGTGGCAAATCTCCCAATCCACATTTACACTAGAAAAAAACGAGGCCCAATCGCGAAGTCAAGACTAAAGAGAGTTCCTAACACTGCCCAATTGTTGCAGGATCCTCCTTATAATCAATCTACTTCTGCAGCCAGTGGTAATGCAGGAGATCCAACTTGAAAATCTCAGCGATGGACCCGGCTTGCTACCTTTTAAATTAGGAAGTACCTTTATTATTTCCCATTACCATTCATTTGTACAATGTATTAATCTTTCGGAATTGCAAGAGAAAATCAGCTCCATAAATGTCCAACTATTATTCTTTATTATTATTATTATTCTTTCTTTATTTGCATTCATGTCTTCATAATAAAAAATATTATTACAACATGAAGCCCCGTCAGGGCGCTGCAAAGTATAACATTGGTGAATAAAACAATTACAATTCTATTGTTAACAATTATGAAAATTATGAAATGTAAATAACAATTTTGAGTTAATTTAATGGTAGGTAATTAATTAAAAAATACAATGTCACAAAAAAAATACAATAATTAAAAAATACAATAATTAAAAAAATTGTATTTTTTTTGTCACGTATAAATAAATGTTCTTATCCATTGCTCAGAATACATCTATCGTAACAATATTCATTGGAGTACATAATTTATCGTGGAATTGAGGTCATATGCGTAAAAGTAGGTGCAGTTAGTTACGAGGAAAGTTCATTTATGTCATAAAAACAATTTAGTGTGAGCCATTGTTTGAGTTTTCGCCTAAAGGTCGTATCGTTATTTTCATCTGTTATGTATTTTGGGATTTTATTATAAATGTTAGTAGTTCTGTATAGTGGGCCGCGGCAGGAGATTTTAAGCTTGTAAGTAGGGTATGCTAGTTTGTTTTGCAAACGTGCACTTCTTTCGTGTTTCTTTGTGTTCTCCACAGTTTTGTATAAATTGTAATGCTTCCTAACAAATAAAGCCGCCTCCATTATATAGATTGAAGGTACTGTCAGGATTTTTTTGTTTAGAAAGTGCGGTCTACAGCTATCGCGTGGTTTTATGTTGACAAGGATGCGGATACATTTTTTTTGCAGGATGAAGATATCCTCTGCATTGGTGCTTTCCCCCCAGAGGATTATACCATATCGGATCCACGAATATGCGTATGCGTAGTAGGCGGAAAGTGCAGTTTCGTAATTTGTATTTGCTTTCAGTACGCTGAGAGCATACACAAATCGCGAAAGCTTTACGCTCAGGTTGTGAACATGGCACTTCCAGTCCAGGTGAGTATCAATAGTGAGGCCGAGAAGAGTAAAGTCACTAACTTCTTGAATTTTAATGTTATTTGCAAGTAATTTGAGGTTTAGTGGATATTTCTGGTGCGGTTTAAATTGTATGAGTTTAGTTTTATTTAGATTTATTTCGAGATTATTGTGTGATAAGTAATTTTGAATGTTTGCTAGGTTTTCCAAGATGAAATTTTCACAATCTGTCACATTCGCGCACATGGATAGGACTGACACGTCATCCGCAAACATAATGCATCGCGAGTGTGGGTTTATTATGTTAGGTAGGTCGTTGATGTATACCAAAAAAAGAATACATCCGAGGACACTTCCTTGTGGTATAGACCAGTTCGTAACGCGTACGTTCGATTCAAAGTCGCTTAATATGTTAGTCCGTTCATCGCGATATTGCACTTGTACAAATTGTTGTCTGTCTTTCAAGTAGGATTCCAGCCATCGGTGAGCATTTCCCCGTATACCTGAGTCGTATATTTTTTTTAATAGTAGTTTGTGTGAAACTTTGTCGTATGCTTTAGTCATATCTAGGAGCAGTCCGACACCGTACTGTTTTTCTTCTAAACAGTTTAGGATTGCCTGTATATATTCAAACTAGATAGCGTCACTCCTGATTTAAATAATAAAACAAAGAACTTATTTGAATCTCATTTAAACTATTTAAAGAAAAAACTCCTGAGTGTGCTTGAGCAGCTTCAGAGTTTCGAAACAACTCGAGTAAAAAGAGGACTCATAGATGGTCTCGGATCTGTCGTTAAAAGTATTACTGGTAACCTCGATTATACTGATGCCTTACATTATGATAGCATTATAAAATCATTGGAAGAAAATGACAATAAATTAGTGGCCGAATATAATAGTCATGTTAGTATATCCAAAGACTGGATGACGCAGTATGCAAACGTCGTAGATAGTATTGTAGAAAATCAAAATCGATTAACAGCCTTAGTAAGTCGAATAAGTCAGAGCAATTCAGAAAGAGATTCTGATTTAATAAAATATGCACATTTAGCACAAGTTCTTCTCATTCTTAGTGACAATGTAGATTCAATTTCTCAAGAAGTTGTGAAATTACAAAATGTATTAGGTTTTATCAAGGTTTCGGTTGCACATCATTCAGTTATAAGCTTAAGTACAATTAAATATTTAGTTAGTAGGTTAACCAGTCTTTATGGTACTGGTAAAATTATATCTTTAGATGATAGAGAGTATTATGATATAATAGGATTAGGTTCGTATTATGTAAGAAACGAAATATTCATAGTTTATAAATTTCCTATAATTCTAACCCAAGTATATGATATGTATAAATTATCCATTGTACCCAACAAGAATCATGAGATCCTAATTCCTTATCATCCATTCCTGGCAATAAGCTTGAACGAGTACAGGTACATAGAGGCTGAATGCCCGAAGACCAGCAAGGGTTATCTATGTGCCGATATTAGAAGCTTACAGCGTGAACCTTCAAATCAACCAGATTGTATCCAACAACTTATAACCGCCCAAAATAGAAGCAGGTTTTGCCATCCAGTGAAAGTAACTTTGGAAAAACCAGCGTTCGAGCAACTTGACGAACGTCACTATACAATGAGTTTTCCGCTGCCCACGAAAGTTCACCTATCGTGTGGCCACGACCTGTACCGGACACTTCGAGGCAGCTACTTAGCAGTAATTCCACAAAATTGCTTTTTGAAAACGCCAGAGTTTATGATTCTCAATAGAAACGATCGCATAAAAGGCCAAGCAATTCAAGTTATGGATTTACCTAAAGAAGAACCCTATGACTCAAGACCATCTCCGCATTATGAATTGAAGTCCACAAAACTGGATCACCTACATCATGCAAGTGCAAAGGTTTCATCTCAAACACCTATCACTTTACCTCCGAGTTCGGACCACGGAAGTATTTACCACACAACCATACCCATATACACCATATTGGTTGGAACCTGCGGACTGAGTATAATCATCATAGTTTATCGTAAAATACAGCGCACGAAGACATTGCAGATAAGAAGCACAGCCGAAATTCAGAGTTCTTCATCCGATGACCTCCCGGCGCAATTCACAGCCAAGGTGTTCCATAAGCGCCGATCTGATGGGGGAGGTGTTACGCAGGCGAAGCCAGCGGCTGATACATAGTGAGCCAGCGCAACATGCATTCCCATTCCCACGTACGAATACGACCCGTATAGCTGACGCGGCGTAATACCAGAACCCGCGCGATGTGGGAATCGTAATATTAAGTTAGAATATTCTCATCCTTAGAGATAAGCACTAGTTTTTAGTCTTTTCATTTAAATGTAACTTTGAATATAATTATTATAAGGATATTATCGCCGACTAGTTTTCTTCCATCCACCTCCTGCGAGCCTAAACATTACTAACAATCAAATATTGATGTCAATATTTTGTACTGTAATTGTTGGTTAAAATAAAATCTGTTCTGTGGCTATAGCTACTAGCTAAGTTAGCAATCAAGGGCTAACATATCACACTAATATTATAAAGGCGAAAGTTTGTATGTGTGTGTGTGTGTGTGTATGTTTGTTACTCCTTCACGCAAAAACCACTGGACGGATTTGGCTGAAATTCGGAATGGAGATGGATAATATCCTGGATTAGCACATAGGCTACTTTTTATCCCGGAAAACCAAAGAGTTCCCACAGGATTTCGAAAAACCTAAATCCACGCGGACAAATTCGCGGGCGTCAGCTAGTCATTGAATAAAAAAAAGAGGTTTATTATTCCATGTACATATTTTCACGAATTGTTCAACATTTCTGATACAAACCACTAAGGTCTGGAACAAGTGTCCGTGTTTGCTGCCACGTAATAACTTAGGTAACTTTAAGGCAGAGTGAATAGGCATCTTCTAGGCTCCAATTTAGACCTCATCATTGCTTTCATTAGCCATAATTGTCATCAAGCGCAAGTCAATGTTGCATTAAAAAAAACTTTTATTTCTAGGTCTGGGAGTTAAGTTCTGGCAAATGTTTGAAGACGCTGAAAGGTCACAGTAACTATGTGTTTTGTTGCAATTTCAACCCACAGAGTAATCTTATAGTATCTGGAAGTTTTGATGAAAGCGTTCGAATATGGGATGTACGAACAGGTAAATAATATCTTAAATATACTAATATTAAAAAATGAAAAATGGCATTGAAACAAAGCATTTTTTATCTGCACTTATGCATTCATGCTTTCAGTTTGTACTTCTACGCCGTTAATATTGCCAGTTTTGTAGAGTGGTACCCAAAGCACACAATGCATATTCTTTCTTTTTCTTTTTTGAAAAAAAAAGAATATTAACCATGCTAATCATGACTAATACTCCCCTTTCCGATCCAATTAGCGTAAAGCTTGTGCCAGGATGGGTACGACAATAGTGCAACAGATGGGGTTTGAAACGCCGACCTTTCGGAATTCAGTCCGCTCCTCAACCGTTGAGCTATGGAGGCTCTAAGCCCCATATTAATACCTTTTTGTGATAAAAATAGTGGGCAATCAAGCAGGCAGGTCACCTGATGTCAAGAAATTACCGCCGACCATGAGCAATTGCAACAACAGAGGAACTGTGGATGCATTGTCGGTCTTACAGGAGTTTGTTGATCCACCCCTTGAAACCCCCATTAAAATTTAGTGGGAATATTGCCTAAGGGAGTTGGTTATGGTTACACATTTTGCCTGTGACTTGTGACCTGTGTCATCATTTTATGAGAAATTGAGGCCTTAACTATCATCAGTTTCATTTTTTTTTTTTTTTGATAATTCATCCCAAACAGGTAGATCAAAACTAAGTTTCAAATGTATTGGTTGCAGGTAAATGTTTGAAAACGTTACCAGCACACTCAGATCCAGTATCAGCGGTGCATTTCAACAGAGACGGAAGCCTCATTGTATCCTCAAGTTATGATGGTCTATGGTGAGTTGTTAAACCATTAATAAATTGTTTTTTTTTATTGAAGTGAAAATTTCTTTAGGTGCATTGGGTAGTTTTGGGATGGGTAAAAACTTTGGGGTCGCGTCACACACATGCTTATGTTAATAGCCCTCGAAGTGCCGATAGACGCGAAATCTAAACTGTTAGTTGGTGTAGTTTACAAATTATGAAATTTAAATTTTCGAACCTAAAATTAATTTCAGTTAACACTCCTGTCAGCAATTCCCACTGACTGCCAATTATTTAAATTATATAGTTAAGTTGATTCTTTGAAGAAATTAAATCGGAAACGCATTAGGTCATCGCTACAACTCGGTCGCGCTAAGTTTGCACCTCGCCGGAATGCGGCGCCTTCCCCACTTACCCATTCACCTCCCCGCGGTCGTCTTATCGCGTCGGTACGGTTCGCACACCGTACCTGAACGTCAGTGTGACGTAATCGACGCGAGGTGCAAACTTAGCTTAACCAAGCAGTAGCTTGTGCAGCCAAAAGTAAAATAAATGAATGGACAGATGAATGGCATTTGAATTACATCTATTTTTCCTGATTGCCAAATTTGATGCTACATAATTATCTCAGTAATTCTTTTGATTGGCCACATAGATGAATAACTTCAAATATTTTTGTTTTTAACCCCTGACCCAAAAAGAGGGGTCTTATAAGTTTGACGTGTGTATCTGTGTATCTGTCTGTGGCATCGTAGCTCCTAAACTAATGAACCGATTTTAATTTAGTTTTTTTTTTTGTTTGAAAGGTGGCTTGATCGAGAGTGTTCTTAGCTATAATCCAAGAAGATCGGTTCAGAAGTTTGAAAGTTATCAGCTCTTTTCTAGTTACTGTAACCTTCACTTCTCAGGGGTATTGTAAATTTTTAATTTACACTTGTGTCTATTTTAGTCGAATCTGGGACACAGCCTCCGGACAGTGCCTAAAAACACTCATAGACGACGACAACCCACCGGTGTCCTTTGTAAAGTTCTCTCCCAATGGCAAGTACATCCTCGCTGCTACTCTGGACAACACGTTGAAGCTCTGGGACTACAGTAGAGGCAAATGTCTCAAGACGTACACAGGGCATAAGAACGAAAAGTATTGCATTTTCGCCAACTTCAGCGTCACTGGTGGAAAGGTAATATTATCAAAAGTATTTAATTTCTTATGAGATTAAAGGTAAGCCTGCACTACGAAAATTCACAGTGCGATTTTCCCGCAGAATTCTTTCGAATACGGTTCATACAAGTATTTCACATAATTCGGCGGGAAAAATCGCGCAGTGAAAATTCGCAGTGCAGACTTACTCTAAGGTTGAAATCTATAGAGCACACTTTGACTTTGCGTAGACTTAAGTTTCAGTTAAAACGAGACAGATTTATACCAGCGGCATGGCGCGGTTTTAACTGTGTCTTAATTCTGAACAAAGTCAAAGTGCGCTCTATAGATCTCGACCTAAGAGCCCATTTACCATAAGTGGTTAGCTGCAAGCTGAGAATAACACTTATAATAATTTTTATTTTTATACATTTTCTAACATAATTACTATCTTCACTTTTTGATGCTATAGTTGAGTGACCTGTATTGTGAATCGTCATTACAAAACCTAATAGACTACAGGCCCATGTTCAAAAATGGATGGGTCATATGAACCACCAGGTGACGTATACAGGACGATATAAGAGCATAAAATAATAAGATTCAGCACTATGCCGTCACTTGTAAGCTGTCCAACAGAGTGCTGGTGAGAATTCAAAAGTGCAGGTAGAGTGAGTACATTTTGGTCATATATTTTTGTACGGCATTTTTACCATCGATAGATCCATGAAAAATAATAAGAAAGCGCGCAGTGCCGTAAAAAAATGGTGCGCCACAAAGTCAGTAAATTTTTTGATTTTCTGATAATTTCCAGGATAAATTTGGTCATTTAATTCTGTACGGCATTAGTTTCATACTGTTTCAATACAGCCTCTAATCCATTATTCCGCAACGCCGTACAAAAATCATGCGACAAGGGGAAAAAATTGAGGGTAGCAACCCCCTCTCTTTCCGTGGTCCGGGGGATGATTTGAAACAACATAAAATTAATTTATTTTGAAAGTGTTTTATGCATAGATAATATTTTTTTACATGCCGTACATTTTCGTAGGTCCAAAGGTTTGTAGGGGATGTGAATATTATATACACACCCGTTCACTTCAGTTAGACGGCATAGTGATTTTATTATATTATCAATTGTTCTCTTCAAAAATATGTTAATGCCGTACAGTATCAGATGGCCATAAAGTACTACACCCTTAAAATGGTAGCGTCATTTTCATCAGCCTAAAAGATATGGTCTGCATTAAAATGTACGGCATAATTTTTTTCTAATTTATTTATCTTAATACTATTTAAAACAAGGGAAAAGCGTAGATAATTGCTATATTTTATAAATTTATGAATATTTAAACTTTTGCAATAATTTGAAAAATTTCAGTTTTTGTATTTCTCTATAATTTTTTTAGAACAGTTTCTTTTGAACGGCAATACTATATAACAATAGTATTTTACACTATCATGTTAAAAAAAAAGTTGCCGTACAGAGTCAAATGATTTTACAGCTTTAAAAATCAAGTATACCATGAAATTAAGATAATTATTGATACACATTCAAATGAACACTAATTTTTTGACGGCATTATTTTTAATAGTACTTTTGAGTGCTAGATAATGTTTTGGAACCAAAGCCGTACTTTTTCAAATCACCCCCTGGACCACGGAAAGAGAGGGGGTTGCTACCCTCAATGAAGATAGGTGAATGAAGATAGGTGGGGGGTGCTCGAGCAAATGTCATTCATGACGTCATCCAATTGCCAAAAAGCTGAAAAAAAATTCAAAATGGCGAAAAAAAGATGGCCGCCATACAAATTTCGCCGGCGTCCAGCTCGGAGGGTATAAAAGATGGAGGTGCGGTTTCTTGGCAAAAGAGGATCAGGATCCAAAGGTTTACTCGATGAATAGAAAAAAAATTCAAAATGGCGGAATTTAATTTTCCATACATTTTGTATGGCGAATATTGAATGCCTCATTTTCCTAGAAAGAGACAAGAAACGATACGATGATGTTTGGAAGATATGTTTGGGTGCGGGATGGGAGTCGGGAAAAATTATGACATTTTAAAAAAACAAGATGGCGGCCTATATGATTTTTGTAACTCTTTTGTTTTCCAACCGATTTCGTTGAAACTCACAATCTTTTGAAGAAAGTACCAAACGATTAATAGAAAAAGTGGAAAATTTTGGAAAAACAAGATGGCCGCCGTACAAATTTTGTCGGTGTCTATCTCGGAGGCTATAAAAGATGGAAGAGTGGTTTCTTGGCAAAAGATGATCAGGGTCTGAAGGTCTACTCGGTGGAACAAGCTCTGCATGCTCGCGGACCACTTTAGTGGTCCGCGCACTCACGCACCCTACTAAATTATTATCCTAATCTACAAAAAATAATATGGATGTCGTTTTCAGGGTTTTCCAGGGTGCTGATTTTGATAATGACATTTATTTTCAAATCCAAGATGGCGGACTTACATTTTCTACAAAAAATAGAAATGCCTGTCATTTTATGGTTTTTTTCGGGGTGAATTATGTATCTTAATAAATCAATTTAATTTTATATAATAAAGTTAACCTTACCACGTCACGCGAGCTGCTTTAGCAGCTCGCGCACCGAGCAAAACACTAGTTATTATTATACTATATATAGCTCGATTACCACTCACTGACTCACTCATTGACATAATTGTTCTCCTAGAAAGAGAAGGAAAATGATATAGTGATGTAGGGAAGATATGTTTGGATTCGGGAACCCTCTGGGGAAAAATTATGACTTTTCGGAAAAACAAGATGGCGGCCGACGTGATTTTTGCAGCTCCGTTGTTTTCCAACCGATTTCGTTGAATTGTGCAATCTTTGAAGAAAATAGTAAACGATTAATGGGAAATGTCGAAAAAATTGAAAAAACAAGATGGCGGCCGAGCTGGAGAGTTTTCAAAATTTTCATTTTTCGATCCCTAACCGCGGCGCCACTGATCCAAGACGGAGAAGTCGAGGATAATTATTTTTTCGTGTTTCGCCCACGATCATCCTGTATTTTGACAAAACAGGAGTGGTTTTTAAAAATTCAAGATGGCGGCTGTCATGGCGGCCGTTAAGTTAGAGGTACGAAAAATCGCAATTTTAAAATTAAAATTTCTCCCAGTCGACGACGTCGGACCGTTTTGGTTTCTATGAAGCGGTTGTACGTATAGACTCGAGGTATAGATCGGTGGGAAAAAATTACCCCATTTTTAGGGAAATTTCAAGATTTTCGGGAAATTGTAAAAAATCGAAATAAGGACTTTGTGCAAAATCCGAGTATGAGCGATTATGTGTTTTGCTTGTACAAATGACATTTGGGTATTTTTGTCGCCGGAGACTGGCAACACTGGAATTCATCAAAGAAAAAGTGATTTTCGACATGGTCTTTTTTCAGGGACGATAGGTTCGCGTGGGTGCGAGCGAGATGAGAGATTGAAACGGTATCGGGAGCGGTATATCCTTTAGTTAATGGGAAAGTTGTAAAATTATCTAATTTGCTTCTGCAAAAAGAGTTGGTGGCCATTTTGTATTTTCCTTAAATTTTCCGAAATTTTGATCACGTTTTTGAGGCAGTTGGCAACATTTTGGAAAGTCGACATGTATCAATCGATTGTGTGACTCGACCAGCAGTATCGAAATATGTAAACAGTGTTGCCACATTTGGGGAGATTTTCGAGATTTTCCCCAAAAACTCCTCCTGTAAAATTTTGTATGAATTTTTTTTTTCACTGATGGTTTCGTATAGAAAACAAAAAAAAAATCGAGGAAAAATTTGGAAATAGCTGATGATCGAGGATGTCGGAGACGGGTGAAGGGTCCGCTCAAGGTATTGAAGATAGGTGGGGGGTGCTCGACCAAATGTCATTCATGACATCATCCAATTGCCAAAAAGCTGAAAAAAAATTCAAAATGGCGAAGAAAAGATGGCCGCCATACAAATTTCGCCGGCGTCCAGCTCGGAGGGTATAAAAGATGGAGGTGCGGTTTATTGGCAAATGAGGATCAGGATCCAAAGGTCTACTCGATGAATAGAAAAAAAATTTAAAATGGCGGAATTTATTTTCCCATACATTTTGTATGGCGAATATTGAATGTCTCATTCTCCTAGAAAGAGACGGAAAACGATACGATAATGTAGGGGAGATGTGTTCGGGTGGGGGAGGCGAGTAGGGAATAATTATGACATTTCAGAAAAACAAGATGGCGTCCGACGTGATTTTTGCAACTCTTTTGTTTTCCAACCGATTTCGTTGAAACTCGCAATCTTTAAAGAATGTAGCAAGCGATTAATAGAAAAAGTGGAAAATTTTGGAAAAACAAGATGGCCGCCGTACAAATTTCGTCGGTGTCTATCTCGGAGGCTATAAAAGATGGACGAGTGGTTTCTTGGCAAAAGATGATCAGGGTCCGAAGGTCTACTCGGTGAAACAAACTCTGCATGCTCGCGGACCACTTTAGTGGTCCGCGCACCCACGCACCCTACTAAATTATTATCCTAATTTACAAAAAATAATATGGATATCGTTTTCAGGGTTTTCCAGGGTGCTGATTTTGATAATGACATTCATTTTTAGATCCAAGGTGGTGGACATGCACTTTTTAAGAAAAAATTTACATGGGTGTCGTTTCATGGGTTTTTCGGGGTGGATTGTCTATCTCAATAAATAAATTCGGTTTAATACAAAAAAATTAACATAACCACGTCACGCGAGCTGCTTTAGCAGCTCGCGCACCGAGCAAAACACTAGTTTTATACTATATATAGCTCGATTACCACTGACTGACTCACTCACTCATTGACATAATTGTTCTCCTAGAAGGAGACGGAAAATGATATAATGATGTGGGGGAATTGTGTTCGGTTTCGGGAACCCTCTGGGGAAAAATTATGACATTTCGGAAAAACAAGATGGCGGCCGAGGTGATTTTTGCAGCTCCGTTGTTTTCCAACCGATTTCGTTGAATTTTGCAATCTTTGAAAAAAATAGTAAACGATTAATGGGAAATGTGGAAAAAATTGGAAAAACAAGATGGCGGCCGAGCCGTAGCGTTTTGAAAATTTCGATTTTTCGACCCCGAACCGCGGCGCCACAGATCCAAAACGGGAAATTGAAACTAATAATTTTTTTTTGGTTTTGTCTACGATTATCCTGAATTTTGACGGAATGGGAGTGGTTTTTAAAAATTCAAGATGGCGGCTGTTGTGGCGGCCATTATGTTAGAGGTACGAAAAAACGCAATTTTAAAAGTTAAATATCTCAAAGTTGGCAACATCGGAGCGATTCGGCTTCTATGAAGCGATTGTACGTATAGTTTCGAGGTATAGATTGAAGGAAAAAAATTACCCCATTTTTTGGGGAAATTTCAAGATTTTCGGGAAATTATAAAAAATCGAAATACGCACTTTTAGCAAAATTCGAGTATGAGCGATTACGTGTTTTGCTCTTGCAAATGACATTTAGGTATTTTCGTCGCCGAGGACTGGCAACACTGGAATTTATCGAAGCAAAAGTGATTTTCGACATTGTCTTTTTTCAGGGACGATCATTTCGCGTGGGTGCGAGCGAGATGAAAGATTGAAACGTCATCGGGAGCGGTATATCCTGTAGTTAATGGGAAAGTTGTACAACGATGTAATTTATTTCTGCAAAACGAGTTGGCGGCCATTTTGTAATTTTTTGAATTTTTCGAAATTTTGATCACGTTTTTGAGGCAGTTGGCAACATTTTGGAAAGTCAATATGTACGAATCGATTGTGTATCTCGGCTGGCAATATGGAGATATGCAACCAGTGTTGCCACTTTTGGGGAGATTTTCGAGATTTTCAACTAAGAAACTCCTGTAAAATTTTGTATGAAAATTTTTTTTTTCACTGATGGTGTTATATAGAAAACAAAAACTTAGTAAGCCAAAATTATGGAGAGAGCTGATAATTGAGGATATCGGAGACGGGTGAAGGGCCCGCTTAAGGTATTGAAGATAGGTGGGGGGTGCTCGAGCAAATGTCATTCACGACGTCATCCAATTGCCAAAAAGCTGAAAAAAAATTCAAAATGGCGAAGAAAAGATGGCCGCCATACAAATTTTGCTGGTGTCCAGCTCGGAGGGTATAAAAGATGGAAGTGTGGTTTCTTGGCAAGAGATGATCAGGGTCCGAAGGTCTACTCGATGAATAGAAAAAAAATTCAAAATGGCGGATTTTTTTTCCCCATAGAAAATGTATGGCGAATATTGAATGTCTCATTCTCCTAGAAAGAGACGGAAAACGATACGATAATGTAGGACAGATGTGTTTGGCTGGTGGAAGCAAGTAGGGAAAAATTATGACATTTCAGAAAAACAAGATGGCGACCGACGTGATTTTTGCAACTCTTTTGTTTTCCAACCGATTTCGTTGAAACTCACAATCTTTGAAGAAAGTAGTAAACGATTGATAGAAAAAGTGGAATTTTTTGGAAAAACAAGATGGCCACCGTACAAATTTCGTCGGTGTCTATCTCGGAGGCTATAAAAGATGGAAGAGTGGTTTGATGGCAAAAGATGATCAGGATCCGAAGGTCTACTCGGTGAAACAAACTCTGCATGCTCGCGGACCACTTTAGTGGTCCGCGCACCCACGCACTCTACTAAATTATTATCCTAATTTACAAAAACTAATATGGATATCGTTTTCAGGGTTTTTCAGGGTGCTGATTTTGATAATGACATTTATTTTCAAATCCAAGATGGCGGACTTACATTTTCTACAAAAAATAGAAATGCCTGTCATTTTATGGGGTTTTTCGGGGTGAATTATGTATCTTAATAAATCAATTTGGTTTTATATAATAAAGTTAACCTTACCACGTCACGTGAGCTGCTTTAGCAGCTCGCGCACCGAGCAAAAACTAGTTATACTATATATAGCTCAATTACCACTGACTCATTGACATAATTGTTCTCCTAGAAAGAGAAGGAAAATGATATAATGATGTAGGGGAGATGTGTTCGGGTGGGGGAGTCGACTGGGGAAAAATTATGACATTTCGGAAAAACAAGATGGCGGCCGACGTGATTTTTGCAGCTCCTTTATTTTTTAAGAGATTCCGTTCAAACTCGCAACTATTAAAGAATGTAGTAAACGGTTAACAAAAAATGTGGAAAAAATTGGAAAAACAAGATGGCGGCCGAGCCGTAGCGTTTTAAAATTTTTGATTTTTCGACCCCGAACCGCGGCGCCACAGATCCGAAACGGGGTAATCGAGGATAATTATTTTTTCTGGTTTCGCCCACGATTATCCTGTATTTTGACAGAACGGGAGTGGTTTTTAAAAATTCAAGATGGCGGCTGTCATGGAGGCCATTCTGTTCGAGGTACGAAAAAACGCAATTTTAAAATTCGAATATCTCAAAGTTGGCAACATCGGAGCGATTCGGCTACTATGAAGCGATTGTACGTTTAGGTTCGAAGTATAGATTCGAGGAAAAAAATTACCCCATTTTCAGGGAAATTTCAAGATTTTCGGGAAATTGTAAAAAATCGAAATACGCACTTTTAGCAAAATCCGAGTATAAGTGATTATGTATTTTGCTCGTACAAATGACATTTGGGTATTTTTGTTGCCAGAGATTGGCAACACTGGAATTTATCAAAGAAAAAGTGATTTTTCGACATGGTCTTTTTCACGGAATCCCCTTTCGCGTGAGTGCGAGCGAGAGGAGAGATTGAAACGTTGTCGGGAGCGGTATATCCTGTTGTTAATAGGAAAATTATGAAACCGTGTAAAATCTTTCTGTGAAATGAGTTGGTGGCCATTTTGTATTTTTTTTAATTTTTCGAAAGTTTGATCACGTTTTTGATCCCAGTCGACGACGTCGGACCGTTTCGGTTTCTATGAAACGATTGTGCGTATAGACTTGAGGTAAAGATTGGTGAAAAAAAATTACCCCATTTTTTGGGGAAATTTCAAGATTTTCGGGAAATTGTAAAAAAACGAAAAACGGACTTTTCGCAAAATACGAGTATGAGCGATTATGTGTTTTGCTTGTACAAATGACATTTGGGTATTTTTGTCGCCGAAAACTGGCAACACTGGAATTTATCAAAGAAAAAGTGATTTTCGACATGGTCTTTTTCACGGAATCCCCTTCGCGTAGGTGCGAGCGAGAGGAGAGATTGAAACGTCATCGGAAGCGGTATATCCTGTAGTTAATAGGAAAATTATGAAACCGTATAAAATCTTCCTGTTAAACGACTTGGCGGCCATTTTGTATTTTTTTTAATTTTTCGAAAGTTTGATCACGTTTTTGAGGCAGTTGGCAACATTTTGGAAAGATGACATGTGAGGATCGATTGTATGACTTGGCTGGCAATATCGAAATATGCAAACGGTGTTGCCACATTTGGGGAGATTTTCGAGATTTTCCCCAAAAACTCCTCCTGTAAAATTTTGTATGGAAAATTTTTTTTTCACTGATGCTGTCGTATAGAAAACAAAAAAAAAATCGAGGGAAAATTTGGAAAGAGCTGATGATTGAGGATGTCGGAGACGGGTGAAGGCCCCGCTTAAGGTATTGAAGATAGGTGGGGGGTGCTCGAGCAAATGTCATTCATGACGTCATCCAATTGCCAAAAAGCTGAAAAAAAATTCAAAATGGCGAAGAAAAGATGGCCGCCATACAAATTTCGCCGGTGTCCAGCTCGGAGGGTATAAAAGATGGAAGTGTGGTTTCTTGGCAAAAGAGGATCAGGATCCAAAGGTCTACTCGATGAACAAAAAAAAAATTCAAAATGGCGGAATTTATTTTTCCATACATTTTGTATGGCGAATATTGAATGCCTCATTCTGCTAGAAAGAGACAGAAAACGATACGATGATGTTCGGGAGATATGTTCGGGTGCGGGATGGGAGTCGAGAAAAGTTATGACGTTTCAGAAAAACAAGATGGCGACCGACGAGATTTTTGCAACTCTTTTGTTTTCCAACCGATTTCGTTGAAACTCACAATCTTTGAAGATAGTACCAAACGATTAATAGAAAAAGTGGAAAATTTTGGAAAAACAAGATGGCCGCCGTACAAATTTCGTCGATGTCTATCTCAGAGGCTATAAAAGATGGAAGAGTGGTTTTTTGGCAAAAGATGATCAGGGTCCGAAGGTCTACTCGGTGGAACAAACTATGCATGCTTGCGGACCACTTTAGTGGTCCGCGCACCCACGCAACCTACTTTATTAACCTTAACTACCCCGTTTTTACAAAAATTATATGGATGTCGTTTTCAGAGTTTTCCAGGGTGCTCATTTTGATAACGACATTTATTTTGAAATCCAAGATGGCGGACATGCATTTTTTAAGACAAAAATCGATATGGGTGACGTTTTATTGTGTTTTCGCGGTTAATTTTGTATCTTAATAAATACTATCGTTTTAATACTTGTCAACCCAACCACGTCACGCGAGCTGCTTTAGCAGCTCGCGCACCGAGCAAAGCACTAGTTATTATACTATATATAGCTCGATTACCACTGACTGACTGACTCATTGACATAATTGTTCTCCTAGAAAGAGAAGGAAAATGATATAGTGATGTAGAGGAGATGTGTTTGGATTCGGGAACCCTCTGGGGAAAAATTATGACTTTTCGGAAAAACAAGATGGCGGCCGACGTGATTTTTGCAGCTCCGTTGTTTTCCAACCGATTTCGTTGAATTTTGCAATCTTTGAAGAAAGTAGTAAATGATTGATAAAAAAAGTAGAAAAAATTGGAAAAACAAGATGGCGGCCGAGCCGTAGCGTTTTCAAAATTTTGATTTTTCGACCCCGAACCGCGGCGCCACAGATCCGAAACGGGAAATCGATAATAATTATTTTGTTCTGGTTTCGTCTACGATTATCCTGAATTTTGACAGAACGGGAGTAGTTTTTAATAATTCAAGATGGCGGCTGTCGTGGCGGCCATTATGTTAGAGACACGAAAAATCGCAATTTTAAAAGTTAAATATCTCAAAGTTGCCAACATCGGAGCGATTCGGCTTCTATGAAGCGGTTGTACGTATAGACTCGAGGTATAGATTGGTGGGGAAAAATTACCCCATTTTTCGGGAAATTTCAAGGTTTTTGGGAAAATGTAAAAAATCGAAATACGGACTTTTTGCAAAATCCGAGTATGAACGATTACGTGTTTTGCTCGTACAAATGACATTTGAGTATTTTCGTCGCCGGAGACTGGCAACACTGGAATTTATCAAAAAAAAAGTTATTTTCGACGTGGTCTTTTTTTAGGGGCGATCGTTTCGCGTGGGTGCAAGCGAGAGGAGAGATTGAACCGTCATCGGGAGCGGTATATCCTGTAGTTAATAGGAAAGTTGTAAAATTATCTAATTTGCTTCTGCAAAAAGAGTTGGTGGCCATTTTGTATTTTCTTTAAATTTTCCGATATTTTGATCATGTTTTTGTGGCAGTTGGCAACATTTTGGAAAGTCGACATGTATCAATCGATTGTGTGACTCAACCAGCAGTATCGAAATATGTAAACAGTGTTGCCACATTTGGGGAAATTTTCGAGATTTTCCCCAAAAACTCCTCCTGTAAAATTTTGTATGAAATTATTTTTTTTCACTGATGGTTTCATATAGAAAACAAAAAAAAAATCGAGGAAAAATTTGGAAATAGCTGATGATCGAGGATGTCGGAGACGGGTGAAGGGTCCGCTCAAGGTATTGAAGATAGGTGGGGGGTGCTCGACCAAATGTCATTCATGACGTCATCCAATTGCCAAAAAGCTGAAAAAAAATTCAAAATGGCGAAGAAAAAATGGCCGCCATACAAATTTCACCGGTGTCCAGCTCGGAGGGTATAAAAGATGGAAGTGTGGTTTCTTGGCAAAAGAGAATCAAGATCCGAAGGTCTACTCGATGAATAGAAAAAAAATTCAAAATGGCGGAATTTATTTTTCCATACATTTTGTATGGCGATTATGAATGTCTCATTCTCCTAGAAAGAGACGGAAAACGATACATTGATGTTTGGGAGATATGTTCGGATGCGCGATATGAGTAGGGGAAAATTATGAAATTTCAGAAAAACAAGATGGCGACCGACGTGATTTTTGCAACTCTTTTGTTTTCCAACCGATTTCGTTGAAACTCGCAATCTTTGAAGAATGTACTAAACGATTAATAGAAAAAGTGGAAAATTTTGGAAAAACAAAATGGCCGCCGTACAAATTTCGTCGGTGTCTATCTCGGAGGCTATAAAAGATGGAAGAGTGGTTTCTTGGCAAAAGATGATCAGGGTCCGAAGGTCTACTCGGTGGAACAAACGCTGCATGCTCGCGGACCACTTTAGTGGTCCGCGCACCCACGCACCCTACTAACTTATTATCCTAATTTACAAAAAATAATATGGATATCGTTTTCAGGGTTTCCAGGGTGCTGATTTTGATAATGACATTTATTTTCAAATCCAAGATTGCGGACTTACATTTTCTACAAAAAATAGAAATGCCTGTCATTTTATGGGGTTTTTCGGGGTGAATTATCTTAATAAATCAATTTGGTTTTATATAATAAAAAAGTTAACCTTACCACGTCACGTGAGCTGCTTTAGCAGCTCGCGCACCGAGCAAAAACTAGTTATTATACTATATATAGCTCGATTACCACTCACTCACTCACTGACATAATTGTTCTCCTAGAAAGAGAAGGAAAATGATATAGTGATGTAGGAGAGTTGTGTTCGGTTTCGGGAACCCTCTGGGGAAAAATTATGACATTTCAGAAAAACAAGATGGCGGCCGAGGTGATTTTTGCAGCTTTTTTGTATTCCAACCGATTTCGTTGAGTTTTGCAAACTTTGAAGAAAGTTGTAAACGGTTAACAGAAAATGGGGAAAAAATTGGGAAAACAAGATGGCGGCCGAGCCGGAGCGTTTTCAAAATTTTCATTTTTCGACCCCGAACCGCGGCGCCACAGATCCCAAACGGGGTAGTCGTGGATAATTATTTTTTCTGGTTTCGCCCCCGACTATCCTGTATTTTGAAAGAACGAGAGTGGTTTTTCAAAATTCAAGATGGCGGCTGTCATGGCGGCCGTTTTGTTCGAGGTACGAAAAAACGCAATTTTAAAAGTTAAATATCTCAAAGTTGGCAACATCGGAGTGATTCGGTTCCTATGAAGCGATTGTACGTATGGACTCGAGGTATAGATCGGTGGGAAAAAATTACCCCATTTTTCGGGAAATTTCAAGATTTTCGGGAAATTATAAAAAATCGAAATACGCACTTTTAGCAAAATCCGAGTATGAGCGATTACGTGTTTTGCTCGTACAAATGACATTTGGGTATTTTTGTCGCCGAAGACTGGCAACACTGGAATTTATCAAAGAAAAAGTGATTTTCGACATGGTCTTTTTTCAGGGACGATCATTTCGCGTGGGTGCGAGCGAGAGGAGAGATTGAAACGTCATCGGGAGCGGTATATCCTGTAGTTAATAGGAAAGTTTTTAAAATTACCTAATTTGCTTCTGCAAAAAGAGTTGGTGGCCATTTTGTATTTTCTTCAAATTTTCCGAAATTTTGATCACGTTTTTGAGGCAGTTGGCAACATTTTGGAAAGTCGACATGTATCAATCGATTGTGTGACTCAACCAGCAGTATCGAAATATGTAAACAGTGTTGCCACATTTGGGGAGATTTTCGAGATTCTCCCCAAAAACTCCTCCTGTAAAATTTTGTATGAAAATATTTTTTTTCACTGATGGTTTCGTATAGAAAACAAAAAAAAATCGAGGAAAAATTTGGAAATAGCTGATGATCGAGGATGTCGGAGACGGGTGAAGGGTCCGCTCAAGGTATTGAAGATAGGTGGGGGGTGCTCGACCAAATGTCATTTATGACGTCATCCAATTGCCAAAAAGCTGAAAAAAAATTCAAAATGGCGAAGAAAAGATGGCCGCCATACAAATTTCGCCGGTGTCCAGCTCGGAGGGTATAAAAGATGGAAGTGTGGTTTCTTGGCAAGAGATGATCAGGGTCCGAAGGTCTACTCGATGAATAGAAAAAAAAAATCAAAATGGCGGATTTTTTTTCCCATACATTTTGTATGGCGAATATTGAATGTCTCATTCTCCTAGAAAGAGACGGAAAACGATACGATAATGTAGGGGAGATGTGTTTGGTAATTATTCTTTAAGCGGCAACTCCAGCTGTCGTTTGTCGTCTGACAGGTGACAGTGTCACTGTCAAATTCATTCATCGGTTTTCGGTTGGAGCGGCCGCGACTCGCTGCCTTCTCTCGGCATAATTGTTAATTTAATTTCGGTTAGAGTTCAATACCACATTCCACCACACCCACTAAACACACTAAAGTGCATCAAGCAAGAAGCAAGAAGAATCGGGCCCGATATTCGCCGGCAACGAAGAGCACTGCACGAGGTACCTGCATGCCCTACTCACTATACAGCGATTGATTAGGAATTTTGGGGTTTCTGGGGAGCTCCGCGAACCGCGGACGAAACATTTGGTAGCAGAGCGTGGTTTTCGGTCTTTTTCGTGATTAAAACACGATATTTTTTGGTTATAATACGAGTTTCAAAAGTTTTTCTATCTACCTACCTCTCGGTAAAAATAAAATTATCGCGGGTTGGTTACGAAGACACGTTAAGGTGGCACCTCACGTACCTATATTGTAAGGCGGCTACTCACGTACTGATTTTGTTGAGGCCGACACATGGGTTCTTGGTGATTTTTGGAAATCGTAAATGATTTGAATGTGGTATTTTATTAATTCGGTTATGTTTTAATTATTTCGGTGTTTTACGTATTTCATTATTTCGGTATTTTATTATTTCGGTAATTTTTTAATTATTTCGGTATTTTACGGATTTTCGGTTTTTCTTGGATTCTTTTATGCATTAAAGATGTCTGTCAGAGCGAATTGGTCCCAGTTTAGGGTTAAGCTACAATGGTTGTTGGACAGCGCGGACCTTATAGATAGGCCTGACCATTCAAGGCGCTTATCAGTACGACTTCTGACTGTGAATTCGGAGTTCATGAATTTGGAAAACTCATATCAGCGCATCCTTGAGTTGGTGGATGAGGGTGTTCCAGCTGAGAGGGAAATAGTTCTGGGAGCCCGCGCAGATTATGCACGTGCTTTAGAAGCTTTTGATAGACTAATGTCGATTAAGTTAGAAGAGGCTCCTGCGAATTCTAGCAGTTCTACGGTAAATGCTAGATCGGAGGTCGCCGATCTGGACGCGCTGCTGTCACGTTTGCCAGCCCTTCGGCTTCCGTCCTTTGCTGGGGAGATGGACCAATGGGTGGGGTTTAACAATCTATTTGATAGTCTGGTCGATAAACGTTCAGATTTGTCACCGGCACAGAAACTGGCATACTTGATGTCGTGTTTATCCGGTGAACCCCGTGGATTGGTCCAACACCTCAAGATTGCGGATGAAGGATATAGTATTGCCCGTGATCTTTTAATGAAACGGTATCAGAACACTCGGCGTTTAGGTGACGTACACGTTGACCAAATTTTAAAATTACCTACTATTTCGGGTCGGCTTAGCGGTCTTCGGTCACAATTTTTAAATCCACTGATTATGGCGGTTAATCAATTAGAGCGTCTCGGTTTTCCTGTTTCGGAATGGTCGTTTATACTTTTACACATATGTCTATCAAAATTACCAGCGTCACTTAAATCTCGTTTTGAACAAAAATTTGGTTGCGAATCGGATACCATACCTAAATATTCGGACTTAGTTGAATTTTTAGAAACGGAATGCCGCTTAATCGAGTGCGCGAATTTGGAATCAACAAATCAGTATGACTATAATAATTCGAGGCAAGCGAAGCCCGCTCGCAGATCGGTTCATTATGCCGCTGCTGAAGTAAAGCAGCCGTGTATATGCTGTGGGGATTCAAAACATTCGAGCTTAACAATTTGTCCGGAGTTTAAATCCATGTCGCCTTTTGCACGGAAAGATTTTGTTGACAAGGAACGTCTATGTTTCCACTGTCTGGGGAACCACAGCTACCGCGATTGCCGCCGGGAGCTTCATTGCAGCTGTGGAAGCACTAAGCATCACCCGATGCTATGTTTTAATCGGTCGGGGGTGCAACAGCGACATAATAATAATAATCGGAGCTCGGCCGAGCGGTCAGCCCCTCGCACGGGCGGGGGCTTTCGGCAGCAATCTAACGTCGGAAGGGTCAAGTCACCTCGCGATCTTTCACCCGTTCAACGTACCTCATCTCCTCCACGACGACGTGAGGAGCAGCGAGATGACCCACCTAATGTAAATCGTAGTGATAAGCCTCGGTACGGGCGTTCTGACGAGCGGAATGAGAGTGGTAGGCGAGATGACGATCGTGCTCTCCTCTATTCACCTACCAGACGCTAGGATTCGGCGCCCACTTGCCCTTTACTAACTGTACTCTTACCCACTGTTATAGTCAAAGTCTATTTTAATTCAGAAATAAATTCGGAAATGGGGGTTTCGACCAGAGCCTTACTTGACAGTGGATCTCAGGGGTCTTTAATTAGTACAGATTTAGTGGGCAGGTTGGGCATATGTTTAGATCCGTGCAGCGAACGGATCATGGGTGTTGGAGGTATTGAAACAACCTCAACTATAATCGGTCGGTCTTCGGTGACATTTTCTCCGATAAATAAAAGATTTCCTAAAATTACTACTCCTGTTTTGTGTATGCAAACGGTTATAGGAAAATTACCTACGGTGACCTTGGATGATTCGGTGAAAGACCTAGCCACCGGCTTAAGTTTAGCAGATCCCCACTTCCACCAGTCATCGCCAGTGGAACTGCTGCTCGGTTCGGATGTTTTAGGATCTCTTATGGGAGGAGATAAAATAATTTTAAATTCTATCGGTCTTACGGCTTATAGCACTATTTTCGGTTATGTTCTACTTGGTCCTGTAGAACTCACTAAACAATCTGAGTTGATTGATGATTCGGAAGTCGTCGGTATTTCGGTTTCGGACACTCTTCAAAGATTCTGGAAGGTTGAGGAACCTCCAGAAACATCCTCTCGGTCTGCTCCACTTGATCTAGAGTGTGAACAGTTTTATAAAGATAATACGTATCGGTTGGAAAATGGTCGGTTTGTCACGAAGTTGCCATTTTTACCTAACAGACCCTTGTTAGGTGACTCGAAAACTATTGCGAAAAAAAGATTTTTGGCTTTGGAACGGAAACTTATGAAAAATTCGGTCTTACGAGAGAAGTATATTAATTTTATGCGTGAATATTTGGATCTCGGTCACATGTCGGTTTCGGATTTTGATTTTAAAGGCGGACAAGAATATTTTGTTATACCACATCATGCGGTTTTTAAGGATTCGGACGAAAATGCGAAAGTACGCGTTGTTTTTGACGGTAGTTGCGTCACAAATTCGGGGGTTTCTTTAAACCAGTGTTTACATTCGGGCCCTAAATTACAAAGGGATATTTCGGAGCTTTTGATGAACTTCAGACGCCATCAAGTTGTCTTTGTGACGGATATTAGGATGATGTTTCGGCAGACGCTTATTGATAAATTGGACAGAAGGTACCAGCTCATATTTTGGAGAGAGTCTCCAGATGAGCCCCTTCTTACCTATGAACTTGGAACCAACACATACGGGTTAAAATCTAGTCCTTACATTGCGATTCGGACGCTTTTAGAGTTGGCTGATCGGGAACGTGATCGGTATCCTCGGGCGGCTTCGGTTTTAGAGAACGACATTTATGTCGATGATATTCTGTCGGGATGCCGCTCACAATCGGAAGCTCTTGAACTGCAACAAGAGTTAATTCGGCTCATGCAATCAGGAGGATATGAATTACGGAAATGGATCTCGAACGATCCTGTTTTACTTCGGGACTTGCCTGACGATCATCAACAGGTGCCTCATCTGTTTGATAACCCAGACATGCAAAGTTTAACTTCGGTTTTGGGGGTACAATACAATCCTGTAGAGGATGTTTTTTCTTTTCGGACGGATTTAACTCATGGACATTCGGTTACTAAACGGAAAATACTGTCGACCATTGCTCGCATGTATGATCCAAGCGGGTGGATCACCCCTGTTTTATTTCGGGCTAAATGTTTTTTGCAACGTCTGTGGCTTTCGGGTTTTTCTTGGGATGAACCTATTACTGGGGATTTAGAACGAGATTGGATTCATTTTAAAATTGACCTCGCTCGGATTAAAGATGTTCGGATTTCGCGATGTATGCTCCCACCAGCGGTAAAAAATATTACTATGCACGGTTTTTCAGATGCCTCGGAGGCTGGTTACGCAGCTGTTGTATATTTACGCGCCGTGGATGACACAGATAATGTTTCGGTTCATTTAGTAATGGCCAAAAGTAAGGTCGCCCCAATCAGAACACGTCTGACGATTCCTAAATTGGAGTTGTGCGGAGCCGTGCTTCTACTTAAGCTTCTGCATCATGTTTGCCTTTGTTTGCAAAGGACCATCGATGTTCACGAGGTATTCGGTTGGACTGATAGTTCTATAGTTTTAGCTTGGCTTAAAACTTCACCTCATACTCTTCAAGTATTTGAGGCTAATCGAGTTTCACAGATACAAAATTCTACAGTACCAATCACGTGGCGACATATTCCGGGCGAATTGAACCCTGCCGACTGTGCTTCACGGGGCCTAACAGCTTCGGGTCTGGTATCTCATCCATTGTGGTGGGGTCCGCGATGGCTAACTTATTCGGAATCGGTTTGGCCTGCATCAAAGGCTAATCAGGTATCACCTGCGGATTTACCTGGGATTCGGTGTTCGGTTGCTACAAATTCAGAACCACTCCCAGATTTCGGTTTCCTCGTGGAGCGTTATAGCTCCTTAGATCGGCTTATTTCGGTTACCGCGTGGATTCGGAGATTCATTTTTAATTGCCGTTGGAAGAATAATCGGAATACTACGCCTTATTTAACAACACGGGATAGGAAGGACGCGTTGCTAATGTGGATCTCTCTAGTGCAGAGGGATAGTTTCGGTGCAGAGATTGAGAAAGTTCGGAAAGGCCAAACCTTGAAGGGGCATTTGAGACGTCTCAACCCCTTCATTGACTCGGACGGACTCCTTCGTGTTGGAGGACGCCTTCAACATTCGGACTTACCTTATGAAGCCAGACATCCATTGTTGCTTCCTAAATCGGGACATTTTATTTATCTGTTAATTTCGGATTCGCATTTGAAAAATTCACATGTAGGCCCAAACGCTCTTTTAGCCATATTACAACGGGACTATTGGATTCTCTCGGCCAGAAGAGCGGTAAGAAAAATCACATTCAAATGCATTTCGTGCTACAAATTAAAGGGACTCACAACCCAACCCTTGATGGGAGATCTGCCTAAAGACCGCGTTTTAGCGGCTAGACCCTTTCAAGGCGTGGGAACCGACTTCGCAGGTCCATTTTATGTAAAGTCTCATAAGTTGCGGAATTCAAGGGTCACCAAGGCCTATTTGTGCGTATTTGTATGCCTGGCCACTAAGTCCGTCCATTTAGAATTAGTTTCGGATTTGTCTTCGGAGGCCTTCATCGCCTGTCTCTCTCGCATGACCTCGCGACGCGGTTTTCCAGCGATCATTAGGTCAGATTGTGGGTCAAATTATAAGAGCAGTGACAGATATTTAAAGGAAGTTTTCCAATTTTTGGAACAAAATCGATCACTAATCGGTCATGATTTAGCTCGGCGCGGTATAACCTGGATCTTCGACCCTCCCGCGTGCCCGTCGTGGGGCGGTTTATTTGAGGCGGCCGTAAAGTCGGCCAAGACGCATTTAAAACGTACTATTGGGGAAACAACTTTGACCTTCGAGGAACTTAGTACGGTTTTCTGCAAAATCGAAGCAGTCTTGAACTCACGGCCTTTGTGCCCTCTGTCTTCGGACCCAAATGACCTAGAGGTTCTGACCCCAGGTCATTTTCTTATCGGACAACCGCTAACAGCGCTTCCAGAGTACCCCTTTCAGGATGAAAAGACGTATAAATTATCTCGCTTTCAGTTGCTACAGCAACTATCTCAAAGAATTTGGCATCGGTGGCATTTGGAATATCTTCACACCCTACAACAGCGATTGAAGTGGACTGACCCAGCTGTCCCACCTAAAGTTGGGGATTTAGTTTTACTAAAAGAGGACAATGCGCCACCTCTTCAATGGCGCCGCGGTCGGATAGTAGCGTTGTATCCTGGGAAGGACGGCGTGGTCAGGCTCGCAGATGTACGGGTAGCGCAGGGTACAGTTTTGAAACGGGCAATCTCCAAGTTGTCTCGTTTGCCCTTAGATTAGCTTTAATTAGGTTTATTTTCGGTTTGGTTTAGGTTTAAATAGTTGTTAGTTTTTATAAGGTTTTCGGAAGCAGTTGAAGACTGCTTGGGCGGGGGAATGTTTGGTAATTATTCTTTAAGCGGCAACTCCAGCTGTCGTTTGTCGTCTGACAGGTGACAGTGTCACTGTCAAATTCATTCATCGGTTTTCGGTTGGAGCGGCCGCGACTCGCCGCCTTCTCTCGGCATAATTGTTAATTTAATTTCGGTTAGAGTTCAATACCACATTCCACCACACCCACTAAACACACTAAAGTGCATCAAGCAAGAAGCAAGAAGAATCGGGCCCGATATTCGCCGGCAACGAAGAGCACTGCACGAGGTACCTGCATGCCCTACTCACTATACAGCGATTGATTAGGAATTTTGGGGTTTCTGGGGAGCTCCGCGAACCGCGGACGAAACAAGATGTGTTCGGGTGGGGGAGGCGAGTAGGGAAAAATTATGACATTTCAGAAAAACAAGATGGCGACCGACGTGATTTTTGCAACTCTTTTGTTTTCCAACCGATTTCGTTGAAACTCGCAATCTTTGAAGAATGTAGTAAACGATTAATAGAAAAAGTGGAAAATTTTGAAAAAACAAGATGGCCGCCATACAAATTTCGTCGGTGTCTATCTCGGAGGCTATAAAAGATGGAAGAGTGGTTTCGTGGCAAAAGATGATCAGGGTCCGAAAGTCTACTCGGTGGAACAAACTCTGCATGCTCGCGGACCACTTTAGTGGTCCGCGCACCCACGCACCCTACTTTATTAACCTCAACTACCCCGTTTTTACAAAAAATGATATGGATGTCGTTTTCAGAGTTTTCCAGGGTGCTCATTTTGATAACGTCATTTATTTTGAAATCCAAGATGGCGGGCGTGCACTTTAAAAAAAAAATTGATATAGGTGTCGTTTTATGGGGTTTTCGGGGTAATTTGTGTATCTTAATTAAAAAAATCGGTTTAATACAACTTATAAACCTAACTACGTCACGCGAGCTGCTTTAGCAGCTCGCGCACCGAGCAAGACACTAGTTATTATACTATATATAGCTCGATTACCACTGACTCACTGACTCATTGACATAATTGTTCTCCTAGAAAGAGACGGAAAATGATATAATGATGTAGGGGAGATGTGTTCGGATGCGGGATTCGACTGGGGAAAAATTATGACATTTCGGAAAAACAAGATGGCGGCCGATGTGATTTTTGCAGCTCCGTTGTTTTCCAATCGATTTTGTTAAATTTTGCAAACTTTGTAGAAAGTAGTAAATGATTAACAGAAAATGTCGAAAAAATTGGAAAAACAAGATGGCGGCTGAGTCGTAGCGTTTCAAAATTTTTGATTTTTCGACCCCGAACCGCGGCGCCACAGATCCGAGACGGGGTAGTCGAGGATAACTATTTTTTCGTGTTTCGCCCACGATTATCCTGTATTTTGACAGAATGGGAGTGGTTTTAAAAAATTCAAAATGGCGGCTGTCATGGCGGCTGTTTTGTTCGAGGTACGAAAAAACGCAATTTTAAAAGTTAAATATCTCAAAGTTGGCAACATCGGAGCGATTCGGCTTCTATGAAGCGGTTGTACGTATAGACTCGAGGTATAGATCGGTGGGAAAAAATTACCCCATTTTTTGGGGAAATTTCAAGATTTTCGGGAAATTGAAAAAAATCGAAATACGGACTTTTCGCAAAATCCGAGTATGAGCGATTATGTGTTTTGATCATACAAATGACATTTGGGTCTTTTGGGTATTTTTATTTTTTTGGGTATTATGTACTACAAAGCATGGATGAGAGATATCAAGTGGATGTGGTCTACACAGACTTCGAAAAAGCATTCGACCGCGTAGATCACGTTATCCTACTTCAAAAACTAAGCGTGCTTGGAATAAATGGGAGCCTGCTCCGGTGGTTTACTTCATACATTAAAAAGCGTATGCAAGCAGTCGTGACGGGTAGTGCTAGAAGTAACTTCGTGATGATACCCTCAGGAGTACCCCAGGGGTCCATTTTAGGCCCTCTTTTATATAACGCCTATATATTTGACATTGGAAGCTGCTTCCAACATGCGCAATACCTAATGTTTGCGGACGATAAAAAAGTGTTTGTTAAAATACGTTCCATTGAAGATTGCCACAAGTTACAGCAAGACCTTAATGCTTTGACAGAATACTATGCGAGGAACAGAATCACAGTTAATGTTAAAAAGTGCCACCATATAACTCTGACTCGTAAAATTAATACACTTGAATTCGATTACAGAATCAATGGGACAAGTATACCCAAAGTGACCACCGTTAGAGATCTGGGTATCCAAATTGATGCAAAACTTTCAATGACTGACCATATCGATAATGTAGCTAATAGAGCCTACAAACAACTGGGTTTCATCAAACGGGTAACTCGGTATTTTAGTGATGTGGATTGCATTAAATCACTTTACTTTGCGTATGTCAGGAGTATTCTTGAATATGCGTGTAGTATTTGGTCGCCCCAATACATAATATATATCCAAAGGCTTGAAAGCATACAGAGGCAGTTTGTGAAATTCCTAGCTTTTAAAGATTTTAAAAAATTCAATAGTTATGAGGAAGCGTGTTCGTATTACAGTATCGACTCGCTAGAACAAAGAAGAGAACAGCTGGATATGCTATTACTGCAAGCTATTTTGACTGGCTCGATCGACTGTCCTAGCCTGTTGTCAGCCTTTTCATTTATTGCACAATCTCTACGAACACGCCACACGCGCCTTCTGTATGTTCCCAAATCCAACACAAATTATGGTCAAAATTCTATAATTCCGCGCCTGGCACGCACTTATAATAAGCAGTATGCTGAGTTCGACTTATTTCACCTGACAAAAAATAAATTAAAAAAGGAATTCCATCTTCGCAAAAAAAAAAAAAAAAATAGTTAACAACTAAACATGCACACACTCACGCACAATCATATACACCACACGCACACACACACACACACACACACACACACACACACACGCACGCACACACACATACACACACACACACACACACACACACACACACACACACACACACACACACAGTTTTAATTTTTGTACTTCTCTTTGTTTTTATTGTTTTTCTTTATATTATTGTATACTCTGTTAAAATACTTGTCAATTAATTTTAAGAAGGTAATCTCATGTGGCCTTAAGTTTAACTTAGATTTATTATAATAATTATGTTGTATAACGCTGTTGATTACAATTGAATAATAAAAATAAAATAAAAAAAATAAAATTTTTGTCGCCGGAGACTGGCAACACTGGAATTTATCAAAGTAAAAGTGATTTTCGACACGGTCTTTTTCACGGTATCCCCTTTCGCGAGCGAGAGGAAAGATTGAAACGTCATCGGGCGCGGTATATCCTGTAGTTAATAGGAAAATTATGAAACCGTGTAAAATCTTTCTGTGAAACGAGTTGGCGGCCATTTTGTATTTTTTTTTATTTTTCGAAATTTTGACCACGTTTTTGAGGCAGTTGGCAACATTTTGGAAAGTCGACATGTATCAATCGATTCTGTGACTCAACCAGCAGTATCGAAATATGTACACAGTGTTGCCACATTTGGGGAGATTTTCGAGATTTTCCCCAAAAACTCCTCCTGTAAAATTTTGTATGAAATTTTTTTTTTCACTGATGGTTTCGTATAGGAAACAAAAAAAAAATCGAGGAAAAATTTGGAAATAGCTGATGATCGAGGATGTCGGAGACGGGTGAAGGGTCCGCTCAAGGTATTGAAGATAGGTGGGGGGTGCTCGACCAAATGTCATTCATGACATCATCCAATTGCCAAAAAGCTGAAAAAAAATTCAAAATGGCGAAGAAAAGATGGCCGCCATACAAATTTCGCCGGCGTCCAGCTCGGAGGGTATAAAAGATGGAGGTGCGGTTTCTCGGCAAAAGAGGATCAGGATCCAAAGGTCTAATCGATGAATAGAAAAAAAATTCAAAATGGCGGAATTTATTTTCCCATACATTTTGTATGGCGAATATTGAATGTCTCATTCTCCTAGAAAGAGACGGAAAACGATACGATAATGTAGGGGAGATATGTTTTGAAGCGCGATATGAGTAGGGAAAAATTATGACATTTCAGAAAAACAAGATGGCGGCCTATATGATTTTTGCAACTCTTTTGTTTTCCAACTGATTTCGTTGAAACTCGCAATCTTTGAAGAATGTACTAAACGATTAATAGAAAAAGTGGAAAATTTTGGAAAAACAAGATGGCCGCCGTACAAATTTCGTCGGTATCTATCTCGGAGGCTATAAAAGATGGAAGAATGGTTTCTTGGCAAAAGATGATCAGGGTCCGAAGGTCTACTCGGTGGAACAAACTCTGCATGCTCGCGGACCACTTTAGTGGTCCGCGCACCCACGCACCCTACTTTATTACCCTCAACTACCCCGTTTTTACAAAAAATGATATGGATGTCGTTTTCAGAGTTTTCCAGGGGCTGATTTTGATAACGACATTTATTTTGAAATCCAAGATGGCGGACATGCCTTTTTTAAGAAAAAAATCGATATGGGTGTCGTTTTATGGTGTTTTCGCGGTGAATTTTGCATCTTAATAACTCGATTCGGTTTAATACAATAAAGCTTAACATTACCACGTCACGCGAGCTGCTTTAGCAGCTCGCGCACCGAGCAAAACACTAGTTATACTATATATAGCTCGATTACCACTCACTCACTCATTGACATAATTGTTCTCCTAGAAAGAGACGGAAAATGATATAGTGATGTAGGGGAGTTGTGTTCGGATTCGGGAACTCTCTGGGAAAAAATTATGACATTTCGGAAAAACAAGATGGCGGTCGAGGTGATTTTTGCAGCTCCGTTGTTTTCCAACCGATTTTGTTGAATTTTGCAAACTTTGAAGAAAGTAGTAAATGATTAACAGAAAATGTAGAAAAAATTGGAAAAACAAGATGGCGGCCGAGCCGTAGTGTTTTAAAATTTTTGATTTTTCGACCCCGAACCGCGGAGCCACAGATCCGAGACGGGGTAATCGAGGATAATTATTTTTTTTGGATTCGCCCACGATTATCCTGCATTTTGACAGAACGGAAGTGGTTTTTAAAAATTCAAGATGGCGGCTGACATGGTGGCCGTTTTGTCCGAGGTACGAAAAAACGCAATTTTAAAAGTTAAATATCTCAAAGTTGGCAACATCGGAGCGATTTGGCTTCTATCAAGCGATTGTACGTATAGGCTCGAGGTATAGATTGGAGTAAAAAAATTACCCCATTTTTAGGGAAATTTCAAGATTTTCGGGAAATTGTAAAAAATCGAAATACGCACTTTTAGCAAAATTCAAGTATGAGCGATTACGTGTTTTGCTCGTACAAATGACATTTGGGTATTTTTGTTACCGGAGACTGGCAACACTGGAATTTATCAAAGTAAAAGTGATTTTCGACACGGTCTTTTTCACGGTATCCCCTTTCGCGTGGGTGCAAGCGAGAGGAAATATTGAAACGTCGTCGGGCGCGGTATATCCTGTAGTTAATAGGAAAATTATGAAACCGTGTAAAATCTTTCTGTGAAACGAGTTGGCGGCCATTTTGTATTTTTTTTAATTTTTCGAAATTTTGACCACGTTTTTGAGGCAGTTGGCAACATTTTGGAAAGTCAGTATGTATGAATCGATTGTGTATCTCGGCTTGCAGTATGGAGATATGCAACCGGTGTTGCCACTTTAGGGGAGATTTTCGAGATTTTCAACTAAAAAACTCCTGTAAAATTTTGTATGAAAATTTTTTTTTTTCACTGATGGTGTCAGATAGAAAACAAAAACTTAGTAAGCCAAAATTATGGAGAGAGCTGATGATTGAGGATATCGGAAATGGGTGAAGGGCCCGCTTAAGGTATTGAAGATAGGCGGGGGGTGCTCGAGCAAATGTCATTCATGACATCATCCAATTGCCAAAAAGCTGGAAAAAAATTTAAAATGGCGAAGAAAAGATGGCCGCCATACAAATTTCGCCGGCGTCCAGCTCGGAGGGTATAAAAGATGGAGGTGCGGTTTCGTGGCAAAAGAGGATCAGAATCCAAAGGTCTACTCGATGAATAGAAAAAAAATTCAAAATGGCGGAATTTATTTTCCCATACATTTTGTATGGCGAATATTGAATGTCTCATTCTCCTAGAAAGAGACGGATAACGATACGATAATGTAGGGGAGATATGTTTTGGTGCGCGATATGAGTAGGGAAAAATTATGACGTTTCAGAAAAACAAGATGGCGGCCTATATGATTTTTGCAACTCTTTTGTTTTCCAACCGATTTCGTTGGAACTCGCAATCTTTAAAGAATGTAGTAAACGATTAATAGAAAAAGTGGAAAATTTTGGAAAAACAAGATGGCCGCCGTACAAATTTCGTCGGTGTCTATCTCGGAGAATATAAAAGATGGAAGAGTGGTTTCTTGGCCAAAGATGATTAGGATCCGAAGGTCTACTCGGTGGAACAAACTCTGCATGCTCGCGGACCACTTTAGTGGTCCGCGCACCCACGCACCCTACTTTATTAACCTCAACTACCCCGTTTTTACAAAAAATGATATGGATGTCGTTTTCAGAGTTTTCCAGGTTGCTCATTATGATAACGACATTTATTTTGAAATCCAAGATGGCGGACATGCATTTTAAAAAAAAAAAAATCGATATGGGTGTCGTTTTATTGTGTTTTCGCGCTTAATTTTGTATCTTTAATAAATAAATTTGGTTAAATATAATAAAGTTAACCTTACCACGTCACGCGAGCTGCTTTAGCAGCTCGCGCACCGAGCAAAACACTAGTTATTATACTATATATAGCTCGATTACCACTCACTGACTCACTCACTCATTGACATAATTGTTCTCCTAGAAGGAGACGGAAAATGATATAATGATGTGGGGGAGTTGTGTTCGGTTTCGGGAACCCTCTGGGGAAAAATTATGACATTTCGGAAAAACAAGATGGCGGCCGAGGTGATTTTTGCAGCTCCGTTGTTTTCCAACCGATTTCGTTGAATTTTGCAATCTTTGAAGAAAATAGTAAACGATTAATGGGAAATGTGGAAAAAATTGGAAAAACAAGATGGCGGCCGAGCCGTAGCGTTTTGAAAATTTCGATTTTTCGACCCCGAACCGCGGCGCCACAGATCCAAAACGGGAAATTGAAACTAATAATTTTTTTCTGGTTTTGTCTACGATTATCCTGAATTTTGACGGAATGGGAGTGGTTTTTAAAAATTCAAGATGGCGGCTGTCGTGGCGGCCATTATATTAGAGGTACGAAAAAACGCAATTTTAAAAGTTAAATATCTCAAAGTTGGCAACATCGGAGCGATTCGGCTTCTATCAAGCGATTGTACGTATAGGCTCGAGGTATAGATATGAGGAAAAAAATTACCCCATTTTTTGGGGAAATTTCAAGATTTTCGGGAAATTGAAAAAAATCGAAATACGGACTTTTTGCAAAATTCGAGTATGAGCGATTACGTGTTTTGCTCGTGCAAATGACATTTAGGTATTTTCGTCGCCGAGGACTGGCAACACTGGAATTTATCGAAGCAAAAGTGATTTTCGACATTGTCTTTTTTCAGGGACGATCATTTCGCGTGGGTGCGAGCGAGATGAAAGATTGAAACGTCATCGGGAGCGGTATATCCTGTAGTTAATGGGAAAGTTGTACAACGATGTAATTTATTTCTGCAAAACGAGTTGGCGGCCATTTTGTAATTTTTTGAATTTTTCGAAATTTTGATCACGTTTTTGAGGCAGTTGGCAACATTTTGGAAAGTCAATATGTATGAATCGATTGTGTATCTCGGCTGGCAGTATGGAGATATGCAACCGGTGTTGCCACTTTTGGGGAGATTTTCGAGAATTTCAACTAAGAAACTCCTGTAAAATTTTGTATGAAAAATTTTTTTTTCACTGATGGTGTCGTATAGAGAACAAAAACTTAGTAAGCCAAAATTATGGAGAGAGCTGATGATTGAGGGTTTCGGAGACGGGTGGAGGGCCCGCTTAAGGTATTGAAGATAGGTGGGGGGTGCTCGAGCAAATGTCATTCGTGACATCATCCAATTGCCAAAAAGCTGAAAAAAAATTCAAAATGGTGAAGAAAAGATGGCCGCCATACAAATTTCGCCGGTGTCCAGCTCGGAGGGTATAAAAGATGGAAGTGTGGTTTCTTGGCAAGAGATGATCAGGGTCCGAAGGTCTACTCGATGAATAGAAAAAAAATTCAAAATGGCGGAATTTATTTTCCCATAGAAAATGTATGGCGAATATTCAATGTCTCATTCTCCTAGAAAGAGACGGAAAACGATACATTGATGTATGGGAGATATGTTCGGGTGTGGGATGGAAATCGGGAAAAATTATGACATTTCAAAAAAACAAGATGGCGGCCTATATGATTTTTGTAACTCTTTTGTTTTCCAACCGATTTCGTTGAAACTCGCAATCTTTGAAGAAAATAGTAAACGATTAATAGAAAAAGTGGAAAATTTTGGAAAAACAAGATGGCCGCCGTACAAATTTCGTCGGTGTCTATCTCGGAGGCTATAAAAGATGGAAGAATGGTTTCTTGGCAAAAGATGATCAGGGTCCGAAGGTCTACTCGGTGGAACAAACTCTGCATGCTCGCGGACCACTTTAGTGGTCCGCGCACCCACGCACCCTACTTTATTAACCTCAACTACCCCATTTTTAAAAAAAATGATATGGATGTCGTTTTCGGAGTTTTCCAGGGCGCTGATTTTGATAACGACATTTATTTTGAAATCCAAGATGGCGGTCATGCATTTTTTAAGAAAAAAATCGATATGGGTGTCGTTTTATGGTGTTTTTGGGGTGAATTTTGAATCTTAATAAATAAATTCGTTTTAATACTTATCAACCTAACCACGTCACGCGAGCTGCTTTAGCAGCTCGCGCACCGAGCAAAACACTAGTTATACTATATATAGCTCGATTACCACTGACTGACTCACTCATTGACATAATTGTTCTCCTAGAAAGAGAAGGAAAATGATATAGTGATGTAGGGGAGATGTGTTCGGATTCGGGAACCCTCTGGGGAAAAATTATGACTTTTCGGAAAAACAAGATGGCGGCCGACGTGATTTTTGCAGCTCCGTTGTTTTCCAACCGATTTCGTTGAATTTTGCAATCTTTGAAGAAAATAGTAAACGGTTAATAGAGAATGTGAAAAAAATTGGAAAAACAAGATGGCGGCCGAACCGTAGCGTTTTGAAAATTTTGAATTTTCGACCCCGAACCGCGGTGCCACAGATCCAAGACGTGGTAGTCGAGGATAACTATTTTTTCGTGTTTCGCCCACGATTATCCTGTATTTTGACAGAACGGGAGTGGTTTTAAAAATTTCAAGATGGCGGCTGTCATGGCGGCCGTTTTGTTCGAGGTACGAAAAAACGCAATTTTAAAAGTTAAATATCTCAAAGTTGGCAACATCGGAGCGATTCGGCTTCTATGAAGCGGTTGTACGTATTAATTCGAGGTATAGATCGGTGGGAAAAAATTACCCCATTTTTAGGGAAATTTCAAGATTTTCGGGAAATTGTAAAAAATAGAAATACGCACTTTTAGCAAAATCCGAGTATGAGTGATTATGTGTTTTGCTCGTACAAATGACATTTGGGTATTTTTGTCACCGGAGACTGGCAACACTGGAATTTATCAAAGTAAAAGTGATTTTCGACACGGTCTTTTTCACGGTATCCCCTTTCGTGTGGGTGCGAGCGAGAGGAAAGATTAAAACGTCATCGGGAGCAGTATATCCTGTAGTTAATAGGAAAATTATGAAACCGTGTAAAATCTTTGTGTGAAACGAGTTGGCGGCCATTTTGTATTTTTTTTTAATTTTTCGAAATTTTGATCACGTTTTTGAGGCAGTTGGCAACATTTTGGAAAGTCAATATGTATGAATCGATTGTGTGACTCAGCCGGCAATATCGAAATATAGAAACAGTGTTGCCACTTTTGGGGAGATTTACGAGATTTTCAACTAAGAAACTCCTGTAAAATTTTGTATGAAAAATTTTTTTTTCACTGATGGTGTTATATAGAAAACAAAAACTTAGTAAGCCAAAATTATGGAGAGAGCTGATGATTGAGGATATTGGAGACGGGTGAAGGGTCCGCTCAAGGTATTGAAGATAGGTGGGGGGTGCTCGAGCAAATGTCATTCATGACGTCATCCAATTGCCAAAAAGCTGGAAAAAAATTTAAAATGGCGAAGAAAAGATGGCCGCCATACAAATTTCGCCGGTGTCCAGCTCGGAGGGTATAAAAGATGGAAGTGAGGTTTCTTGGCATGAGATGATCAGGGTCCGAAGGTCTACTTGATGAATAGAAAAAAAATTCAAAATGGCGGAATTTATTTTCCCATAGAAAATGTATGGCGAATATTGAATGTCTCATTCTCCTAGAAAGAGACGGAAAACGATACATTGATGTATGGGAGATATGTTCGGATGCGCGATATGAGTACGGAAAAATTATGACATTTCAGAAAAACAAGATGGCGGCCTATATGATTTTTGCAACTCTTTTGTTTTCCAACCGATTTCGTTGAAACTCGCAATCTTTGAAGAAAGTAGTAAATGATTAATAGAAAAAGTGGAAAATTTTGGAAAAACAAGATGGCCGCCGTACAAATTTCGTCGGTGTCTATCTCGGAGGCTATAAAAGATGGAAGAGTGGTTTCTTGGCAAAATATGATCAGGATCCGGAGGTCTACTCAGTGAAACAAACTCTACATGCTCGCGGACCACTTTAGTGGTCCGCGCACCCACGCACCCTACTTTATTAACCTCAACTACCCCGTTTTTACAAAAAATGATATGGATGTCGTTTTCAGAGTTTTCCAGGGTGCTGATTTTGATAATGACATTCATGTTTAGATCCAAGCTGGTGGACATGCACTTTTTAAGAAAAAATTGATATGAGTGTGGGTTTTATGTGTTTTTGTGGTGAATTGTGTATCTTAATAAATAAATTTGGTTAAATATAATAAAGTCAACATAACCACGTCACGCGAGCTGCTTTAGCAGCTCGCGCACCGAGCAAAACACTAGTTATTATTATACTATATATAGCTCAATTACCACTCACTGACTCACTGACTCATTGACATAATTGTTCTCCTAGAAAGAGATGGAAAATGATATAGTGATGTAGGGGAGATGTGGTCGGATTCGGGAACCCTCTGGGGAAAAATTATGACATTTCAGAAAAACAAGATGGCGGCCGAGGTGATATTTGCAGCTCCGTTGTTTTCCAACCGATTTCGTTGAATTTTGCAATCTTTGAAGAAAGTAGTAAATGATTAACAGAAAATGTGGAAAAAATTGGAAAAACAAGATGGCGGCCGAGCCGTAGCGTTTTAAAAATTTTGATTTTTCGACCCCGAACCGCGGCGCCACAGATCCGAAACGGGGTGATCGAGGATAATTATTTTTTCTGGTTTCGCCTACGATTATCCTGTATTTTGACAGAACGGGAGTGGTTTTTGAAAATTCAAGATGGCGGCTGTCGTGGCGGCCATTATGTTAGAGGTACGAAAAAACGCAATTTTAAAAGTTAAATATCTCAAAGTTGGCAACATCGGAGCGATTGGGCTTCTATCAAGCGATTGTACCTATAGACTCGAGGTATAGATCGGTGGGAAAAAATTACCCCATTTTTCGGGAAATTTCAAGATTTTCGGGAAATTGTAAAAAATCGAAATACGGGCTTTTAGCAAAATCCGAGTATGAGTGATTACGTGTTTTGCTCGTACAAATGACATTTGGGTATTTTTGTCACCGGAGACTGGCAACACTGGAATTTATCAAAGTAAAAGTGATTTTCGACACGGTCTTTTTCACGGTATCCCCTTTCGCGTGGGTGCGAGCGAGAGGAAAGATTGAAACGTCATCGGGAGCGGTATATCCTGTAGTTAATAGGAAAATTATGAAACCGTGTAAAATCTTTCTGTGAAACGAGTTGGCGGCCATTTTGTATTTTTTTTAATTTTTCGAAATTTTGATCACGTTTTTGAGGCAGTTGGCAACATTTTGGAAAGTCGACATGTATGAATCGATTGTGTGACTCAACCGGCAGTATCGAAATATGTAAACAGTGTTGCCACATTTGGGGAGATTTTCGAGATTTTCCCCAAAAACTCCTCCTGTAAAATTTTGTATGAAATTATTTTTTTTCACTGATGGTTTCGTATAGAAAACAAAAAAAAAATCGAGGAAAAATTTGGAAATAGCTGATGATCGAGGATGTCGGAGACGGGTGAAGGGTCCGCTCAAGGTATTGAAGATAGGTAGGGGGTGCTCGACCAAATGTCATTCATGACGTCATCCAATTGCCAAAAAGCTGAAAAAAAATTCAAAATGGCGAAGAAAAGATGGCCGCCATACAAATTTCGCCGGTGTCCAGCTCGGAGGGTATAAAAGATGGAGGTGCGGTTTCTTGGCAAAAGGTGATCAGGATCCGAAGGTCTACTCGATGAATAGAAAAAAAATTCAAAATGGCGGAATTTTTTTTCCCATACATTTTGTATGGCGAATATTGAATGTCTCATTCTCCTAGAAAGAGACGGAAAACGATACGATAATGTAGGGGAGATGTGTTCGGGTGGGGGAGGCGAGTAGGCAAAAATTATGACATTTCAGAAAAACAAGATGGCGACCGACGTGATTTTTGCAACTCTTTTGTTTTCCAACCGATTTCGTTGAAACTCACAATCTTTGAAGAATGTAGTAAACGATTAATAGAAAACGTGGAAAATTTTGAAAAAACAAGATGGCCGCCGTACAAATTTCGTCGGTGTCTATCTCGGAGGCTATAAAAGATGGAAGAGTGGTTTCTTGGCAAAAGATGATCAGGGTCCGAAGGTCTACTCGGTGGAACAAACTCTGCATGCTCGCGGACCACTTTAGTGGTCCGCGCACCCACGCACCCTACTAAATTATAATCCTAATCTACAAAAAATAATATGGATGTCGTTTTCAGAGTTTTCCAGAGCGCTGATTTTGATAACGACATTTATTTTGAAATCCAAGATGGCGGGCGTGCAATTTATAAGAAAAAAATTGATATAGGTGTCGTTTTATGGGGTTTTCGGGGTAATTTGTGTATCTTAATAAAAAAAATCGGTTCAATACAACTCATAAACCTAACCACGTCACGCGAGCTGCTTTAGCAGCTCGCGCACCGAGCAAAACACTAGTTATACTATATATAGCTCAATTACCACTCACTCACTCACTCACTCATTGACATAATTGTTCTCCTAGAAGGAGACGGAAAATGATATAATGATGTGGGGGAATTGTGTTCGGTTTCGGGAACCCTCTGGGGAAAAATTATGACATTTCAGAAAAACAAGATGGCGGCCGATGTGATTTTTGCAGCTCCGTTGTTTTCCAACCGATTTCGTTGAATTTTGCAAACTTTGAAGAAAGTAGTAAATGATTAACAGAAAATGTAGAAAAAATTGGAAAAACAAGATGGCGGCCGAGCCGTAGCGTTTTAAAAATTTTGATTTTTCGACCCCGAACCGCGGCGCCACAGATCCAAGACGGGGTAATCGAGGATAATTATTTTTTTTGGTTTCGCCCACGATTATCCTTAATTTTGACAGAACGGGAGTGGTTTTTAAAAATTCAAGATGGCGGCTGTCGTGGCGGCCGTTTTGTTCGAGGTACGAAAAAACGCAATTTTAAAATTCGAATATCTCAAACTTGGCAACATCGAAGCGATTCGGCTTCTATGAAGCGATTGTACGTATGGACTTAAGGTATAGATCGGTGTGAAAAAATTACCCCATTTTTAGGGAAATTTCAAGATTTTCGGGAAACTGTAAAAAATCGAAATACGGACTTTTCGCAAAATCCGAGTATGAGCAATTATGTGTTTTGCTCGTACAAATGACATTTGGGTATCTGGAATTTATCAAAGAAAAAGTGATTTTCGACGGGGTCTTTTTTCAGGGACGATCGTTTCGCGTGGGTGCGAGCGAGAGGAGAGATTGAAACGTCATCGGGAGCGGTATATCCTGTAGTTAATAGGAAAGTTGTAAAATTATCTAATTTGCTTCTGCAAAAAGAGTTGGTGGCCATTTTGTATTTTCTTCAAATTTTCCGAAATTTTGATCATGTTTTTGAGGCAGTTGGCAACATTTTGGAAAGTCGACATGTATCAATCGATTGTGTGACTCAACCAGCAGTATCGAAATATGTAAACAGTGTTGCCACATTTGGGGAGATTTTCGAGATTTTCCCCAAAAACTCCTCCTGTAAAATTTTGTATGAAAATTTTTTTTTTCACTGATGGTTTCGTATAGAAAACAAAAAAAAAATCGAGGAAAAATTTGGAAATAGCTGATGATCGAGGATGTCGGAGACGGGTGAAGGGTCCGCTCAAGGTATTGAAGATAGGTGGGAGGGGCTCGACCAAAATATGTCATTTATGACGTCATCCAATTGCCAAAAAGCTGAAAAAAAATTCAAAATGGCGAAGAAAAGATGGCCGCCATACAAATTTCGCCGGTGTCCAGCTCGGAGGGTATAAAAGATGGAAGTGTGGTTTCTTGGCAAGAGATGATCAGGGTCCGAAGGTCTACTCGATGAATAGAAAAAAAAATTCAAAATGGCGGAATTTATTTTTACATACATTTTGTATGGCGAATATTGAATGTCTCATTCTCCTAGAAAGAGACGGATAACGATACGAAAATGTAGGGGAGATATGTTTTGGTGCGCGATATGAGTAGGGAAAAATTATGACATTTCAGAAAAACAAGATGGCGGCCTATATGATTTTTGCAACTCTTTTGTTTTCCAACCGATTTCGTTCAAACTCGCAATTTTTAAAGAATGTAGTAAACGATTAATAGAAAAAGTGCAAAATTTTGGAAAACAAGATGGCCGCCGTACAAATTTCGTCGGTATCTATCTCGGAGAATATAAAAGATGGAAGAGTGGTTTCTTGGCAAAAGATGATAAGGGTCCGAAGGTCTACTCGGTGGAACAAACTCTGCATGCTCGCGGACCACTTTAGTGGTCCGCGCACCCACGCACCCTACTTTATTAACCTCAACTACCCCGTTATTACAAAAAATGATATGGATGTCGTTTTCAGAGTTTTCCAGGGTGCTGATTTTGATAATGACATTTATTTTGAAATCCAAGATGGCGGACATGCACTTTTTAAGAAAAAAATCGATATGGGTATCGTTTTATGGTGTTTTTGGGGTGAATTTTGTATCTTAATAAAAAAAATCGGTTTAATACAACTCATAAACCTAACCACGTCACGCGAGCTGCTTTAGCAGCTCGCGCACCGAGCAAAACACTAGTTATACTATATATAGCTCGATTACCACTCACTGACTCACTCATTGACATAATTGTTCTCCTAGAAAGAGAAGGAAAATGATATAATGATGTAGGGGAGATGTGTTTGGATTCGGGAACCCTCTGGGGAAAAATTATGACTTTTCGGAAAAACAAGATGGCGGCCGACGTGATTTTTGCAGCTCCGTTGTTTTCCAACCGATTTCGTTGAATTTTGCAAACTTTAAAGAAAGTAGTAAACGATTAATGGGAAATGTCGAAAAAATTTAAAAAACAAGATGGCGGCCGAGTCGTAGCGTTTTCAAATTTTTGATTTTTCGGCCCCGAACCGCGGCGCCACAGATCCGAAACGGGAAATTGAAACTAATAATTTTTTTCTGGTTTCGTCTACGATTATCCTGAATTTTGACGGAATGGGAGTGGTTTTTAAAAATTCAAGATGGCGGCTGTCGTGGCGGCCATTATGTTAGAGGTACGAAAAAACGCAATTTTAAAAGTTAAATATCTCAAAGTTGGCAACATCGGAGCGATTCGGCTTCTATCAAGCGATTGTACGTATAGGCTCGAGGTATAGATTGGAGGAAAAAAATTACCCCATTTTTTGGGGAAATTTCAAGATTTTCGGGAAATTGTAAAATATCGAAATACGGGCTTTTTGAAAAATCTGAGTATGAGCGATTACGTGTTTTGCTCGTACTAATGACATTTGGGTATTTTTGTCGCCGGAGACTGGCAACACTGGAATTTATCATAGTAAAAGTTATTTTCGACGTGGTCTTTTTTTAGGGGCGATCGTTTCGCGTGGGTGCGAGCGAGAGGAGAGATTGAAACGTCATCGGGAGCGGTATATCCTGTAGTTAATGGGAAAGTTGTAAAATTATCGAATTTGATTCTGCAAAAAAAGTTGGTGGCCATTTTGTATTTTCTTCAAATTTTCCGAAATTTTGATCATGTTTTTGAGGCAGTTGGCAACATTTTGGAAAGTCGATATGTATCAATCGATTGTGTGACTCAACCAGCAGTATCGAAATATGTAAACAGTGTTGCCACATTTGGGGAAATTTTCGAGATTTTCCCCAAAAACTCCTCCTGTAAAATTTTGTATGAAAATATTTTTTTTCACTGATGGTTTCGTATAGAAAACAAAAAAAAAATCGAGGAAAAATTTGGAAATAGCTGATGATAGAGGATGTCGGAGACGGGTGAAGGGTCCGCTCAAGGTATTGAAGATAGGTGGGGGGTGCTCGACCAAATGTCATTCATGACGTCATCCAATTGCCAAAAAGCTGAAAAAAAATTCAAAATGGCGAAGAAAAAATGGCCGCCATACAAATTTTGCCGGTCTCCAGCTCGGAGGGTATCAAAGATGGAAGTGTGGTTTCTTGGCAAAAGAGGATCAGGATCCAAAGGTCTACTCGATGAACAGAAAAAAAATTCAAAATGGCGGAATTTAATTTTCCATACATTTTGTATGGCGAATATTGAATGTCACATTCTCCTAGAAAGAGACAGAAAACGATACATTGATGTATGGGAGATATGTTTGGATGCGCAATATGAGTAGGGGAAAATTATGACATTTCAGAAAAACAAGATGGCGGCCTATATGATTTTTGCAACTCTTTTGTTTTCCAACCGATTTCGTTGAAACTCGCAATCTTTGAAGAATGTAGTAAACGATTAATAGAAAAAGTGGAAAATTTTGAAAAAACAAGATGGCCGCCGTACAAATTTCGTCGGTGTATATCTCGGAGGATATAAAAGATGGAAGAGTGGTTTCTTGGCAAAAGATGATCAGGGTCCGAAGGTCTACTCGGTGAAACAAACACTGCATGCTCGCGGACCACTTTAGTGGTCCGCGCACCCACGCACCCTACTAAATTATTATCCTAATTTACAAAAAATAATATGGATATCGTTTTCAGGGTTTCCAGGGTGCTGATTTTGATAATGACATTTATTTTCAAATCCAAGATGGCGGACTTACATTTTCTACAAAAAATAGAAATGCCTGTCATTTTATGGGGTTTTTCGGGGTGAATTATCTTAATAAATCAATTTGGTTTTATATAATAAAGTTAACCTTACCACGTCACGTGAGCTGCTTTAGCAGCTCGCGCACCGAGCAAAAACTAGTTATACTATATATAGCTCGATTACCACTCACTCACTCACTCACTCATTGACATAATTGTTCTCCTAGAAAGAGACGGAAAATGATATAATGATGTAGGGGAGATGTGTTCGGTTTCGGGAACCCTCTAGGGAAAAATTATGACATTTCAGAAAAACAAGATGGCGGCCGAGGTGATTTTTGCAGCTCCGTTGTTTTCCAACCGATTTCATCGAATTTTACAATCTTTAAAGAAAGTAGTAAACGGTTAATAGAAAATGTGGAAAAAATTGGAAAAACAAGATGGCGGCCGAGTCGTAGCGTTTCAAAATTTTTGATTTTTCGACCCCGAACCGCGGCGCCACAGATCAAAGACGGGGTAGTCGAGGATAACTGTTTTTTCATGTTTCGCCCACAATTATCCTGTATTTTGACAGAACGGGAGTGGTTTTAAAAAATTCAAGATGGCGGCTGTCATGGCGGCCGTTTTGTTCGAGGTACGAAAAAACGCAATTTTAAAAGTTAAATATCTCAAAGTTGGCATCATCGGAGCGATTCGGATTCTATGAAGCGGTTGTATGTATAGACTGGAGGTATAGATCGGTGTGAAAAAATTAGCCCATTTTTAGGGAAATTTCAAGATTTTCGGGAAATTGTAAAAAATCGAAATATGCACTTTTAGCAAAATCCGAGTATGAGCGATTACGTGTTTTGCTCGTACAAATGACATTTGGGTATTTTTGTCACCGGAGACTGGCAACACTGGAATTTATCAAAGTAAAAGTGATTTTCGACACGGTCTTTTTCACGGTATCCCCTTTCGCGTGGGTGCGAGCGAGAGGAAAGATTGAAACGTCATCGGGAGCAGTATATCCTGTAGTTAATAGGAAAATTATGAAACCGTGTAAAATCTTTGTGTGAAACGAGTTGGCGGCCATTTTGTATTTTTTTTAATTTTTCGAAATTTTGATCACGTTTTTGAGGCAGTTGGCAACATTTTGGAAAGTCAATATGTATGAATCGATTGTGTGACTCAGCCGGCAATATCGAAATATACAAACAGTGTTGCCACTTTTGGGGAGATTTACGAGATTTTCAACTAAGAAACTCCTGTAAAATTTTGTATGAAAAATTTTTTTTTCACTGATGGTGTTATATAGAAAACAAAAACTTAGTAAGCCAAAATTATGGAGAGAGCTGATGATTGAGGATATTGGAGACGGGTGAAGGGTCCGCTCAAGGTATTGAAGATAGGTGGGGGGTGCTCGAGCAAATGTCATTCATGACGTCATCCAATTGCCAAAAAACTGAAAAAAAATTCAAAATGGCGAAGAAAAGATGGCCGCCATACAAATTTCGCCGGTGTCCAGCTCGGAAGGTATAAAAGATGGAAGTGTGGTTTCTTGGCATGAGATGATCAGGGTCCGAAGGTCTACTTGATGAATAGAAAAAAAATTCAAAATGGCGGAATTTATTTTCCCATAGAAAATGTATGGCGAATATTGAATGTCTCATTCTCCTAGAAAGAGACGGAAAACGATACATTGATGTATGGGAGATATGTTCGGATGCGCGATATGAGTACGGAAAAATTATGACATTTCAGAAAAACAAGATGGCGGCCTATATGATTTTTGCAACTCTTTTGTTTTCAGAAGTGTCCTCGGCAACAACCGGACGAATAATGCCCCGCTACGCACAGCGTGTCTGATTTTATAGTCCAACGACGACAGTGGGGAGATGACGTAATGCTCAGTGAGCAAAGTATTGACAGCTAAAAGTCGGTACCGCCGACATACTGTTTGACCTTATAAACAATTAGTAACTTAAGTTTTCGATTGATTGTAAATGTTAATTTTAACTTCAACTTAAATATTTGCACACTGTCGGTGACAGTCGATTGTGTAGGGACTATACTGATTCATTGTAAACTTGTTATGTACCCACAATCTGGTAAATAAAATATTTATTATTATTATTATTATTATGAATGTCTCATTCTCCTACAAAGAGACGGAATACGATACGATAATGTAGAGGAGATGTGTTCGGGTGGAGGAAGCGAGTAGGGAAAAATTATGACTTTTCAGAAAAACAAGATGGCGACCGACATGATTTTTGCATCTCTTTTGTTTTCCAACCGATTTCGTTGAAACTCGCAATCTTAGAAGAATGTAGTAAACGATTAATAGGAAAAGTGGAAAATTTTGGAAAAACAAGATGGCCGCCGTACAAATTTCGTCAGTGTCTATCTCGGAGGCTATAAAAGATGGAAGAGTGGTTTCTTGGCAAATGATGATCAGGATCCGAAGGTCTACTCGGTGAAACAAACTCTGCATGCTCGCGGACCACTTTAGTGGTCCGCGCACCCACGCACCCTACTTTATTAACCTCAACTACCCCGTTTTTACAAAAAATGATATGGATGTCGTTTTCAGGGTTTTCCAGGGTGCTGATTATGATAACGACATTTATTTTGACATCCAAGATGGCGGACATGCATTTTTAAGAAAAAAACACACGACAGTGGGGAGATGACGTAATGCTCAGTGAGCAAAGTATTGACAGCTAAAAGTCGGTACCGCCGACACGGCCATTCTGACCTGCGTACGTCCTCGTACGCTAAATGTCACAAAGCATGTGAGGACAAAACCATAACCACAAAATCACTATACCGCTCGTCTATCCTGACTAGCAGTTAACTGTCAATGAACATCTTTCTCATTCTAAACCTGGACATCAATGTCCCCTCAACCACTCAACACTAGTGGACCGGACATCAGCGTCCCCTCAGTCAGTAAACCTCTGTAAACCAGAAACATTACAATAATTAACGTACAATGCTATTGGTTATGATTCTGACCATCACGGCTTTTTCTAGGGCTCTTTGGCTTGACTAATTCATCACATCTCAACACTTGACGTGGAAGTTGACACAACCAACCTAGGTTAAGAAATCACTTTCAACTGATCATCTGTCTAAAAAATAGGCTAACACTGCGAGAAGAACCAAAACCTAATTACAAGAACCTATCCACTGACATGTCGCGACGCGAAATTTAGTTGAAACGATTCTAAACTACAGTTCATATGATTAGAGCGCAATTGCTATTGCAACTCTTAATCAATCATGATTTAAACATTATTCAAAACTAATTTACCACTGGTTCGGAATGCCACAACCTAGCGAGAAGAACCAGCAAGAAACTCGGTGGCGTCTAACTGAGTCGTTAATTTCATCTTCACGAGAAAAGATCTCCTTAAAGAATCATTGCATTGATACTCACATCTAAACTAGATCACATTATTGACTTCTCTTTACTTCAAATGTCGCAATAGCTCACCTTCTCCACTCTTTGCGAATTACAATACAAAAAGCCATAGTATCGTGCGCTACGGCGCCTTGAACACTATCCATAAAAGTATGCAATCGCCACACCACCGCGTATCCCAATCAAGGAATCGCCAGTAACTGCCCGGTTTCCGAATGCAAGCTATTCGATTTCATGGGGAAACTCATTGTCCCAATTTATTTTAACTCTGCACAAGAGTCATCAATGATTCTTTACTAAACGGATTACTTGATTCCAAAACTGGTTTATAACGTCATGACGATTATCACAAAAGAGAACCAGAAAACAAAAGAACTAATCACAAGACTTGGCATCTAACTGAACTTAAAAACAATTTTTTTTTTTTTTTTGTTGTTGTTAAGGATATGTGGTTAACTGTAACTGTGCGGTGTCTATGACAGTAAAACTCGTTTAACATCGTCGCGTCACGGCCATTCTGACGCGCGACCGTCCTCGGGAGCTAGTACGGATCAAGCACAAACAATCCCTAACCAATGCTGTACACCGCAGTCGAAGACAAAAAGAAACAAGGTATTCGCACATGGGTTTAATGTGGGTAGGTACCAGAAAATCCGATTATTGGTTCCATTTAGCTCAAACACATCCAGTGCTATCGAAGGATAACCCCATCCAAGCACACGATATGTCCCGCCAGTATGTGTAACAATGCGTGCCACAGCACTGCCAGAGAGTAGCCCTAGCCACGTACGTACAATACGCACTATTACACATAATCTAAACCACAACACATTATCAGAGAGTTGCCCTGACTTAATGTGCAGCGTCACGACACACGTAACCAAATAATCGTAAAAATAATCTAATGTGGGTAATCCACTTCTGATTTCGCCGCTTCTAATGATTATTAAGATTGAAGCATGATCTAACCACTAGTAAACCTGGATAATAACTAAGCGGATACGTCAGGATAGCAACCTTTAGATTAACCGAGCCTTCGTGGGCGTACTAACGATATTCTTGGACTATCAAGTGATATAGTGTGATTGTAACGGTTTCAGTAAATACTTTGAGAGTGTCTTTGCCAAACCAGCAACTTCTTACGACGCGATGAGTGACTCTAACTTGAGCTATAACGAGTCAATCTGCAAAATCACCATTGACGAGAATAATGTACCCAAGCTTCTCAAAACTCTGAAAACTAACAAGGGAGCCGGTAGTGATGGTCTTCCACCTATTTTCCTGAGCAAGTGTGCTTCAAATCTGGCGAAACCTCTCACGATCATCTTTAACCACTCCATAAACGTCTACGGTAGTTTCCCAGACATCTGGAAAGAAGCGCTGATAGTCCCCATCCACAAAAGCGGATCTAAAACTCAAATAGAGAATTACCGACCTATCTCTATCCTCAACGTAATGAGCAAGTTGTTCGAGTCAGTTATTTACTCTTACATATCTCCAATCATTTCGAGATCTATCCCCTATGAGCAGCATGGATTTATGAAAAACCGTTCCACTGTCACCAACTTAGCGGTCTTCACGGACTATGTCTTGCGGAGTATGGATGAGAGACACCAGGTGGATGTGATCTATACGGATTTCGAAAAAGCTTTCGACCGTGTGGATCACGTGATTCTGCTTCACAAGCTAAGCATTCTAGGAATAAATGGCAACTTACTCCGATGGCTAACTTCATATATAAAAACCCGTATGCAGGCTGTAGTAACAGGCAGCGCTAGAAGCAACTTTATAACCATTCCATTTCTCCTAGAAAAAAACAGAAAACGATACGATGATGTTCGGGAGATATGTTCGGGTGCAAGATGGGAGTCGGGAAAAATTATGACATTTCAGAAAAACAAGATGGCGGCCTAAGTGATTTTTGTAACTCTTTTGTTTTCCAACCGATTTCGTTGAAACTCACAATCTTTGAAGAAAGTAGTAAACGATTAATGAAAATAGTGGAAAAATTTGGAAAAACAAGATGGCCGCCACACAAACTTCGTCGGTGTCCATCTCGGAGGGTATAAAAGATGGAAAAGTGGTTTCTTGGCAAAAGATGATCAGGTTCCGAAGGTCTACTCAATGGAACAAACTCTGCATGCTCGCGGACCACTTTAGTGGTCCGCGCACCCACGCACCCTACTAAATTATTATCCTAATTTACAAAAAATAATATGGATATCGTTTTCAGGGTTTTCCAGGGTGCTGATTTTGATAATGACATTTATTTTCAAATCCAAGATGGCGGACTTACATTTTCTACAAAAAATAGAAATGCCTGTCATTTTATGGGGTTTTTCGGGGTGAATTCTGTATCTTAATAAATCAATTTGGTTTTATATAATAAAGTTAACCTTACCACGTCACGTGAGCTGCTTTAGCAGCTCGCGCACCGAGCAAAAACTAGTTATTATACTATATATAGCTCGATTACCACTGACTCACTGACTGACTCATTGACATAATTGTTCTCCTAGAAAGAGACGGAAAATGATATAATGATGTAGGGGAATTGTGTTCGGTTTGGGGAACCCTCTGGGGAAAAATTATGACATTTCAGAAAAACAAGATGGCGGCCGAGGTGATTTTTGCAGCTCCGTTGTTTTCCAACCGATTTCGTTGAGTTTTGCAATCTTTAAAGAAAGTAGTAAACGGTTAATAGAAAATGTAGAAAAAATTGGAAAAACAAGATGGCGGCCCAGCCGCAGCGTTTTGAAAATTTTGATTTTTCGACCCCGAACCGCGGCGCCACAGATCCGAGACGGGGTAATCGAGGATAATATTTTTTTTTTGGTTTCGCCGACGATTATCCTCTATTTTGACAAAATGGGAGTGATTTTTAAAAATTCAAGATGGCGGCTGTCGTGGCGGCCATTATGTTAGAGGTACGAAAAAACGCAATTTTAAAAGATAAATATCTCAAAGTTGGCAACATCGGAGTGATTCGGCTTCTATGAAGCGATTGTACGTGTAGGCTCGGGGTATAGATCGGTGGGAAAAAATTACCCCATTTTTAGGGAAATTTCAAGATTTTCGGGAAATTGTAAAAAATCGAAATACGCACTTTTAGCAAAATCAGAGTATGAGCGATTACGTGTTTTGCTCGTACAAATGACATTTGGGTATTTTTGTCACCGGAGACTGGCAACACTGGAATTTATCAAATTAAAAGTGATTTGTCTTTTTCACGGTATCCTCTTTCGCGTGGGTGCGAGCGAGAGGAAAGATTGAAACGTCATCGGGAGCGGTATATCCTGTAGTTAATAGGAAAATTATGAAACCATGTAAAATCTTTCTGTGAAACGAGTTGGCGGCCATTTTGTATTTTTTTAAATTTTTCGAAATTTTGATCACGTTTTTGACGCAGTTGGCAACATTTTGGAAAGTCGATATGTATGAATCGATTGTGTATCTCGGCTGGCAGTATGGAGATATGCAACCGGTGTTGCCACTTTTGGGGAGATTTTCGAGATTTTCAACTAATAAACTCCTGTAAAATTTTGTATGAAAAATTTTTTTTTCACTGATGATGTCGTATAGAAAACAAGAAGTTAGTAAGCCAAAATTATGGAGAGAGCTGATGATTGAGGGTTTCGGAGACGGGTGGAGGGCCCGCTTAAGGTATTGACGATAGGTGGGAGGTGCTCGAGCAAATGTCATTCATGACGTCATCCAATTGCCAAAAAGCTGAAAAAAAATTCAAAATGGCGAAAAAAAGATGGCCGCCATACAAATTTCGCCGGCGTCCAGCTCGGAGGGTATAAAAGATGGAGGTGCGGTTTCTTGGCATGAGATGATCAGGGTCCGAAGGTCTACTTGATGAATAGAAAAAAAATTCAAAATGGCGGAATTTATTTTCCCATAGAAAATGTATGGCGAATATTGAATGTCTCATTCTCCTAGAAAGAGACGGAAAACGATACATTGATGTATGGGAGATATGTTCGGATGCGCGATATGAGTAGGGGAAAATTATGACATTTCAGAAAAACAAGATGGCGGCCTATATGATTTTTGCAACTCTTTTGTTTTCCAACCGATTTCGTTGAAACTCGCAATCTTTGAAGAATATAGTAAACGATTAATATAAAAAGTGGAAAATTTTGGAAAAACAAGATGGCCGCCGTACAAATTTCGTCGGTGTCTATCTCGGAGGCTATAAAAGATGGAAGAGTGGTTTCTTGGCAAAAGATGATCAGGGTCCGAAGGTCTACTCGGTGAAAGAAACTCTGCATGCTCGCGGACCACTTTAGTGGTCCGCGCACCCACGCACCCTACTAAATTATTATCCTAATTTACAAAAAATAATATGGACATCGTTTTCAGGGTTTTCCAGGGTGCTGATTTTGATAATGACATTTATTTTCAAATCCAAGATGGCGGACTTACATTTTCTACAAAAAATAGAAATGCCTGTCATTTTATGGGGTTTTTAGGGGTGAATTATGTATCTTATTAAATCAATTTGGTTTTATATAATAAAGTTTACCTTACCACGTCACGTGAGCTGCTTTAGCAGCTCGCGCACCGAGCAAAAACTAGTTATACTATATATAGCTCAATTACCACTGACTGACTCACTGACTCATTGACATAATTGTTCTCCTAGAAGGAGACGGAAAATGATATAATGATGTGGAGGAGTTGTGTTCGGTTTCGGGAACCCTCTGGGGAAAAATTATGACATTTCGGAAAAACAAGATGGCGGCCGACGTGATTTTTGCAGCTCCGTTGTTTTCCAACCGATTTTGTTGAATTTTGCAATCTTTAAAGAAATTGGTTAAAAATTAATAAAAAAAGTAGAAAAAATTGGAAAAACAAAATGGCGGCTGAGCTGGAACGTTTTCAAAATTTTCATTTTTCGACCCCTAACCGCAGCGCTACAGATCCCAAACGCGGTAGTCTAGGATAATTATTTTTTCGTGATTCGCCCACGATTATCCTGTATTTTGACAGAACGGGAGTGGTTTTTAAAAATTCAAGATGGCGGTTGTCATGGCGGCCGTTTTGTTCGAGGTACGAAAAAACGCAATTTTAAAAGTTAAATATCTCAAAGTTGGCAACATCGGAGCGATTCGGTTTCTATGAAGCGATTGTACGTATAGGCTCGAGGTATAGATTGGAGCAAAAAATTTACCCTATTTTTAGGGAAATTTCAAGATTTTCGGGAAATTGTAAAAAATCGAAATACGCGCTTTTAGCAAAATCCGAGTATTAGCGATTACTTGGTTTGCTCGTGCAAATGACATTTAGGTACTTTTGTCGCCAGGGACTGGCAACACTAGAATTTATCAAAGTAAAAGTGATTTTTGACATGGTCTTTTTTAGGGGCGATCGGTTCGCCTGGGTACGAGCGAGATGAGAGATTGAAACGTCATCGGGAGCGGTATATCCTGTAGTTAATAGGAAAATTATGAAACCGTGTAAAATCTTTCTGTGAAAAGAGTTGGCGGCCATTTTGTATTTTTTTTAATTTTTCGAAATTTTGATCACGTTTTTGAGGCAGTTGGCAACATTTTGGAAAGTCAGTATGTATGAATCGATTGTGTATCTCGGCTGGCAGTATGGAGATATGCAACCGGTGTTGCCACTTTTGGGGAGATTTTCGAGATTCGAGACTAAGAAACTCCTGTAAAATTTTGTATGAAAAATTTTTTTTTCACTGATGGTATCGTATAGAAAACAAAAAGTTAGTAAGCCAAAATTATGGAGACAGCTGATGATTGAGGATTTTGGAGACGGGTGAAGGGTCCGCTTAAGGTATTGAAGATAGATGAGGGGTGCTCGAGCAAATGTCATTCATGACGTCATCCAATTGCCAAAAAGCTGAAAAAAAATTCAAAATGGTGAAAAAAAGATGGCCGCCATACAAATTTCGCCGGCGTCCAGCTCAGAGGGTATAAAAGATGGAAGTGTGGTTTTTTGGCAAGAGATGATCAGGGTCCGAAGATCTACTCGATGAATAGAAAAAAAATTCAAAATGGCGGAATTTATTTTCCCATACATTTTGTATCGCGAATATTGAATGTCTCATTCTCCTAGAAAGAGACGAAAAACGATACAATAATGTAGGGGAGATGTGTTCGGGTGGAGGAGGCGAGTAGAGAAAAATTATGACATTTCAGAAAAACAAGATGGCGGCCGACGTGATTTTTGCAACTCTTTTGTTTTCCAACCGATTTCGTTGAAACTCGCAATCTTTGAAGAATGTAGTAAACGATTAATAGAAAAAGTGGAAAATTTTGGAAAAACAAGATGGCCGCCGTACAAATTTCGTCGGTGTCTATCTCGGAGGCTATAAAAGATGGCAGAGTGGTTTCTTGACAAAAGATGATCAGGATCCGAAGGTCTACTCGGTGGAACAAACTCTGCATGCTCGCGGACCACTTTAGTGGTCCGCGCACCCACGCACCCTACTAAATTATTATCCTAATTTACAAAAAATAATATGGACATCGTTTTCAGGGTTTTCCAGGGTGCTGATTTTGATAATGACATTTATTTTCAAATCCAAGATGGCGGACTTACATTTTCTCCAAAAAATAGAAATGCCTGTCATTTTATGGGGGTTTTCGGGGTGAATTGTGTCTCTTAATAAATCAATTTGGTTTTATATAATAAAGTTAACCTTACCACGTCACGCGAGCTGCTTTAGCAGCTCGCGCACCGAGCAAAACACTAGTTATACTATATATAGCTCGATTACCACTGACTGACTGACTCATTGACATAATTGTTCTCCTAGAAGGAGACGGAAAATGATATAGTGATGTGGGGGAGTTGTGTTTGGTTTCGGGAACCCTCTGGGGAAAAATTATGACATTTCGGAAAAACAAGATGGCAGCTGTCGTGATTTTTGCAGCTCCGTTGTTTTCCAACCGATTGTGTTGAATTTTGCAAACTTTGAAGAAATTAGTAAATGATTAATAAAAAAAGTAGAAAAAATTGGAAAAACAAGATGGCGGCCGAGCCGTAGCGTTTTCAAAATTTTGATTTTTCGACCCCGAACCGCGGCGCCACAGATCCAAGACGGGATAGTCAAGGATAATTATTTTTTCTGGTTTCGCCCACGACTATCCTGTATTTTGACAGAACGAGAGTGGTTTTTCAAAATTCAAGATGGCGGCTGTCATGGCGCCGTTTTGTTCGAGGTACGAAAAAACGCAATTTTAAAAGTTAAATATCTCAAAGTTGGCAACATCGGAGTGATTCGGTTCCTATGAAGCGATTGTACGTATGGACTCGAGGTATAGATCGGTCGGAAAAAATTACCCCATTTTTCGGGAAATTTCAAGATTCTCGGGAAATTATAAAAAATTGAAATACGAACTTTTAGCAAAATCCGAGTATGAGCGATTACGTGTTTTGCTCGTACAAATGACATTTGGGTATTTTTGTCGCCGGAGACTGGCAACACTGGAATTTATCAAAGAAAAAGTGATTTTCGACACGGTCTTTTTCACGGTATCCCCTTTCGCGTGGGTGCGAGCGAGAGGAAAGATTGAAACGTCATCGGGCGCGGTATATCCTGTAGTTAATAGGAAAATTATGAAACCGTGTAAAATCTTTCTGTGAAACGAGTTGGCGGCCATTTTGTATTTTTTTTTTATTTTTCGAAATTTTGACCACGTTTTTGAGGCAGTTGGCAACATTTTGGAAAGTCAGTATGTATGAGACCGAAATATATTTGCGCCTCAACTGAGACGTAGGAAATTAAACGAACGTTATTATTATTATTAAAGCTTTATTTTCCACACACTAATTAGCACCTATTACATTTTTTATTTTTACAATATTTTAACAATCTTGGCGTGCGGCCCCCTGCGGGTAAAAGCCTCCCCCATCATTTTCCAGGCCTCTCTGTCGATTGCGGTTTCCATCCATTTTCTTCCTGCGACACCTATAATTTCGTCTTCCCACTTTTTCCTCTGCCTTCCTACACTCCTTTTGCCTGTAGGGCCCTGCCATTTTGTTGTTAAATAAGTCCACCTTTTGTCCTTATACCTTGATATATGTCCTGCCCATTTCCACTTTTGTTCCAGGGCATACTGAAGAGCATCTATTATCTGAGTTTTCTTGCGGATGTCTATGTTTCTAGTTTTTTGTATTCTTCTCAGCTTCAATATGCTTCTTTCCATGGCGTGTTGACAGGACAGGATTTTATTTTTGACTTTTTCGGTGAATACCCATGTTTGGCTTGCATAAGTTAGGCTTGGGAGGATGCAGGAATCCATTATCATCTTTTTCATTTTTAGGTTATAATTTCCTTTTAGAATTTCTTTTTGTGCCCAGTATTTCTTCCATGTTATGTTTATTCTTCTGTCCACTTCTTTTTCGTTAGTGTTCGCTTCAAAGGAGACCAGTTTACCCAAGTACACATAGCTGTCCACATACTCTACTGACTTTTGTTCTATTTTGATTGTTTTCTTGTGACTGTTTGTCATGATTTTAGTTTTGGTAGTATTCATGTGCAGACCAACTTTTTGACTTTCTGAATCTAAACTCTGTAGCATTTTCTCCAGATCGTTGGCGGTCTCGCCAAAAATAGCTATGTCGTCCGCAAACCTCAAATGTGTTAGCCTTTTGTGTAGCACCCATATTCCCTTATTTTTCCAATCAAGGTTTTTGAAGATGTCCTCCAGAACAGCTATGAATAGCTTGGGAGAAAGCGGGTCTCCTTGTCTAACGCCTCTTTCAATCGTGAACTCTTCTCCTTGCCTTTCTAGTTTCACTCTACTTACACTCATGGAGTAAATTTTCTTTATAATGTTTATATATTTTCCACTTATGTTATTACTTCTTAAAGCATTCCAGATAGATGAGTGTGTAATACTGTCAAATGCTTTGGAGTAGTCCACAAATGCAATATAAAGTGGTTTGTTAAACTCTTTAAATTTTTCAATTATCTGTTCTATAGTATGTATGTGGTCTATTGTAGAATATTGTGGTCGAAAACCTGCCTGTTCTAATGATTGGTTTTTATCTATTTCTGGTGCTATTCTACTCAGAAGGATTGATGAAAAGAGTTTGTAAATTGTAGATAGTAGACTGATGGGCCTATAGTTGCCTATGTCTAGTGGATTCCCTTTCTTGTACAGTAATGTTATATTTGATTTGCACCATTGTGTTGGTACGTGTTCTTTTTCCAGTACTAAGTTAAAAAGTTTTGCTAGATATCCAACTAGAATAGGCGCTCCTATTTTTACGGCTTCATTTGCGAGTTTGTCTGGTCCTGGGCTCTTTTCAGATTTTAATTTCTTTATATGTCCTAATATCTCTCTTTCGTTTATTGGGTCCACAATTGTTTCAATAGTCTCTTTGCTCTTAGAATTAATTTTTCCGTCTGTTTCTTGCGGTAGTTTTTTGTAAAGGTTTGAGTAGAAGGCAGTTGCACATTTTATTATGTCTTCCCTAGTTCTAGTTTCTCCTTTTCCGTCATTTAAGCACTGTATCCAGTTTTTATGAATTACCAATTCTTTATAGGCTCTTTTCGAACTTCGGTATGTTAGTATGTTTCTTTCTATGACTGTTCTTCTATAATTATCATAATCTTTTCGGATTGCTCTATTAGTTTTTTTGAATAACTCCTTTAATTCTTCCCTCATTTCTTTGGATTTACTTTTTGTGTTCAACAGTTTAGTTCGCTTAGAAATTAAATTCAATGTTTGCTCACTAATAATTTTGTGCTTTTTGTTGGTTATTCCTAATTTTTCATCTAGTTTCAAGCTTTTTTTAATTGTTTCTTCTAGTTTGTCACTGAGAATTTGTACATTTTCAATATTTTCCATAGATTTGTAAAGTGTTGTTGAGTTCTCTATCAAATTTTGTTTGTAGTTCTTTTTATCGCTAGTGGACTTCAACGTGTTGGTTACACCTTTGAATGTTCTTCGACTGACTTTTGGTAATTTAATTTTCAATGAGCACCGTATCATCCTGTGGTCCGATGGGAAATTAATTCTGTTAAGTACCTCTAGATTTATCACTGATTTTGGATTTTGGCTCAGTTTAAAGTCAATTTCGTTCTTTGTTTTTTGGTCTGGTGAAACCCATGTCCACTTTCGAGAGTCTTTTATCTTGAAATATGTATTCATCACTGACAGTTTGTGCTCGTGTGCATATTGTATTAGACGTTCGCCTCTAGAGTTCCGCTTCCCGTATCCATATTTGCCCATTATTATATTTTCGTGAGGCTTTGGAAGTCCTATTTTCGCATTAAAGTCTCCAATAATTAGTAATTTTTTGTCTGCTAGCTCTTGTGCTTTTGTTAAGTCATTATAAAATTTTGTGATTTCTTCTTCGCTTGAGCTCTCAGTTGGAGAATAAACTTGAATTAGGGAAACCCGTACCTCCTCGAAGTTTAGCTTCAGTAGGGCAACTCTTTCTGATATACCAGTGAAGCTCACAATGTTGGCTTTAAGTGTTCTCTTTATAAGGAAACCAACGCCATGAAGTCCAATAGTCTCGCCTATGTAGCAGAAGATATAATCTTTGTGTTCCTCTATTGTGCATCCCATCCTTCTAACTTCTGCGAGCCCTATAATGTCCCAATTTATTTTTTCTATAGCATTGTTCAATTCTAAAATTCTTTCCGCTGTCGATAGTGATCTTACATTGTATGTACAAATTTTTAGGTTTTGTTCTCTTTTAGTTTTATTGGATGGAGGGTAGTGGTCTTCTTCCCCCACGGTGACCAACCGGCTTGGGGTGCAGTTTATTATGGTTTTATTTGACAGTGTTGTGAGATCTTTCTTTTTCAGGTTCCGCTTGTCCGGGGTAGTATTTAGTTTTTTGCCAACTCAGTCATCGATGATGATCTTCCTCGTGTTACATAATTCATAATGTTTGGCTTTAAGGTTCCCTTCATTTTATTGACAGGAGATTCGTTGGGTGTGTTTAGGTTGTGGTCAGTTAACTGCTTTTTGGTATGGTTTGTAACTGCTGGCGATTCTGTTTTTTCCCGCTTCCGTTTCTCACGATTACTATCTTTTGATTTTTTCACTACTAGGTTATCATATTTTATATATGCTAAATTCCCTTTATTCTTTTCTTCCTCTAATTTTGGTTGAAGTTTCTTACGTGCCTCGAGTACCTCTTTGGGATAGTCTTCCTTAACATAAATGCCTTGTGGAAGGCTGGATTTATTTCTTTGCACAAGATGTTTTTTCCACGTTGATATAAAGGTCACCACTACCGGTCGGTTTTTATTTGAGTGCGGGCCAATTCTGTATACATTAGCTATTTCTTGAATTTCAATGGGTATACCCATATCAAAAATAGTTTCTTTTAAGTGATCAACTAATTCGCCTTCGGTTTTCCCTTTCTCTTCTACACCAAAAAACACTAAATTATTTTTTCTCTTATTTCTCTCCATATAATCAATTTTGTGTTCCAATTCTGTAACTCTGGTTTTCAAAGCATTATTTTCCTCTAGCAGTGATTTCATTTTCTCGTCTAGCGCCTGCATTACGTTTTTTGTGACTTCGGTGGATATAATCGTAGTTTGTTGATTAAGTTTTTCTTCCAATTTTGAGAGCAGTAGTTCCATACTTTTATCCATATTTTTTTATTTCAACTTCTTAGACAAGTGGGTGAGTCAATAATTGTTTACTAGCAACTGCACTCTATAAATATTTGATATTCTAAAGTTACCCGTCAGTACTGGTGACTATTATTACAAGGTTGGTACCATTGACGGAAGTTTAGTCCATAGTCTATGATGCCAGATGAACTGTCATATAATTTGTCAAATTATGTCACTGGTTTTCTCTGTGTAATTTATAGGTTAGGTTTTTAATAATTATGTCGGTTGTTTTCACTTTAACACTACTTTTGCACCGCGATTTCTTCTTGATCACAAACTTTGCTGAGACGAACGTTACGAATTATTAAATTTTAAATTTTAAAAAATCCACATCCGTATAAAGCTTTTAATCAAAAATTGTTTTGGGGAATATGGGCAAGATAGAGAAAAAGGAATATCTTTTACTTGGTTATATACACCTGCAGCTACTTTACAATTTATATATTTGGTTTTAAATGAAGTTCGGAACATTTTCTCCATTTTTTGTATATATTCCACAAAATCATCGCTGGGTACAATTAAAAAAGTTTGCGAATTAATCTTATTGTAGTCCCGGTACTTTAAATACCGACATTCTGAGCTGAAATTGTGGCTTCTTTGATCGGGTTTCACATACAACGAAAAAATCGCGCGGTTATTGTTAGAAAAACAAAACACCGCCCGTTCGTCACTGCGGCACAGTCGCGACTGTCTGCATGTCGAGCGCCTGCCGACATCGAGGTGCGTAGGTATAGCTCACGTTTCGTCCGTTTGTATGAAGTTGAATACTGTACATACCATTACCGTGGTTGAGCTATTGAGGCTACAATGACGTCAAGATAAAGTTTATCGGGCGGTTGTGAAACAGGCCCTAAGTGTGTATCTAAATATTCAAAAGGGAAGGCTGACTGACTGGCTGACTGACTGGTATCTGTCAATGCACAGCTCAAACTACTTGAGCGATCGGGCTGGGCATGCAGGTAGCTATTATGACGTACACATCCGCTAAGGATTTTTGGATTTTCCAACCCTAGGGGGTAAAATTAGGAGTTTAAAAGTGTAGTCTACGCGGACGAAGTCGCGGGCATAAGCTAGTAATTTATGATATGATTGAAGAAAATGTTGATGTACCGAATTTCTGCGCGTACTCCTTGGGGCGGTTGTAGGCGCGTAAGTCGACGCGCAGCATGTTCGCGAACTGCGCGCCGTAGAACACCAGCAGCTCCGTGAAACGGGGAATTGCTTTGATCGTCCTGAAATGGGTATTTTTCTTTAAAATTAGTGAGAAATACACTAAATGAGTGTAAATTACATAACATGATTATTTGAAAAGTAGGCATAAAATTCTAATTTTAGTACCAAGAGTACACTACCTATTCAATTTAAAAAAAAAAAAAGTTTGTATGGAGGATATACAAAACCTGTAATACAGCTCGCCCCTGTACTGGTAAGCGACCAGGTTCTGCTCGCACCAATGTCGCGAGTGCGCAGTTCACATAGCGCATCCAGTTGGTCTGTTTGTGTGTATGGAGGACTAGGTGACGCCCGCGACTTCGTCCGCGTGGATTTAGGTTTTTCGAAATCACGGGAGTACTCTTTGGTTTTCCGGGATAAAAAGTAGCCTATGTGCTAATCCAGGATATTATCTATCTCCATTCCGAATTTCAGCCAAATCCGTCCAGTGGTTTTTGCGTGAAGGAGTAACAAACATACACACACACACACATACAAACTTTCGCCTTTATAATATTAGTGTGATGTACAAAACCTGTAATACAGCTCGCCCCTGTACTGGTAAGCGAGCAGGTTCTGCTCGCACCAATGTCGCGAGCAGTTCACATAGCGCATCCAGTTGGAATTGTTCTCGTCTTCGGCGTCTATTACGTGCGAGCGTTTGCCGTTACGATCGTATATCTATACAAACAATATTGCGTGACACTCGGGATATTTTTATTCCAGGAAAATATATTTATTTTACAGATAAGTAGATTTGAAAATACGTATATTCTGTTCAGTTATTTGCGGGATACATAGTATGGAGTGTGGGTTACCTGCCAGCAATACAAGGAGGTGGCCGCCTTGGCCCGCACGCCGCGGCAGGGGCCGAAGCGCACCCCACTGGGCAACGCCAGCGAACTCAACACTCCCACACCAGCTCCTACAGGACGGTACGGAGTTGCGTTCAAACTTTTCAAATAAGTATATGCTAAGTTTGTAAAAGCCTAAACTACTTACGGTAAGACATAAGATTAACAAGTCCGAAATGTTGTAAATTCGTTAATTTCGGTCTTTTATTAGAATTCACTCGGTAAAACTTAAGTTTTAACTTAGAGATATACAGAAGTCTTTAAAATCAAATCAGATTGAAATCTGAGTACTCTGACGCAGTCTTGTCTGTCCAACAAGCAGAAGCTCCTTAAAGAAAGAGAAAATCGAAGGTAGGTAGGTGAAGCTGAATGAAGGGATGACGGATCACTTCAGGAGTAGAACATTAAAAGAAACTAAACGTTAATTCCTTTGGTTAACTAGGTATTAAACCTAAGATTTACCTAGCACTGGCGCAAGTCCGAAGTATAATTATTATCACAGTTTTGACTTTTACCAATTAACACTTGGTAAATCTTAGATATAACTTACTTAGTTTTTACAATAACATAATTATTAAGTAAAAAATAGGTGTTCGAGAGAATCTTATTGTGAACTAAACATTTTGAAGCAACTAACAATATGTATAAAGCTACATAAATTTTTTTTTTACCTGAACTTCTCAGTGCAAATATGTAGTTTATAATATTTTTATTTGCGAACTTATATACCCTATCTACATGCTTTATAAGAATGATTTGATAGATTTATTATACATAATTATTATACTAACTAGGCGATCGATGAGAATTTTTTATTTGATGCGATTTTTGACAAAACTAATGATCTAGAATGAATAGGTCTTACATGAAAAGGGTAGGAAATGAATAAATAAGTGTGTGAGTAAATAGAGTTGGTTGGTGGGGAGTGGAACCTGGGATGCCGGAGCGCGCGAGGTGCAGGAAGGCGTGCGGGATGGTGAGCGCGGCGCGCGGCACGCCGGCCGGGCAGCGCGCCGGCGCCGGCACCTGCCGTGCGACACGCTTAGTCTGAGATTTACGAGTATAGAGCCAGCCCACTTTGACTTAGCTTACACTTAAGACACTGTTAAAACGAGACAGCGTTATATCACTGGCATAAATCTGTCTTGTTTTAACTGAAACTTAAGTCTAAGCAAAGTCAAAATCCGACTCGCACTTGACCGGTTTCTGTCTCACCGTGAATATCTTTCCGCACTGCTCGCACATTATCCTCGCCTTCGGGAATTTGGTGCGGTTCTTGTCTGGATGATACTTCTTGAAATGCATAGCGTAACTGCGGGAGCCTTTCAATTTCACACCACACTGGAAACAAGAGAATCCATCATTATCATGATCAACCCATCGACGGCTCACTACTGAGAACTTGGTCTCCTCTCACAATAAGAAATGTTTAGGCCACAAATAAAATTATTAAACAGCTAGATGATGCCCGCAACTCCATCCACGTGGATTTAGGTTAATTAAAAAATCCCATGGGAACTTATTGCTTTTCCGGGATAAAAAGTTGCCGAAGGTAATTTCCGGGACGTAAGCTACCTCTGTACCAAATTTCATATTAATCGGTTTAACGGATAGATTCTTAAGTTCCGTAGGAACTCCGATTTTCCGGGATAAAAAGTAGCCTATGTCAATAACCTGGACGCAAGCTACCTCGGTACCAAACATACAAATCGGTTAAGCGGATGGGTTTTAGGAATCCCGTGGAACTCTTTGATTTTCACGGATAAAAGTAGCCTCTGTCCGTCCTCGAGATATAAGCTAACCCTGTACCAAATTTTGTCAGAATCAGTTACTGTTGGGCCGTGAAATGATAGCAGACGGACAGACACACATTCGCATTATAATATTAGTATGGAAGTATGGATTGTATGTAGTATTGTAGTAGTATTAGTATAAGAACACCAACCTGCTCACAATCGACGGGCCCCATGGTTTTGGCGGTAGGCGCAGATTCCCTCTTTAGGCCAGGCTTGGTCGGCCTAGGCTGATTGCGTCGACAGATTTTTCTTACTGGATAGTTAAGTTTGAAGGTACTGCAAGAAACAATATTTACTTATGAGTTACATTAGGGCGACTGTCCGGAGCTGGTTGAGAAAGTAGAACTCCTTTTGGTTGTGGAATGGTTTAATCAAACGGTTTATAATATAAACGGGTTATAAAATAATTAATATGCAGACACGTGCATTCGCTCCGATGGTAGGTAACGAAGGCGTCATCTTCAATCGGTATACGGCGTCATTTGTTAAGGGCAGCACGTTTTGTTGATGATGGAAATCAGCCAGAGTAACATATGGGCAAGGGTTCCGTACCATTGCACAAGAACCCTAAAAATGATTGAATGTTCAAAAAAGCTAACTCACTCAGCAGTGGCATGTTTGGGTGACACCTTCATATGTTGGTGGTATGCTATTTCGGATGCAAAGCGAATATTGCACTCATCACACGTTGGACCTTCTGGGTTCTGAAAAAAAAATATAAGGTCCATGACTCCAGTGCTACTTCGGTCCACAAAGGGTCATTCCAGACAAAACTGACTATGGGTTTATGCAATTTCCGAAAAGTGATCAAAAAAACCGTCAATAATTCATACTTCCATACTGCGAAAGTGTGTCTGTCTGTTTGCAGCTTTCAACCGATTTTGACGGGTACAAAGGTAGCTTACACCCCGGGGACGACGATATAGACAACTTTTTATCCCATAAAGCAGAGTTCTCACGGGATTTTTAAAAAACCTAAATCCAGGTGGTGGTTGTGCACTGATAAACATGCAAGATCAATAAACACTTATAAACCAACGCCGTCTCCGTCAATGTCCACCAATCAAAGAGATATTTGTCTATGGTAGAATGTTGTTACCTCTGTGGCGTCGAAGCGATGCTTCATATTCATATGCATGCGTAGTCCCCTCTCGCCGATGAAGGAGAAACCGCACTGAGTGCACACGTAGTCTGAAGGGTGCTTTATACGCACGTGCGACATGTATGACGTGCTTTTACTGTAACAAAGCCAAAGTCAAAGTCAAAATCATTTACTCAAAGTAGCTACAATTGTACTCCTTTTGATGGTCGAAATTGTTAAAGTTGTACGATATAGTGGTGATAATTAATTACGTAACTTAAAACTAAAGCTACGAGGGTTCCAAACGCGCCCAAGTCTGAGAAGAGCCCACAACAAACTCAGCCGGGTATTCTTTTTTTTATTATCACCACTTTACAAAATCACATAAACTTATTAGAACTATCAAAGTTAATTGCATGAGATCTCACCCGCCCTTTTGGCTCTTTATGTCAACAGTTATGTCAAAAGTACGATTTTGGTCACAGATATCCATACTAATATTATAAATGCGAAAGTGTGTCTGTCTGTCTGTCTGGTAGCTTTTCACGGCCAGCGATTAGCCGATTTTGATGAAATTTGGTTCAGAGTTAGCTTACATCCCGGGGACGAACATAGGCTACTTTGTATCCCGGACAATTAAAGAGTTTCCTCGAGATTCTTAAAGACCCATCTGTTTAACCGATTTATATGAAATTGGTACGGAGGTAGACAGACGCTTATGTCCCGGAATTTGAGATTCGCAACTTTTTATCCCGGAAAATCAAATAGTTCCCAGGGATTTAAAAAAAATCTAAATTCATGTGGATCGAGTACTCACATAAATTCTTCTTCACAATGCGGGCATTTGTAATTTTTTTCCATCGTGCCACCGTTCGTGAGCTTTCGCCGAATTCCTGAAAAATCCACACCCAAATGAACGTCATCAACCCATCGTCGGCTCACTACTGAGCACGGATCTCCTCTCACAATGAGCCACTACGCACGGTCGACTAGTCGCCCGGCAACTCAGTCGTATTGCATATATTAACATACTAGATGATGCCTGCGACTTCGTCGTCGTGGATGTTTCTTAAAAATCCCGTGGGAACTCATTGATTTTCAGGGATAAAAAGTGGCATATGTCGGTTTCCAGGATGTAAGCTATCTCTGTACTATCACACTTAATATTATAAAGGCGAAAGTTTGTGTGTGTGTGTGTGTGTATGTTTGTTACTCCTTCACGCAAAACTACAGGACGGTTTTGGCTGAAATTTGGAATGGAAATAGATAATATCCTGGATTAGCACATAGGCTACTTTTTATCCTGGAAAATCAAAGAGTTTCCCCAGGATTTCTAAAAATCTAAGTCCACGCGGGCGAAGCTGCGGGCATAAGCTAGTATTTCATATGACTCAGTTGAAGGGATGGGCCTTTAGGAATCCCGTGGGAACTCTGATTTTCTGGGATAAAAATTAGACTATGTCCATCCCCGGGATGTAAGCTAACTCTGTACCCATAAAAATCGGTTAAACTGTCTGGCCGTGAAGAGCTAGCAGCCAGACAGACAGACACACTTTCGCATTTATAATATTAGTATGGATTCAAATCCCTTGATGTACTCACCTACTTCTAGTAATGAAAGTACATGCAGTACAGTTGTATAAAGCAGCGTGGGTGTTGTTCAAATGTTTATTGACTCGATATGTGTTCTTTGTGTGGAGCCCGCATACGGGACAAGCAAACTGTCCAAATTTCTGAAAAAAAAAGAAAGTCAGTTGGCAGAGGTTTTTTGGATTTTCAAATGAATTGTAGTATCCCAAAATCGCTCAATGCGATGTATATACAATTAATATATATCACTTCAATATACCGAGAAAACATTAACCCTATATATGTACCTGTTACGAGAAAACTCTCAGAAAAATAAACAAGCAAACTCCAATACCATTGCATCACTTCAATAAAATAAAAAATTCGGTCGCAGTCGGTCTCGCACACGAAGAGTTCCGTACCAAGGCACAAGATATAACATTTTTTAATTTTCAGAGTTCCGTATCGCAAAATGAAAAAAAGGAACTCTTATAGGATCACTTTGTTATCTGTCCGTCTGTCGTATCTGTCAAGAAAACCTATAGGGTACTTCCCGTTGACCTAAAATCATGAAATTTGGCAGGTACGTAGGTTTTATAGCACAAGTAAAGGAATAAATCCAAAAACAGTGAATTTGTGGTTACATCACTAAAAAAAATATCTTAAAATGAGTAGAAGACAAAAATGTGATTAAAATGTTTCCTATATCCTATATCTTGACAGACATGACAGACAGACAGACAACAAAGTGAACCTATAAGAATTCCTTTTTTTCTTTTGAGGTACAGAACCCTAACAAAAGTGATAGGCTTAGTAATACGTTCCCATTGCCTTCGGATATGGAACCCTAAAAATATAACTTACGTTCGTATGTTTGTCCATGTGTCTGTTATACGCGCTGGTATCACAGAAACCCTTGAAGCAAGTGGTGCATTTATATGGAGAGTTCTTGAAATTGGATGTTTCCTTCCTCTTCAGTATTTCAGCCAATTGCTCTTCGTGAGTCAATTCTGTTACTTTGAACAGTTTTAATTCTTCTTTGAAACCTGGAATAAAGCGAGATGATATCTCTACATAGTTTACACTAATCATAAGAAAGAAAGAAAGAAAGAAAGAAAAACTGTTTATTTGGTACCAATATAAATTATAAACATAAAGAGGTAAAATTTGTAAGTTTATTTGTAAAATTTGGCATTTTTGATTCTAATCCATACTAATATTATAAATGCGAAAGTGTGTCTGTCCGTCTGTCTGCTACCTATTCACGGCCCAACAATTTAACAGATTCTGACGTTTGGTACAGGGTTAGCTTATATCCCGGGGACGGACATAGGCTACTTTTTATCCCGGGAAATCAAAACTTTCCCATGGGATTCCTAAAAACCCATCCGTTTAACCGATTTGTATGAAATTTGGTACCGAGGTAGCGTGCGTCCCTGTAATTGACATAGGCATTTTATCCCGGAAAATGAAACAGTTTCCACGGGATCTTTAAAAACCTGAATCCACGCGGACGAAGTCGCGGGCATCCTCTAGTTTTTTGTATTTATAGATTGAATCTAATACCATGACAAAATCATTTTGCTTCGGGAAAACAACCAATAAAATTTTAGCATGTATGAGTATAAGCGGCTGGCGGGAAGTGGCTGGATGAGGAAGGCTGAGGACCGGGTGTGGTGGCGCTCTTTAGGGAAGGCCTATGTCCAACAGTGGACGTCCACAGGCTGATGATGATGAGTATATAGATTATTGTAATTCTATACCTGGTTTTCTTCCGGGCCGACCTTTTACTTCAGATTTGACTCGTTTCTTCTTTTTAACCATTTTACTTTTCAAACTAACTTCTTTAGAAACTTTACTTTTACTAACAAATTTTCCATTTTTCTTACTGGAACTTTTTTTATCCAAATCATTGATGAAATCCGAATTATGATCGCTGTTTGGAAATTCCACTTCTGTAAATATCTCGTTATTAATAAAATCATCGATATTATGTTTATCTATTTTAATAGTTTCTCTTTCTATGTTTTTGCTAGCGTCTGTGTCTAGATTTTTTCTATTTTCTTTTTCTAGATTTTTGTTACTATCCTTTAGTAACTCAGCTAAGTCTATATCATCATTTGAAAAGCCGTCGCTATCAAAATCACAGGTAAAAATATCTTCCTTATTATTATATTCATTCTCAATTTTAATTTCAGTTTTTTCCACAGAAACAACTATGTTTTCGATGGGTATATTAGGAAAGTCATTTTCTTTTTCTTCTTCAGTGATTATATGCAAGTCACAGTGATTTGGTTCCAAAGATTTCTTGAATAGATTAGATGCTAAGTGATTTTCTACTCTGTTAATAGTTTTAATGTTTTGTGTTGTTACCTATAAAAAAGTTTAATTATAAAGCTTTATGCAACTGGGTCGAAATATCGATAATTCAAAATCATCTTATTAAGAGGGGTCTCTCCGTCACTCGCTTCATACAAACGTAGATCAAATTTCATTTGAATATTAAGGAACCAAAGTCCTTTTTTTAACCCCCGACCCAAAAAGAGGGGTGTTATAAGTTTGACGTGTGTATCTGTCTGTGGCGCCGTAGGTCCTAAACTAATGAACCGATTTTAATTTAGTTTTTTTTTGTTTGAAAGGTGGCTTGATCGAGAGTGTTCTTAGCTATAATTCAAGAAAATCGGTTCAGCCGTTTGAAAGTTATCAGCTCTTTTCTAGTTACAGTAACCTTCACTTGTTGGGGGTGTTATAAATTTTTAATTTATTCCCTTTGAGAACACTAAAAGCTATGAAACTTACCATTCCATGGTTAGCAAGCACTTGCACCAATAAGTTGTGGGCTCTCGCACTCTTGTCTCGAAACTTATTGCAATTGATCAATCTCTGAGTACATTCTGTGCAAAGTTTTGGTTGGAAGCTTATCATGTTGTGCAACTGAAATTAATTATCACGGACTATGTTAAATGAGGAGATCCACAGGAGAACCAAGATCACTGACATAGCCCAAACTATTAGCAAGCTGAAGTGGCAGTGGGCCATGCCTGTCGTTGAGACGATGGCCGTTGGAGCCGGCAAGTCCTTGAGTGGAGACCAAGCGTGGCATGGGACGTCCTCCAGCACGATGGACTGACGATATAGAGCGGCTGGCGGGAAGTGGCTGGATGAGGAAGGCTGAGGACCGGGTGTGGTGGCGCTCTTTAGGGAAGGCCTATGTCCAACAGTGGATGTCCACAGGCTGATGATGATAGTGATGTTAAAAGTTCCGGAATGTTCTGGAATAGAGACTGTGTACCAGTAAACGCAGTGTGGGACGACCTCCAGCCCGCTGGACTGGTGACCTGAAGGTGGCAGGGAGCGGGTGGATGAGGAAGGCGGAGGACCGTGTTTGGTGGCGCGCTCTTGCAAAGGCCTACGTCCAGCAGTAGTCACATACAGACTGATGGAATAGAATAGTTATCATCATGATTAACCCATCACCAACTCACTACAGATCACAGGTCTCCTCTTATAAGGGCTTAGGACATAGTTGTATGTTGGCCAAATGCAGATTAGCAGACTTCACACACAGGCATATGGCGAGGAGGTAATGCAACTTACCGATAAACCAGTCACATTGTTGTAGGCCTCTGACAAACTGTATTTGTCTAATGAATACAGCTTGCTACCGGTGTCCAGGCATGTCATACAGAACTGAAAAGAAAATAATTAGTTCTACCAACTGAAACTAAAAAAAAGATTTTTTGAAGTTGACGAAAACTATATTTTTGACGTGACAATGTCTTATAATTCGATAGAGCCGGCTGCACGCACGAAAAAACATGACTCATGCGGCGTTACCTCGCTCTGAGGCGTTCCATGTAAGGCTTGAAGTGCAAGCGAGAGCGCGGAACGAGCGACAAAGAAGCACAATCGGCCTTTGTTGTCACGTTCAACTATCATCAGTAAACCGACTTTAAAGACAATCAATTTTTTTTTTAAAGTAACTTATATCTGTATATATATAGGATGCATGTTATCCCGTACCAAGTAGATGCTGTCTGCAACTATTTGTCTATGCACATCAACATTTAAAAAAATGTGGGAACTCTTTGATTTTCCGGGACGAAAAAAGGGTCTTCAAAATTTCAATTTCATCAAAATCAATGAGCCTTGAAAGCTAGCAGACAGATGGAAATATATATAGACATATTTTCGCATTTAAGTATTAAGTACTAGAGGATGCCCGCGACTTTGTGAGTGTGGATTGTCAATAACAGAGACGCAAGCTAACCCTGTACCAAATTTCGTCAGAATCGGTTAAACTGTTGGGCCATGAAAAGGTAGCAGACAGACAGACACACTTTCGCATTAATACATTAGTATAGATGAATTATAAGGCAAAATTAAGAAGCTTAAAAATATATATGAATTGCTATGAAGAATACATATTCAAGACTAGCTGACGCCCGCGACTTCGTCCGCGTGGATTTAGGTTTTTGAAATCCCGTGGGAACTCTTTGGTTTTCCGGGATAAAAAGTAGCCTATGTGCTAATCCAGGATATTATCTATCTCCATTCCGAATTTCAGCCAAATCCGTCCAGTAGTTTTGCGTGAAGGAGTAACAAACATACACACACACACACACATACAAACTTTCGCCTTTATAATATTAGTGTGATAGTGTGATAGTGTGATGTCTCTCAACAAGTTCATAGCTTACATAAAACATAAGCTTATTAAAATAACTTTGGAAATGAGTGGCTTAACAGCTTCGATAGTTCTTATAATTTTTGTGAACTGGTGATAGTAAAAAGAATACAAGACTGAGTTTGTTGTGTGCTCTTCTCAGACCTGGATGATGATGGAACCCTCATAGCTTTAGTTTTAAGTTTATATAATTAATTATCACCATTACGATATCATTATCTTACAAAATTGGCAATCAAAAAGTGTACTATGTTACCTATTTACCAAACTAATATTTTATAAATGCGAAAGTGTGTCTGTCTGTCTGTTACGTTTTCACGGCCCAACCGCAGAACCGATTTTAATGAAATTTGGTACAGACTTGGGGTACATTCCAGGGAAGTACAAAGGCTAATTTTTTATTCCAGAAAATCGAAGTGTTCCTACAGGATTTTAAAAAACCAAAATCCACGCGGCCGAAGCCGCGGGCATCCTCTAGTTTTGAATAAATGATTTGACTCTATTTGTCTATTTTTTGTTGCCAGTGGACATGACATAAGCCAGAAAAATACCTGTGCAGTATAAGGGATAGCAATATTTTTGAGTATTCGGGTCCCACTCAGAAAATCATCATTTTTGAAATGTTGCGAGCAAACCATAGCACCATCTGGCAAGTGGCATTCTTCTATATCTAGAGACACCAGCCATGCAGTTCTCTGCCATCCTATCGTAGGAAACCTGTAATGTGGAATTTAACCTAAAGGTGGTTCCTTCATCGTCATTAACCAATAGACATCCATTGCGGATCATAGGTCTCTTAGGACTATATATAGGTCTGTAAGGACTTCCACATGGCAGTCTTACACCACCTAAATCCAACAGTTCTTTTATACTTTAATTATAATGTTCTTAATAAATATGTACGTTATGATATTATGCAGATATTTTGTTTTTTTAATTTATAGACTAGCGTTTGGCTGCAATCAGACAGTGGCAAGTGATAGTGCAGCCTAAGACAGAGCACGCTTGCCTAGAAGATTGTACTATGTTGATGTCAGTCAGTTTCTCCTTATAATATACTACACATTATAATGATAGTGACATTTACTTACCCATGAAAAGTTATATCCTGAGATTTCAAGCATGTTTTTGAGAAAAGATTTTCTCTGGAGTTCTCACAGAAAGGGAGACAACACCACATTTTATAAGTTTGTTTTACAATAAAACGTAATAATTAATGACGCTAGAATATGACCACATAATACAAAGTTTATTAATTTTTGAGACACAAGTAAAGTTATTTTCTTAAATCACAAAGCCAAGTCCCAAACAGATTATTGTAGTATTTCAATTTCTTTTCTTTATTAAACGTAAAATTCATGTTGAAACATATAGTCCTTAGTATTTTCTCGGAAATAGGTATCTTATTCGTTTTTTCTCAGTAATGTTGATAAAATAAAATCAAAAAATTAAGGTTTACTGCTGCAATGCAATCTACAATTTATTTATTTTTTGTCAATTCTTTTTCTATGTTTTTAGTCTGTGGTCAATTGTCAATTTCGAGCTGATTCGATGCACTCGTAAATTATTATTATTTTTTTTAAAAAAGAATATTAGCCATGTTAAATGACTAATATTCCCCTTTCCTCTCCAACTAAGCGTCAGGCTTGTGCTAGGAGTAGGTACGACAATAGTGCAACGGGCGGGGTTTGAACCGTCGACCTTTCGGTTTTCAGTCCACTCCTTTACCGGTTGAGCTATTGAGGCTTCAATATTATTATAGAATAGTTCATATAGAAATTAGTTGTGCTACTGCAAATTCATCATCAACCCATCGCTGGCTCACTACTGAGTACAGTTTTCCTCTCAGAATGAGAAGGGTTTGGCCACAATCTACCACGCTGGCTTAGTGCAGATTGGCGAAGTTCACAGACCTTTGAGAACATTATTATGAACTCTTAGGTTTCCTCACAATGGTTTTCTTACAGCAAGTGATAATTGCTGTAAATTTACACTGCAAATTAGTAAAAAATCAATAAAATACAGTAAATTTACAGTTTTTATTTACTGCACTTTAACAAGTTTATATTATGGCTATGCTTATGACTATGTCTAGGTTCACTTCTTGGCCGGGGCAGCTTGTTCATCAATGGGATCTAGTTTAGGCTCCTCAAACTTGAAGGATGGGAAGGAAGTCATGTCCACACCAGAGCCTCCTCCAAATTGGCGCTCAAGCTTTTCAAGCTCCGTCTTCAATTCTTTTTCAATAGCAGGGCTTGGGTCCACTAGTTTACCGCCTCTGCAAAATAGTCATAGTCATTTAATATTCATAATATTATACATTATATTATTATGTCAATCACAATTCAAATTATTTTTTTTAAATAATATTTCACAACAATAAATAATTGTTCTTAAAAATATAAAATAAAATAAACATTAATGATGGATTTTGTTTTGGATCTTCCCAAGTCCAAGTCAAGAATATTTCTAGTTATTCACTGCAATATTTTTTTTAATATTTTGACCTATATCATCACTCAGCGGGAGATGGGGAGTGCTATGTTTGGAATCACTCAACATGAACAAATCATAAATGAGAAGATCTGCAGAAGAAAATAGCTCAACGGGTTGCGGAGCTGAAGCGGCAATGGGGAGGGCACCGGAAAAGCGGTAGATGTTGGGGGGTCCCAAGGTGCTAAAATGGCAACCTCACACAGGAAATTGCCGTGTCGGAAGATGTCTGTCCAGCTATTGTATTCTATTCTATTGTACTCTTCTTGATTGTCAATTGTTGTAAGATAGTGATGTAATGGTGATAATAATCACATAAACTTAAAACTAAAGCTACAAAGGCTTCAAATACAGTCTGAGAAGAGCCCATAACAAATTCAGCTGGGATGATGAATGTATCATCGGTTAATTGCAAAATCATCTAGTAGTTCACAACAACTATGGACTGAGTTCTATATGTATAGTTCTCTTAATACATTATCATATTCTTTATTTGCTTGAGTACAGGTATAAAGTGGTGGTACAGTTCAACTATAACTTATCAAAACTCAAGTTCTTGCAGTAAACCATCAATATCAAAATTGCTGTTCAGTTTGTAACACATTGTTCAGTCAGTTTAAACTTTGTACAGTTGTGTATGTCACTTGCATGAAAGTTTCTGATATAATACCACCAATGTTAATCTGGCTGACTAGTTTATCCCTTTAAATGTAAAGATTTTGTACCCGCATTAATTACGCAGGTCAGCAAATAGAGAATATGGGCCTACAATGATAACGTAAAGCTCTTTCGCATCCTTAATAGTGAACACGATGGGAATCAAACTTTATATCGTTGTACTTACACGCTCTTCTGTTTGTATTCCCTGATTTTGTCGAGAAACAACTGCTGGATAGGGTCAGTTGCCTTCTGTGCCGCTGCCAGGCTCCTCGTGACCACGACCGATGCGCGGGCCGCACGGAGGCCACCGAGAAGTGATGAAGTCAGCATCTGAAATTGAATTTTTTATCCATAACCATGGCATCAGTTACATAACTCGTACAATTTAGTTTAACTGTTCTTTAACGTAATACATAATTATTTTCAAAGAATGTTAGAAATATTTTTTTAACTAGCTCCTTACTTTTCTTTTCAGAATTGAGAATTTCTAATACCAGTTTTTCAACAATTTCAGATTTGTACTAAAATTTCTACAACCAAAAGACATGCAATTTGCGAAAGACATAGGGCATTCACCAAAGAGAATATAGAGCATGGAGTAGGTGGAGTCACAGACCAGGAATCCGGGCGGAGTAGGAACATCTAGAGCAAGTTAAGATGTACACAGAGTATGTAATCCTACGTTTTGTAATGTTCTATCTATGACTGCGGACTTCGTCTGTGGTGGCGTTTGCTGGCGCGCGTGACTTTTTGGAGTGTTTTTTTTGTTAAAACTGACTGGAAAGCGCTCTAAAGGGGGTGCCGTGCGTATGTCTGCGAGCGCCGGCACAGACGGGGTCCATACTATTGATTTTAAGCGAGTAATAAAATGTGCACTACGACTTTATATCACTGATTTAATAATTAAATTAATATTTTATAATTTACAACTTGATATGCTTCCGAGATCACCGACAAGAGAGAAGAGAGAGAGCGGTCATAGACACAATATCAGACACAGTACTATTTCAGTGAGTACGGGCAACATTAGGCTTCAAATTTAAATTTTACTTCTAACACTCCCACTAAATTTAAGCCTTATAAAAATAAACAGTAACAAAAATTTAACAACAGAATGATACATTTAAAATTAAGTGTTAAGTGTTACCAAGCCTATCTTTTCTCTCAACAATCTAAACTTGTCTCTACTCAAAGCTTTAGTAAAAATATCAGCATACTGATTACTACTGCAAACATACTTTAAATCAATTACTTTATCATAGTACTTTTCTTTTACAAAATGATACTTAATATCAATGTGTTTGCATCTTTTATGAAAATTAGCATTTCTTATAACACTTATAGCACTCTGATTATCTAAATTTAGGCACAATGTCTGTTGTTTATATTCACCAATATCACTTAATAACTGTTTAATCCAAATGGCTTCTTTGGTAGCGGCACAGGCTGCCATGAATTCAGCCTCTGTTGTCGATAGAGCTACAGTTTGCTGACGTTGGCTGGACCAAGTTACTGCTGCTCCATTCTTTATAAACACATAGCCCGTGATTGAGCGTCTGGTGTCAACATCATTGGCATAGTCTGCGTCACAGTAACCCAGGATTTCATGGTTCGTTGAAGATAGATAACACAGACCATAATTCTTGGTTTCTTTCAAGTATTTGAAGATTTTCTTGACTGCGTTCCAGTGAGATTCATTATAGCAATTAAGAAATCGACTCACCAGGCTTACAGCAAACATGATGTCGGGCCGGCTTACTATTGCTAGGTGCATCAGTGAACCCACTGCTTCTCTGTAAGGGATATTCTTGTCAGCTGAGCACTCTCCTTTCTCGAGCTTTATATGAGGATCAACTGGAACACTGACTGTCGGAGCGAAAGTTTCCTTGTAATCTAAACCTTCAGTTTGTGCATAACCCTTGGCACAAAGTCGTGACTTGAACCGTGGACCCGTTGGCTCGTCTTTGATTCGGAAGTATTCACTGATAGATTTTCTCCATTTATCTGCTTCGCTCGAACTCAATGCATCACTGTATGTTTCAGGAGCTGTACAGAATAGAACATCTTCATTGTAACACAGGTAAGTATTCTCTTCTGGTTTTCTTGTACTTATTTTATTTCTAGGTCTCAATGTAATATGTGAAATCAGAGGAGACTCGATACTAGACTCACTAGTCTCATCAGGTAAGTATTCACTTTCTGACTTATTTTCAGTGACAGTGTCTTGTGAGCTATCTGAGGGATTGTCTTCACTTTCACACGAATCACTTCTCTGGTGAGTTTCTGTTGTAGTATTCAACTCCACAGGAACATAATTTCTTTTGACAGTAGATTCTAGGAAAGTAGCATCTCTACTTTTAATCACGGTCTTGGAGTTGGGTACAATAAACCTATAACCTTTAGTATTATCACAATATCCAATGAAAATCATTTTCTGAGCTTTAGGATCCCATTTCTTTCTTTAGGTACATTATATGTTATTTTATTCACAAATATTTTCTTACAGATCATCCAAAAATGTTATGTAATATCTTCTACCACCCAGTGATTTGGTTTCAACAAGACCACAGACATCTGAGTGTATGAGTTCTAATATATTATGATTCAATTTTGAACCTTGACTTTTGAAGAGCAGTGGTGTTTGCTTTCCTTCCTTGCATGTTGCACATGCAAAAGTGACTTTCTTTTCTAATAAGCAAACACTTTTCTATTTTCTTTCATCTTTTCCAGACTATTTAAGTTCAAATTAGCCATCCGGTGGTGCCACTGGTAAGTATCTTGCTTGTCAACGTCGGACATGTATGCATAGTCCTTAGAGATATTCTGCCAGTACATGTTGTTGATTAACCTTGCTGCTGCCACAGGTAAGTATCTTGCTTGTCAACTTCGGACATGTATGCATAGTCCTTAGAGATATTCTGCCAGTACATGTTGTTGATTAACCTTGCTGCTGCCACAGGTAAGTATCTTGCTTGTCAACTTCGGACATGTATGCATAGTCCTTAGAGATATTCTGCCAGTACATGTTGTTGATTAACCTTGCTGCTGCCACAGGTAAGTATCTTGCTTGTCAACTTCGGACATGTATGCATAGTCCTTAGAGATATTCTGCCAGTACATGTTGTTGATTAACCTTGCTGCTGCCACAGGTAAGTATCTTGCTTGTCAACTTCGGACATGTATGCATAGTCCTTAGAGATATTCTGCCAGTACATGTTGTTGATTAACCTTGCTGCTGCCACAGGTAAGTATCTTGCTTGTCAACTTCGGACATGTATGCATAGTCCTTAGAGATATTCTGCCAGTACATGTTGTTGATTAACCTTGCTGCTGCCACAGGTAAGTATCTTGCTTGTCAACTTCGGACATGTATGCATAGTCCTTAGAGATATTCTGCCAGTACATGTTGTTGATTAACCTTGCTGCTGCCACAGGTAAGTATCTTGCTTGTCAACTTCGGACATGTATGCATAGTCCTTAGAGATATTCTGCCAGTACATGTTGTTGATTAACCTTGCTGCTGCCACAGGTAAGTATCTTGCTTGTCAACTTCGGACATGTATGCATAGTCCTTAGAGATATTCTGCCAGTACATGTTGTTGATTAACCTTGCTGCTGCCACAGGTAAGTATCTTGCTTGTCAACTTCGGACATGTATGCATAGTCCTTAGAGATATTCTGCCAGTACATGTTGTTGATTAACCTTGCTGCTGCCACAGGTAAGTATCTTGCTTGTCAACTTCGGACATGTATGCATAGTCCTTAGAGATATTCTGCCAGTACATGTTGTTGATTAACCTTGCTGCTGCCACAGGTAAGTATCTTGCTTGTCAACTTCGGACATGTATGCATAGTCCTTAGAGATATTCTGCCAGTACATGTTGTTGATTAACCTTGCTGCTGCCACAGGTAAGTATCTTGCTTGTCAACTTCGGACATGTATGCATAGTCCTTAGAGATATTCTGCCAGTACATGTTGTTGATTAACCTTGCTGCTGCCACAGGTAAGTATCTTGCTTGTCAACTTCGGACATGTATGCATAGTCCTTAGAGATATTCTGCCAGTACATGTTGTTGATTAACCTTGCTGCTGCCACAGGTAAGTATCTTGCTTGTCAACTTCGGACATGTATGCATAGTCCTTAGAGATATTCTGCCAGTACATGTTGTTGATTAACCTTGCTGCTGCCACAGGTAAGTATCTTGCTTGTCAACTTCGGACATGTATGCATAGTCCTTAGAGATATTCTGCCAGTACATGTTGTTGATTAACCTTGCTGCTGCCACAGGTAAGTATCTTGCTTGTCAACTTCGGACATGTATGCATAGTCCTTAGAGATATTCTGCCAGTACATGTTGTTGATTAACCTTGCTGCTGCCACAGGTAAGTATCTTGCTTGTCAACTTCGGACATGTATGCATAGTCCTTAGAGATATTCTGCCAGTACATGTTGTTGATTAACCTTGCTGCTGCCACAGGTAAGTATCTTGCTTGTCAACTTCGGACATGTATGCATAGTCCTTAGAGATATTCTGCCAGTACATGTTGTTGATTAACCTTGCTGCTGCCACAGGTAAGTATCTTGCTTGTCAACTTCGGACATGTATGCATAGTCCTTAGAGATATTCTGCCAGTACATGTTGTTGATTAACCTTGCTGCTGCCACAGGTAAGTATCTTGCTTGTCAACTTCGGACATGTATGCATAGTCCTTAGAGATATTCTGCCAGTACATGTTGTTGATTAACCTTGCTGCTGCCACAGGTAAGTATCTTGCTTGTCAACTTCGGACATGTATGGATAGTCCTTAGAGATATTCTGCCAGTACATGTTGTTGATTAAGCTTGCTGCTGCCACAGGTAAATATCTTGTTTGTCAACATCGGATATGTATGCATAGCTCTTAGAGGTATTCTGCCGGTACATATTGTTGTTTAAGCTGGCTGTTACCACTCTCTTATTTTAGTTATTCACAATAACACACAGAAATAATAAAACAGCAAATTATTATATATTACTTGGCCACCACTATGATTTGACTTACTGATAGTATATTTGTAGCAAGTTCCGGCATATACAGGACATCTTTGAATAAACTTTTGTCATTGCTAACCTCTGAGCATCTCTGACATCTTGCAAAAGTTTAGACTTTACGGAGTCTGCCGATATTTGCATACCTGAGCTCTCAATTGCTATTATCATAAGCTTGTAGGAATCAGGCAGACCGGAGAGTAGCAATGTTCCCAACCACTCATTATCCACTTTGAAGCCTTTTCTTAGCTTATGAGCTGTCGTGATGATCTTGCTTACGTATTCCTCTACGTTTTGGCATCGGTCAAGTGTCGTAGTGCACAAGTCACGCAGCAGACCTACTCGGCGTGTCAGCCCGGAGTCGTCAAAGGCACGTGATAAGTTATCCCAGACTTCTTTGGCTGTATTCGCTTCTTGAATGTGTACGTAATTAATAGGATCAACTAATAAAATAATCTTTGATTTTGCTTTAATGTCCAGCTTCGGATCCACGTGGTCATTGTCACCGTACTCTATGCAACACCACAAATCTTCATGTTGCAGATATGTTTGCACTGCAAATCTCCAGGTATTATAATTATCTCTTCCTGTGAGTTTTTCTATTAATGTAAGTGGATTCGCCGATGACATTTTTGTGAAAAATTATTTTAGTGCGAAATGCGGCGCACGTTGTCGCGAGGTTGTTTTGACAATGTACGTACAACTTTTATTTAATCGGGCTTCCGGGCCCTTAACCTATTGATTTTAAGCGAGTAATAAAATGTGCACTACGACTTTATATCACTGATTTAATAATTAAATTAATATTTTATAATTTACAACGACTTGATATGCTTCCGAGATCACCGACAAGAGAGAAGAGAGAGAGCGGTCATAGACACCATATCAGACACAGTACTATTTCAGTGAGTACGGGCAACATTAGGCTTCAAATTTAAATTTTACTTCTAACACATACTTGTATAGTTTAGCTCACTTGTTACAAATAACTACAAACTTGACATTGGCTAATCATTGTAAAAAAAAAAAAATCTATGACTGCAAACTTACCTACAGGACTTCTGTGTTAGCGTTTGCTGGCGCGCGTGTTGTGCCTTTTTGGAGTGTTTTTTTTTTTTGTTAAAAGTGGCTGATTTTTTGTGTTTCACTGGTATTTTTTGGTGCTGGAACCATGCTGGAACTGACTGGGAAGCGCTCTAAAGGGGCGCCGCGCGTATGTCGGCGAGGGCCGGCTCAGATGAAGTCCATACTTATATAGTTTCCCTAACTTAAATAACTACAAACTTGACATTGGCTAATCTTTGTAAAGCTAGACAAGAGAAAAAAAAACTTACCTACTGTCTACTTTTACTTTACTGCATAGACTGCCACAGGGCACAGATTTCTTAACCGACTTCCAAAAAAGGAGGATGTTCTCAATTCGTCGGGTTCTTTTATTTTTTATGTATGTTCCCCGATTACTCAAAGACCCCTGGACCAATTTGGATTTTTTTTTTGTTTGAAAGGGTATACTGTGCAGGTGGTCCCATATAAATTTGGTGAAGATCTGATGAATATCTTCAGAGATGGAGAACAGAACTCCTCAATGGATAAGAGCAAATTGCTCGCGATCAGTGTAATAGCTTAGTAAACAGTAGGGTTTTAACTGGGCATAGCATATTATAGTACAGTGGGGCCACTAAAAATTGTGAAATAAAAAATTTCAAAAGAAAAATAAAACCGACTTCAAACATCAAAAACACTAAAAAGTAGAAAATAATTTTTGTTTAGCTACACGTTAATGTACCTAGGTATGAAGTCGGGCGAGTTTCACTCTTGGATTTCTAATTTTATTTTAATATGCTCGCTCGACTTCATACCTAGGTACATTAACGTGTAGCTAAACAAAAAATATTTTCTACTTTTTAGTGTTTTTGGTTTTTGAAGTCGGTTTTATTTTTCTTTTTTTCTATATTTTTTTTTCTCTCTCGTCTGGCATTACACAGATTAGCCAATGTCTAGTTTGTAGTTATTTACAATTTAGGGAATTCCACCACCCAAAAACACCAGTGAAACATAAAAACCGGCCACTTTAAAAAAAACCACTCCAAAAAAGCATAGCACGCGCGCCAGGAAACGCCAACACCATGGCCAACACAGACGAAGTCCAACTTTTTCTATTGACTTCACGGCTCTGATGTCTAGCTTTTTTGAGCCTGTCTGTATTTAATCACTACAGTCACGGTAATATTATAGACATAATATTACCGTACGGCTAAGATTGATATAGAGGTAACAGAGGTTACCTCTATTTATCAATTATGGTTATGGTTTGTAGGGTTCCATAATCCATTAAACTTTTTTAATCCAAATCCATTTAATTAATGTAGGTGTTCCTAACGGTTACTAAATTACTATTGACCATTCCATTTCCCACAACATTTGCAACAAAAGAAGAGCTGAGAAGATGTTTTTAAATAAACTCTTGTGTTATGACCATCGATGGTTATGACAAAGTAACCATAATTGTGAATACAAAATTTTACAATGTAAATATTAATAACTAGCTGATGCCCGCAGCTTCGCCCGCGTGGATTGGTCAGATCCCCTGCAGCATCAGGATTGAGGAGTTGGACTCCAAATTTTTTATGAAACAATGTCGCAAAGTTCCTCTATCGATTAAAAAAGAAATGACGCAAATCGGTTCAGAAATCTCGGAGATTTCGGTGTACATAGGTAGAAAAACACAACTCCCTTTTTGAAAGTCGGTTAAAAAAGTAGCCTATGTTACACCCTGGTCAATCCTCTACTTGTCTGTGAAAATCCCGTCAAAATCGGTTCAGCTGTTCCAAAGATTAGCCTTTTCAAACAGACAGACAGACAGACAGACAGACAGACAGACAGACAGACAGACAGACAGACAGACAATAATTTTAAAAACGTGTGATTCAGTGTTGGTATCGTTCAAATAACCATATGAGCTTAATATGAGGTAGTTATTTCGAAATTACAGACAGACACTCCAATTTTATTTATTAGTATAGATAAATAAATGACTGCAATTTTTTCCCAAGAATACAGTTCTATTTTGTTTTATAAATTACAATGTATCTTCATAGAATCTACAATCATATTAATCTGAACCTTTATTAAAATTTATTAGTTATAAACAAAAACTTAATTGTGTCAAGTGTCAATCCCTGCCAGACACCTTTAAACTTTTAAACTTTAAGGGTGTCTGGCAGGAGGTTGCCAATGGGCTGCCACGACTCAAGTGTCTGGCAAGTGGCAATACATGACGTGGTATCTAAATGTTTCTAACACTATTTTGAGGAAAATTTAAAAAAAAAATAGAATTTTCTTCTCCTTTTCTTGTTTGGTGGCTTATTGTAGTGCCAGATTAGCACCAATTAGCATTACTTTATACTTTGACAGATATTTTTTATTAGGTACCTGTTATCTTGCAAAGCCACCATGATAGTGGTTACCTTGTTGTTACATAATCTTTGATTCTAATTTCATAGTTGCTGATCGTTCCTCCTTTTATATAAATTTCTGTTATTATAACGAAGGCCTGGCACGCGATGGCTCTCCCCTTATAAATATTCTTGCCAGTTGGCTCCACCGACCAGAAAAACTTGGCAGTTGGCTCTGGTTGTCTCCAAGTCTCGCTACTTGGCTGGCTGAAAATAAATAAATCTTTGCCTGAATTTAGAAAAAAAAAATTGCTGCCGAAAGTACAAAATTGCAGTCTTCAGCCGCCATATTTTTTTGTGAATACTTTGTTGCACAGTTAGATAACGTTAACAGAATCTAAAGTTTAAAAATCTTTAAAACTCAAAAAAATCTTCATTTTTATTATTATTATTTCTTTATTCAAATTAAAAATGGAAATTTCCAACAAAATACAAAAAATATTAACTCAAAGAAAGCTTGCGGAAGAAGCCCGCCAAATTCAAGCAAAGATTTCAACACAGAATAAAGATCTCATAAAGGTTGAGGTAAATAAATATACCATTTATATTTCACAATTTTAACCATTTTTACTAAATAATTTTAAATTGGCACTGGATTGCGATCCTGCTCGATAATAAGTGAAGATGTATTTTCATAGGCAAAAACGCGGCAACAAATTGTTAATGGGTCAACCGACAGATTTCAAATTCTTATTTCTTCTCGCCTCTCATGTAAAAATAATAATCACTATCAGTCGGATAACTTATGGTTGAAAAACATTTAATTTACAAACTGTTTGAATTCTTATTATAAGTCATTAATCATTATGCGTCATACTATACCAACCAACCAAACCAACGGTAAGTATAAAGTTTACTCTGCTATCTGTGACTCTGTTGCTAACGCGTAGGAGCCAAAGAAACTTCACAACAGTTTAGTTAGGTAAAAAAAAACCGGCCAAGTGCGAGTCAGATTCGCGCACTGAGGGTTCCGTGCTCAGTATTTTTCTAACATTTTGCACGATAAATCAAAAACTATTATACATAAAAATAAATAAATATCTGTTTTAAAAGGTAAAGCCCTTTTATATGATACTTATCTTATTTTGAAAATTGAAACACATTTTTTTTAAATGATGTAACCACAAATTCGCGGTTTTCAGATTTATTCCTGTACTTGTGCTATAATACCTACCTACCTGCCAAATTTTATGATTCTAGGTCAACAGGAAGTAGCCTATAGGTTTCTTGACAGACACGACGGACGGACGGACAGACAGACATACAAACAGACAGACAGACAACAAAGTGATCCTATAAGGGTTCCGTTTTTCCTTTTGAGGTACGGAACCCTAAAAATTGAAACGAAAAAAAGGATTTAAGACCGAGTAGGTACCTACTTTACTTACTTGCTGAGTCTTCTGAGTATTGTAACTCTTATGCGTGTTATAAAATATATTATAAGCGTATATAACATACCTATTATTATTGTTATGTTACTGTAGGTATACCTATTGTGTAATAAGTACGTAAAAAACATTTTTTTAATGAATTATATTATTAAAATTTATTACAATGATTATTTTCATTTCATCCATATAATGAAAAATCTGTATAATATAAAAAACATACAGTTGAATTAAGAACCTCCTCCTTTTTACCCGACTGCGGCAAAGTCGAAAGGAAGAGTTATGATTTTTGCAGTCTATGTATGTACGTGGGCGGTCCCAAAATGAATTGGCCTGATATAGTTCTAAGCAACATATCGATACATGTTATGTTATATCGGACAGTACGTTTATCGTGTTACTTTATATACTAACATGCATCGACATGAAAAGCGTAGTCTCAGCTCAGCAGTGGTTTGAACATCAAGATTCGCGTGTTTTTTGGAAATGTCGAAAACCGAATATCGAAGCGTCACAAGTTTCTGTTTAATGAAGACTTATCTCCCGCCTAAATAAAAGAACGATTAGATGATGTGTACAAGGAGTCTTTCCCCTCGTATAGCACAGTAAGAAACTGGGTGAAAGAGTTTCGCTTCGGGAGAGAAACGGTCGAAGACTTCGGCCATGACGGTCGACCGGTGAAAGTGTTCTCTCCTGAAACTATTGCTGTAATCGAAGAGGAGGTTTTAAGTGACCGCCGTTTGAAGATTAGAGTAATTGCAGCTAGACTTAGGCTCTCTAAAAGTACCATCCATCGTGCAGTCCATGACCATCTTCGTATGAAAAAAGTTAGTGCAAGATGAGTTCCGAAACTTCTTTCAGCTGTCCAAAGACAGGAGCGAATGCGCTGTGCAACCGAGTTTTTAGGTGTTTGGGACGAAAACCCAAAGAATGTAATCGAGCGGCTACTTACTGGTGATGAAACTATGGTCTTATATCATGATCCAGAAAGCAAGCGCGAGTCAATGGAATGGTGTTACAAGGGTGAAAAGCCATCTAGAAAGGCAAAGGTGCAAAAATCCACCAAAAATGTCTTGTGTACAATCTATTGGGATTCTCAAGGGATTTTGATGGTAGAATTTAAAAAACGTAATACAATCGTAAACGGCGAATATTATGCTTCATTACTATATAAACTGCGAGACACGATTAAGGAGAAGCGCGGAGGCAAGTTGTCTTAAAGCGTCCTGTTGCTCCACGACAACGCACCCGTTCACACTGCCGGTGTTCCGAAGGCTGCAGTTTGTGAATGCGGGTTCACGGTACTGGAACATCCACCGTATAGTCCAGGCCTGGCCCCATCGGACTATTATTTGTTCCCAAATTTAAAGCGGGGCTTAAGAAGAAGGAAATTTTCAAACGATGAAGAGTTGCAGGCGGCCGTCTTTAGTCATTTTGAAGACAAAGATTGAAGTCACTGTTATGAAGGTTTAGAGATGTTAGTTCTCAGATGTTAAAAGTGTGTTTATATTAGTGGAGATTACATAGAAAAATAAAATTGGTTTCATCTCATTTTGTTGACTATTTCATAGCTAGGCCAATTCATTATGGGACCGCCTAGGTATGTATGTATGTGTGTATGTTTGCATCCAAATTCTGTGTGTTCCACCTCTTCAAAAAGGGAGTTCTGTTTTTCTACCTATGTACACCGAAATCTCCGAGATTTCTGAACCGATTTGGGTCATTTTTTTTTTTATCGATAGAGGAACTTTGCGACATTGTTTTATAAAAAATTTGGATTCCAACTCCTCAATCCTGATGCTGCAGGGAGCATGACCATTCAAAACTGAAGGGATTTAGAAACTGTCGGTTATAAATTGATTGATATTGAAGGTAACTGTACCAAGTAAAGACTTTGTCGTTAACCTCGAGGACTTTAAATGTTTTTACGTGGTACAGAAACACGTTGCATCCCGGGGACGGGCTATTACGGTTTTGTGTAGTCCACATGGACAAAGTCGTCGGAATAATGTCAAATAACGCTCTTAAGTCTTAAAGTAAGGCAGAAATTAATGATCAATCTTTCTGTAATTTGTTGACATTGTTATTTATTAAAAAAAAGTTCTCACAAGTTTTAACAAAATAAAACAATGTTGCTTAACTAACTTATCTAAACTAACTAATTACAGATATATTGTGTTAGCGACACTGGCTAAATTACTATTTATATTTAACTTTTGTGTAATAAATCTAGTATGTACTTATGTCAATATACGAAATTTTAAAGTGGTAAAGTACAAGGAATATAACATTAACTACGCGTAAGTTATGTTTATTTCACTACTATCACACTTCACACTAATATTATAAAGGCGAAAGTTTGTATGTGTGTGTGTGTGTGTGTGTGTGTGTGTGTGTGTGTGTGTGTGTGTATGTTTGTTACTCCTTCACGCAAAAACTACTGGACGGATTTGGCTGAAATTTGGAACGGAGATAGATAATATCCTGGATTAGCACATAGGCTACTTTTTATCCCGGAAAATCAAAGAGTTCCCACGGGATTTCAAAAAACCTAAATCCACGCGGGCGAAGTCGCGGGCATCATCTAGTTAATAATATAATTTTCACCTCTCTAGCTCAAACAGGGCGCCTTTGCTGCCTAAAACCAGTGAGCAAAACTCAATTTTGCTCACTGGAGTAAGAAACTGTATTTTTTCACCTCTCTAGCTCAAACAGGGCGCCTTTGCTGCCTAAAACCAGTGAGTAACATTGAGTTTTGCTTACTGGTCTTGTGAAACTTAAAACCAGTGAGAAAAAATTTATATGAGGCAAAGGTCGTAGACCATGCAGCCTGGTAAGTGTTAGATTTTTTTTTTTTTTTCTTACCATAAAGCTCCATTGTATATTTAGGTATACATTGGGGCACAAATAACACTAACTTTAGATATTAGTTGCTTTATTAATCGACCTGTACGTAAACAATGGCGGACTGGGTTTATACAACTACTAGCTGATGCCCGCGACTTCGTTCGCGTGGATGAAGGTTTTTTAAAAATCCCGTGGGAACTCTTTGATTTTCCGGGATAAAAAGTAGCCTATGTGCTAATCCAGGGTATAATCTATCTCCATTCTAAATTTCAGCTAAATCCGTCCAGTAGTTTTTGCGTGAAGGAGTAACAAACATACACACACACACACACACACACACACACACACACACACACACACACACACATACAAACTTTCGCCTTTATAATATTAGTGTGATGACGTGTTATCACACTAAAGAGCCTGACGTAAAATTACACGCAATGCAGAATCCATACAAATTTAGCACAATCACAACGAAGCGCTGCGCTGGAACATCTTCCCCCCCGTTGAAATGACAACTTCAACCTTTCGGTTCATCCGCTGTAGGTAGTGGGCAAAGACGAGTGAACGACCGACGCACACGGCCTTTGGTCGTATGGATGTCTGCGACTCTTGACACTCCATCTGGTCCAGGGAAAAGCTGTACAACTCGTCTTAAGCGCCAACACAATGGGGGTGCGCCGTCTTCAGATAAAAGCTCCATAACGCCTTCGCTGAGACGCGCAGTAATTTCGTTTCGTTATTTTGTCCTTTGTTCAGGAAGGTGCCCTTCTACCATCGTTGCAACAATGCTGCTTTATGCTCTTAATGCGTTCATAACGTATTCGCTGATTGTCGGTACAGTCTTCAGATGCTGACGAAGGTAATACAGCCAAGGGCCTTCATATGATGAAGTGTCCAGGAGTGAGGGACAGTAGGTTATTAGGCCAGGATGAAAGGAACACAAAGGTCGGCTATTAAGAATTGCTTCCACTTGTGCAAACAAAGTTGAAATTTGCTCAAGCAATAAATGATTGACTGATAAACAAATGAATAAGTTCCCGATAGTATTTATGTACCGCGTTTTAGCGGAGTTCATGCCCAGGCATCCCAGACAAACTCAAAGAGGAGCGTACGCTGATATAAATTTAAACATAATACCTTGTTGACTTGCAAAATGAGATAGAAGTTTCATTTGCTTATTTTGCAGAATTTATTTTTACTTGCTAATTTAGGAACTAACGCATCATTATGCTTCGCAGCTTCTTTCTTTGCGATTTGGTTTACATATTGTAGAACGCGTCCCACGCATCAGCCTAGCACGGATTTTTAGATCTTTTTTGACTTTGAAATTGGCAACACTGCCTACCCGCATCCAATCCCCCACTAGCGCCCTCCCACCACAGCTCGGACCACTTCACGACCGGCTTGTCATTACGTGTTTCCGTGCCGAAGCCTACGCACGTCACAGAAACCCGCGCGAAATATTATTAAAATCATCGTTCTGAACATGGGGAAGAAGAGGAAAAATGAGGACCCAGAGGAAAGAATTAGGAGAAAAATAAGGAGGCTAAATGAAAAACGCCAGAGAAAACGAGAACACAAATCGTAAGTAGAATCCATTTTATTAAAATTAAACCAATACAAAAATATAACTTTAAAGAAGACTTCGTTCTTTCAAATATTCATAATAAATACCTAGATTGTATACATCAAGCTTACCACAATGATGCGTATTTGCCAAATTCTGGGCTCTTACCGTCAAACAAAAATAAATAGCGAATAGCTATATTGTGGGCTATTTCAATTTTATTTTAACCAGTGGTAGATGCTTTTGACGATTCAAAAGAATCTTTTTAAAGTCTAATTGAATAGAAATATTTGAGTTTTAATTTAAATTTGAATTTTCATTCTTTCAAATATTCATGATGAATAGCTGGAGTTTATTCATCAAGCTTACCACATTGATGCGTAATTGCCAAATTCTGGGCTCTTACCGTCAAAACAAAAATAAATAGCGAATAGCTAAATTGTGGGCTATTCAATTTTATTTTAACCAGTGGTAGATGCTTTTGGCGATTTAAAAGAACTTTTAAAAGTCTAATTGACTAGAAATATTTTGAGATTTAATTTAAAGAATTTTTATTCTTTCAAATATTCATGATATATAGCTGCAGTTTATTTGATGGATAATTATCACATTGATGCGTAATTGCCAAATTCTAGGCTTTTACCGTCAAAACAAAAATAAATAGCAAATAGCTAAATTGTGGGCTATTTCAATTTTATTCTTTCAAATATTCATGATGAATACAGGGATCTTATCCATCAAGTTTACCACAGTGATGCGTATTTGCCAAATTCTGGGCTCTTACCATCAAAACAAAAATAAATAGCGAATAGCTAAATTGTGGGCTATTTCAATTTTATTTTCATTCTTTCAAATATTCATGATGAATACAGGGATTTTATCCATCAAGCTTACCACAGTGATGCGTATTTGCCAAATTCTGGGCTCTTACCATCAAAACAAAAATAAATAGCGAATAGCTAAATTGTGGGCTATTTCAATTTTATTTTCATTCTTTCAAATATTCATGATGAATACAGGGATTTTATCCATCAAGCTTACCACAGTGATGCGTATTTGCCAAATTCTGGGCTCTTACCATCAAAACAAAAATAAATAGCGAATAGCTAAATTGTGGGCTATTTCAATTTTATTTTAACCAGTGGTAGATGCTTTCGACGATTCAAAAGAACTTGTAAAAGTCTAATTGAATAAAAATGTTTTGAATTTGATTTAAATTTGAATATTCATTCTTTCAAATATTCATGATGAATACCTGGTTTTTAACCATCAAGCTTACCACATTGATGCGTAATTGCCAAATTCTGGGCTCTTACCGTCAAAACAAAAATAAAATAGCGAATAGCTAAATTGAGGGCTATTTCAATTTTGTTTTCATTCATTCAAATATTCATGATGAATATAGCGACGATGCTTCTCTACTTCACGTGCTGGTTGCACGTGAAGTAGAAGTCAAACCCGGTTACTGAAATTATGTCACTCGAAAATTGATAAAATTTTACCTCCAATTTTGAATTGAGAGGTTAAAAGCAGTCCTAACGGAACCCTTTGTAAAATGTAATTATGTAATTGCACAAACAACTCGGTAACACCTTAACTGCCTTAACTCCAGCACTAGAAATCATAATATACGAAGGTTTAAACCAAGAGCAATAGCGAACGACGCCTGCCGAATCTTATGTGATATGCACCACAACGAAGCAGGAAAAAATTCGTGGTGTCTTCTATAGACACCCTTGAAAACTTAAATACTAACAAATATATATTCGGCGATAATGTGTCGGAAAAATCAAACAAGATATAGGGAAGAGTCGGCTAGTTCCGCGCCAGCAGCAGAGCAGCCGGCCCCTCCGCGCCGCGGCACCCGAGCGCTCGCCGCCGCCGTCGCCGCCGCGCCGCATGCGCTCACAGCCGCCGCTAGTGCTACACGAGGTATCGTACGCATGACGTTTACGTCCTTTCTCACATGAATGATCATGTATTTATTACAAGTGATCTAATTGTTTTATAATGGATCGAAGGCTACATTATTCCTTTTATAAGCACGCCTATCCAAAATAGCAATCCCAGTGATTGTTGCCCAAAATCACCTCACAAGTCTTTAGGTTTTCAAAAACCATTAAACAAATTACTCGAAATAGGAGCGATTCGTAGATGACGAATCACAACTCTCAGTTCTAGATAAGAACTATTATAGTATATTTTAGTATTTAAACCTTATAAACCTATTTAGGTTTATTAAAAGTAGTAATTTTAAAATAGAGGATTATCGCACTGCATCAAAATTAATTACAACAAATTGTCACTTGGCTTAAATCAGCCTAAAAGATGCATGTTTTTTAATATAACTATATCACAGCGAAAATATTTACGTTTTAAATGTCGTGAGCATTCTGACATGATACTTAAAACTTCTTGATGATAAGAAAATTAAAATTAATTATTATTATTATTTTTTGAAAAGATATTCACACAATCGAAACGCAAACTTCGTGATTTTGCTAGATTGTTTGAACCGTTAATTTCAGCTTATCCTGGAGTCCAATATTCGTGGGTTATTATACGAAAATGTTCAAACGTCACAAGTATCATTGCTTACTAAATAACCCGAGTTACGAACAAAAACATTCACCGCCTTAGCAATTTGAAATAGTTAAATTTGAGTTTGAGGATTTGAGAAAGTTAAATAGTATCAACAGTACATTAATTAATTGATGATTAAACATTCAGACGCATGCTTAACTGGAGTACTTTTTATTATAATAATGTATAGTGTAGCTACAGTGTAGCGTCCGGTCGTAACAAGAAAGACTCCTGTTTACATATAAACGAGTTAGAATTAAAGGCAGTTTTCCTAGCTTTGAAGGTATTTGCAAATGATCTTTGTAACGTAGACAATCCTTTTAAGGATTGATAGTACAGCAGTTATTTTCTACGTAAATTGTACGGGGGAAGCGCGCAGTACCCGTAATTCTTATGTATTTACATCTTTATTATTAATTAAAGATAATACCTAAGCTAATATTTTGTCGAGAAAATCTTTCCAGGACACCGAATGGGAATTAACCAGGAATTAACTGACTATGCTTTTAAAACGTTGACTCAAGTGCTTGACAGTTTTGAAATAGATTTGTTCGCTAGTCGTTGCAATGCAAAATGTGAGACTTACATCACATAGAAAATCAATCCTGATGCATGTACTGTTGATTCCTCTACGGTTTCCTAAAAACATTTGTACTATTATGCGTTTCCACCATTGATTTTGATTTTAAAAATGATAAGAAAAATAATAACTTAAAACCGATAAAAATAATAACTAGCCATCGCAAGCCTAGTTTCCTTTGTTTACAAGATCGGTCTGCTCACCATGTACCTATGTATACTTTCATCCTAACGTTAATCTTTTAACCTTTCAGAAAACCTCATAATCTTCACATAACAATCCACTTAGTCACCGTGAAATTATGCGACAAAAATATCTGAAAATGTCGGTACCAGCAATAATTGTTGATCTTGTGATTAATGCACATTCTGACCATTACGTACAGACAATACGATACATGTATTAGGTCCTAGATAGAATATCGTAAACAAAATGATTATCATTATAGTCATAAAAATGTTATTGTGATTTTAGATTTTCTTACAAAAATATTTGATAAGAGTACAAAAAAAAAAAAAAAAATGGAACTGTAAATTTGTACTTATCTGCCTTGTTATTGGGTTTTCCTAATATGTTAGATGACTATCAAATTAGGAAGTTTATGAAGGGAGTTGCAGGTCAAGCCCAACTCAACCAAAGTATAATATAACATGGGATACTGACACTGTTCCTAGTTACTTATCTGAACAATGGCCAAATGAGAACTTCAACTTGGGAAATCTTTCAAAAAAAGACCCTTACTTTGTTGGCTTTAATGACTGTTTACTCATAGAGTGCTTACTTTTTCACTGATAAAAATAAGCAACGTCAATAGGCTGAACTAGATTACTATTAAAATTTCAGATTTGATAACGACTTCTTGACCTAATTCATCTCAATTCTCAACCCTTTTTTGAAATTACCTTTCTTTAGTGAAAATTTTATATATATTCAGATGCATATTTAAAGTAGTATATATTCAGATACATGTTTAAAGTAGTATATTAATAAAACAAATTCTATTCGTGAAACTAATAATGATTATTTGTTTATATTAGTTACAAAGGGCCTAACAAAAAGTTATCATCCCAATGATTGAGTCATTGGATAACAATTCATAAAAGTGTTATTGATGTGACAAAATTTAGTGCTCACATAACACGCCATGCATCCACATCTGGAGCCAGCAGAGCAGGTGTCAACAATGATAACACTGCTGATTACAGCCAGTTATCGGCTACTTTCGCTAAATTTTATAAAAGAGAGATAAAGATACTTAGTTAACGATAACTTTTGTTGACTTATTAAATTTATTATTATTTATTATATTTAACATGCCGATTTATTATGTAGATAGTAGGTATATATATAAGATCACAAATGTATTGTATAAGTATATACCTACTCAATTAAAAAAGTTGATTCAACAAGCTATAATATGCCATAATCTATTATGTTTTTAATGTAAATTTTTATTTGTAATATTCACAAATACTTACGTAATCTATTTATTTTCCAAATAGGTTACTCATTTTATATTTGTTAGCTCTGAACATCTACAATATGTAAACCAAATCGCAAAGAAAGAAGCTGCGAAGCATAATTAAAAATCAAACGAACTTACCAAGTGAAGTTCGATTGTAATTATGCGAGCAGCTTCTTTCGACGCGATTTATACACACCCTCCCTAATTTTATTATTTTCATAAAGTACACAAAAGTACACCCTACCCTAATTTATATATATACATACATATATAAACAAATATAAAATGTATCTATCTATAACTATCAACTAAAATGACAAGCCGGTCGTGAAGTGGTCCGAGCTGTGGTGGGAGGGCGCTAGTGGGGGATTGGATGCGGGTAGGCAGTGTTGCCAATTTCAAAGTCAAAAAAGATCTAAAAATCCGTGCTAGGCTGATGCGTGGGACGCGTTCTACAATATGTAAACCAAATCGCGTCGAAAGAAGCTGCTCGCATAATTACAATCGAACTTCACTTGGTAAGTTCGTTTGATTTTTAATTATAGGCTGTGGCTTTGTTGACAACCACTGAGCTTACAGGACCAGATATCAGCCACCCTAGGCGAGAATTTCTCAGGTTTGGTTTCCCAGGCCCAAGCGCAATCCTTTCTGTTCCTAGTATGTCCCAAAACAAATCGGCTCCAATCAGAACATCAACTGGAAATGGTTTATAAAATTTAGGGTCAGCCAATAAAACATCTTTAGGTAAATTTAAGGAATCAATATTAACGGGGTGCTTAGGTATCTCTCCTGTTAGTTCATTAAGTACAAGGCTTGACATATTTATACTGAAAGTACTATTTATAGAATTTATTTGTAAATCACAACTCTCTGACACATTATCTAAACTATTTCTTCCTATTCCTATGACCTTAAGCGAGTCAATAGGATTTGATTTTAATTGTAGTCTATTCTTTAGATTTTTGGAAATAAATGACACTTGACTACCACAGTCTAGAAGTGCTCTAACCTTGACCTTTTGCCGGCTCAATGGATTAGTAACTTCCACAATAGCTGTTGATAAAAGAATTTGCTTTGAATTTTGTGTTGAAAAGTTAACCATTAATTCATCATCACTACTATTATCTATATCATCCACATCAACGTGGTGGCTAGTAGTCTGACTCGGACTATGGAGCAAATTATTATGCAATTCCCCGCACTGACAAGGGCGCAGGCGGCAATTATTGGCCATGTGTCCTTGACGAAGGCAGTTCACACATAATTTGTATTTATTAACCTCCTTCATCCTTTCGTCAACACTCCTTGATTTAAAGGTAGGGCAATCGTAAATTTTATGATTATTATTGCATATAACACAAGAAAGAACGTTAATTGGCCTTCTAAACTTATTTACTGATGCAAATGATTTAGTATAAGATGCTTGTTGCTTATTGGGATTATCATTTGTTGAAATATTACGTACACTATTGATGTGGGGCTTAGAACCAGTGCTGTCATGCCTATTTGTACGGTTTAAAGCATCTAGCACATTCGCACGATCAATCATAAATTTAAAAAACTGTTCCAAAGTTGGAGCGTCATCGTCTAAATTGTTGCGGTGCTCTTCCCATTTTATGAGTGTGGTGCTATCCAATTTAGACGACAGCATAAAAATAATCAACACGTCCCACTGGTCCGTTGGTTGTCCTAAACTGGCCAGTGCGCGCAAATTTTTTGTCACGTGATCGACCAAGAATCTTAAGGACTTCTCTGATTCCCGTGGAAGCTGCTTAAAATTAAACAATGAATTTAAATGATGATTTATCAAAATCCTTTTATTGTTGTATCGATTGCATAGCAAATTCCACGCTTCAGAATAATTAGCGGATGAAACTTCTAGATTTGAAATGATTCGTGCTGCCCCGCCTTCTAAATATGAAATAAGGTAATGGAATTTGTGAATATCAGTGAGACGCGAATTTTTATGAATTAAGCATTCAAACGTATCACGAAACTCCATCCAACGAAAACACGCGCCATCAAACTTAGCAATTTCAATACGAGGTAGTTTTAACCCAATTTCTTGATTCTCAGAATGGCAAGAATTGTCAAGAAACGAGCCTAGTCTCATATGTTCACACTCAACCTTTTTTGTGAATTTTTCCACCAATGTTTTGGCAGTGGCAATGTTAATAATGATATCGTGTTCTATGCTTTCACGTTCATCGATTTCGGTAGCAATATTTTCGGGACATAAAACCTCGATGTCACTTTGCAAGTCATCAACTCTAACTGACAATGCCTCGAACTTTGCAAGCTTAAGATTCAACTCAGTTAATTGAATGTTGTTCAAGTCGGGCTTAATAGCAAGTCCGCTCAAGTAATTCTTAAATTTAGTGATCTGTCCTTTGGCGGACGTTCGCTTGACTAATAATTCCTTTAAGCCCTGTTTATTATCCCTTTCGTTAGGCATTGTTAGTTATACGATATCAGGTAATCAAAACTAATATATTTAACTCAATAAACTAAATGAAAACAATAAGCTCACGTTCCTCGTTTCGGTTGCCCTAGGATGCCAGGCTGAAGACCACCAAACGCCTTATTTACCCACGTGCCGCATGCGATGAATAACTGCTGCTGTCATGCAGCAGTCGCGTAGCACAACGCTGGTTACAGCCTGGAATAGTCGGCAGAACTATCTAAGTATTTATATCAAATAAAGTTCATGATAATCAAAAATTTATTTTTTATTCACAAATGTAGGTGGGTTGAAAAAACTTTCACTGCGCTTTATCTCGTAATTTTACGTTACTTACTGATATTTTACACTAATTACAACACGAACGAAACCTTATCTACTCAAATAAATGCAACTCCTAATAGCTTTAGCCACTATTTTGGAAATTTGGATAAGAAAAAAGTAGGACAAAGGATGGACACTTATCTTGATATTTCTGCGTCGTGATGCAATATTTTCGCTGTCCTGCTGGTTCACGCTGCTTGGGTCCCCTCATGGGCCACCATTATGTATATTTAGGTATACATTGGGGCACAAATAACACTAACTTTAGATATTAGTTGCTTTATTAATCGACCTGTACGTAAACAATGGCGGACTGGGTTTATACAACTATGACGTGTTATCACACTAAAGAGCCTGACGTAAAATTACACGCAATGCAGAATCCATATAAATTTAGCACAATCACAACGAAGCGCTGCGCTGGAACATCCATTATATAATGGTAGCTTTATTCCTACTACGATCTAGCCTATGGGCTAATTAGTAATTTTATTCTAGCTTAAACTTCTACTTATGAATAATTTCTAAATCTAATTTCAGTCCAATAACTGTCCTTAGTTTATTCTAATATGCTTACGGTCCACTATGTTATTGCGACCTAGATAAAAATATAGTAGCACAAACACTATTACACAATCACTGCATTTATGCACTTTTTAACACTAGTTCGAACGGCTTGGTTCTTTTGAGTCTTCTTTTTATGTCCAAGTTATCTAGAAGCTTCACAGCCTCGAAATTAACGTGATGATGAAGTCGATGTTGGTGAGCTTCTGCGAACTTTTGGATGACTTTGTATACGAACTCTATCTTAAGGTCCCTGTGGAGATCGTGATTTCTTACATACCAGGGTGCATTTGTTATTTCCCGGAGTACTTTGTTCTGGAATCTCTGTATTACTTGTACATTGGTCGATTTAGTACACCCCCAGAGTTGTATACCATACGTCCATACAGGCATCAGAATTTGCTTGTATAGCATAAGTTTATTATTTATAGAGAGTGTTGAGTGCCTTCCAAGCAGCCAATACATTTTTTTATAACGTAGTTCCAGCTCCTCGCGTTTCTTTTTAACATGAGCTTTCCATCGAAGCTTTGCGTCTAGCGTCATACCTAAGTACTTTGCTGTATTTACATATGGAATAAGTTGCCGATTTAGATAAATCGGGTGATATTTCGGTCGCTTATTGGTAAAATCTATATGCATTGATTTCGATTCGTTAAGCTTAATTCGCCACTTTATAGTCCATTCGTTAACTTTATTTATGGCAACTTGAACTTTTTCCACTGCTTCTTCGTGACTTTCACCAGTTCCTATAATCGCAGTGTCATCAGCGAATGTTGCAATGGTATTATTTTCTAGTGCTGGAATATCACAGGTGTACAATAAGTACAGGACCAGACCTAAGACACTTCCTTGTGGTACCCCAGCTTTAATTTCCTTGAGTTCAGAATACGCATCTTCTTGACGAACTCTAAACCATCTGTTTGAAATGTATGATTCAAGGATATCTGCAAATGACTTTGGTAGCATATTTCTGAGTTTATAGATAAGCCCTTCGTGCCACACTTTATCAAAAGCTTGCGCTACGTCTAAGAAAACTGTAGAACACACTTTCTTATTTTCTAATAATTTCTCTATTATATCAGTTATTCTGTGGACTTGATCTATCGTTGAGTGTTTTTCTCGGAATCCAAACTGATGATCTGGTATTAATTTTCTATCTTCTAGTACGGGTTTTAGTCTCTTGAGTAATAATTTTTCAAACAACTTTGAAATAACTGGTAATAAAGAGATTGGTCTATATGATGTTGTTTCATGGGGTGGTTTCCCCGGTTTGGCAATCATAATGACTTCAGCAACTTTCCATAACTCAGGTACATGTCTCAGTCTAAATGACGCATTTATGAGATTGGTAAGTTTCACTAAAGCTTTCCGAGGTAAGGTTTTTTAAAATTTCTCCAGTAATGAGATCGTATCCTGGAGATTTTTTTTTTGCTTAAATTGAACTTTATTTCTTCAGATACTTCTTTTGGTGTCACAAGTCTGATATTTTGCCGATCATCTTGTCTTTCTTCATTCTCACTAAGATCAAGTGAATGGCCCTCATTTGGTTGAAATATATATTCCAGATGCTGAGCGAATCTATTAGCTTTTTGAATGTTATTGATAGCCTATTTTCCATTTGAGTCTTTAAGTGGTGGTATATGTGTGATGGGTCTTTTTAGATTTCCCGTTGCTTTCCAAAGAGAATAGTCAGTTTCTCGATCATTGGTCAAGCTTCGTAGGTAATCATTTAACTTATTTTCGTTATGACTTTTGATTGCTTTCTTGATTGTTTTCGCGAGTTTGTTAAGTGTTGTTTTGTCTTCTGGCGATCTCGAGGCATGCCATTTTTTTCTTTGCTTTCTCTTTATTCTAATAAGGTGGATAATTTCCTTCGGATAGGTGGCACCCTTACTCCATTTTTTAATGAATGGCGTATTGTTCCAGGCTGATTTTTGTATGTCTGTAATAAATTTGGCTACTTCCAAATTGAGCTGGTCTGGGCATTTTAAGGGGACCTTTAGGTTTATAATATTGGCTAACTCTATTTTAAAGCTCTCCCAGTCTGTATTGTTATTCACAAGAGTGAGCTTGCTTTCCTTGAATGCAATGTTATGTTTATCCAATATTAACAATATTGGCGAATGGTCCGAATTCATATCGTATTTTCCTTCAATATTTAGGTACTTTGGTGAGATATTCTTAGATATAAAGAAATCTATCAGATCTGGGGTTTTTCGAGGATCAGTAGGCCAATAGGTCGGCATACCAGTACTGATCACGTCGCATCTTAGGTCTTTAATCGCACTCAACAATTCTTTTCCTTTTGTTGTTGTTAGTCTAGAGCCCCAGAAAATATTTTTGGCGTTAAAATCGCCACCAATTATAAATCTGTGTCCATATTGACTCAAGAATCTTGTGTATTCATATTTTTTTAGAGAATGCCGTGGTGGGCAGTATATGGCTACTATTGTAATTGGGTATCGTTCTGTTTTGATATTTACTGCCACTGCTTGGATTTCTAACTCCTCATGTTTACTTTCTTCGTAATGGGAAATATTCTCTTTTATTATAACAGCACTACCTCCTCTGGCTGAATTATTGGGATGTAGGGCATGGTATACTTTATATCCCTTAAATTTGATATAGGATTCTTTTGTAAAATGTGTTTCGGAGATCAGACATATGTCTATATTTTCAGTATCTAGGACTACTTGTAGCTCATATTGATGTTGGAATAGTCCATTAGAATTCCATGCCAATATTTTTAGTTCCTTTCCCATTATTTGGTTTTAAAGGGAGCTTTGTTATTGCTTTTTTCAAGTTTTCGCAAGCGATCATCAAATGATGACAATAGTTTTAGGATCTCGTCTAGTTTATTTGAGGTAGGATCGCTCGTGTTATTACTGTCGGACATTTTATTTGATGCTACTTGTGCATATGTTACCTTTTTATTAGGATTTCCTTTGTTGATTTCGGCAAGTCGGTTCTTAATAGCTGGAGTTTGTTTTGCTTTATCACTTGCTGCTTGAGTGTTTTGAGAAGATGGATTTTTGTATTTCTTGTTCCTAATGGATTGCATCTCCTTGGCTACTATGCAGCCTCTATAATTAGCTGGATGAGCTTCCCCACAGTGGATACATTTAGGTTTCTGCTCAGCTGGTTTTTTGCATTCAATACTCAGATGTTTTCCAGTGCATTTGACACATCTTGGCTCTCTAGAACAGTACTTTTGGGTGTGCCCATACGTTTGACATCTATTACATTGTGGTATGAGCTTTGATGATCTCAGTGGATGTATTTCCACTTTGCATCCAAGAATCGAAGTGATTCTATAAATTTTGTTGATGTCTTCTCCATTTTTAAAGCTAAGCAAGAACATGTTTAGAGGTTCCTTATTTTTCCACCTTAGCTTGTTGACGGCATTTTCAACCTTAAACCCCTTATTCTGTAGGTCTTCGATTATTCTTTCTGGCTTGCAAGTAAAATGCAACTTTTTGGCCATGACTTTAATGGGCCTTTCTTGCTTGTTTTCATAAGAATGCCATAGGAAATTCCCTGCAGTCAGTATCTTAGTGATTGACCGATATGTATCTTCGTTGTTGGCATTTATGTTAACATTGTTGCCATTTAACATTTTGATTCGAAAAGAGTCTCCGGATGGACCTTCTGTTAATAAGTCATAAAATGACTGATAGTTTGTTACATCGTCTACAATTATTGGCGGGGGTGGTGGGACTTTCTTTGTCCTTTCTTGAGGGGAATCATCATGCTGATTTATAGATGTGGACTGTGCAGGTGTGTAAGTGTTAGATGAATTATTCTTATGTTATGTATTTTTTTTTAGAATGCTTTGGATTGGCATTTATTCAATTCATCGTCACAAGAAACGTTCGGAAATGTTGTATATAACGGAGGCCGAGGGTGTTATCAGGTTGTCGTGGGCATATTTTTCACTTTTTTTAAGACTTAGTTGTGGGTAGGCGAACATACAATCGTGAGTTCTGTTACGACGGAAAATCCGACAGGGTTTTTAAAAAAAATAAAATTGTTTTTACACAGAATAATATAATGAATTTTAGTACACTGGGAAAAATACTTGGGTTTCCAAAGAAATAGTAATAGACGTGCAACCTTTTCGAGTTGTGGGACCGGACTGCCGGCATCTACCCGATCTGACACCTGGTCAAGATAGAGTAGCTGCTGGGTCAGCTGTTCAGCTAGCAGTTGAGGGATGTAACAGCCCCCCGGTTAAGTGTAAACTTACGCGTTTTAAAGGCGAAGTTTACTAACTTAAACAATTCTTAAGCGTGGTTGAGAAAGAGGAATATCATTATTACTATCCGGGTTATCTGTATTATTAGGGGTAGAGGTTACCCTGTATTTTGAATAAAAGGTTGAACATCTCTTATTACAAAAATAGTAAATTATAAATAATATACAAAAACTTATAAAAACATATGAAATAATAGAATGAGTCGGTATGGATTCGGTGTTAATTCGGGAATCTAATTCCTTTATTAGGGTTAGAGCGTCATTTGCTCTGATGTTTAATTTCATGAAATTGTCAGAATTGATTTGAGAGTAAGGGGATCTTAAGGGTAAGGTAAAGTTTAATTTATTAAACGTTGTTAGGTTACAGCAAGTGTCATTAATTAAATTAAAGTCTGAAAATATTTTATTTATTTTAATCGTGAGATTGGTTGTGCCAATAAGCTTTGTATTTTTACAATAACCATTACATCTTGGTTTTAGGGTTACTATCCCTGTGCCAAGTAGAATGGTATCAAAGTTTTCATTTTCACAGTCAATGTGCAACTTTGTTGGTTCAGAATGTGTAAAAACCCATTGGTTATTTCCAATGTTTTGCCAAATATGAACAATACCTGAGATAAAATTAATTTTGCATTCATTTGGAAGTGAATGTATGACTTTAGTAATTATTTCCGTTTCACATATCGGCTCATTCATAATATTAAATTTAGCAACTTCATGACATATATATGAATTCTTAACTATTAGGTTACAATTTCTATTCAAATCATTAAAGATACAATATTCCGATTTGTCCCTGCTCATAGCAATATAGGATGCCGACGGTACAATTAGGGCAAATGAGCTAGGTGTTTCAATATTATGAGCTACAGGGATTGGAATAACTTTGTATAAATTGAAAGGAGAAATTAAAACTAGAGGAATCTTAATTGTATATACTAGCTTATTGTCTAAGATACATGATATAATTTCTGACAGTTTGATTATTATATGTATATTGTACAATTCTAAATTTACAGGGAATTCTGAGAATTTGGGTAAGTGTTTTACATTGGTAACCAATTCATTATAAAGATCCTTCGGTGTTATGATGGATGGATGTAATGTATTGGTTTTTGCAAACAAAATAGAGTTTACAATATCCTCTAATCTGTAAGATAAACTTAACAAACTTGATTGGAGCGCACTAAACAGTTCTTGCATAGCGGTCTTGGCCAGTATTGAATTCGTGATAATTGTCATATTGTTAATATGTGACGTCAAATTTTCGATAACGTCGTTAAGACGTTTTTCGTTTCTGTTAATTTCGATTAAGGTTTCATTAAAATTAATTATAGCTGTTCTGGAGATGAGAATGTTTTCTTTAACTAAATTTAATAAGCTTTTGTCATTGTTTTTTAATTGTTGTATAGCATTACCATATTTGATGGCATCATCTTCATCCATGGTACCGAAGATGTGTTTAAAAATGATACCAATACCAGGTATCCATGCTGACCTTTTACTTCTGGATGAAATCAGATGCGATAAAGAATGGTAATCCCGTGTCAAATCTTCGAGCATGGGAATGAGTGGTTGGAATATATTTTGACATTCAAGACCGGTTAATGTATTACTTTTCGTGCAAAGATGTTGGGATGTATGTAAAACACTATTGATATTGTTAATATGGGGTTTTATGTATTCTAAATCTATGGGTATTACTACGTGTAAATAATCATTAACTAATTTAACTGAACCTATTGGGTTAAAATAAATTCCAGGACTGCTTGTAATCTGTTCGATGTAGTCATCGTGCTTTATGCCTTGACATAATACTGCTGGACTGGAAATATAAATATATGTATTTTTAATATATATATATATATATATATGTATATATATTTTATTTAAATTTAAAATATGTAAGTACTAAGCTAAACTTAATATATAGACTTAAACTAAACTGATCTTAAACTAAATTAAGTTGTTGCCAACTTTATTTCGTCATAATGTTGTTTAACATGACGCCGGTTAATTAAAACGGAAAGTGTATGGTTACCATGGACTTTAACTACTTTATATGGTCCTTTCCATACTGGTGAAAGAGCTTTACGTAGGCCTGCATGGTTCTTTACATAAACCATGTCACCTACTTTGTATTCAACTGGACGGGAATGTCTGTCATAATATTGTTTGGATCTTTCTTTGGATTTCGCGATATATTCCAGGGCCTTTTCACGTGATAGTTTTAATCGATGATGAAGCATTTTAATATATTCGTGATAGGTCCCCGATGGATTGGGTTCAAAAAGAGAATCAGGGAAATAGGGTTTTTGGCCGAATAATAATTCATGTGGAGAAAACTTGGTAGTGCAGTGGATATTGGTATTATAAGCTAGGATGGCGGTATAAATATATTTATGCCAGTCTGATTGGTTTTCATTTACGAAGGATTTAAGATATTCCTTGATGGTTGAATGGCTTCGCTCAAGAGCGCCTTGAGTCTGGGGATGATAGGGTGCAGACCAAATCTGTTTGATTTTTAAGAATTTGCAGGTTTCTTTAAAGAGTTCGGCGGTGAAATTCGTCCCTTGATCTGTCAAAATCATTTTGGGCAACCCAAAAAGGGAGATGAAGTGAACAAGACATTCTAGACATTCTTCAGCAGTTACGTTGGTAATGGGATAAGCTGTAGAGAATTTGGTTAAATCGTCTTGCAAGGTGAGTATGTATTTCAAGGAGATTCTACCAGCTTCTGGTAGTGGACCCACAATGTCCAGGCTAATTCTTTCGAAGGGTGCAGTGGATGTTGATGTAATTTGCATTGGAGCCCTGTTAATCTGGCGTAGTGCTTTGTTGGATTGGCATTGAGTACATTTTCTAACATAGTTCTCTATATCTGATCTCATGTTCTTCCAGCTGTATCTTTCTTTTATTCGATTTAACATTCTTGTGGAACCCACATGACCTGCAATGGGTAGATCGTGATTTTCCCTAAGTATAGTTGGGATTTCACTAGGGGTTGGATATATTAGGGTATTTCTATAAATTTTTATGGTGATGTTAGTGTTATGGAATAGATAGGCCAGGATGTTATATAACTTAGTATAGGATAATTTTACAAAAGGGTCCTTGAAATCAGAGATTGAAATTTCGTTAGGAGTCTCAGGTTGTAAAAGCAATTCATTTCGGAGATTTTGTAAAGTTTTGTACAATTCAGGATAAGTTATATCATCGAAGTAATGCGCCTTGGTGAAAAGGAAATAGTAGTGTTTATCGTTTGATTCTAGAGTCATGAATGAATGAAGTGTAAGGTTATTTTTAAATATTGATTTGAGTTGTCAAAAATAATATAAAATTATTAATTTACCTAATGCAGGTAGATTGATAAAATCGATATTTGGCTCATTCGATGTCATACAATCTGTTGCTAGGAGGCCGACAAGATTGAACTTGCATAAATACGGGTGTTTCGAAGGTTTTAATTCAGTCTCCTTCCGAGATTCGGAGCGATATCGCATATTTTCGGTATTTGGATTGTGAACTGAATAATTAGATGTTGTGATAGCAATCACGCTCTAATTAAATTATTTATTTTGGCATTAGTTTGTTTAGATTAAAACTCTCGGATAACCTCTACACATTGAACCTGATGTTTTTTGTGTTGGTTTGAGAGGACATTCCAATAATTCGATAAAAATATTTAAATAATACCTGCTTTTCTGAGTGACGCCAATAGAAGTGTTCTTTCCCTACTTAGGAATTCACTGTTGTCGTTGTTGTTGGCGAGGATTTCTTCGACATTTGGATTTGTCTCGTCTAGATCAATTGAAGTGGGAACAATAATTGTTTTAGAATCAGAGGATAGCAATTTATTGGCATACTCGTGGATAATCGTATTATATTTATAATTTTTATTTGACATTGCTTTCAGATAATCGGAATAGGATTCACCGGATGTATTAACAGGATTTGGTATACAGGTAAATTCTCACTGTTGGAATTAGTAGGATTTAGTAGGGTTTCAGGATTAAATGGAGAGTTTGGAAGGCTGAGATCCAAGTCTAAAGGATTTAGAACGGGTAAGTCGGTTGAAGTAGATGGGTTTAGTATAATTTCTGGATTATTGACAACATCCCTTTCCGGTTCAGGGTTTGAAGAAGTACCAGGGAGGTCGAAATCTATATGTTCAAAAGGAATCGGAGAAAGTGAGCCTAGATCAACACTCAATGGACTTGGAATAAGCTGTTCATCATCCAGCTGTTGTTCTGTTGGATCAGCATTGGCAATTGGATTTAGTGGAGGTATTTCATTTTCTCCACGAGCATCGTCAGTATTGATTGCATTTACAGGGTTTAGAAAATCGGATGGATATCGAGACAGGGCATCAGCTGCTGAATTGAGTTTACCTTTTCTGTAAACTATCTCATACTCATATTCTTCGAGTTTGAGTCTCCATCTTTGGAGTTTACTGGATGGGTCTTTGTGATTAAAAAGCCATTTTAATGGGCGATGGTCAGTTACAATTTGGAATTTGTGGCCATATAGATAAGGCCGGAAGGTTTTACAGCCGAAAATTATAGCAAGGAGTTCCTTCTCCGTAGTGCTGTAATTGCATTCACTTTTATTTAGCGTTCTAGAAGCGTAGGCAATTGGTCTTTCCCTGCCTACGGGACCTTGGGAGAGTACTGAGCCTATTGCATGGTTTGAGGCATCACATGTTAGGATAAATGGCTTTATAAAATCGGGATAAATTAAGACAGGAGCAGAGGTGAGTTTGGTTTTTAATTCATCAAAGGCTACTTGTTGTTGGTTTTGCCAATCAAAAGGAATATTCTTTTTTAATAAATGAGTTAGTGGTTTGGCGATCTTCGAGAAGTCTGGAATGAATCTACGGTAATATGAAACTAGACCAAGGAAGGATTTTATGTGTTTTGGATTTTCTGGTCTTGGGAAATTAATTACGGCTTCTATTTTTTCAGGATTAGGTTTTACGCCTTGTTCTGTAATTATATGGCCAAGGTAGGCAACCTCTCGCCTCAGGAACTCGCACTTGTCAGGTTGTAACTTAAGGTTGTACTCCCTTAGACGTTGGAAAACACATCGCAAGTTATTTATGGCTTGATCAAGGTCATAACCATAAAGGACAATGTCATCCAGGTACACGAAACATCGTGTCCCTTGGAGACCGGATAGAGTCGAGTTCATTAATCTCTGGAATGTTGAAGGGGCATTTTTGAGCCCAAATGGCATACGAGCAAATTGAAAGTGACCTTCAGGAACTGAAAAAGCAGTTTTTTCTTTATCTTCTTCTTCTACAAGGATTTGGTGAAAACCAGAGGCAAGATCTAGAGTACTGAAATATTTGCTGGAACCAAGTTGGTCAAGAATTTCATTGATTTGTGGTATTGGGTAAGTATCTCCTATGGTCACGTCATTAAGTTGACGATAGTCAATGACAATACGCCATTTTCTTTGACCAGATGAATCTAACTTTTTAGGGACCACCCATATGGGGGCTGACCATGGAGATTTGGAAGGCTCTATTATTCCCTGAGATAGCATTTGGTCAACTTGTTTCTTTACTTCAGCCTTATGGATTTCAGGAAATCGATAGGATTTGGCATGAATTGGATTCTGAGATGTGGTTTTTATGGAATGTTTTAGTGCATTTGTGTGTGTTAATATTTCACCTGGAAGGTGGAAGATGTCGGAGTATTCGGAACAGAGATTGTATAGAGCATTCACTTCTTCTGAATTTAAATGCGACGTTCTAAGTTGGTTCAGAACTTCTTGGGTACGGCGATAAGAGTCTTGATATTGGATATTATTAACAGGATGCGAATGAGGTTGCTGCTTAGGATATGATTGGACTTCTTCTACGGGATTCAGAGTAAAATTTAAGTTGGAGTTTATGGATATAGAAGATTCGGATGTATTAACCACAGTCAAGTTTATTCTATTATTCTTTTTGACCTTGACTAGGCAATTGGCTACCAGAAGATCTTTGACCAGTTTTTGGTCTTGTATGATACCTTCTTTTATTTCAGGATTTGAGACAGAGCATTCGATGACCATTTCAGATCTCGGAGGGATGTTATATACAGGTTCGTGGAATAGTAACTTTATATTTACATCATTGATTCTTAGAGTGTTCTTAGTGTAATTAATGTTACACCCAAAAGCGTTTAGCATATCAGTTCCGATTATGCCATCATAAGGTATGTCAATTTCTCTTACGACATGGAATTTGTAGCTGATCGATTTTTGTTTGGAATCTAGAGGTTGTAATTTTAAGTTAAAGTGGCCCATGGTCTTTGTTGACTCTTGACCAGGATCTATTCCCTTTAGGTTGATTTGCTCTTTGACAAGAGTGAGATATGTTTGGATTGAATTATATTTAATGAGGCTAATTGCTGAACCTGAATCAATGAGTAATGAAAGAGGTATATCTGAAACAGAGGACTTGATGAGGATATGCGGGAGTAATATTTTCTCTGGATTAGTAGTAATTTCAAAGACTTTATTACCTTTAATGGCGTCGGATTTTGAATCCTTTACAGGATCGAAGTTCTGGGATTTAGAATCGGATTTGGGAGATCTGAGTTCTTCACGGCGAACTTCAGACTGGATTTTCACTTGCGAGGTGGACACGGAGGGTTTTGTCACGGATGCAGAGGTTTTCCTTACAGACACAGAGGGTTTCAACTTGGATACAGAGGATTTCTTTGCAGATACGGAGGGTTTTGTCACGGATGCAGAGGTTGTATTCACGGATTCAGAGGGTTTATTCACGGATACAGAGGGTTTTGACTCGGATACGGAGAGTTTTTTCACAGATACAGAGAGTTTCGACTCGGATACGGAGGGTTTCGACTCGGATACAGAGGTTTTATTCACAGATACAGAGGTTTTATTCACAGATACAGAGGGTTTTGAGTCGGATACAGAGGTTTTCTTCACGGATACAGAGGGTTTCGACTCAGATCCAGAGATATTTGTCACGGGTGCACGTCCCAACACGGATGCATAGGATTTTGACATGGATACAGAGGGTTTGGCATCGATTTTGAATTTTTGGTGTCCCGTACGACACCAAGACGGGACCTTTATTCGTTTAAATGATTTGGGGAATAATCATTCTCAGAACCAGTGTCTACCTCATCACGAGACTCGATATTTTCTTCTTGCATGAAATTTACGCGACTGGGGCCTGGTCTAGAGAATGAGTTGGGATTATGAGCCGGTGCTTGTGCCTGAGGGTTACGATAACGGCTATTATTGTATTCACGTTTTTTGCAATTCATTAGAACGTGACCTTCGGATTTGCAGTATCTGCAAATCACTGGGGATTTGGAAGACGTGTCATTGGTTTGAGAGTTAGCGGGTCGTTGCGCAAAACTCGGTTTCTGAAAAGATGTAAATGAATTCCTGGGTTTGTTACCTTTGTTCTCGGCAGGCTGGGACCTCCTATACAGAGTTTGTTGAATACGCTCCTCGGATACAGCTATATTGATAGCTTCGTTTAAGGTTTTTGGAGACCTGCATCTCACTATCGTGGATATGCGAGGGAGTAGACCCATTGTGAAATGATGGAGGGCAAGATCCTCCATGGCTGCAGTCCGACCGGCTAACTGACCCGGTTCGGCATTGGTTAATGAAATCTCTGTTAAGAGTTGTGACAGGCACGTCTCCACCTTAAGCGCGAATTGGCTGACATTTTCGAGCGGGCTTTGCTTGCTCTCTTGTAGGTCTGCTAGTAGATGTGAGTAATGTTTCCTCTCGCAGAATTGTTCTTTGAGGAAATTTTTTAATTGCAACCAGCAGGTAAAATCCTTTATGGAGCAAGCAATTTCCGCTTTACCTTTTAGTTGACATAGTATAAACTTAAGTAAAATCGGTTTTTGAACGTCACTGGCCAATGAAATGGCATTGTCACAGTTTATTAGAAATGAATTTAGCGTTTCGCGACACCCGTCGTATGGCTTCACAAATTTGAACAAGACACTCAGTTCCATTTCAATATTTGATTCTTTCCTTATTGTTATCTTTTGTAAGAGCGGAGATTGCTCGACAGACTCTGGGCTTATTTTATCAACAGGCATATTAAAAGGTGAGACCGGATGAGATTGTTTACTTTGAGATAAGGCGAAATGCTCGACTCACATTAGTACGTGGGCGGCGATGATGGCGATTATTGGCGTTTGCATTTCGGAGAAACTGCAGATTTCCCCAATGGTTTCGTGGTGAACAGTGAACACGTATGGACACAGAGCACAGAATAGCACAGCACAAGTAACACTTATTATTGATATCACTGTAATACACAGATCACTATATGGACCAGTGGAGGGTCCAGGGATTTGTATTTTGAATCCCACCGCTGCCACCAATGTTACGACGGAAAATCCGACAGGGTTTTTAAAAAAAATAAAATTGTTTTTACACAGAATAATATAATGAATTTTAGTACACTGGGAAAAATACTTGGGTTTCCAAAGAAATAGTAATAGACGTGCAACCTTTTCGAGTTGTGGGACCGGACTGCCGGCATCTACCCGATCTGACACCTGGTCAAGATAGAGTAGCTGCTGGGTCAGCTGTTCAGCTAGCAGTTGAGGGATGTAACAATTCGCAAACAGATGTCGCTCTACAATTCAGTAGTACAACCATTTCATAACAGATGGTGCTTTAAATAATGGCCACTTTAATGTTAGTCTCCGATATATTATATAACTAGCTATTACCCGCGGCTTCGCTCGCGTGACTCAAGGTTTTAATAATAATTGAGGTTTGTTACAGTATTTTTTGGTGCAATGCCTAAGTTATTTTATCATGTGTTTTGATGACATTTGGTCCAGCACCCCCCACCTATCTTCAATACCTTGAGCGGACCCTTCACCCGTCTCCGACATCCTCGATCATCAGCTATTTCCAAATTTTTCCTCGATTTTTTTTTGTTTTCTATACGAAACCATCAGTGAAAAAAAAAAAATCATACAAAATTTTACAGGAGGAGTTTTTGGGGAAAATCTCGAAAATCTCCCCAAATGTGGCAACACTGTTTACATATTTCGATACTGCTGGTTGAGTCACACAATCGATTGATACATGTCGACTTTCCAAAATGTTGCCAACTGCCTCAAAAACGTGATCAAAATTTCGGAAAATTTGAAGAAAATACAAAATGGCCGCCAACTCGTTTCACAGAAAGATTTTACACTGTTTCATAATTTTCCTATTAACTACAGGATATACCGCTCCCGATGACGTTTCAATCTTTCCTCTCGCTTGCACCCACGCGAAAGGGGATACCGTGAAAAAGACCATGCCAAAAATCACTTTTTCTTTGATAAATTCCAGTGTTGCCAGTCTTCGGTGACAAAAATACCCAAATGTCATTTGTACGAGCAAAACACATAATCGCTCATACTCGGATTTTGCTAAAAGTGCGTATTTCGATTTTTTACAATTTCCCGAAAATCTTGAAATTTCCCCAAAAAATGGGGTAATTTTTTCCCACCGATCTATACCTCGAGTCTATACGTACAACCGCTTCATAGAAGCCGAATCGCTCCGATGTTGCCAACTTTGAGATATTTAACTTTTAAAATTGCGTTTTTTCGTACCTCGAACAAAACAGCCGCCATGACAGCCGCCATTTTGAATTTTTTAAAACCACTCCCATTCTGTCAAAATACAGGATAATCGTGGGCGAAACACGAAAAAATAGTTATCCTCGACTACCCCGTCTCGGATCTGTGGCGCCGCGGTTCGGGGTCGAAAAATCAAAAATTTTGAAACACTACGACTCGGCCGCCATCTTGTTTTTCCAATTTTTTCGACATTTCCCATTAATCGTTTACTACATTCTTTAATAGTTGCGAATTTGAACGGAGTCCCTAAAAAAACAAAGGAGCTGCAAAAATCACGTCGGCCGCCATCTTGTTTTTCCGAAATGTCATAATTTTTCCCCAGAGGGTTCCCGAAACCGAACACAACTCCCCTACATCATTATATCATTTTCCGTCTCTTTCTAGGAGAACAATTATGTCAATGAGTCAGTCAGTCAGTGAGTGGTAATCGAGCTATATATAGTATAATAACTAGTGTTTTGCTCGGTGCGCGAGCTGCTAAAGCAGCTCACGTGACGTGGTTGGGTTAAATTTATTATACTAAACCAAATTTATTTATTAAGATACACGATTCACCTCAAAAACCCCACAAAACGACACCCATTTCAACTTTTCTCTTAAAAAGTGCATGTCCGCCATCTTGGATTTCGAAATGAATGTCATTACCAAAATCAGCACCCTGGAAAACCCTGAAATCGACATCGATATTGTTTTTTGTAAAAACGGGGTAGTTGAGGTTAATAAAGTAGGGTGCGTGGGTGCGCGGACCACTAAAGTGGTCCGCGAGCATGCAGAGTTTGTTCCACTGAGTAGACCTTCGGACCCTGATCATCTTTTGCCAAGAAACCACTCTTCCATCTTTTATAGCCTCCGAGATAGACACCGACGAAATTTGTGCGGCGGCGATCTTGTTTTTCCAAAATTTTCCACTTTTTCTATTAATCGTTTGGTACATTCTTCTAAGATTGCGAGTTTAAACGAAATCGGTTGGAAAACAAAAGAGTTGCAAAAATCACGTCGGTCGCCATCTTGTTTTTTCTGAAATGTTATAATTTTTCCCTACTCGCCTTCCCCACCCGAACACATCTCCTCTACTTTATCGTATCGTTGTCCGTCTCTTTCTAGGAGAATGAGACATTCAATATTCGCCATACAAAATGTATGGGAAAATAAATTCCGCCATTTTGAATTTTTTTTCTATTTATCGAGTAGACCTTTGGATCCTGATCCTCTTTTGCCACGAAACCGCACCTCCATCTTTTATACCCTCCGAGCTGGACGCCGGCGAAATTTGTATGGCGGCCATCTTTTTTTCACCATTTTGAATTTTTTTTCAGCTTTTTGGCAATTGGATGACGTCATGAATGACATTTGCTCGAGCACCCCCCACCTATCTTCAATACCTTAAGCGGGCCCTCCACCCGTCTCCGAAACCCTCAATCATCAGCTCTCTCCATAATTTTGGCTTACTAAGTTTTTGTTTTCTATCTGACACCATCAGTGAAAAAAAAATTTTTCATACAAAATTTTACAGGAGTTTCTTAGTCTCGAATCTCGAAAATCTCCCCAAAAGTGGCAACACCGGTTGCACATCTCCATACTATCAGCCGAGATACACAATCGATTCATACATATTGACTTTCCAAAATGTTGCCAACTGCCTCAAAAACGTGATCAAAATTTCGAAAAATTCAAAAAATTACAAAATGGCCGCCAACTCGTTTTGCAGAAATAAATTACATCGTTGTATAACTTTTCCAATAACTACAGGATATACCGCTCCCGTTGACGTTTCAATCTCTCATCTCGCTCGCACCCAAGCGAACCTATCGTCCCTGAAAAAAGACCATGTCGAAAATCACGTTTTCTTTGATTAATTCCAGTGTTGCCAGTTTCCGGTGACGAAAATATCCAAATGTCATTTGTACGAGCAAAACACGTAATCGCTCATACTCGGATTTTGCTAAAAGTGCGTATTTCGATTTTTTACAATTTCCCGAAAATCTTGAAATTTTCCCAAAAAATGGGGTAATTTTTTTCCTCCAATCTATACCTCGAGCCTATACGTACAATCGCTTCATAGAAGCCGAATCGCTCCGATGTTGCCAACTTTGAGATATTTAACTTTTAAAATTGCGTTTTTTCGTACCTCGAACAAAACGGCCGCCATGACAACCGCCATCTTGAATTTTTAAAAACCACTACCGTTCTGTCAAAATACAGGATAGTCGTGGGCGAATCACGAAAAAATAATTATCCTAGACTACCCCGTTTGGGATCTGTGGCACCGCGGTTGGGGGTCGAAAAATGAAAATTTTGAAAAAGCTCCAGCTCAGCCGCCATTTTGTTTTTCCAATTTTTTCTACTTTTTTTTATTAATTTTTAACCAATTTCTTTAAAGATTGTAAAATTCGATGAAATCGGTTGGAAAACGACGGAGCTGCAAAAATCACGTCAGCCGCCATCTTGTTTTTCCGAAATGTCATAATTTTTCCCCAGAGGGTTCCCGAATCCGAACACATCTCCCCTGCATCACTATATCATTTTCCGTCTCCTTCTAGGAGAACAATTATGTCAATGAGTCAGTGAGTCAGTCAGTGAGTGGTAATCGAGCTATATATAGTATAACTAGTGTTTTGCTCGGTGCGCGAGCTGCTAAAGCAGCTCGCGTGACGTGGTTAGGTTGACAAGTATTAAAACGAATTTATTTATTAAAATACGCAATTCACCACAAAAATCCACAAAACGACACCCATATCGATTTTTTTCTTAAAAAGTGCATGTCCGCCATCTTGGATTTCAAAATAAATGTCGTTATCAAAATCAGCACGCCGGAAAACTCTGAAAACGACATCCATATCATTTTTTGTAAAAACGGGGTAGTTGAGGTTAATAAAGTAGGGTGCGTGGGTGCGCGGACCACTTAAGTGGTCTGCGAGCATGCAGAGTTTGTTCCACCGAGTAGACCTTCGGATCCTGATCATCTTTTGCCGAGAAACCAGTCTTCCATCTTTTATACCCTCCGAGATAGACACCGACGAAGTTTGTGTGGCGGCCATCTTGTTTTTCCAAATTTTTCCACTATTTCCATTAATCGTTTACTACTTTCTTCCAAGATTGCGAGTTTCAACGAAATCGGTCGAAAAACAATAGAGTTGCAAAAATCATATAGGCCGCCATCTTGTTTTTCTGAAATATCATAATTTTCCCCTACTCATATCGCGCATCCGAACATATCTCCCATACATCAATGTATCGTTTTCTGTCTCTTTCTAGGAGAATGAGGCATTCAATATTCGCCATACAAAATGTATGGAAAAAAAAATTCCGCCATTTTGGATTTTTTTTCTATTCATCGAGTAGACCTTCGGATCCTGATCATCTCTTGCCAAAACCTCACTTCCATCTTTTATACCCTCCGAGCTGGACACCAGCGAAATTTGTATGGCGGCCATTTTTTCTTCGCCATTTTGAATTTTTTTTCAGCTTTTTGGCAATTGGATGACGTCATGAATGACATTTGCTCGAGCACCCCCCACCTATCTTCAATACCTTAAGCGGGCCCTCCACCCGTCTCCGAAACCCTCAATCATCAGCTCTCTCCATAATTTTGGCTTACTAACTTTTTGTTTTCTATACGACACCATCAGTGAAAAAAAAATTTTCATACAAAATTTTACAGGAGTTTCTTACCCTACTTTGTCACCCTACTTTATTAACCTCAACTACCCCGTTTTTACAAAAAATGATATGGATGTCGTTTTCAGGGTTTTCCAGGGTGCTGATTATGATAACGACATTTATTTTGAAATCCAAGATGGCGGACATGCATTTTTTAAGAAAAATTTCGATATAGGTGTCCTTTTATGGTGTTTTTGGGGTGAATTTTGTATCTTAATAAATAAATTCGTTTTAATACTTATCAACCTAACCACGTCACGCGAGCTGCTTTAGCAGCTCGCGCACCGAGCAAAACACTAGTTATACTATATATAGCTCGATTACCACTGACTGACTCACTGACTCATTGACATAATTGTTCTCCTAGAAAGAGACGGAAAGTGATATTGTGATGAAGGGGAGTTGTGTTCGGGTGGGAAATTCGACTGGGGAAAAATTATGACATTTCAGAAAAACAAGATGGCGGCCGATGTGATTTTTGCAGCTCCGTTGTTTTCCAACCGATTTCATCGAATTTTACATTCTTTAAAGAAAGTAGTAAACGATTAATAGAAAATGTAGAAAAAATTGGAAAAACAAGATGGCGGCCGAGCCGTAGCGTTTTGAATATTTTCATTTTTCGACCCCGAACCGCGGCGCCACAGATCCGAGACGGGGTAATCGAGGATAATTATTTTTTTTGCTTTCGCCCAAGATTATCCTTAATTTTGACAGAACGGGAGTGGTTTTTAAAAATTCAAGATGGCGGCTGTCATGGCGGCCGTTTTTTTCGAGGTACGAAAAAACGCAATTTTAAAAGTTAAATATCTCAAAGTTGGCAACATCGGAGCGATTCGGTTTCTGTGAAGCGATTGTACGTATAGGCTTGAAGTATAGATTGGAGGAAAAAAATTACCCCATTTTTAGGGAAATTTCAAGATTTTCGGGAAATTGTAAAAAATCGAAATACGGACTTTTCGCAAAATCCGAGTATGAGCGATTACGTGTTTTGCTCGTGCAAATGACATTTAGGTACTTTGGTTACCAGAGACTGGCAACACTGGAATTTATCAAAGTAAAAGTGATTTTCGACACGGTCTTTTTCACGGTATCCCCTTTCGCGTGGGTGCGAGCGAGAGGCAAGATTGAAACGTCATCGGGAGCGGTATATCCTGTAGTTAATAGGAAAATTATGAAACCGTGTAAAATCTTTCTGTGAAACGAGCTGGCGGCCATTATGTATTTTTTTTAACTTTTCGAAATTTTGATCAAGTTTTTGAGGCAGTTGGCAACATTTTGGAAAGTCAATATGTATGAATCGATTGTGTATCTCGGCTGGCAGTATAGAGATATGCAACCGGTGTTGCCAGTTTTGGGGAGATTTTCGAGATTTTCAACTAAGAAACTCCTGTAAAATTTTGTATGAAAATTTTTTTTTCACTGATGGTGTCGTATAGAAAACAAAAAGTTAGTAAGCCAAAATTATGGAGAGAGCTGATGATTGAGGGTTTCGGAGACGGGTGGAGGGCCCGCTTAAGGTATTGAAGATAGGTGGGGGGTGCTCGAGCAAATGTCATTCATGACGTCATCCAATTGCCAAAAAGCTGAAAAAAAATTCAAAATGGCGAAGAAAAAATGGCCGCCATACAAATTTCGCGGGTGTCCAGCTCGGAGGGTATAAAAGATGGAAGTGAGGTTTTGGCAAGAGATGATCAGGATCCGAAGGTCTACTCGATGAATAGAAAAAAAATCCAAAATGGCGGAATTTTTTTTTCCATACATTTTGTATGGCGAATATTGAATGCCTCATTCTCCTAGAAAGAGACAGAAAACGATACATTGATGTATGGGAGATATGTTCGGATGCGCGATATGAGTAGGGGAAAATTATGATATTTCAGAAAAACAAGATGGCGGCCTATATGATTTTTGCAACTCTATTGTTTTTCGACCGATTTCGTTGAAACTCGCAATCTTGGAAGAAAGTAGTAAACGATTAATGGAAATAGTGGAAAAATTTGGAAAAACAAGATGGCCGCCACACAAACTTCGTCGGTGTCTATCTCGGAGGGTATAAAAGATGGAAGACTGGTTTCTCGGCAAAAGATGATCAGGATCCGAAGGTCTACTCGGTGGAACAAACTCTGCATGCTCGCGGACCACTTAAGTGGTCCGCGCACCCACGCACCCTACTTTATTAACCTCAACTACCCCGTTTTTACAAAAAATGATATGGATGTCGTTTTCAGAGTTTTCCGGCGTGCTGATTTTGATAACGACATTTATTTTGAAATCCAAGATGGCGGACATGCACTTTTTAAGAAAAAAATCGATATGGGTGTCGTTTTGTGGATTTTTGTGGTGAATTGCGTATTTTAATAAATAAATTCGTTTTAATACTTGTCAACCTAACCACGTCACGCGAGCTGCTTTAGCAGCTCGCGCACCGAGCAAAACACTAGTTATACTATATATAGCTCGATTACCACTCACTGACTGACTCACTGACTCATTGACATAATTGTTCTCCTAGAAGGAGACGGAAAATGATATAGTGATGCAGGGGAGATGTGTTCGGATTCGGGAACCCTCTGGGGAAAAATTATGACATTTCGGAAAAACAAGATGGCGGCTGACGTGATTTTTGCAGCTCCGTCGTTTTCCAACCGATTTCATCGAATTTTACAATCTTTAAAGAAATTGGTTAAAAATTAATAAAAAAAAGTAGAAAAAATTGGAAAAACAAAATGGCGGCTGAGCTGGAGCTTTTTCAAAATTTTCATTTTTCGACCCCCAACCGCGGTGCCACAGATCCCAAACGGGGTAGTCTAGGATAATTATTTTTTCGTGATTCGCCCACGACTATCCTGTATTTTGACAGAACGGTAGTGGTTTTTAAAAATTCAAGATGGCGGTTGTCATGGCGGCCGTTTTGTTCGAGGTACGAAAAAACGCAATTTTAAAAGTTAAATATCTCAAAGTTGGCAACATCGGAGCGATTCGGCTTCTATGAAGCGATTGTACGTATAGGCTCGAGGTATAGATTGGAGGAAAAAAATTACCCCATTTTTTGGGAAAATTTCAAGATTTTCGGGAAATTGTAAAAAATCGAAATACGCACTTTTAGCAAAATCCGAGTATGAGCGATTACGTGTTTTGCTCGTACAAATGACATTTGGATATTTTCGTCACCGGAAACTGGCAACACTGGAATTAATCAAAGAAAACGTGATTTTCGACATGGTCTTTTTTCAGGGACGATAGGTTCGCTTGGGTGCGAGCGAGATGAGAGATTGAAACGTCAACGGGAGCGGTATATCCTGTAGTTATTGGAAAAGTTATACAACGATGTAATTTATTTCTGCAAAACGAGTTGGCGGCCATTTTCCGAACCGAGCAGCAGTTCCACTGGCGATGACTGGTGGAAGTGGGGATCTGCTAAACTTAAGCCGGTGGCTAGGTCTTTCACCGAATCATCCAAGGTCACCGTAGGTAATTTTCCTATAACCGTTTGCATACACAAAACAGGAGTAGTAATTTTAGGAAATCTTTTATTTATCGGAGAAAATGTCACCGAAGACCGACCGATTATAGTTGAGGTTGTTTCAATACCTCCAACACCCATGATCCGTTCGCTGCACGGATCTAAACATATGCCCAACCTGCCCACTAAATCTGTACTAATTAAAGACCCCTGAGATCCACTGTCAAGTAAGGCTCTGGTCGAAACCCCCATTTCCGAATTTATTTCTGAATTAAAATAGACTTTGACTATAACAGTGGGTAAGAGTACAGTTAGTAAAGGGCAAGTGGGCGCCGAATCCTAGCGTCTGGTAGGTGAATAGAGGAGAGCACGATCGTCATCTCGCCTACCACTCTCATTCCGCTCGTCAGAACGCCCGTACCGAGGCTTATCACTACGATTTACATTAGGTGGGTCATCTCGCTGCTCCTCACGTCGTCGTGGAGGAGATGAGGTACGTTGAACGGGTGAAAGATCGCGAGGTGACTTGACCCTTCCGACGTTAGATTGCTGCCGAAAGCCCCCGCCCGTGCGAGGGGCTGACCGCTCGGCCGAGCTCCGATTATTATTATTATGTCGCTGTTGCACCCCCGACCGATTAAAACATAGCATCGGGTGATGCTTAGTGCTTCCACAGCTGCAATGAAGCTCCCGGCGGCAATCGCGGTAGCTGTGGTTCCCCAGACAGTGGAAACATAGACGTTCCTTGTCAACAAAATCTTTCCGTGCAAAAGGCGACATGGATTTAAACTCCGGACAAATTGTTAAGCTCGAATGTTTTGAATCCCCACAGCATATACACGGCTGCTTTACTTCAGCAGCGGCATAATGAACCGATCTGCGAGCGGGCTTCGCTTGCCTCGAATTATTATAGTCATACTGATTTGTTGATTCCAAATTCGCGCACTCGATTAAGCGGCATTCCGTTTCTAAAAATTCAACTAAGTCCGAATATTTAGGTATGGTATCCGATTCGCAACCAAATTTTTGTTCAAAACGAGATTTAAGTGACGCTGGTAATTTTGATAGACATATGTGTAAAAGTATAAACGACCATTCCGAAACAGGAAAACCGAGACGCTCTAATTGATTAACCGCCATAATCAGTGGATTTAAAAATTGTGACCGAAGACCGCTAAGCCGACCCGAAATAGTAGGTAATTTTAAAATTTGGTCAACGTGTACGTCACCTAAACGCCGAGTGTTCTGATACCGTTTCATTAAAAGATCACGGGCAATACTATATCCTTCATCCGCAATCTTGAGGTGTTGGACCAATCCACGGGGTTCACCGGATAAACACGACATCAAGTATGCCAGTTTCTGTGCCGGTGACAAATCTGAACGTTTATCGACCAGACTATCAAATAGATTGTTAAACCCCACCCATTGGTCCATCTCCCCAGCAAAGGACGGAAGCCGAAGGGCTGGCAAACGTGACAGCAGCGCGTCCAGATCGGCGACCTCCGATCTAGCATTTACCGTAGAACTGCTAGAATTCGCAGGAGCCTCTTCTAACTTAATCGACATTAGTCTATCAAAAGCTTCTAAAGCACGTGCATAATCTGCGCGGGCTCCCAGAACTATTTCCCTCTCAGCTGGAACACCCTCATCCACCAACTCAAGGATGCGCTGATATGAGTTTTCCAAATTCATGAACTCCGAATTCACAGTCAGAAGTCGTACTGATAAGCGCCTTGAATGGTCAGGCCTATCTATAAGGTCCGCGCTGTCCAACAACCATTGTAGCTTAACCCTAAACTGGGACCAATTCGCTCTGACAGACATCTTTAATGCATAAAAGAATCCAAGAAAAACCGAAAATCCGTAAAATACCGAAATAATTAAAAAATTACCGAAATAATAAAATACCGAAATAATGAAATACGTAAAACACCGAAATAATTAAAACATAACCGAATTAATAAAATACCACATTCAAATCATTTACGATTTCCAAAAATCACCAAGAACCCATGTGTCGGCCTCAACAAAATCAGTACGTGAGTAGCCGCCTTACAATATAGGTACGTGAGGTGCCACCTTAACGTGTCTTCGTAACCAACCCGCGATAATTTTATTTTTACCGAGAGGTAGGTAGATAGAAAAACTTTTGAAACTCGTATTATAACCAAAAAATATCGTGTTTTAATCACGAAAAAGACCGAAAACCACGCTCTGCTACCAAATGTTTCGTCCGCGGTTCGCGGAGCTCCCCAGAAACCCCAAAATTCCTAATCAATCGCTGTATAGTGAGTAGGGCATGCAGGTACCTCGTGCAGTGCTCTTCGTTGCCGGCGAATATCGGGCCCGATTCTTCTTGCTTCTTGCTTGATGCACTTTAGTGTGTTTAGTGGGTGTGGTGGAATGTGGTATTGAACTCTAACCGAAATTAAATTAACAATTATGCCGAGAGAAGGCAGCGAGTCGCGGCCGCTCCAACCGAAAACCGATGAATGAATTTGACAGTGACACTGTCACCTGTCAGACGACAAACGACAGCTGGAGTTGCCGCTTAAAGAATAATTACCAAACACATCTCCCCTACATTATCGTATCGTTTTCCGTCTCTTTCTAGGAGAATGAGACATTCAATATTCGCCATACAAAATGTATGGGAAAAAAAATCCGCCATTTTGATTTTTTTTTTCTATTCATCGAGTAGACCTTCGGACCCTGATCATCTCTTGCCAAGAAACCACACTTCCATCTTTTATACCCTCCGAGCTGGACACCGGCGAAATTTGTATGGCGGCCATCTTTTCTTCGCCATTTTGAATTTTTTTTCAGCTTTTTGGCAATTGGATGACGTCATAAATGACATTTGGTCGAGCACCCCCCACCTATCTTCAATACCTTGAGCGGACCCTTCACCCGTCTCCGACATCCTCGATCATCAGCTATTTCCAAATTTTTCCTCGATTTTTTTTTGTTTTCTATACGAAACCATCAGTGAAAAAAAATATTTTCATACAAAATTTTACAGGAGGAGTTTTTGGGGAGAATCTCGAAAATCTCCCCAAATGTGGCAACACTGTTTACATATTTCGATACTGCTGGTTGAGTCACACAATCGATTGATACATGTCGACTTTCCAAAATGTTGCCAACTGCCTCAAAAACGTGATCAAAATTTCGGAAAATTTGAAGAAAATACAAAATGGCCACCAACTCTTTTTGCAGAAGCAAATTAGGTAATTTTAAAAACTTTCCTATTAACTACAGGATATACCGCTCCCGATGACGTTTCAATCTCTCCTCTCGCTCGCACCCACGCGAAATGATCGTCCCTGAAAAAAGACCATGTCGAAAATCACTTTTTCTTTGATAAATTCCAGTGTTGCCAGTCTTCGGCGACAAAAATACCCAAATGTCATTTGTACGAGCAAAACACGTAATCGCTCATACTCGGATTTTGCTAAAAGTGCGTATTTCGATTTTTTATAATTTCCCGAAAATCTTGAAATTTCCCGAAAAATGGGGTAATTTTTTCCCACCGATCTATACCTCGAGTCCATACGTACAATCGCTTCATAGGAACCGAATCACTCCGATGTTGCCAACTTTGAGATATTTAACTTTTAAAATTGCGTTTTTTCGTACCTCGAACAAAACGGCCGCCATGACAGCCGCCATCTTGAATTTTGAAAAACCACTCTCGTTCTTTCAAAATACAGGATAGTCGGGGGCGAAACCAGAAAAAATAATTATCCACGACTACCCCGTTTGGGATCTGTGGCGCCGCGGTTCGGGGTCGAAAAATGAAAATTTTGAAAACGCTCCGGCTCGGCCGCCATCTTGTTTTCCCAATTTTTTCCCCATTTTCTGTTAACCGTTTACAACTTTCTTCAAAGTTTGCAAAACTCAACGAAATCGGTTGGAATACAAAAAAGCTGCAAAAATCACCTCGGCCGCCATCTTGTTTTTCTGAAATGTCATAATTTTTCCCCAGAGGGTTCCCGAAACCGAACACAACTCTCCTACATCACTATATCATTTTCCTTCTCTTTCTAGGAGAACAATTATGTCAGTGAGTGAGTGAGTGGTAATCGAGCTATATATAGTATAATAACTAGTTTTTGCTCGGTGCGCGAGCTGCTAAAGCAGCTCACGTGACGTGGTAAGGTTAACTTTTTTATTATATAAAACCAAATTGATTTATTAAGATAATTCACCCCGAAAAACCCCATAAAATGACAGGCATTTCTATTTTTTGTAGAAAATGTAAGTCCGCAATCTTGGATTTGAAAATAAATGTCATTATCAAAATCAGCACCCTGGAAACCCTGAAAACGATATCCATATTATTTTTTGTAAATTAGGATAATAAGTTAGTAGGGTGCGTGGGTGCGCGGACCACTAAAGTGGTCCGCGAGCATGCAGCGTTTGTTCCACCGAGTAGACCTTCGGACCCTGATCATCTTTTGCCAAGAAACCACTCTTCCATCTTTTATAGCCTCCGAGATAGACACCGACGAAATTTGTACGGCGGCCATTTTGTTTTTCCAAAATTTTCCACTTTTTCTATTAATCGTTTAGTACATTCTTCAAAGATTGCGAGTTTCAACGAAATCGGTTGGAAAACAAAAGAGTTGCAAAAATCACGTCGGTCGCCATCTTGTTTTTCTGAAATTTCATAATTTTCCCCTACTCATATCGCGCATCCGAACATATCTCCCAAACATCAATGTATCGTTTTCCGTCTCTTTCTAGGAGAATGAGACATTCATAATCGCCATACAAAATGTATGGAAAAATAAATTCCGCCATTTTGAATTTTTTTTCTATTCATCGAGTAGACCTTCGGATCTTGATTCTCTTTTGCCAAGAAACCACACTTCCATCTTTTATACCCTCCGAGCTGGACACCGGTGAAATTTGTATGGCGGCCATTTTTTCTTCGCCATTTTGAATTTTTTTTCAGCTTTTTGGCAATTGGATGACGTCATGAATGACATTTGGTCGAGCACCCCCCACCTATCTTCAATACCTTGAGCGGACCCTTCACCCGTCTCCGACATCCTCGATCATCAGCTATTTCCAAATTTTTCCTCGATTTTTTTTTTGTTTTCTATATGAAACCATCAGTGAAAAAAAATAATTTCATACAAAATTTTACAGGAGGAGTTTTTGGGGAAAATCTCGAAAATTTCCCCAAATGTGGCAACACTGTTTACATATTTCGATACTGCTGGTTGAGTCACACAATCGATTGATACATGTCGACTTTCCAAAATGTTGCCAACTGCCACAAAAACATGATCAAAATATCGGAAAATTTAAAGAAAATACAAAATGGCCACCAACTCTTTTTGCAGAAGCAAATTAGATAATTTTACAACTTTCCTATTAACTACAGGATATACCGCTCCCGATGACGGTTCAATCTCTCCTCTCGCTTGCACCCACGCGAAACGATCGCCCCTAAAAAAAGACCACGTCGAAAATAACTTTTTTTTTGATAAATTCCAGTGTTGCCAGTCTCCGGCGACGAAAATACTCAAATGTCATTTGTACGAGCAAAACACGTAATCGTTCATACTCGGATTTTGCAAAAAGTCCGTATTTCGATTTTTTACATTTTCCCAAAAACCTTGAAATTTCCCGAAAAATGGGGTAATTTTTCCCCACCAATCTATACCTCGAGTCTATACGTACAACCGCTTCATAGAAGCCGAATCGCTCCGATGTTGGCAACTTTGAGATATTTAACTTTTAAAATTGCGATTTTTCGTGTCTCTAACATAATGGCCGCCACGACAGCCGCCATCTTGAATTATTAAAAACTACTCCCGTTCTGTCAAAATTCAGGATAATCGTAGACGAAACCAGAACAAAATAATTATTATCGATTTCCCGTTTCGGATCTGTGGCGCCGCGGTTCGGGGTCGAAAAATCAAAATTTTGAAAACGCTACGGCTCGGCCGCCATCTTGTTTTTCCAATTTTTTCTACTTTTTTTATCAATCATTTACTACTTTCTTCAAAGATTGCAAAATTCAACGAAATCGGTTGGAAAACAACGGAGCTGCAAAAATCACGTCGGCCGCCATCTTGTTTTTCCGAAAAGTCATAATTTTTCCCCAGAGGGTTCCCGAATCCAAACACATCTCCTCTACATCACTATATCATTTTCCTTCTCTTTCTAGGAGAACAATTATGTCAATGAGTCAGTCAGTCAGTGGTAATCGAGCTATATATAGTATAATAACTAGTTTTTGCTCGGTGCGCGAGCTGCTAAAGCAGCTCACGTGACGTGGTAAGGTAAACTTTATTATATAAAACCAAATTGATTTATTAAGATACATAATTCACCCCGAAAAACCCCATAAAATGACAGGCATTTCTATTTTTTGTAGAAAATGTAAGTCCGCCATCTTGGATTTGAAAATAAATGTCATTATCAAAATCAGCACCCAGGAAAACCCTGAAAACGATATCCATATTATTTTTTGTAAATTAGGATAATAATTTAGTAGGGTGCGTGGGTGCGCGGACCACTAAAGTGGTCCGCGAGCATGCAGAGTTTGTTTCACCGAGTAGACCTTCGGATCCTGATCATCTTTTGCCAAGAAACCACTCTTCCATCTTTTATTGCCTCCGAGATAGACACCGACGAAATTTGTACGGCGGCCATCTTGTTTTTCCAAAAAATTCCACTTTTTCTATCAATCGTTTACTACTTTCTTCAAAGATTGCGAGTTTCAACGAAATCGGTTGGAAAACAAAAGAGTCACAAAAATCACATAGGCCGCCATCTTGTTTTTCTGAAATGTCATAATTTTTCCCTACTCGCCTCCCCCACCCGAACACATCTCCCCTACATTATCGTATCGTTTTCCGTCTCTTTCCAGGAGAATGAGACATTCAATATTCGCCATACAAAATGTATGGAAAAATAAATTCCGCCATTTTGAATTTTTTTTCTATTCATCGAGTAGACCTTCGGATCTTGATTCTCTTTTGCTACGAAACCACAGCTCCATCTTTTATACCCTCCGAGCTGGACACCAGCGAAATTTGTATGGCAGCCATCTTTTTTTTGCCATTTTGAATTTTTTTCCAGCTTTTTGGCAATTGGATGACGTCATGAATGACATTTGCTCGAGCACCCCCCACCTATCTTCAATACCTTGAGCGGGCCCTCCACCCGTCTCCGAAACCCTCAATCATCAGCTCTCTCCAAAATTTTGGCTTACTAACTTTTTGTTTTCTATACGACACCATCAGCGAAAAAAAAAATTTTCATACAAAATTTTACAGGAGTTTTCTAGTTGAAAATCTCGAAAATCTCCCCAAATGTGGCAACACCGGTTGCATATCTCCATACTGCCAGCCGAGATACACAATCGATTCATACATATTGACTTTCCAAAATGTTGCCAACTGCCTCAAAAAAATGATCAAACTTTCGAAAAATTAAAAAAAATACAAAATGGCCGCCAACTCGTTTTATAGAAATAAATTACATCGTTGTACAACTTTTCCAATAACTACAGGGTATACCGCTCCCGATGACGTTGCAATCTCTCCTCTCGCTTGCACCCACGCGAAACGATCGCCCCTGGAAAAACACCACGTCGAAAATCACGTTTTCTTTGATAAATTCCAGTGTTGCCAGTCTTTGGCGACAAAAATACCCAAATGTCATTTGTACGAGCAAAACACGTAATCGCTCATACTCAGATTTTTCAAAAAGCCCGTATTTCGATTTTTTACAATTTCCCGAAAATCTTGAAATTTCCCCAAAAAATGGGGTAATTTTTTTCCTCCAATCTATACCTCGAGCCTATACGTACAATCGCTTCATAGAAGCCGAATCGCTCCGATGTTGCCAACTTTGAGATATTTAACTTTTAAAATGGCGTTTTTTCGTACCTCTAACATAACGGCCGCCACGACAGCCGCCATCTTGAATTTTTAAAAACCACTCCCATTCCGTCAAAATTCAGGATAACCATAGACGAAACCAGAAAAAAATAATTATTATCGATTTCCCGTTTCGGATCTGTGGCGCCGCGGTTCGGGGTCGAAAAATCAAAATATTGAAAACGCTACGGTTCGGCCGCCATCTTGTTTTTTCAATTTTTTCGACATTTCCCATTAATCGTTTACTATTTTCTTCAAAGATTGCAAAATTCGACGAAATCGGTTGGAAAACAACGGAGCTGCAAAAATCACGTCGGCCGCCATCTTGTTTTTCCGAAAAGTCATAATTTTTCCCCAGAGGGTTCCCAAATCCGAACACATCTCCCCTACATCATTATATCATTTTCCTTCTCTTTCTAGGAGAACAATTATGTCAATGAGTCAGTGGTAATTGAGCTATATATAGTATAACTAGTGTTTTGCTCGGTGCGCGAGCTGCTAAAGCAGCTCGCGTGACGTGGTAATGTTTAGCTTTATTGTATTCAACCGAATCGAGTTATTAAAATACACAATTCACCCCGAAATTCACCATAAAAAGACACCCATATCGATTTTTTTCTTAAAAAAGGCATGTCCGCCATCTTGGATTTGAAAATAAATGTCATTATCAAAATCAGCACCCTGGAAAACCCTGAAAACGACATCCATATTATTTTTTGTAGATTAGGATAATAATTTAGTAGGGTGCGTGAGTGCGCGGACCACTAAAGTGGTCCGCGAGCATGCAGAGCTTGTTCCACCGAGTAGACCTTCAGACCCTGATCATCTTTTGCCAAGAAACCACTCTTCCATCTTTTATAGCCTCCGAGATAGACACCGACAAAATTTGTACGGCGGCCATCTTGTTTTTCCAAAATTTTCCACTTTTTCTATTAAGCGTTTACTATATTCTTCAAGGATTGCGAGTTTCAACGACATCGGTTGGAAAACAAAAGAGTTGCAAAAATCACGTCAGTCGCCATCTTGTTTTTATGAAATGTCATAGTTTTTCCCTACTTGCCTCCCCCACCCAAACACATCTTCCAAACATCATCGTATCGTTTCTTGTCTCTTTCTAGGAAAATGAGGCATTCAATATTCGCCATACAAAATGTATGGAAAATTAAATTCCGCCATTTTGAATTTTTTTTCTATTCATCGAGTAAACCTTTGGATCCTGATCCTCTTTTGCCACGAAACCGCACCTCCATCTTTTATACCCTCCGAGCTGGACGCCGGCGAAATTTGTATGGCGGCCATCTTTTTTTCGCCATTTTGAATTTTTTTTCAGCTTTTTGGCAATTGGATGACGTCATGAATGACATTTGCTCGAGCACCCCCCACCTATCTTCAATACCTTAAGCGGGCCCTCCACCCGTCTCCGAAACCCTCAATCATCAGCTCTCTCCATAATTTTGGCTTACTAACTTTTTGTTTTCTATACGACACCATCAGTGAAAAAAAAATTTTTCATACAAAATTTTACAGGAGTTTTCTAGTTGAAAATCTCGAAAATCTCCCCAAAAGTGGCAACACCGGTTGCATATCTCCATACTGCAAGCCGAGATACACAATCGATTCATACATTCTGACTTTCCAAAATGTTGCCAACTGCCTCAAAAACGTAATCAAAATTTCGAAAAGTAAAAAAAAATACAAAATGGCCGCCAACTCGTTTCACAGAAAAATTTTACACCGTTTCATAATTTTCCTATTAACTACAGGATATACCGCTCCCGATGACGTTTCAATCTTTCCTCTCGCTTGCACCCACGCGAAAGGGGATACCGTGAAAAAGACCGTGTCGAAAATCACTTTTACTTTGATAAATTCCAGTGTTGCCAGTCTCCGGCGACAAAAATACCCAAATTTCATTTGTACGAGCAAAACACTTAATCGCTCATACTCGGATTTTGCGAAAAGTCCGTATTTCGATTTTTTACATTTTCACAAAAATCTTGAAATTTCCCGAAAAATGGGGTAATTTTTCCCCACCAATCTATACATCGAGTCTATACGTACAATCGCTTCATAGAAACCGAATCGCTCCAATGTTGCCAACTTTGAGATATTTAACTTTTAAAGTTGCGTTTTTTCGTACCTCTAACATAACGGCCGCCATGACAGCCGCCATCTTGAATTTTTAGAAACCACTCCCATTCTGTCAAAACACAGGATAATCGTGGGCGAAACCAGAAAAAATAATTATCCTCGATTACCCCGTCTTGGATCTGTGGCGCCGCGGTTCGGGGTCGAAAATTCAAAATTTTCAAAACGCTACGGTTCGGCCGCCATCTTGTTTTTCCAATTTTTTTCACATTTTCTATTAACCGTTTACTACTTTCTTCAAAGATTGCAAAATTCAACGAAATCGGTTGGAAAACAACGGAGCTGCAAAAATCACATCGGCCGCCATCTTGTTTTTCTGAAATGTCATAATTTTTCCCCAGAGGGTTCCCGAAACCGAACACAACTCCCCCACATCACTATATCATTTTCCGTCTCCTTCTAAGAGAACAATTATGTCAATGAGTCAGTGAGTCAGTCAGTGGTAATCGAGCTATATATAGTATAACTAGTGTTTTGCTCGGTGCGCGAGCTGCTAAAGCAGCTCTCGTGACGTGGTTAGGTTTATGAGTTGTGTTAAACCGATTTTTTTTATTAAGATACACAAATTACCCCGAAAACCCCATAAAACGACACCTATATATTGAGGTTAATAAAGTAGGGTGCGTGGGTGCGCGGACCACTAAAGTGGTCCGCGAGCATGCAGAGTTTGTTCCACCGAGTAGACCTTCGGACCCTAATCATCTTTTGCCAAGAAACCACTCTTCCATCTTTTATATTCTCCGAGATAGACACCGACGAAATTTGTACGGCGGCCATCTTGTTTTTCCAAAATTTTCCACTTTTTCTATTAATCGTTTACTACATTCTTTAAAGATTGCGAGTTTGAACGAAATCGGTTGGAAAACAAAAGAGTTGCAAAAATCATATAGGCCGCCATCTTGTTTTTCTGAAATGTCATAATTTTTCCCTACTCATATCGCGCTCCAAAACATATCTCCCCTACATTATCGTATCGTTATCCGTCTCTTTCTAGGAGAAAGAGACATTCAATATTCGCCATACAAAATGTATGGGAAAATAAATTCCGCCATTTTGAATTTTTTTTCTATTCATCGAGTAGACCTTTGGATCCTGATCCTCTTTTGCCACGAAACCGCACCTCCATCTTTTATACCCTCCGAGCTGGACGCCGGCGAAATTTGTATGGCGGCCATCTTTTCTTCGCCATTTTAAATTTTTTTCCAGCTTTTTGGCAATTGGATGATGTCATGAATGACATTTGCTCGAGCACCCCCCGCCTATCTTCAATACCTTAAGCGGGCCCTTCACCCATTTCCGATATCCTCAATCATCAGCTCTCTCCATAATTTTGGCTTACTAAGTTTTTGTTTTCTATCTGACACCATCAGTGAAAAAAAAAATTTTCATACAAAATTTTACAGGAGTTTTTTAGTTGAAAATCTCGAAAATCTCCCCTAAAGTGGCAACACCGGTTGCATATCTCCATACTGCAAGCCGAGATACACAATCGATTCATACATACTGACTTTCCAAAATGTTGCCAACTGCCTCAAAAACGTGGTCAAAATTTCGAAAAATAAAAAAAAATACAAAATGGCCGCCAACTCGTTTCACAGAAAGATTTTACACGGTTTCATAATTTTCCTATTAACTACAGGATATACCGCGCCCGACGACGTTTCAATATTTCCTCTCGCTTGCACCCACGCGAAAGGGGATACCGTGAAAAAGACCGTGTCGAAAATCACTTTTACTTTGATAAATTCCAGTGTTGCCAGTCTCCGGTAACAAAAATACTTAAATGTCATTTGTACGAGCAAAACACGTAATCGCTCATACTTGAATTTTGCTAAAAGTGCGTATTTCGATTTTTTACAATTTCCCGAAAATCTTGAAATTTCCCCAAAAATGGGGTAATTTTTTTACTCCAATCTATACCTCGAGCCTATACGTACAATCGCTTGATAGAAGCCAAATCGCTCCGATGTTGCCAACTTTGAGATATTTAACTTTTAAAATTGCGTTTTTTCGTACCTCGAACAAAACGGCCGCCATGACAGTCGCCATTTTGAATTTTTTAAAACCACTCCCATTCTGTCAAAATACAGGATAATCGTGGGCGAAACACGAAAAAATAGTTATCCTCGACTACCCCGTCTCGGATCTGTGGCGCCGCGGTTCGGGGTCGAAAAATCAAAAATTTTGAAACGCTACGACTCAGCCGCCATCTTGTTTTTCCAATTTTTTCGACATTTTCTGTTAATCATTTACTACTTTCTACAAAGTTTGCAAAATTTAACAAAATCGATTGGAAAACAACGGAGCTGCAAAAATCACATCGGCCGCCATCTTGTTTTTCCGAAATGTCATAATTTTTCCCCAGTCGAATCCCGCATCCGAACACATCTCCCCTACATCATTATATCATTTTCCGTCTCTTTCTAGGAGAACAATTATGTCAATGAGTCAGTGAGTCAGTGGTAATCGAGCTATATATAGTATAACTAGCTTTTGCTCGGTGCGCGAGCTGCTAAAGCAGCTCGCGTGACGTGGTAAGGTTAACTTTATTTTATAAAACCAAATTGATTTATTAAGATACATAATTCACCCCGAAAAAACCCATAAAATGACAGGCATTTCTATTTTTTGTAGAAAATGTAAGTCCGCCATCTTGGATTTAAAAATAAATGTCATTATCAAAATCAGCACCCTGGAAAACCCTGAAAACGACATCCATTTTATTTTTTGTAGATTAGGATAATAATTTAGTAGGGTGCGTGGGTGCGCGGACCACTAAAGTGGTCCGCGAGCATGCAGAGATTGTTTCACAATTAGACCTTCGGACGCTGATCATCTTTTGCCAAGAAACCACTCTTCCATCTTTTATAGCCTCCGAGATAGACACCGACGAAATTTTTACGGCGGCCATCTTGTTTTTCCAAAATTTTCCACTTTTTCTATTAATCGTTTACTATATTCTTCAAAGATAGCGAGTTTCAACGAAATCGGTTGGAAAACAAAAGAGTTGCAAAAATCATATAGGCCGCCATCTTGTTTTTCTGAAATGTCATAATTTTCCCCTACTCATATCGCGCATCCGAACATATCTCCCATACATCAATGTATCGTTTTCTGTCTCTTTCTAGGAGAATGAGGCATTCAATATTCGCCATACAAAATGTATGGAAAAAAAAATCCGCCATTTTGGATTTTTTTTCTATTCATCGAGTAGACCTTCGGATCCTGATCATCTCTTGCCAAGAAACCTCACTTCCATCTTTTATACCCTCCGAGCTGGACACCGGCGAAATTTGTATGGCGGCCATCTTTTCTTCGCCATTTTGAATTTTTTTTCAGCTTTTTGGCAATTGGATGACGTCATGAATGACATTTGCTCGAGCACCCCCCGCCTATCTTCAATACCTTAAGCGGGCCTTCCACCCGTCTCCGAAACCCTCAATCATCAGCTCTCTCCATAATTTTGGCTTACTAAGTTTTTGTTCTCTATACGACACCATCAGTGGAAAAAAAAATTTTCATACAAAATTTTACAGGAGTTTCTTAGTTGAAAATCTCGAAAATCTCCCCAAAAGTGGCAACACCGGTTGCATATCTCCATACTGCAAGCCGAGATACACAATCGATTCATACATATTGACTTTCCAAAATGTTGCCAACTGCCTCAAAAACGTGATCAAAATTTCGAAAAATTAAAAAAAATACAAAATGGCCGCCAACTCGTTTCACACAAAGATTTTACACGGTTTCATAATTTTCCTATTAACTACAGGATATACTGCTCCCGATGACGTTTCAATCTTTCCTCTCGCTCGCACCCACACGAAAGGGGATACCGTGAAAAAGACCGTGTCGAAAATCACTTTTACTTTGATAAATTCCAGTGTTGCCAGTCTCCGGTGACAAAAATACCCAAATGTCATTTGTACGAGCAAAACACATAATCACTCATACTCGGATTTTGCTAAAAGTGCGTATTTCTATTTTTTACAATTTCCCGAAAATCTTGAAATTTCCCTAAAAGTGGGGTAATTTTTTCCCTTCGATCTTTACCCCGAGTCTAGACGTACAACCGCTTCATAGAAGCCGAATCGCTCCGATGTTGCCAGCTTTGAGATATTTAACTTTTAAAATTGCGATTTTTCGTACCTCTAACTTAACGGCCGCCATGACAGCCGCCATCTTGAATTTTTAAAAACCACTCCCGTTTTGTCAAAATACAGGATAATTGTGGGCGAAACACGAAAAAATAATTATCCTCGACTTCTCCGTCTTGGATCAGTGGCGCCGCGGTTAGGGATCGAAAAATCAAAATTTTGAAAACACTACGGTTCGGCCGCCATCTTGTTTTTTCAATTTTTTCGACATTTTCCATTAATCGTTTACTATTTTCTTCAAATATTGCAAAATTCAACGAAATCGGTTGGAAAACAACGGAGCTGCAAAAATCACGTCGGCCGCCATCTTGTTTTTCCGAAATGTCATAATTTTTCCCCAGAGGGTTCCCGAAACCGAACACAACTCCCCCACATCATTATATCATTTTCCGTCTCCTTCTAGGAGAACAATTATGTCAATGAGTCAGTCAGTCAGTGGTAATCGAGCTATATATAGTATAATAACTAGTTTTTGCTCGGTGCGCGAGCTGCTAAAGCAGCTCACGTGACGTGGTAAGGTTAACTTTATTATATAAAACCAAATTGATTAATTAAGATAATTCACCCCGAAAAACCCCATAAAATGACAGGCATTTCTATTTTTTGTAGAAAATGTAAGTTCGCCATCTTGGATTTGAAAATAAATGTCATTATCAAAATCAGCACCCTGGAAACCCTGAAAACGATATCCATATTATTTTTTGTAAATTAGGATAATAAGTTAGTAGGGTGCGTGGGTGCGCGGACCACTAAAGTGGTCCGCGAGCATGCAGCGTTTGTTCCACCGAGTAGACCTTCGGACTCTGATCATCTTTTGCCAAGAAACCACTCTTCCATCTTTTATAGCCTCCGAGATAGACACCGACGAAATTTGTACGGCGGCCATTTTGTTTTTCCAAAATTTTCCACTTTTTCTATTAATCGTTTAGTACATTCTTCAAAGATTGCGAGTTTCAACGAAATCGGTTGGAAAACAAAAGAGTTGCAAAAATCACGTCGGTCGCCATCTTGTTTTTCTGAAATTTCATAATTTTCCCCTACTCATATCGCGCATCCAAACATATCTCCCATACATCAATGTATCGTTTTCCGTCTCTTTCTAGGAGAATGAGACATTCATAATCGCCATACAAAATGTATGGAAAAATAAATTCCGCCATTTTGAATTTTTTTTCTATTCATCGAGTAGACCTTCGGATCTTGATTCTCTTTTGCCAAGAAACCACACTTCCATCTTTTATACCCTCCGAGCTGGACACCGCTGAAATTTGTATGGCGGCCATCTTTTCTTCGCCATTTTGAATTTTTTTTCAGCTTTTTGGCAATTGGATGACGTCATGAATGACATTTGCTCGAGCACCCCCCACCTATCTTCAATACCTTAAGCGGACCCTTCACCCGTCTCCGATATCCTCAATCATCAGCTTTCTCCATAATTTTGGCTTACTAAGTTTTTGTTTTCTATATAACACCATCAGTGAAAAAAAAAATTTTCATACAAAATTTTACAGGAGTTTCTTAGTTGAAAATCTCGAAAATCTCCCCAAAACTGGCAACACCGGTTACATATCTCCATACTGCCAGCCGAGATACACAATCGATTCGTACATATCGACTTTCCAAAATGTTGCCAACTGCCTCAAAAACGTGGTCAAAATTTCGAAAAATAAAAAAAAATACAAAATGGCCGCCAACTCGTTTCACAGAAAGATTTTACACGGTTTCATAATTTTCCTATTAACTACAGGATATACCGCGCCCGATGACGTTTCAATCTTTCCTCTCGCTCGCACCCACGCGAAAGGGGATACCGTGAAAAAGACCGTGTCGAAAATCACTTTTACTTTGATAAATTCCAGTGTTGCCAGTCTCCGGTGACAAAAATACCCAAATGTCATTTGTACGAGCAAAACACGTAATCACTCATACTCGGATTTTGCTAAAAGTGCGTATTTCGATTTTTTACAATTTCCCGAAAATCTTGAAATTTCCCTAAAAATGGGGTAATTTTTTCCCACCGATCTATACCTCGAGTCTATACGTACAACCGCTTCATAGAAGCCGAATCGTTCCGATGTTGCCAACTTTGAGATATTTAACTTTTAAAATTGCGTTTTTTCGTACCTCGAACAAAACGGCCGCCATGACAGCCGCCATCTTGAATTTTTAAAAACCACTCCCGTTCTGTCAAAATACAGGATAATCGTGGGCGAAACCAAAAAAAAATATTATCCTCGATTACCCCGTCTCGGATCTGTGGCGCCGCGGTTCGGGGTCGAAAAATCAAAATTTTCAAAACGCTGCGGCTCGGCCGCCATCTTGTTTTTTCAATTTTTTCGACATTTCCCAGTAATCGTTTACTACTTTCTTCAAAGTTTGCAAAATTCAACGAAATCGGTTGGAAAACAACGGAGCTGCAAAAATCACCTCGGCCGCCATCTTGTTTTTCTGAAATGTCATAATTTTTCCCCAGAGGGTTCCCGAATCTGAACACAACTCCTCTACATCACTATATCATTTTCCTTCTCTTTCTAGGAGAACAATTATGTCAATGAGTGAGTCAGTGAGTGGTAATCGAGCTATATATAGTATAATAACTAGTGTTTCGCTCGGTGCGCGAGCTGCTAAAGCAGCTCGCGTGACGTGGTTCGGTTGAATTTATTTATTAAGATGCACAATTCACCCCGAAAAACCCGTAAAACGACACCCATATCGATTTTTTCTTAAAAAATGCATGTCCGCCATCTTGGATTTCAAAATAAATGTCGTTATCAAAATCAGCACCCTGGAAAACTCTGAAAACGACATCCATATCATTTTTTGTAAAAACGGGGTAGTTGAGGTTAATAAAGTAGGGTGCGTGGGTGCGCGGACCACTAAAGTGGTCCGTGAGCATGCAGAGTTTGTTCCACCGAGTAGACCTTCGGACCCTGATCATCTTTTGCCAAGAAACCACTCTTCCATCTTTTATAGCCTCCGAGATAGACACCGACAAAATTTGTACGGCGGCCATCTTGTTTTTCCAAAATTTTCCACTTTTTCTATTAATCGTTTCCTACATTCTTTAAAGATTGCGAATTTCAACGAAATCGGTTGGAAAACAAAAGAGTTGCAAAAATCATATAGGCCGCCATCTTGTTTTTCTGAAATGTCATAATTTTTCCCTACTTGCCTCCCCCACCCGAACACATCTCCCCTACATTATTGTATCGTTTTCTGTCTCTTTCTAGGAGAATGAGACATTCGATATTCGCCATACAAAATGTATGGGAAAAGAAATTCCGCCATTTTGAATTTTTTTTCTATTCATCGAGTAGACCTTTGGATCCTGATCCTCTTTTTCCAAGAAACCGCACCTCCATCTTTTATACCCTCCGAGCTGGACGCCGGCGAAATTTGTATGGCGGCCATCTTTTCTTCGCCATTTTGAATTTTTTTTCAGCTTTTTGGCAATTGGATGATGTCATGAATGACATTTGGTCGAGCACCCCCCACCTATCTTCAATACCTTGAGCGGACCCTTCACCCGTCTCCGACATCCTCGATCATCAGCTATTTCCAAATTTATCCTCGATTTTTTTTTTGTTTTCTATACGAAACCATCAGTGAAAAAAAAAATTCATACAAAATTTTACAGGAGGAGTTTTTGGGGAAAATCTCGAAAATCTCCCCAAATGTGGCAACACTGTTTACATATTTCGATACTGCTGGTTGAGTCACACAATCGATTGATACATGTCGACTTTCCAAAATGTTGCCAACTGCCTCAAAAACGTGATCAAAATTTCGGAAAATTTGAAGAAAATACAAAATGGCCGCCAACTCGTTTCACAGAAAGATTTTACACGGTTTCATAATTTTCCTATTAACTACAGGATATACCGCTCCCGATGACGTTTCAATCTTTCCTCTCGCTCGCACCCACGCGAAAGGGGATACCGTGAAAAAGACCATGCCAAAAATCACTTTTTCTTTGATAAATTCCAGTGTTGCCAGTCTTCGGTGACAAAAATACCCAAATGTCATTTGTACGAGCAAAGCACGTAATCCCTCATACTCGGATTTTGCTAAAAGTGCGTATTTCGATTTTTTACAATTTCCCGAAAATCTTGAAATTTCCCCAAAAAATGGGGTAATTTTTTCCCACCGATCTATACCTCGAGTCTATACGTACAACCGCTTCATAGAAGCCGAATCGCTCCGATGTTGCCAACTTTGAGATATTTAACTTTTAAAATTGCGTTTTTTCGTACCTCGAACAAAACAGCCGCCATGACAGCCGCCATTTTGAATTTTTTAAAACCACTCCCATTCTGTCAAAATACAGGATAATCGTGGGCGAAACACGAAAAAATAGTTATCCTCGACTACCCCGTCTCGGATCTGTGGCGCCGCGGTTCGGGGTCGAAAAATCAAAAATTTTGAAACGCTACGACTCGGCCGCCATCTTGTTTTTCCAATTTTTTCGACATTTCCCATTAATCGTTTACTACATTCTTTAATAGTTTTGAATTTGAACGGAGTCCCTAAAAAAACAAAGGAGCTGCAAAAATCACGTCGGCCGCCATCTTGTTTTTCCGAATTGTCATAATTTTTCCCAGAGGGTTCCCAAAACCGAACACAACTCCCCTACATCATTATATCATTTTCCGTCTCTTTCTAGGAGAACAATTATGTCAATGAGTCAGTCAGTCAGTGAGTGGTAATCGAGCTATATATAGTATAACTAGTGTTTCGCTCGGTGCGCGAGCTGCTAAAGCAGCTCACGTGACGTGGTTAGGTTGATAAGTATTAAAACGAATTTATTTATTAAGATTCAAAATTCACCCCAAAAACACCATAAAACGACACCCATATCGATTTTTTTTTTTTTAAATGCATGTCCGCCATCTTGAATTTCAAAATAAATGTCATTATCAAAATCAACACCCTGGAAAACTCTGAAAACGACATCCATATCATTTTTTGTAAAAACGGGGTAACTGTGGTTAATAAAGTAGGGTGCGTGGGTGCGCGGACCACTAAAGTGGTCCGCGAGCATGCAGACTTTGTTCCACCGAGTAGACCTTCGGACCCTGATCATCTTTTGCCAAGAAACCACTCTTCCATCTTTTATAGCCTCCGAGATAGACACCGACGAAATTCGTACGGCGGCCATCTTGTTTTTTCAAAATTTTCCACTTTTTCTATTAATCGTTTACTACATTCTTCAAAGATTGCGAGTTTCAACGAAATCGGTTGGAAAACAAAAGAGTTGCAAAAATCACGTCGGCCGCCATCTTGTTTTTCTGAAATGTCATAATTTTTCCCGACTCCCATTCCGCACTCAACCATATCTTCCGAACATCATTGTATCGTTTCTTGTCTCTTTCTAGGAGAATGAGGCATTCAATATTCGCCATACAAAATGTATGGAAAAAAAAAATCCGCCATTTTGAATTTTTTTTCTATTCATCGAGTAGACCGTCGGACCCTGATCATCTCTTACCCAGAAACCACACTTATATCTTTTATACCCTCCGAGCTGGACACCGGCGAAATTTGTATGGCGGTCATCTTTTCTTCGCCATTTTGAATTTTTTTTCAGCTTTTTGGCAATTGGATGACGTCATGAATGACATTTGCTCGAGCACCCTCCACCTATCTTCAATACCTTAAGCGGGCCCTTCACCCGTCTCCGACATCCTCAATCATCAGCTCTCTCCATAATTTTGGCTTACTAAGTTTTTGTTTTCTATACGACAGCATCAGTGAAAAAAAAATATTTCATACAAAATTTTACAGGAGTTTCTTAGTTGAAAATCTCGAAAATCTCCCCAAAAGTGGCAACACTGTTTCTATATTTCGATATTGCCGGCTGAGTCACACAATCGATTCATACATATTGACTTTCCAAAATGTTGCCAACTGCCTCAAAAACGTGATCAAAATTTCGAAAAATTAAAAAAAATACAAAATGGCCGCCAACTCGTTTCACAGAAAGATTTTACACGGTTTCATAATTTTCCTATTAACTACAGGATATACCGCTCCCGATGACGTTTCAATCTCTCATCTCGCTCGCACCCAGGCGAACCGATCGCCCCTAAAAAAGACCATGTCGAAAATCACTTTTTCTTTGATAAATTCCAGTGTTGCCAGTCTCTGGCGACAAAAATACCAAAATGTCATTTGTACAAGCAAAACACGTAATCGCTCATACTGGGATTTTGCGAAAAGTGCGTATTTCGATTTTTTACAATTTCCCGAAAATCTCGAAATTTCCCGAAAAATGGGGTAATTTTTTTCCTCCAATCTATACCTCGAGCCTATACGTACAATCGCTTGATAGAAGCCGAATCGCTCCGATGTTGACAACTTTAAGATATTCGAATTTTAAAATTGCGTTTTTTCGTACCTCGAACAAAACGGCCGCCATGACAGCCGCCATCTTGAATTTTTAAAAACCACTCCAGTTCTGTCAAAATACAGGATAATCGTGGGCGAAACCAGAAAAAATAATTATCCTCGATTACCCCGTTTCGGATCTGTGGCGCCGCGGTTCGGGGTCGAAAAATCAAAAATTTTAAAACGCTACGGCTCAACCGCCATCTTGTTTTTCCAATTTTTTCCACATTTCCCATTAATCGTTTACTATTTTCTTCAAAGATTGCAAAATTCAACGAAATCGGTTGGAAAACAACGGAGCTGCAAAAATCACGTCGGCCGCCGTCTTGTTTTTCTGAAATGTCATAATTTTTCCCCAGAGGGTTCCCGAAACCAAACACAACTCCCCTACATCACTATATCATTTTCCTTCTCTTTCTAGGAGAACAATTATGTCAATGAGTCAGTCAGTGAGTGAGTGGTAATCGAGCTATATATAGTATAATAACTAGTGTTTTGCTCGGTGCGCGAGCTGCTAAAGCAGCTCACGTGACGTGGTAATGTTAAGCTTTGTTGTATTAAACCGAATCGAGTTATTAAGATGCAAAATTCACCGCGAAAACACCATAAAACGACACCCATATCGATTTTTTCTTAAAAAAGGCATGTCCGCCATCTTGGATTTCAAAATAAATGTCGTTATCAAAATCAGCCCCTGGAAAACTCTGAAAACGACATCCATATCATTTTTTGTAAAAACGGGGTAGTTGAGGGTAATAAAGTAGGGTGCGTGGGTGCGCGGACCACTAAAGTGGTCCGCGAGCATGCAGAGTTTGTTCCACCGAGTAGACCTTCGGACCCTGATCATCTTTTGCCAAGAAACCATTCTTCCATCTTTTATAGCCTCCGAGATAGATACCGACGAAATTTGTACGGCGGCCATCTTGTTTTTCCAAAATTTTCCACTTTTTCTATTAATCGTTTAGTACATTCTTCAAAGATTGCGAGTTTCAACGAAATCAGTTGGAAAACAAAAGAGTTGCAAAAATCATATAGGCCGCCATCTTGTTTTTCTGAAATGTCATAATTTTTCCCTACTCATATCGCGCTTCAAAACATATCTCCCCTACATTATCGTATCGTTTTCCGTCTCTTTCTAGGAGAATGAGACATTCAATATTCGCCATACAAAATGTATGGGAAAATAAATTCCGCCATTTTGAATTTTTTTTCTATTCATCGATTAGACCTTTAGATCCTGATCCTCTTTTGCCGAGAAACCGCACCTCCATCTTTTATACCCTCCGAGCTGGACGCCGGCGAAATTTGTATGGCGGCCATCTTTTCTTCGCCATTTTGAATTTTTTTTCAGCTTTTTGGCAATTGGATGATGTCATGAATGACATTTGGTCGAGCACCCCCCACCTATCTTCAATACCTTGAGCGGACCCTTCACCCGTCTCCGACATCCTCGATCATCAGCTATTTCCAAATTTTTCCTCGATTTTTTTTTTGTTTCCTATACGAAACCATCAGTGAAAAAAAAAATTTCATACAAAATTTTACAGGAGGAGTTTTTGGGGAAAATCTCGAAAATCTCCCCAAATGTGGCAACACTGTGTACATATTTCGATACTGCTGGTTGAGTCACACAATCGATTGATACATGTCGACTTTCCAAAATGTTGCCAACTGCCTCAAAAACGTGGTCAAAATTTCGAAAAATAAAAAAAAATACAAAATGGCCGCCAACTCGTTTCACAGAAAGATTTTACACGGTTTCATAATTTTCCTATTAACTACAGGATATACCGCGCCCGATGACGTTTCAATCTTTCCTCTCGCTCGCACCCACGCGAAAGGGGATACCGTGAAAAAGACCATGCCAAAAATCACTTTTTCTTTGATAAATTCCAGTGTTGCCAGTCTTCGGTGACAAAAATACCCAAATGTCATTTGTACGAGCAAAGCACGTAATCCCTCATACTCGGATTTTGCTAAAAGTGCGTATTTCGATTTTTTACAATTTCCCGAAAATCTTGAAATTTCCCCAAAAAATGGGGTAATTTTTTCCCACCGATCTATACCTCGAGTCTATACGTACAACCGCTTCATAGAAGCCGAATCGCTCCGATGTTGCCAACTTTGAGATATTTAACTTTTAAAATTGCGTTTTTTCGTACCTCGAACAAAACAGCCGCCATGACAGCCGCCATTTTGAATTTTTTAAAACCACTCCCATTCTGTCAAAATACAGGATAATCGTGGGCGAAACACGAAAAAATAGTTATCCTCGACTACCCCGTCTCGGATCTGTGGCGCCGCGGTTCGGGGTCGAAAAATCAAAAATTTTGAAACGCTACGACTCAGCCGCCATCTTGTTTTTCCAATTTTTTCGACATTTTCTGTTAATCATTTACTACTTTCTACAAAGTTTGCAAAATTTAACAAAATCGATTGGAAAACAACGGAGCTGCAAAAATCACATCGGCCGCCATCTTGTTTTTCCGAAATGTCATAATTTTTCCCCAGTCGAATCCCGCATCCGAACACATCTCCCCTACATCATTATATCATTTTCCGTCTCTTTCTAGGAGAACAATTATGTCAATGAGTCAGTCAGTCAGTGAGTGGTAATCGAGCTATATATAGTATAACTAGTGTTTCGCTCGGTGCGCGAGCTGCTAAAGCAGCTCGCGTGACGTGGTTATGTTAACTTTATTATAATTAACCAAATGATAGACAAAACGACACCCATATCAATTTTTTTCTTAAAAAGTGCATGTCCGCCATCTTGGATTTGAAAATAAATGTCATTATCAAAATCAGCACCCTGGAAAACCCTGAAAACGATATCCATATTATTTTTTGTAAATTAGGATAATAATTTAGTAGGGTGCGTGGGTGCGCGGACCACTAAAGTGGTCCGCGAGCATGCAGAGTTTGTTTCACCGAGTAGACCTTCGGATCCTGATCATCTTTTGCCAAGAAACCACTCTTCCATCTTTTATAGCCTCCGAGATAGACACCGACGAAATTTGTACGGCGGCCATCTTGTTTTTCCAAAAAATTCCACTTTTCCTATCAATCGTTTACTACTTTCTTTAAAGATTGTGAGTTTCAACGAAATCGGTTGGAAAACAAAAGAGTTGCAAAAATCACGTCGGTCGCCATCTTGTTTTTCTGAAATGTCATAATTTTTCCCTACTTGCTTCCACCAGACAAACACATCTGTGCTACATTATCGTATCGTTTTCCGTCTCTTTCTAGGAGAATGAGACATTCAATATTCGCCATACATTTTCTACGGGGAAAAATAAATTCCGCCATTTTGAATTTTTTTTCTATTCATCGAGTAGACCTTTGGATCCTGATCCTCTTTTGCCACGAAACCACACTTCCATCTTTTATACCCTCCGAGCTGGACACCGGCGAAATTTGTATGGCGGCCATCTTTTCTTCGCCATTTTGAATTTTTTTTCAGCTTTTTGGCAATTGGATGACGTCATGAATGACATTTGCTCGAGCACCCCCCACCTATCTTCAATACCTTACGCGGGCCCTCCACCCGTCTCCGAAACCCTCAATCATCAGCTCTCTCCATAATTTTGGCTTACTAACTTTTTGTTTTCTATACGACACCATCAGTGAAAAAAAAAAATTTCATACAAAATTTTACAGGAGTTTCTTAGTTGAAAATCTCGAAAATCTCCCCAAAAGTGGCAACACCGGTTGCATATCTCCATACTGCCAGCCGAGATACACAATCGATTCATACATATTGACTTTCCAAAATGTTGCCAACTGTCTCAAAAACGTGATCAAAATTTCGAAAAATTAAAAAAAATACAAAATGGCCGCCAACTCGTTTCACAGAAAGATTTTACACGGTTTCATAATTTTCCTATTAACTACAGGATATACCGCTCCCGATGACGTTTCAATCTTTCCTCTCGCTCGCACCCACGCGAAAGAGGATACCGTGAAAAAGACCGTGTCGAAAATCACTTTTACTTTGATAAATTCCAGTGTTGCCAGTCTCCGGTGACAAAAATACCCAAATGTCATTTGTACGAGCAAAACACGTAATCGCTCATACTCGGATTTTGCGAAAAGTCCGTATTTCGATTTTTTACAGTTTCCCGAAAATCTTGAAATTTCCCTAAAAATGGGGTAATTTTTTCCCACCGAACTATACCTCGAGTCTATACGTACAACCGCTTCATAGAAACCGAAACGGTCTGACGTCGTCGACTGGGAGAAATTTTAATTTTAAAATTGCGATTTTTCGTACCTCTAACTTAACGGCCGCCATGACAGCCGCCATCTTGAATTTTTAAAAACCACTCCCGTTTTGTCAAAATACAGGATAATTGTGGGCGAAACACGAAAAAATAATTATCCTCGACTCCTCCGTCTTGGATCAGTGGCGCCGCGGTTAGGGATCGAAAAATGAAAATTTTGAAAACTCTCCAGCTCGGCCGCCATTTTGTTTTTCCAATTTTTTCTACCTTTTCTATTAACTGTTTTTTACTTTCCTAAATAGTTGCGAGTTTAAACAAAATCGGTTGAAAAACAAAGGAGCTGCAAAAAACTTGACGGCCGCCATCTTGTTTTTCCGAAATGTCATAATTTTTCCCCAGTCATCTCCCTCACCCAAACACATCTCATCTACATCACTATATCATTTTCCGTCTCCTTCTAGGAGAACAATTATGTCAATGAGTCAGTGAGTGGTAATCGAGCTATATATAGTATAATAACTAGTGTTTTGCTCGGTGCGCGAGCTGCTAAAGCAGCTCTCGTGACGTGGTTAGGTTTATGAGTTGTGTTAAACCGATTTTTTTTATTAAGATACACAAATTACCCCGAAAACCCCATAAAACGACACCTATATATTGAGGTTAATAAAGTAGGGTGCGTGGGTGCGCGGACCACTAAAGTGGTCCGCGAGCATGCAGAGTTTGTTCCACCGAGTAGACCTTCGGACCCTAATCATCTTTTGCCAAGAAACCACTCTTCCATCTTTTATATTCTCCGAGATAGACACCGACGAAATTTGTACGGCGGCCATCTTGTTTTTCCAAAATTTTCCACTTTTTCTATTAATCGTTTACTACATTCTTTAAAGATTGCGAGTTTGAACGAAATCGGTTGGAAAACAAAAGAGTTGCAAAAATCATATAGGCCGCCATCTTGTTTTTCTGAAATGTCATAATTTTTCCCTACTCATATCGCGCTCCAAAACATATCTCCCCTACATTATCGTATCGTTATCCGTCTCTTTCTAGGAGAAAGAGACATTCAATATTCGCCATACAAAATGTATGGGAAAATAAATTCCGCCATTTTGAATTTTTTTTCTATTCATCGAGTAGACCTTTGGATCCTGATCCTCTTTTGCCACGAAACCGCACCTCCATCTTTTATACCCTCCGAGCTGGACGCCGGCGAAATTTGTATGGCGGCCATCTTTTCTTCGCCATTTTAAATTTTTTTCCAGCTTTTTGGCAATTGGATGATGTCATGAATGACATTTGCTCGAGCACCCCCCGCCTATCTTCAATACCTTAAGCGGGCCCTTCACCCATTTCCGATATCCTCAATCATCAGCTCTCTCCATAATTTTGGCTTACTAAGTTTTTGTTTTCTATCTGACACCATCAGTGAAAAAAAAAATTTTCATACAAAATTTTACAGGAGTTTTTTAGTTGAAAATCTCGAAAATCTCCCCTAAAGTGGCAACACCGGTTGCATATCTCCATACTGCAAGCCGAGATACACAATCGATTCATACATACTGACTTTCCAAAATGTTGCCAACTGCCTCAAAAACGTGGTCAAAATTTCGAAAAATAAAAAAAAATACAAAATGGCCGCCAACTCGTTTCACAGAAAGATTTTACACGGTTTCATAATTTTCCTATTAACTACAGGATATACCGCGCCCGACGACGTTTCAATATTTCCTCTCGCTTGCACCCACGCGAAAGGGGATACCGTGAAAAAGACCGTGTCGAAAATCACTTTTACTTTGATAAATTCCAGTGTTGCCAGTCTCCGGTAACAAAAATACTTAAATGTCATTTGTACGAGCAAAACACGTAATCGCTCATACTTGAATTTTGCTAAAAGTGCGTATTTCGATTTTTTACAATTTCCCGAAAATCTTGAAATTTCCCCAAAAATGGGGTAATTTTTTTACTCCAATCTATACCTCGAGCCTATACGTACAATCGCTTGATAGAAGCCAAATCGCTCCGATGTTGCCAACTTTGAGATATTTAACTTTTAAAATTGCGTTTTTTCGTACCTCGAACAAAACGGCCGCCATGACAGTCGCCATTTTGAATTTTTTAAAACCACTCCCATTCTGTCAAAATACAGGATAATCGTGGGCGAAACACGAAAAAATAGTTATCCTCGACTACCCCGTCTCGGATCTGTGGCGCCGCGGTTCGGGGTCGAAAAATCAAAAATTTTGAAACGCTACGACTCAGCCGCCATCTTGTTTTTCCAATTTTTTCGACATTTTCTGTTAATCATTTACTACTTTCTACAAAGTTTGCAAAATTTAACAAAATCGATTGGAAAACAACGGAGCTGCAAAAATCACATCGGCCGCCATCTTGTTTTTCCGAAATGTCATAATTTTTCCCCAGTCGAATCCCGCATCCGAACACATCTCCCCTACATCATTATATCATTTTCCGTCTCTTTCTAGGAGAACAATTATGTCAATGAGTCAGTGAGTCAGTGGTAATCGAGCTATATATAGTATAATAACTAGTGTGTCGCTCGGTGCGCGAGCTGCTAAAGCAGCTCGCGTGACGTGGTTAGGTTAACTTTATTATATAAAACCAAATTTATTTATTAAGATACACAATTCACCCCGAAAAACCCATAAAATTACACCCATTTCAATTTTTTGTAGAAAATGTAAGTCCGCCATCTTGGATTTCGAAATGAATGTCATTACCAAAATCAGCACCCTGGAAAACCCTGAAATTGACATCGATATTGTTTTTTGTAAAAACGGGGTAGTTGAGGTTAATAAAGTAGGGTGCGTGGGTGCGCGGACCACTAAAGTGGTCCGCGAGCATGCAGAGTTTGTACCACTGAGTAGACTTTCGGACCCTGATCATCTTTTGCCAAGAAACCACTCTTCCATCTTTTATAGCCTCCGAGATAGACACCGACGAAATTTGTGCGGCGGCCATCTTGTTTTTCCAAAATTTTCCACTTTTTCTATTAATCGTTTACTACATTCTTCTAAGATTGCGAGTTTCAACGAAATTGGTTGGAAAACAAAAGAGTTGCAAAAATCACGTCGGTCGCCATCTTGTTTTTCTGAAATGTCATAATTTTTTCCCTACTCGCCTCCCCCACCCGAACACATTTCTCCTACATTATTGTATCGTTTTCCGTCTCTTTCTAGGAGAATGAGACATTCAATATTCGCCATACAAAATGTATGGGTAAATAAATTCCGCCATTTTGAATTGTTTTTCTATTCATCGAGTAGACCTTTGGATCCTGATCTTCTTTTGTTAAGAAACCACACTTCCATCTTTTATACCCTCCGAGCTGGACGCCGGCGAAATTTGTATGGCGGCCATCTTTTCTTCGCCATTTTGAATTTTTTTTCAGCTTTTTGGCAATTGGATGATGTCATAAATGACATTTGGTCGAGCACCCCCCACCTATCTTCAATACCTTGAGCGGACCCTTCACCCGTCTCCGACATCCTCGATCATCAGCTATTTCCAAATTTTTCCTCGATTTTTTTTTTGTTTTCTATACGAAACCATCAGTGAAAAAAAAAAAATTCATACAAAATTTTACAGGAGGAGTTTTTGGGGAAAATCTCGAAAATCTCCCCAAATGTGGCAACACTGTTTACATATTTAGATACTGCCGGTTGAGTCACACAATCGATTGATACATGTCGACTTTCCAAAATGTTGCCAACTGCCTCAAAAACGTGATCAAAATTTCGGAAAATTTGAAGAAAATACAAAATGGCCACCAACTCTTTTTGCAGAAGCAAATTAGATAATTTTACAACTTTCCTATTAACTACAGGATATACCGCTCCCGATGACGTTTCAATCTCTCCTCTCGCTCGCACCCACGCGAAATGATCGTCCCTGAAAAAAGACAATGTCGAAAATCACTTTTTTTTTGATAAATTCCAGTGTTGCCAGTCTCCGGCGACAAAAATACGCAAATGTCATTTGTACGAGCAAAACGCATAATCGCTCATACTCGGATTTTGCGAAAAGTCCGTATTTCGATTTTTTACATTTTCGCAAAAATCTTGAAATTTCCCGAAAAATGGGGTAATTTTTCCCCACCAATCTATACCTCAATTTCATACGTACAATCGCTTGATAGAAGCCGAGTCGCTCCGATGTTGCCAACTTTGAGATATTTAACTTTTAAAATTGCGTTTTTTCGTACCTCTAACTTAGCGGCCGCCATGGCAGCCGCCATCTTGAATTTTTAAAAACCACTCCCGTTTTGTCAAAATACAGGATAATCGTGGGCGAAACGTGAAAAAATAATTATTCTCGACTATCCCGTCTCGGATCTGTGGCGCCGCGGTTAGGGGTCGAAAAATGAAAATTTTGAAAACGCTCCAGCTCGGCCGCCATCTTGTTTTTGCAATTTTTTCTACCTTTTCCATTAACCGTTTACTACTTTCCTAAATAGTTGCGAGTTTAAACAAAATCGGTTGGAAAACAAAAGAGCTGCAAAAATCACGTCAGCCGCCATCTTGTTTTTCCGAAATGTCATAATTTTTCCCCAGTCATCTTCCTCACCCAAACACATTTCCCCTACATCACTATATCATTTTCCGTCTCCTTCTAGGAGAACAATTGTGTCAATGAGTCAGTGAGTCAGTGAGTGGTAATCGAGCTATATATAGTATAAATAATAACTAGTGTTTTGCTCGGTGCGCGAGCTGCTAAAGCAGCTCGCGTGACGTGGTTAGGTTGACAAGTATTAAAACGAATTTATTTATTAAGATACGCAATTCACCACAAAAATCCACAAAACGACACCCATATCGATTTTTTTCTTAAAAAGTGCATGTCCGCCATCTTGGATTTCAAAATAAATGTCGTTATCAAAATCAGCACGCCGGAAAACTCTGAAAACGACATCCATATCATTTTTTGTAAAAACGGGGTAGTTGAGGTTAATAAAGTAGGGTGCGTGGGTGCGCGGACCACTTAAGTGGTCCGCGAGCATGCAGAGTTTGTTCCACCGAGTAGACCTTCGGATCCTGATCATCTTTTGCCGAGAAACCAGTCTTCCATCTTTTATACCCTCCGAGATAGACACCGACGAAGTTTGTGTGGCGGCCATCTTGTTTTTCCAAATTTTTCCACTATTTCCATTAATCGTTTACTACTTTCTTCCAAGATTGCGAGTTTCAACGAAATCGGTCGAAAAACAATAGAGTTGCAAAAATCATATAGGCCGCCATCTTGTTTTTCTGAAATATCATAATTTTCCCCTACTCATATCGCGCATCCGAACATATCTCCCATACATCAATGTATCGTTTTCTGTCTCTTTCTAGGAGAATGAGGCATTCAATATTCGCCATACAAAATGTATGGAAAAAAAAAATTCCGCCATTTTGGATTTTTTTTCTATTCATCGAGTAGACCTTCGGATCCTGATCATCTCTTGCCAAAAAACCTCACTTCCATCTTTTATACCCTCCGAGCTGGACACCAGCGAAATTTGTATGGCGGCCATCTTTTCTTCGCCATTTTGAATTTTTTTTCAGCTTTTTGGCAATTGGATGACGTCATGAATGACATTTGCTCGAGCACCCCCCACCTATCTTCAATACCTTAAGCGGGCCCTCCACCCGTCTCCGAAACCCTCAATCATCAGCTCTCTCCATAATTTTGGCTTACTAACTTTTTGTTTTCTATACGACACCATCAGTGAAAAAAAAAATTTTCATACAAAATTTTACAGGAGTTTCTTAGTTGAAAATCTCGAAAATCTCCCCAAAACTGGCAACACCGGTTGCATATCTCTATACTGCCAGCCGAGATACACAATCGATTCATACATATTGACTTTCCAAAATGTTGCCAACTGCCTCAAAAACTTGATCAAAATTTCGAAAAGTTAAAAAAAATACATAATGGCCGCCAGCTCGTTTCACAGAAAGATTTTACACGGTTTCATAATTTTCCTATTAACTACAGGATATACCGCTCCCGATGACGTTTCAATCTTGCCTCTCGCTCGCACCCACGCGAAAGGGGATACCGTGAAAAAGACCGTGTTGAAAATCACTTTTACTTTGATAAATTCCAGTGTTGCCAGTCTCTGGTAACCAAAGTACCTAAATGTCATTTGCACGAGCAAAACACGTAATCGCTCATACTCGGATTTTGCGAAAAGTCCGTATTTCGATTTTTTACAATTTCCCGAAAATCTTGAAATTTCCCTAAAAATGGGGTAATTTTTTTCCTCCAATCTATACCTCAAGCCTATACGTACAATCGCTTCACAGAAACCGAATCGCTCCGATGTTGCCAACTTTGAGATATTTAACTTTTAAAATTGCGTTTTTTCGTACCTCGAAAAAAACGGCCGCCATGACAGCCGCCATCTTGAATTTTTAAAAACCACTCCCGTTCTGTCAAAATTAAGGATAATCTTGGGCGAAAGCAAAAAAAATAATTATCCTCGATTACCCCGTCTCGGATCTGTGGCGCCGCGGTTCGGGGTCGAAAAATGAAAATATTCAAAACGCTACGGCTCGGCCGCCATCTTGTTTTTCCAATTTTTTCTACATTTTCTATTAATCGTTTACTACTTTCTTTAAAGAATGTAAAATTCGATGAAATCGGTTGGAAAACAACGGAGCTGCAAAAATCACATCGGCCGCCATCTTGTTTTTCTGAAATGTCATAATTTTTCCCCAGTCGAATCTCCCACCCGAACACAACTCCCCTTCATCACTATATCACTTTCCGTCTCTTTCTAGGAGAACAATTATGTCAATGAGTCAGTGAGTCAGTGGTAATCGAGCTATATATAGTATACTAGTGTTTTGCTCGGTGCGCGAGCTGCTAAAGCAGCTCACGTGACGTGGTAAGGTTAACTTTTATTATATAAAACCAAATTGATTTATTAAGATAATTCACCCCGAAAAACCCCATAAAATGACAGGCATTTCTATTTTTTGTAGAAAATGTAAGTCCGCCATCTTGGATTTGAAAATAAATGTCATTATCAAAATCAGCACCCTGGAAACCCTGAAAACGATATCCATATTATTTTTTGTAAATTAGGATAATAAGTTAGTAGGGTGCGTGGGTGCGCGGACCACTAAAGTGGTCCGCGAGCATGCAGCGTTTGTTCCACCGAGTAGACCTTCGGACTCTGATCATCTTTTGCCAAGAAACCACTCTTCCATCTTTTATAGCCTCCGAGATAGACACCGACGAAATTTGTACGGCGGCCATTTTGTTTTTCCAAAATTTTCCACTTTTTCTATTAATCGTTTAGTACATTCTTCAAAGATTGCGAGTTTCAACGAAATCGGTTGGAAAACAAAAGAGTTGCAAAAATCACGTCGGTCGCCATCTTGTTTTTCTGAAATTTCATAATTTTCCCCTACTCATATCGCGCATCCGAACATATCTCCCAAACATCAATGTATCGTTTTCCGTCTCTTTCTAGGAGAATGAGACATTCATAATCGCCATACAAAATGTATGGAAAAATAAATTCCGCCATTTTGAATTTTTTTTCTATTCATCGAGTAGACCTTCGGATCTTGATTCTCTTTTGCCAAGAAACCACACTTCCATCTTTTATACCTTCCGAGCTGGACACCGGCGAAATTTGTATGGCGGCCATCTTTTCTTCGCCATTTTGAATTTTTTTTCAGCTTTTTGGCAATTGGATGACGTCATGAATGACATTTGCTCGAGCACCCCCCACCTATCTTCAATACCTTAAGCGGACCCTTCACCCGTCTCCGATGTCCTCAATCATCAGCTTTCTCCATAATTTTGGCTTACTAAGTTTTTGTTTTCTATATAACACCATCAGTGAAAAAAAAATTTTTCATACAAAATTTTACAGGAGTTTCTTAGTTGAAAATCTCGAAAATCTCCCCAAAACTGGCAACACCGGTTGCATATCTCCATACTGCCAGCCGAGATACACAATCGATTCATACATACTGACTTTCCAAAATGTTGCCAACTGCCTCAAAAACGTGGTCAAAATTTCGAAAAATTAAAAAAAATACAAAATGGCCGCCAATTCGTTTTACAGAAATAAATTACATCGTTGTACAACTTTTCCAATAACTACAGGATATACCGCTTCCGATGACGTTGCAATCTCTCCTCTCGCTCGCACCCAAGCGAAACGATCGCCCCTGAAAAAAGACCACGTCGAAAATCACTTTTTCTCTGATAAATTCCAGTGTTGCCAGTCTTCGGCGACAAAAGTACCCAAATGTCATTTGTACGAGCAAAACACATAATCGCTCATACTCAGATCTTTCAAAAAGTCCGTATTTCGTTTTTTTAGTATTTCCCGAAAATCTTGAAATTTCCCTAAAAATGGGGTAATTTTTTCCCACCAATCTATACCTCGAGTCCATACGTACAATCGCTTGATAGAAACCGAATCGCTCCGATGTTGCCAACTTTGAGATATTTGAATTTTAAAATTGCGATTTTTTGTACGTCTAACTTAACGGCCGCCATGACAGCCGCCATCTTGAATTTTTAAAAACCACTCCCGTTCTGTCAAAATTCAGGATCATTGTGAGCGAAACAAGAAAAAAATAATTATTATCGATTTCCCGTTTCGGATCTGTGGCGCCGCGGTTCGGGGTCGAAAAATCAAAATTTTGAAAACGCTACGGTTTGGCCGCCATCTTGTTTTTCCAATTTTTTTCACATTTTCTATTAACCGTTTACTACTTTCTTTAAATATTGTAAAATTCGATGAAATCGGTTGGAAAACAACGGAGCTGCAAAAGTCACGTCGGCCGCCATCTTGTTTTTCCGAAATGTCATAATTTTTCCCCAGAGGGTTCCCAAAACCGAACACAACTCCCCTACATCATTATATCATTTTCCGTCTCTTTCTAGGAGAACAATTATGTCAATGAGTCAGTCAGTCAGTGAGTGGTAATTGAGCTATATATAGTATAACTAGTGATTCGCTCGGTGCGCGAGCTGCTAAAGCAGCTCGCGTGACGTGGTTGGGTTAACTTTATTATACTAAACCAACTTTATATATTAAGAAACACAATTCACCCCAAAAAACCCACAAAACGACACCCATATCGATTTTATTCTTAAGAAATGCATGTCCGCCATCTTGGATTTCAAAATAAATGTCGTTATCAAAATAAGCACCCTGTAAAACTCTGAAAACGACATCCATATCATTTTTTGTAAAAACGGGGTAGTTGAGGATAATAATTCAGTAGGGTGCGTGGGTGCGCGGACCACTAAAGTGGTCCGCGAGCATGCAGAGTTTGTCCCACCGAGTAGACCTTCGGACCCTGATCATCTTTTGCCACGAAACCACTCTTCCATCTTTTATAGCCTCCGAGATAGACACCGACGAAATTTGAACGGCGGCCATCTTGTTTTTTCAAATTTTTCCACTTTTTCTATTAATCGTTTACTACATTCTTCAAAGATTGCGAGTTTCAACGAAATCGGTTGGAAAACAAAAGAGTTGCAAAAATCATATAGGCCGCCATCTTGTTTTTCTGAAATATCATAATTTTTCCCTACTCATATCGCGCATCCGAACATATCTCTCATACATCAATGTATCGTTTTCTGTCTCTTTCTAGGAGAATGAGACATCCGATATTCACCATACAAAATGTATGGGAAAATAAATTCCGCCATTTTGAATTTTTTTTCTATTCATCGAGTAGACCTTTGGACCCTGATCATCTCTTGCCAAGAAACCACACTTCCATCTTTTATACCCTCCGAGCTGGACACCGGCGAAATTTGTATGGCGGCCATCTTTTTTTCGCCATTTTGAATTTTTTTCCAGCTTTTTGGCAATTGGATGATGTCATGAATGACATTTGCTCGAGCACCCCCCACCTATCTTCAATACCTTAAGCGGGCCCTCCACCCGTCTCCGAAACCCTCAATCATCAGCTCTCTCCAAAATTTTGGCTTACTAACTTTTTGTTTTCTATACGACACCATCAGTGAAAAAAAAATTTTTCATACAAAATTTTACAGGAGTTTTCTAGTTGAAAATCTCGAAAATCTCCCCAAAAGTGGCAACACCGGTTATGTATCTCCATACTGCCAGCCGAGATACACAATCGATTCATACATATTGACTTTCCAAAATGTTGCCAACTGCCTCAAAAACGTGATCAAAATTTCGAAAAATTAAAAAAAATACAAAATGGCCGCCAACTCGTTTTGCAGAAATAAATTACATCGTTGTACAACTTTTCCAATAACTACAGGATTTACCGCTCCCGATGACGTTGCAATCTCTCCTCTCGCTCGCACCCACGTGAAACGATCGCCCCTGAAAAAACACCACGTCGAAAATCACTTTTTCTTTGATAAATTCCAATGTTGCCAGTCTTCGGCGACAAAAATACCCAAATGTCATTTGTACAAGCAAAACACGTAATTGCTCATACTCACATTTTTCAAAAATCCCGTATTTCAATTTTTTACAATTTCCCGAAAATCTTGAAATTTCCCCAATAACTGGGGTAATTTTTTTCCTCCAATCTATACCTCGAGCCTATACGTACAATCGCTTGATAGAAGCCGAATCGCTCCGATGTTGCCAACCTTGGGATATTTCACTTTTAAAATTGCGTTTTTTCGTACCTCTAACATAATGGCCGCCACGACAGCCGCCATCTTGAATTTTTAAAAACTACTCCCGTTCTGTCAAAATTCAGGATAATCGTAGACGAAACCAGAAAAAAAATATTATTATCGATTTCCCGTTTTGGATCTGTGGCGCCGCGGTTCGGGGTCGAAAAATCTAAATTTTGAAAACGCTACGTTTCGGCCGCCATATTGTTATTTCAATTTTTTCGACATTTCCCATTAATCGTTTACTACTTTCTTCAAAGTTTGCAAAATTCAACAAAATCGGTTGGAAAACAACGGAGCTGCAAAAATCACCTCGGCCGCCATCTTGTTTTTCTGAAATGTCATAATTTTTCCCCAGAGGGTTCCCGAAACCGAACACAACTCCCCCACATCACTATATCATTTTCCGTCTCCTTCTAGGAGAACAATTATGTCAATGAGTGAGTGAGTCAGTCAGTGGTAATTGAGCTATATATAGTATAACTAGTGTTTCGCTCGGTGCGCGAGCTGCTAAAGCAGCTCGCGTGACGTGATTAGGTTAACTTTATTATATAAAACCAAATTTATTTATTAAGATACACAATTCACCCCGAAAAACCCATAAAATTACACCCATTTCAATTTTTTCTAGAAAATGTAAGTCCGCCATCTTGGATTTCGAAATGAATGTCATAACCAAAATCAGCACCCTGGAAAACCCTGAAATTGACATCGATATTGTTTTTTGTAAAAACGGGGTAGTTGAGGTTAATAAAGTAGGGTGCGTGGGTGCGCGGACCACTTAAGTGGTCCGCGAGCATGCAGAGTTTGTACCACTGAGTAGACTTTCGGACCCTGATCATCTCTTGCCAAGAAACCACTCTTCCATCTTTTATAGCCTCCGAGATAGACACCGACGAAATTTGTGCGGCGGCCATCTTGTTTTTCCAAAATTTTCCACTTTTTCTATTAATTGTTTACTACATTCTTCTAAGATTGCGAGTTTCAACGAAATTGGTTGGAAAACAAAAGAGTTGCAAAAATCACGTCGGTCGCCATCTTGTTTTTCTGAAATGTCATAATTTTTCCCTACTCGCCTCCCCCACCCGAACACATTTCTCCTACATTATTGTATCGTTTTCCGTCTCTTTCTAGGAGAATGAGACATTCAATATTCGCCATACAAAATGTATGGGAAAATAAATTCCGCCATTTTGAATTGTTTTTCTATTCATCGAGTAGACCTTTGGATCCTGATCCTCTTTTGTAAAGAAACCACACCTCCATCTTTTATACCCTCCGAGCTGGACGCCGGCGAAATTTGTATGGCGGCCATCTTTTCTTCGCCATTTTGAATTTTTTTTCAGCTTTTTGGCAATTGGATGATGTCATGAATGACATTTGGTCGAGCACCCCCCACCTATCTTCAATACCTTGAGCGGACCCTTCACCCGTCTCCGACATCCTCGATCATCAGCTATTTCCAAATTTTTCCTCGATTTTTTTTTTGTTTTCTATACGAAACCATCAGTGAAAAAAAAAAATTCATACAAAATTTTACAGGAGGAGTTTTTGGGGAAAATCTCGAAAATCTCCCCAAATGTGGCAACACTGTTTACATATTTAGATACTGCCGGTTGAGTCACACAATCGATTGATACATGTCGACTTTCCAAAATGTTGCCAACTGCCTCAAAAACGTGATCAAAATTTCGGAAAATTTGAAGAAAATACAAAATGGCCACCAACTCTTTTTGCAGAAGCAAATTAGATAATTTTACAACTTTCCTATTAACTACAGGATATACCGCTCCCGATGACGTTTCAATCTCTCCTCTCGCTCGCACCCACGCGAAATGATCGTCCCTGAAAAAAGACAATGTCGAAAATCACTTTTTTTTTGATAAATTCCAGTGTTGCCAGTCTCCGGCGACAAAAATACGCAAATGTCATTTGTACGAGCAAAACGCATAATCGCTCATACTCGGATTTTGCGAAAAGTCCGTATTTCGATTTTTTACATTTTCGCAAAAATCTTGAAATTTCCCGAAAAATGGGGTAATTTTTCCCCACCAATCTATACCTCAATTTCATACGTACAATCGCTTGATAGAAGCCGAGTCGCTCCGATGTTGCCAACTTTGAGATATTTAACTTTTAAAATTGCGTTTTTTCGTACCTCTAACTTAGCGGCCGCCATGACAGCCGCCATCTTGAATTTTTAAAAACCACTCCCGTTTTGTCAAAATACAGGATAATCGTGGGCGAAACGTGAAAAAATAATTATTCTCGACTATCCCGTCTCGGATCTGTGGCGCCGCGGTTAGGGGTCGAAAAATGAAAATTTTGAAAACGCTCCAGCTCGGCCGCCATCTTGTTTTTGCAATTTTTTCTACCTTTTTCATTAACCGTTTACTACTTTCCTAAATAGTTGCGAGTTTAAACAAAATCGGTTGGAAAACAAAAGAGCTGCAAAAATCACGTCAGCCGCCATCTTGTTTTTCCGAAATGTCATAATTTTTCCCCAGTCATCTTCCTCACCCAAACACATTTCCCCTACATCACTATATCATTTTCTGTCTCTTTCTAGGAGAACAATTGTATCAATGAGTCAGTGAGTCAGTGAGTGGTAATCGAGCTATATATAGTATAACTAGTGTTTTGCTCGGTGCGCGAGCTGCTAAAGCAGCTCGCGTGACGTGGTTATGTTGACTTTATTATATTTAACCAAATTTATTTATTAAGATACACAATTCACCACAAAAACACATAAAACCCACACCCATATCAATTTTTTCTTAAAAAGTGCATGTCCACCAGCTTGGATCTAAAAATGAATGTCATTATCAAAATCAGCACCCTGGAAAACTCTGAAAACGACATCCATATCATTTTTTGTAAAAACGGGGTAGTTGAGGTTAATAAAGTAGGGTGCGTGGGTGCGCGGACCACTAAAGTGGTCCGCGAGCATGTAGAGTTTGTTTCACTGAGTAGACCTCCGGATCCTGATCATATTTTGCCAAGAAACCACTCTTCCATCTTTTATAGCCTCCGAGATAGACACCGACGAAATTTGTACGGCGGCCATCTTGTTTTTCCAAAATTTTCCACTTTTTCTATTAATCATTTACTACTTTCTTCAAAGATTGCGAGTTTCAACGAAATCGGTTGGAAAACAAAAGAGTTGCAAAAATCATATAGGCCGCCATCTTGTTTTTCTGAAATGTCATAATTTTTCCGTACTCATATCGCGCATCCGAACATATCTCCCATACATCAATGTATCGTTTTCCGTCTCTTTCTAGGAGAATGAGACATTCAATATTCGCCATACATTTTCTATGGGAAAATAAATTCCGCCATTTTGAATTTTTTTTCTATTCATCAAGTAGACCTTCAGACCCTGATCATCTCATGCCAAGAAACCGCACCTCCATCTTTTATACCCTCCGAGCTGGACGCCGGCGAAATTTGTATGGCGGCCATCTTTTTTTCGCCATTTTGAATTTTTTTTCATCTTTTTGGCAATTGGATGACGTCATGAATGACATTTGCTCGAGCACCTCCCACCTATCTTCAATACCTTAAGCGGGCCCTCCACCCGTCTCCGAAACCCTCAATCATCAGCTCTCTCCATAATTTTGGCTTACTAACTTCTTGTTTTCTATACGACATCATCAGTGAAAAAAAAATTTTTCATACAAAATTTTACAGGAGTTTATTAGTTGAAAATCTCGAAAATCTCCCCAAAAGTGGCAACACCGGTTGCATATCTCCATACTGCCAGCCGAGATACACAATCGATTCATACATATCGACTTTCCAAAATGTTGCCAACTGCGTCAAAAACGTGATCAAAATTTCGAAAAATTTAAAAAAATACAAAATGGCCGCCAACTCGTTTCACAGAAAGATTTTACATGGTTTCATAATTTTCCTATTAACTACAGGATATACCGCTCCCGATGACGTTTCAATCTTTCCTCTCGCTCGCACCCACGCGAAAGAGGATACCGTGAAAAAGACCGTGTCGAAAATCACTTTTAATTTGATAAATTCCAGTGTTGCCAGTCTCCGGTGACAAAAATACCCAAATGTCATTTGTACGAGCAAAACACGTAATCGCTCATACTCTGATTTTGCTAAAAGTGCGTATTTCGATTTTTTACAATTTCCCGAAAATCTTGAAATTTCCCTAAAAATGGGGTAATTTTTTCCCACCGATCTATACCCCGAGCCTACACGTACAATCGCTTCATAGAAGCCGAATCACTCCGATGTTGCCAACTTTGAGATATTTATCTTTTAAAATTGCGTTTTTTCGTACCTCTAACATAATGGCCGCCACGACAGCCGCCATCTTGAATTTTTAAAAATCACTCCCATTTTGTCAAAATAGAGGATAATCGTCGGCGAAACCAAAAAAAAAATATTATCCTTGATTACCCCGTCTCGGATCTGTGGCGCCGCGGTTCGGGGTCGAAAAATCAAAATTTTCAAAACGCTGCGGCTGGGCCGCCATCTTGTTTTTCCAATTTTTTCTACATTTTCTATTAACCGTTTACTACTTTCTTTAAAGATTGCAAAACTCAACGAAATCGGTTGGAAAACAACGGAGCTGCAAAAATCACCTCGGCCGCCATCTTGTTTTTCTGAAATGTCATAATTTTTCCCCAGAGGGTTCCCCAAACCGAACAACATTCCCCTACATCATTATATCATTTTCCGTCTCTTTCTAGGAGAACAATTATGTCAATGAGTCAGTCAGTGAGTCAGTGGTAATCGAGCTATATATAGTATAACTAGTGTTTTGCTCGGTGCGCGAGCTGCTAAAGCAGCTCGCGTGACGTGGTTGGGTTAACTTTATTATACTAAACCAAATTTATTTATTAAGATACACAATTCACCCCAAAAAACCCACAAAACGACACCCATATCAATTTTTTTCTTAAAAAGTGCATGTCCGCCATCTTGGATTTCAAAATAAAGGTCGTTATCAAAACCAGCACCCTGGAAAACACTGAAAACGACATCCATATCATTTTTTGTAAAAACGGGGTAGTTGAGGTTAATAAAGTAGGGTGCGTGGATGCGCGGACCACTGAAGTGGTCCGCGAGCATGCAGAGTTTTTATTTATAGTAAAAAGTATAAGTCTGCCATTTTGGATTTGGAAATGAATGTCATCATCAAAATCAGCACCCTGGAAAACCCCGAAAACGACACCTATTTTTATTTTTTGTGAAAAGTGTAAGTCCGCCATCTTGGATTTGAAAGTGAATGTCACTATCAAAATCAGCACCCTAGAAAACCCTGAAAACGACATCCATATTATTTTTTTGTAAAAACCGGGTAGTTGAGGATAATAATTTAGTAGGGTGTGTGGGTGCGCGGACCACTAAAGTGGTCCGCAAGCATGCAGAGTTTGTTCCACCGAGTAGACCTTCGGACCCTGATCATCTTTTGCCAAGAAACCACTCTTCCATCTTTTATAGCCTCCGAGATAGACACCGACGAAATTTGTACGGCGGCCATCTTGTTTTTCCAAAATTTTCCACTTTTTCTATTAATCGTTTACTACATTCTTCAAAGATTGCGAGTTTCAACGAAATCGGTTGGAAAACAAAAGAGTTGCAAAAATCACGTCGGCCGCCATCTTGTTTTTCTGAAATGTCATAATTTTCCCCTACTCATATTGCGCATCCGAACATATCTCCCATACATCAATGTATCGTTATCCGTCTCTTTCTAGGAGAATGAGACATTCATAATCGCCATACAAAATGTATGGAAAAATAAATTCCGCCATATTGAATTTTTTTTCTATTCATCGAGTAGACCTTCGGATCCTGATTCTCTTTTGCCAAGAAACCACACCTCCATCTTTTATACCCTCCGAGCTTGACACCGGCGAAATTTGTATGGCGGCCATCTTTTCTTCGCCATTTTGAATTTTTTTTCAGCTTTTTGGCAATTGGATGACGTCATGAATGACATTTGCTCGAGCACCCCCCACCTATCTTCAATACCTTAAGCGGGCCCTTCACCCGTCTCCGATATCCTCAATCATCAGCTCTCTCCATAATTTTGGCTTACTAACTTTTTGTTTTCTATACGACACCATCAGTGAAAAAAAAAATTTCATACAAAATTTTACAGGAGTTTCTTAGTTGAAAATCTAGAAAATCTCCCCAAAAGTGGCAACACCGGTTGTATATCTCCACACTGCCAGCAGAGATACACAATCGATTCATACATGTTAACTTTCCAAAATGTTGCCAACTGCCTCAAAAACGCGATCAAAATTTCGAAAAATTAAAAAAAATACAAAATGGCCGCCAACTCGTTTCACAGAAAGATTTTACACGGTTTCATAATTTTCCTATAAACTACAGGATATACCGCTCCCGATGACGTTTCAATCTCTCATCTCGCTCGCACCCAGGCGAACCGATCGCCCCTAAAAAAGACCATGTCGAAAATCACTTTTGCTTTGATAAATTCTAGTGTTGCCAGTCGCCGGCGACAAAAGTACCTAAATATCATTTGCACGAGCAAAACACGTAATCGCTCATACTCGGATTTTGCTAAAAGTGCGTATTTCGATTTTTTACAATTTCCCGAAAATCTTGAAATTTCCCTAAAAATGGGGTAATTTTTTTCCTCCAATCTATACCTCGAGCCTATACGTACAATCGCTTCATAAAAACCGAATCGCTCCGATGTTGCCAACTTTGAGATATTTAACTTTTAAAATTGCGTTTTTTCGTACCTCGAACAAAACGGCCGCCATGACAGCCGCCATCTTGAATTTTTAAAAACCACTCCCGTTCTGTCAAAATACAGGATAATCGTGGGCGAAACCAAAAAAAATAATTATCCTCGATTACCCCGTCTCGGATCTGTGGCGCCGCGGTTCGGGGTCGAAAAATCAAAAAATTTAAAACGCTACGGCTCGGCCGCCATTTTGTTTTTCCAATTTTTTCCACATTTTCTTTTAGTCATTTACTACTTTCTTCAAAGTTTGCAAAATTCAACGAAATCGGTTGGAAAACAACGGAGCTGCAAAAATCTCGTCGGCCGCCATCTTGTTTTTCCGAAAAGTCATAATTTTTCCCCAGAGGGTTCCCGAAACCGAACACAACTCCCCTACATTATTATATCATTTTCCGTCTCCTTCTAGGAGAACAATTATGTCAATGAGTGAGTGAGTGAGTGGTAATTGAGCTATATATAGTATAACTAGTTTTTGCTCGGTGCGCGAGCTGCTAAAGCAGCTCACGTGACGTGGTAAGGTTAACTTTATTATATAAAACCAAATTGATTTATTAAGATAATTCACCCCGAAAAACCCCATAAAATGACAGGCATTTCTATTTTTTGTAGAAAATGTAAGTCCGCCATCTTGGATTTGAAAATAAATGTCATTATCAAAATCAGCACCCTGGAAACCCTGAAAACGATATCGATATTATTTTTTGTAAATTAGGATAATAATTAAGTAGGGTGCGTGGGTGCGCGGACCACTAAAGTGGTCCGCGAGCATGCAGTGTTTGTTTCACCGAGTAGACCTTCGGACCCTGATCATCTTTTGCCAAGAAACCACTCTTCCATCTTTTATAGCCTCCGAGATAGACACCGACGAAATTTGTACGGCGGCCATCTTGTTTTTTCGAAATTTTCCACTTTTTCTATTAATCGTTTACTACATTCTTCAAAGATTGTGAGTTTCAACGAAATCGGTTGGAAAACAAAAGAGTTGCAAAAATCACGTCGGTCGCCATCTTGTTTTTCTGAAATGTCATAATTTTTCCCTACTTGCTTCCACCAGCCAAACACATCTGTCCTACATTATCGTATCGTTTTCCGTCTCTTTCTAGGAGAATGAGGCATTCAATATTCGCCATACAAAATGTATGGAAAAAAAAATTCCGCCATTTTGAATTTTTTTTCTATTCATCGAGTAGACCTTTGGATCCTGATCCTCTTTTGCCAAGAAACCACACCTCCATCTTTTATACCCTCCGAGCTGGACGCCGGCGAAATTTGTATGGCGGCCATCTTTTCTTCGCCATTTTGAATTTTTTTTCAGCTTTTTGGCAATTGGATGATGTCATGAATGACATTTGGTCGAGCACCCCCCACCTATCTTCAATACCTTGAGCGGACCCTTCACCCGTCTCCGACATCCTCGATCATCAGCTGTCTCCATAATTTTGGCTTACTAAGTTTTTTTTTTCTATACGACACCATCAGTGAAAAAAAAATTTTTCATACAAAATTTTACAGGAGTTTCTTAGTTGAAAATCTCGAAAATCTCCCCAAAAGTGGCAACACCAGTTGCATATTTCGATACTGCCAGCCGAGATACACAATCGATTCATACATATTGACTTTCCAAAATGTTGCCAATTGCCTCAAAAACGTGATCAAAATTTCGAAAAATAAAAAAAAATACAAAATGGCCGCCAACTCGTTTTACAGAAATAAATTTCATCGTTGTACAACTTTTCCAATAACTACAGGATATACCGCTCCCGATGACGTTGCAATCTCTCCTCTCGCTCGCACCCACGTGAAATGATCGCCCCTGGAAAAAGACCATGTCGAAAATCACTTTTTCTTTGATAAATTCCAGTGTTGCCAGTCTCCGGCGACGAAAATACCCAAATGTCATTTGTACGAGCAAAACACATAATAGCTCATACTCGGATTTTGCACAAAGTCGTTATTTCGTTTTTTTACAATTTCCCGAAAATCTTGAAATTTCCCTAAAAATGGGGTATTTTTTTCCCACCGATCTATACCTCGACTCCATACGTACAATCGCTTCATAGAAACCGAATCGCTCCGATGTTGCCAACTTTGAGATATTTGAATTTTAAAATTGCGATTTTTCGTACGTCTAACTTAACGGCCGCCATGACAGCCGCCATCTTGAATTTTTAAAAACCACTCCCGTTCTGTCAAAATTCAGGATCATTCTGAGCGAAACAAGAAAAAAATAATTATTATCGATTTCCCGTTTCGGATCTGTGGCGCCGCGGTTTGGGGTCGAAAAATCAAAATTTTGAAAACGCTACGGCTCGGCCGCCATCTTGTTTTTCCAATTTTTTTCACATTTTCTGTTAACCGTTTACTACATTCTTTAATAGTTGCGAATTTGAACGGAGTCCCTTAAAAAACAAAGGAGCTGCAAAAATCACGTCCGCCGCCATCTTGTTTTTCCGAAATGTCATAATTTTTCCCCAGTCGATTCCCCCACCCGAACACAACTCCCCTACATCATTATATCATTTTCCTTCTCTTTCTAGGAGAACAATTATGTCAATGAGTCAGTCAGTGGTAATCGAGCTATATATAGTATAACTAGTTTTTGCTCGGTGCGCGAGCTGCTAAAGCAGCTCACGTGACGTGGTAAGGTTAACTTTATTATATAAAACCAAATTGATTTATTAAGATAATTCACCCCGAAAAACCCCATAAAATGACAGGCATTTCTATTTTTTGTAGAAAATGTAAGTCCGCCATCTTGGATTTGAAAATAAATGTCATTATCAAAATCAGCACCCTGGAAACCCTGAAAACGATATCCATATTATTTTTTGTAAATTAGGATAATAATTTAGTAGGGTGCGTGGGTGCGCGGACCACTAAAGTGGTCCGCGAGCATGCAGTGTTTGTTTCACCGAGTAGACCTTCGGACCCTGATCATCTTTTGCCAAGAAACCACTCTTCCATCTTTTATATCCTCCGAGATATACACCGACGAAATTTGTACGGCGGCCATCTTGTTTTTTCAAAATTTTCCACTTTTTCTATTAATCGTTTACTACATTCTTCAAAGATTGCGAGTTTCAACGAAATCGGTTGGAAAACAAAAGAGTTGCAAAAATCATATAGGCCGCCATCTTGTTTTTCTGAAATGTCATAATTTTCCCCTACTCATATTGCGCATCCAAACATATCTCCCATACATCAATGTATCGTTTTCTGTCTCTTTCTAGGAGAATGTGACATTCAATATTCGCCATACAAAATGTATGGAAAATTAAATTCCGCCATTTTGAATTTTTTTTCTGTTCATCGAGTAGACCTTTGGATCCTGATCCTCTTTTGCCAAGAAACCACACTTCCATCTTTGATACCCTCCGAGCTGGAGACCGGCAAAATTTGTATGGCGGCCATTTTTTCTTCGCCATTTTGAATTTTTTTTCAGCTTTTTGGCAATTGGATGACGTCATGAATGACATTTGGTCGAGCACCCCCCACCTATCTTCAATACCTTGAGCGGACCCTTCACCCGTCTCCGACATCCTCTATCATCAGCTATTTCCAAATTTTTCCTCGATTTTTTTTTTGTTTTCTATACGAAACCATCAGTGAAAAAAAATATTTTCATACAAAATTTTACAGGAGGAGTTTTTGGGGAAAATCTCGAAAATTTCCCCAAATGTGGCAACACTGTTTACATATTTCGATACTGCTGGTTGAGTCACACAATCGATTGATACATATCGACTTTCCAAAATGTTGCCAACTGCCTCAAAAACATGATCAAAATTTCGGAAAATTTGAAGAAAATACAAAATGGCCACCAACTTTTTTTGCAGAATCAAATTCGATAATTTTACAACTTTCCCATTAACTACAGGATATACCGCTCCCGATGACGTTTCAATCTCTCCTCTCGCTCGCACCCACGCGAAACGATCGCCCCTAAAAAAAGACCACGTCGAAAATAACTTTTACTATGATAAATTCCAGTGTTGCCAGTCTCCGGCGACAAAAATACCCAAATGTCATTAGTACGAGCAAAACACGTAATCGCTCATACTCAGATTTTTCAAAAAGCCCGTATTTCGATATTTTACAATTTCCCGAAAATCTTGAAATTTCCCCAAAAAATGGGGTAATTTTTTTCCTCCAATCTATACCTCGAGCCTATACGTACAATCGCTTGATAGAAGCCGAATCGCTCCGATGTTGCCAACTTTGAGATATTTAACTTTTAAAATTGCGTTTTTTCGTACCTCTAACATAATGGCCGCCACGACAGCCGCCATCTTGAATTTTTAAAAACCACTCCCATTCCGTCAAAATTCAGGATAATCGTAGACGAAACCAGAAAAAAATTATTAGTTTCAATTTCCCGTTTCGGATCTGTGGCGCCGCGGTTCGGGGCCGAAAAATCAAAAATTTGAAAACGCTACGACTCGGCCGCCATCTTGTTTTTTAAATTTTTTCGACATTTCCCATTAATCGTTTACTACTTTCTTTAAAGTTTGCAAAATTCAACGAAATCGGTTGGAAAACAACGGAGCTGCAAAAATCACGTCGGCCGCCATCTTGTTTTTCCGAAAAGTCATAATTTTTCCCCAGAGGGTTCCCGAATCCAAACACATCTCCCCTACATCATTATATCATTTTCCTTCTCTTTCTAGGAGAACAATTATGTCAATGAGTGAGTCAGTGAGTGGTAATCGAGCTATATATAGTATAATAACTAGTGTTTTGCTCGGTGCGCGAGCTGCTAAAGCAGCTCGCGTGACGTGGTTAGGTTTATGAGTTGTATTAAACCGATTTTTTTTATTAAGATACAAAATTCACCCCAAAAACACCATAAAACGATACCCATATCGATTTTTTTCTTAAAAAGTGCATGTCCGCCATCTTGGATTTCAAAATAAATGTCATTATCAAAATCAGCACCCTGGAAAACTCTGAAAACGACATCCATATCATTTTTTGTAATAACGGGGTAGTTGAGGTTAATAAAGTAGGGTGCGTGGGTGCGCGGACCACTAAAGTGGTCCGCGAGCATGCAGAGTTTGTTCCACCGAGTAGACCTTCGGACCCTTATCATCTTTTGCCAAGAAACCACTCTTCCATCTTTTATATTCTCCGAGATAGATACCGACGAAATTTGTACGGCGGCCATCTTGTTTTCCAAAATTTTGCACTTTTTCTATTAATCGTTTACTACATTCTTTAAAAATTGCGAGTTTGAACGAAATCGGTTGGAAAACAAAAGAGTTGCAAAAATCATATAGGCCGCCATCTTGTTTTTCTGAAATGTCATAATTTTTCCCTACTCATATCGCGCACCAAAACATATCTCCCCTACATTTTCGTATCGTTATCCGTCTCTTTCTAGGAGAATGAGACATTCAATATTCGCCATACAAAATGTATGTAAAAATAAATTCCGCCATTTTGAATTTTTTTTTCTATTCATCGAGTAGACCTTCGGACCCTGATCATCTCTTGCCAAGAAACCACACTTCCATCTTTTATACCCTCCGAGCTGGACACCGGCGAAATTTGTATGGCGGCCATCTTTTCTTCGCCATTTTGAATTTTTTTTCAGCTTTTTGGCAATTGGATGACGTCATAAATGACATATTTTGGTCGAGCCCCTCCCACCTATCTTCAATACCTTGAGCGGACCCTTCACCCGTCTCCGACATCCTCGATCATCAGCTATTTCCAAATTTTTCCTCGATTTTTTTTTTGTTTTCTATACGAAACCATCAGTGAAAAAAAAAATTTTCATACAAAATTTTACAGGAGGAGTTTTTGGGGAAAATCTCGAAAATCTCCCCAAATGTGGCAACACTGTTTACATATTTCGATACTGCTGGTTGAGTCACACAATCGATTGATACATGTCGACTTTCCAAAATGTTGCCAACTGCCTCAAAAACATGATCAAAATTTCGGAAAATTTGAAGAAAATACAAAATGGCCACCAACTCTTTTTGCAGAAGCAAATTAGATAATTTTACAACTTTCCTATTAACTACAGGATATACCGCTCCCGATGACGTTTCAATCTCTCCTCTCGCTCGCACCCACGCGAAACGATCGTCCCTGAAAAAAGACCCCGTCGAAAATCACTTTTTCTTTGATAAATTCCAGATACCCAAATGTCATTTGTACGAGCAAAACACATAATTGCTCATACTCGGATTTTGCGAAAAGTCCGTATTTCGATTTTTTACAGTTTCCCGAAAATCTTGAAATTTCCCTAAAAATGGGGTAATTTTTTCACACCGATCTATACCTTAAGTCCATACGTACAATCGCTTCATAGAAGCCGAATCGCTTCGATGTTGCCAAGTTTGAGATATTCGAATTTTAAAATTGCGTTTTTTCGTACCTCGAACAAAACGGCCGCCACGACAGCCGCCATCTTGAATTTTTAAAAACCACTCCCGTTCTGTCAAAATTAAGGATAATCGTGGGCGAAACCAAAAAAAATAATTATCCTCGATTACCCCGTCTTGGATCTGTGGCGCCGCGGTTCGGGGTCGAAAAATCAAAATTTTTAAAACGCTACGGCTCGGCCGCCATCTTGTTTTTCCAATTTTTTCTACATTTTCTGTTAATCATTTACTACTTTCTTCAAAGTTTGCAAAATTCAACGAAATCGGTTGGAAAACAACGGAGCTGCAAAAATCACATCGGCCGCCATCTTGTTTTTCTGAAATGTCATAATTTTTCCCCAGAGGGTTCCCGAAACCGAACACAATTCCCCCACATCATTATATCATTTTCCGTCTCCTTCTAGGAGAACAATTATGTCAATGAGTGAGTGAGTGAGTGAGTGGTAATTGAGCTATATATAGTATAACTAGTGTTTTGCTCGGTGCGCGAGCTGCTAAAGCAGCTCGCGTGACGTGGTTAGGTTTATGAGTTGTATTGAACCGATTTTTTTTATTAAGATACACAAATTACCCCGAAAACCCCATAAAACGACACCTATATCAATTTTTTTCTTATAAATTGCACGCCCGCCATCTTGGATTTCAAAATAAATGTCGTTATCAAAATCAGCGCTCTGGAAAACTCTGAAAACGACATCCATATTATTTTTTGTAGATTAGGATTATAATTTAGTAGGGTGCGTGGGTGCGCGGACCACTAAAGTGGTCCGCGAGCATGCAGAGTTTGTTCCACCGAGTAGACCTTCGGACCCTGATCATCTTTTGCCAAGAAACCACTCTTCCATCTTTTATAGCCTCCGAGATAGACACCGACGAAATTTGTACGGCGGCCATCTTGTTTTTTCAAAATTTTCCACGTTTTCTATTAATCGTTTACTACATTCTTCAAAGATTGTGAGTTTCAACGAAATCGGTTGGAAAACAAAAGAGTTGCAAAAATCACGTCGGTCGCCATCTTGTTTTTCTGAAATGTCATAATTTTTGCCTACTCGCCTCCCCCACCCGAACACATCTCCCCTACATTATCGTATCGTTTTCCGTCTCTTTCTAGGAGAATGAGACATTCAATATTCGCCATACAAAATGTATGGGAAAAAAAATTCCGCCATTTTGAATTTTTTTTCTATTCATCGAGTAGACCTTCGGATCCTGATCACCTTTTGCCAAGAAACCGCACCTCCATCTTTTATACCCTCCGAGCTGGACACCGGCGAAATTTGTATGGCGGCCATCTTTTCTTCGCCATTTTGAATTTTTTTTCAGCTTTTTGGCAATTGGATGACGTCATGAATGACATTTGGTCGAGCACCCCCTACCTATCTTCAATACCTTGAGCGGACCCTTCACCCGTCTCCGACATCCTCGATCATCAGCTATTTCCAAATTTTTCCTCGATTTTTTTTTTGTTTTCTATACGAAACCATCAGTGAAAAAAAATAATTTCATACAAAATTTTACAGGAGGAGTTTTTGGGGAAAATCTCGAAAATCTCCCCAAATGTGGCAACACTGTTTACATATTTCGATACTGCCGGTTGAGTCACACAATCGATTCATACATGTCGACTTTCCAAAATGTTGCCAACTGCCTCAAAAACGTGATCAAAATTTCGAAAAATTAAAAAAAATACAAAATGGCCGCCAACTCGTTTCACAGAAAGATTTTACACGGTTTCATAATTTTCCTATTAACTACAGGATATACCGCTCCCGATGACGTTTCAATCTTTCCTCTCGCTCGCACCCACGCGAAAGGGGATACCGTGAAAAAGACCGTGTCGAAAATCACTTTTACTTTGATAAATTCCAGTGTTGCCAGTCTCCGGTGACAAAAATACCCAAATGTCATTTGTACGAGCAAAACACGTAATCACTCATACTCGGATTTTGCTAAAAGCCCGTATTTCGATTTTTTACAATTTCCCGAAAATCTTGAAATTTCCCGAAAAATGGGGTAATTTTTTCCCACCGATCTATACCTCGAGTCTATAGGTACAATCGCTTGATAGAAGCCCAATCGCTCCGATGTTGCCAACTTTGAGATATTTAACTTTTAAAATTGCGTTTTTTCGTACCTCTAACATAATGGCCGCCACGACAGCCGCCATCTTGAATTTTCAAAAACCACTCCCGTTCTGTCAAAATACAGGATAATCGTAGGCGAAACCAGAAAAAATAATTATCCTCGATCACCCCGTTTCGGATCTGTGGCGCCGCGGTTCGGGGTCGAAAAATCAAAATTTTTAAAACGCTACGGCTCGGCCGCCATCTTGTTTTTCCAATTTTTTCCACATTTTCTGTTAATCATTTACTACTTTCTTCAAAGATTGCAAAATTCAACGAAATCGGTTGGAAAACAACGGAGCTGCAAATATCACCTCGGCCGCCATCTTGTTTTTCTGAAATGTCATAATTTTTCCCCAGAGGGTTCCCGAATCCGACCACATCTCCCCTACATCACTATATCATTTTCCATCTCTTTCTAGGAGAACAATTATGTCAATGAGTCAGTGAGTCAGTGAGTGGTAATTGAGCTATATATAGTATAATAACTAGTTTTTGCTCGGTGCGCGAGCTGCTAAAGCAGCTCACGTGACGTGGTAAGGTTAACTTTATTATATCAAACCAAATTGATTTATTAAGATACACAATTCACCCTGTAAAACCCCATAAAATGACAGGCATTTCTATTTTTTGTAGAAAATGTAAGTCCGCCATCTTGGATTTGAAAATAAATGTCATTATCAAAATCAGCACCCTGAAAAACCCTGAAAACGATATCCATATTTTTTTTTGTAAATTAGGATAATAATTTAGTAGGGTGCGTGGGTGCGCGGACCACTAAAGTGGTCCGCGAGCATGCAGGGTTTGTTCCATCGAGTAGACCTTCGGACCCTGATCATCTTTTGCCAAGAAACCACTCTTCCATCTATTATAGCCTCCGAGATGGACACCGACGAAATTTGTACGGCGGCCATCTTGTTTTTCCAAAATTTTTCACTTTTTCTATTAATCGTTTACTACATTCTTCAAAGATTGCGAGTTTCAACGAAATCGGTTGGAAAACAAAAGAGTTGCAAAAATCACGTCGGCCGCCATCTTGTTTTTCTGAAATGTCATAATTTTTCCCTACTCGCCTCCCCCACCCGAACACATCTCCGCTACATTATCGTATCGTTTTCCGTCTCTTTCTAGGAGAATGAGACATTCAATATTCGCCATACAAAACGTATGGGAAAATAAATTCCGCCATTTTGAATTTTTTTTCTATTTATCAATTAGACCTTTGGATCCTGATCCTCTTTTGCCACGAAACCGCACCTCCATCTTTTATACCCTCCGAGCTGGACGCCGGCGAAATTTGTATGGCGGCCATCTTTTCTTCGCCATTTTGAATTTTTTTTCAGCTTTTTGGCAATTGGATGATGTCATGAATGACATTTGGTCGAGCACCCCCCACCTATCTTCAATACCTTGAGTGGACCCTTCACCCGTCTCCGACATCCTCGATCATCAGCTATTTCCAAATTTTTCCTCGATTTTTTTTTTGTTTCCTATACGAAACCATCAGTGAAAAAAAAAAATTTCATACAAAATTTTACAGGAGGAGTTTTTGGGGAAAATCTCGAAAATCTCCCCAAATGTGGCAACACTGTGTACATATTTCGATACTGCTGGTTGAGTCACACAATCGATTGATACATGTTGACTTTCCAAAATGTTGCCAACTGCCTCAAAAACGTGGTCAAAATTTCGAAAAATAAAAAAAAATACAAAATGGCCGCCAACTCGTTTCACAGAAAGATTTTACACGGTTTCATAATTTTCCTATTAACTACAGGATATACCGCGCCCGATGACGTTTCAATCTTTCCTCTCGCTCGCACCCACGCGAAAGGGGATACCGTGAAAAAGACCGTGTCGAAAATCACTTTTACTTTGATAAATTCCAGTGTTGCCAGTCTCCGGCGACAAAAATACCCAAATGTCATTTGTACGAGCAAAACACATAATCGCTCATACTCGGATTTTGCGAAAAGTCCGTATTTCGATTTTTTACATTTTCCCCAAAATCTTGAAATTTCCCGAAAAATGGGGTAATTTTTCCCCACCAATCTATACCTCAAGTTCATACGTACAATCGCTTCATAGAAGCTGAACCGCTCCGATGTTGCCAACTTTGAGATATTTAACTTTTAAAATTGCGTTTTTTCATACCTCTAACATAACGGCCACCATGACAGCCGCCATCTTGAATTTTTAAAAATCACTCCCGTTCTGTCAAAATACAGGATAATCGTGGGCGAAACACGAAAAAATAATTATCCTCGACTGCCCCGTCTCGGATCTGTGGCGCCGCGGTTCCGGGTCGAAAAATGAAAATTTTGAAAACGCTCCATCTCGGCCGCCATCTTGTTTTTCCAATTTTTTCCACATTTTCTGTTAATCGTTTACTACTTTCTTCAAAGTTTGCAAAATTCAACAAAATCGTTTGGAAAACAACGGAGCTGCAAAAATCACGTCGGCCGCCATCTTGTTTTTCTAAAATGTCATAATTTTTCCCCAGAGGGTTCCCGAATCCGAACACATCTCCCCTACATCATTATATCATTTTCTGTCTCCTTCTAGGAGAACAATTATGTCAATGAGTCAGTGAGTCAGTGAGTGGTAATCGAGCTATATATAGTATAATAACTAGTGTTTTGCTCGGTGCGCGAGCTGCTAAAGCAGCTCGCGTGACGTGGTAATGTTAAGCTTTATTGTATTAAACCGAATCGAGTTATTAAGATGCAAAATTCACCGCGAAAACACCATAAAACGACATCCATATCGATTTTTTTCTTAAAAAAGGCATGTCCGCCATCTTGGATTTCAAAATAAATGTCGTTATCAAAATCAGCCCCTGGAAAACTCTGAAAACGACATCCATATCATTTTTTGTAAAAACGGGGTAGTTGAGGGTAATAAAGTAGGGTGCGTGGGTGCGCGGACCACTAAAGTGGTCCGCGAGCATGCAGAGTTTGTTCCACCGAGTAGACCTTCGGACCCTGATCATCTTTTGCCAAGAAACCATTCTTCCATCTTTTATAGCCTCCGAGATAGATACCGACGAAATTTGTACGGCGGCCATCTTGTTTTTCCAAAATTTTCCACTTTTTCTATTAATCGTTTACTACATTCTTCAAAGATTGCGAGTTTCAACGAAATCGGTTGGAAAACAAAAGAGTTGCAAAAATCATATAGGCCGCCATCTTGTTTTTCTGAAATGTCATAATTTTTCCCTACTCGCCTCCCCCACCCGAACATATCTCCCCTACATTATCGTATCGTTTTCCGTCTCTTTCTAGGAGAATGAGACATTCAATATTCGCCATACAAAATGTATGGGAAAATAAATTCCGCCATTTTGAATTTTTTTTCTATTCATCGATTAGACCTTTGGATCCTGATCCTCTTTTGCCAAGAAACCGCACCTCCATCTTTTATACCCTCCGAGCTGGACGCCGGCGAAATTTGTATGGCGGCCATCTTTTCTTCGCCATTTTGAATTTTTTTTCAGCTTTTTGGCAATTGGATGATGTCATGAATGACATTTGGTCGAGCACCCCCCACCTATCTTCAATACCTTGAGTGGACCCTTCACCCGTCTCCGACATCCTCGATCATCAGCTATTTCCAAATTTTTCCTCGATTTTTTTTTTGTTTTCTATACGAAACCATCAGTGAAAAAAAAAATTTTCATACAAAATTTTACAGGAGGAGTTTTTGGGGAAAATCTCGAAAATCTCCCCAAATGTGGCAGCACTGTTTACATAATTCGATACTGCTGGTTGAGTCACACAATCGATTGATACATCTCGACTTTCCAAAATGTTGCCAACTGCCTCAAAAACGTGGTCAAAATTTCGAAAAATAAAAAAAAATACAAAATGGCCGTCAACTCGTTTCACAGGAAGATTTTACACGGTTTCATAATTTTCCTATTAACTACAGGATATACCGCGCCCGATGACGTTTCAATCTTTCCTCTCACTCGCACCCACACGAAAGGGGATACCGTGAAAAAGACCGTGTCGAAAATCACTTTTACTGTGATAAATTCCAGTGTTGCCAGTCTCCGGTGACAAAAATACCCAAATGTCATTTGTACGAGCAAAACAGATAATCACTCATACTCGGATTTTGCTAAAAGTGCGTATTTCTATTTTTTACAATTTCCCGAAAATCTTGAAATTTCCCTAAAAATGGGGTAATTTTTTCCCACCGATCTATACCTCGAATCAATACGTACAACCGCTTCATAGAAGCCGAATCGCTCCGATATTGCCAACTTTGGGATATTTAACTTTTAAAATTGCGTTTTTTCGTACCTCTAACATAACGGCCGCCATGACAGCCGCCATCTTGAATTTTTAAAAACCACTCCCGTTCTGTCAAAATACAGGATAATCGTGGGCGAAACCAGAAAAAATAATTATCCTCGATTACCCCGTCTCGGATCTGTGGCGCTGCGGTTAGGGGTCGAAAAATGAAAATTTTGAAAACGCTCCATCTCGGCCGCCATTTTGTTTTTCCAATTTTTTCTACATTTTCTGGTAACCGTTTACTACTTTCTACAAAGTTTGCAAAATTCGACGAAATCGGTTGGAAAACAACGGAGCTGCAAAAATCACGTCGGCCGCCATCTTGTTTTTCTGAAATGTCATAATTTTTCCCCAGAGGGTTCCCGAAACCGAACACAACTCCCCCACATCATTATATCATTTTCCGTCTCCTTCTAGGAGAACAATTATGTCAATGAGTCAGTGAGTCAGTGAGTGGTAATTGAGCTATATATAGTATAATAACTAGTGTTTTGCTCGGTGCGCGAGCTGCTAAAGCAGCTCGCGTGACGTGGTAATGTTAAGCTTTATTGTATTAAACCGAATCGAGTTATTAAGATGCAAAATTCACCGCGAAAACACCATAAAACGACATCCATATCGATTTTTTTCTTAAAAAAGGCATGTCCGCCATCTTGGATTTCAAAATAAATGTCGTTATCAAAATCAGCCCCTGGAAAACTCTGAAAACGACATCCATATCATTTTTTGTAAAAACGGGGTAGTTGAGGGTAATAAAGTAGGGTGCGTGGGTGCGCGGACCACTAAAGTGGTCCGCGAGCATGCAGAGTTTGTTCCACCGAGTAGACCTTCGGACCCTGATCATCTTTTGCCAAGAAACCATTCTTCCATCTTTTATAGCCTCCGAGATAGATACCGACGAAATTTGTACGGCGGCCATCTTGTTTTTCCAAAATTTTCCACTTTTTCTATTAATCGTTTACTACATTCTTCAAAGATTGCGAGTTTCAACGAAATCGGTTGGAAAACAAAAGAGTTGCAAAAATCATATAGGCCGCCATCTTGTTTTTCTGAAATGTCATAATTTTTCCCTACTCGCCTCCCCCACCCGAACATATCTCCCCTACATTATCGTATCGTTTTCCGTCTCTTTCTAGGAGAATGAGACATTCAATATTCGCCATACAAAATGTATGGGAAAATAAATTCCGCCATTTTGAATTTTTTTTCTATTCATCGATTAGACCTTTGGATCCTGATCCTCTTTTGCCAAGAAACCGCACCTCCATCTTTTATACCCTCCGAGCTGGACGCCGGCGAAATTTGTATGGCGGCCATCTTTTCTTCGCCATTTTGAATTTTTTTTCAGCTTTTTGGCAATTGGATGATGTCATGAATGACATTTGGTCGAGCACCCCCCACCTATCTTCAATACCTTGAGCGGACCCTTCACCCGTCTCCGACATCCTCGATCACCAGCTATTTCCAAATTTTCCCTCGATTTTTTTTTTGTTTTCTATACGAAACCATCAGTGAAAAAAAAAATTTCATACAAAATTTTACAAGAGGAGTTTTTGGGGAAAATCTCGAAAATCTCCCCAAATGTGGCAACACTGTGTACATATTTCAATACTGCTGGTTGAATCACACAGTCGATTGATACATGTCGACTTTCCAAAATGTTGCCAACTGCCTCAAAAACGTGATCAAAATTTCGAAAAATTAAAAAAAATACAAAATGGCCGTCAACTCGTTTCACAGAAAGATTTTACACGGTTTCATAATTTTCCTATTAACTACAGGATATACCGCGCCCGATGACGTTTCAATCTTTCCTCTCGCTCGCACCCACGCGAAAGGGGATACCGTGAAAAAGACCGTGTCGAAAATCACTTTTACTTTGATAAATTCCAGTGTTGCCAGTCTCCGGTGACAAAAATACCCAAATGTCATTTGTACGAGCAAAACACGTAATCACTCATACTCGGATTTTGCTAAAAGTGCGTATTTCGATTTTTTACAATTTCCCGAAAATCTTGAAATTTCCCGAAAAATGGGGTAATTTTTTCCCACCGATCTATACCTCGAGCCTATACGTACAACCGCTTCATAGAAGCCGAATCGCTCCGATGTTGCCAACTTTGAGATATTTAACTTTTAAAATTGCGTTTTTTCGTACCTCGAACAAAACGGCCGCCATGACAGCCGCCATCTTGAATTTTTAAAAACCACTCCCGTTCTGTAAAAATACAGGATAATCGTGGGAGAAACCAAGAAAAATAATTATCCTCGATTACCCCGTTTCGGATCTGTGGCGCCGCGGTTCGGGGTCGAAAAATCAAAAATTTTAAAATGCTACGGCTCGGCCGCCATCTTGTTTTTCCAATTTTTTACACATTTTCTGTTAACCGTTTACTACATTCTTTAATAGTTGCGAGTTTGAACGGAATCCCTTAAAAAATAAAGGAGCTGCAAAAATCACGTCGGCCGCCATCTTGTTTTTCCGAAATGACATAATTTTTCCCCAGAGGGTTCCCGAAACCGAACACAACTCCCCCACATCACTATATCATTTTCCTTCTCTTTCTAGGAGAACAATTATGTCAATGAGTGAGTCAGTGAGTGGTAATCGAGCTATATATAGTATAATAACTAGTGTTTTGCTCGGTGCGCGAGCTGCTAAAGCAGCTCGCGTGACGTGGTTATGTTGACTTTATTATATTTAACCAAATTTATTTATTAAGATACACAATTCACCACAAAAACACATAAAACCCACACTCATATCAATTTTTTCTTAAAAAGTGCATGTCCACCAGCTTGGATCTAAACATGAATGTCATTATCAAAATCAGCACCCTGGAAAACTCTGAAAACGACATCCATATCATTTTTTGTAAAAACGGGGTAGTTGAGGTTAATAAAGTAGGGTGCGTGGGTGCGCGGACCACTAAAGTGGTCCGCGAGCATGTAGAGTTTGTTTCACTGAGTAGACCTCCGGATCCTGATCATATTTTGCCAAGAAACCACTCTTCCATCTTTTATAGCCTCCGAGATAGACACCGACGAAATTTGTACGGCGGCCATCTTGTTTTTCCAAAATTTTCCACTTTTTCTATTAATCATTTACTACTTTCTTCAAAGATTGCGAGTTTCAACGAAATCGGTTGGAAAACAAAAGAGTTGCAAAAATCATATAGGCCGCCATCTTGTTTTTCTGAAATGTCATAATTTTTCCGTACTCATATCGCGCATCCGAACATATCTCCCATACATCAATGTATCGTTTTCCGTCTCTTTCTAGGAGAATGAGACATTCAATATTCGCCATACATTTTCTATGGGAAAATAAATTCCGCCATTTTGAATTTTTTTTCTATTCATCAAGTAGACCTTCGGACCCTGATCATCTCATGCCAAGAAACCTCACTTCCATCTTTTATACCCTCCGAGCTGGACACCGGCGAAATTTGTATGGCGGCCATCTTTTCTTCGCCATTTTAAATTTTTTTCCAGCTTTTTGGCAATTGGATGACGTCATGAATGACATTTGCTCGAGCACCCCCCACCTATCTTCAATACCTTGAGCGGACCCTTCACCCGTCTCCAATATCCTCAATCATCAGCTCTCTCCATAATTTTGGCTTACTAAGTTTTTGTTTTCTATATAACACCATCAGTGAAAAAAAAATTTTTCATACAAAATTTTACAGGAGTTTCTTAGTTGAAAATCTCGTAAATCTCCCCAAAAGTGGCAACACTGTTTCTATATTTCGATATTGCCGGCTGAGTCACACAATCGATTCATACATATTGACTTTCCAAAATGTTGCCAACTGCCTCAAAAACGTGATCAAAATTTCGAAAAATTAAAAAAAAATACAAAATGGCCGCCAACTCGTTTCACACAAAGATTTTACACGGTTTCATAATTTTCCTATTAACTACAGGATATACTGCTCCCGATGACGTTTTAATCTTTCCTCTCGCTCGCACCCACACGAAAGGGGATACCGTGAAAAAGACCGTGTCGAAAATCACTTTTACTTTGATAAATTCCAGTGTTGCCAGTCTCCGGTGACAAAAATACCCAAATGTCATTTGTACGAGCAAAACACATAATCACTCATACTCGGATTTTGCTAAAAGTGCGTATTTCTATTTTTTACAATTTCCCGAAAATCTTGAAATTTCCCTAAAAATGGGGTAATTTTTTCCCACCGATCTATACCTCGAATTAATACGTACAACCGCTTCATAGAAGCCGAATCGCTCCGATGTTGCCAACTTTGAGATATTTAACTTTTAAAATTGCGTTTTTTCGTACCTCGAACAAAACGGCCGCCATGACAGCCGCCATCTTGAAATTTTTAAAACCACTCCCGTTCTGTCAAAATACAGGATAATCGTGGGCGAAACACGAAAAAATAGTTATCCTCGACTACCACGTCTTGGATCTGTGGCACCGCGGTTCGGGGTCGAAAATTCAAAATTTTCAAAACGCTACGGTTCGGCCGCCATCTTGTTTTTCCAATTTTTTTCACATTCTCTATTAACCGTTTACTATTTTCTTCAAAGATTGCAAAATTCAACGAAATCGGTTGGAAAACAACGGAGCTGCAAAAATCACGTCGGCCGCCATCTTGTTTTTCCGAAAAGTCATAATTTTTCCCCAGAGGGTTCCCGAATCCGAACACATCTCCCCTACATCACTATATCATTTTCCTTCTCTTTCTAGGAGAACAATTATGTCAATGAGTGAGTCAGTCAGTGGTAATCGAGCTATATATAGTATAACTAGTGTTTTGCTCGGTGCGCGAGCTGCTAAAGCAGCTCGCGTGACGTGGTTAGGTTGATAAGTATTAAAACGAATTTATTTATTAAGATTCAAAATTCACCCCAAAAACACCATAAAACGACACCCATATCGATTTTTTTCTTAAAAAATGCATGACCGCCATCTTGGATTTCAAAATAAATGTCGTTATCAAAATCAGCGCCCTGGAAAACTCCGAAAACGACATCCATATCATTTTTTTTAAAAATGGGGTAGTTGAGGTTAATAAAGTAGGGTGCGTGGGTGCGCGGACCACTAAAGTGGTCCGCGAGCATGCAGAGTTTGTTCCACCGAGTAGACCTTCGGACCCTGATCATCTTTTGCCAAGAAACCATTCTTCCATCTTTTATAGCCTCCGAGATAGACACCGACGAAATTTGTACGGCGGCCATCTTGTTTTTCCAAAATTTTCCACTTTTTCTATTAATCGTTTACTATTTTCTTCAAAGATTGCGAGTTTCAACGAAATCGGTTGGAAAACAAAAGAGTTACAAAAATCATATAGGCCGCCATCTTGTTTTTTTGAAATGTCATAATTTTTCCCGATTTCCATCCCACACCCGAACATATCTCCCATACATCAATGTATCGTTTTCCGTCTCTTTCTAGGAGAATGAGACATTGAATATTCGCCATACATTTTCTATGGGAAAATAAATTCCGCCATTTTGAATTTTTTTTCTATTCATCGAGTAGACCTTCGGACCCTGATCATCTCTTGCCAAGAAACCACACTTCCATCTTTTATACCCTCCGAGCTGGACACCGGCGAAATTTGTATGGCGGCCATCTTTTCTTCACCATTTTGAATTTTTTTTCAGCTTTTTGGCAATTGGATGATGTCACGAATGACATTTGCTCGAGCACCCCCCACCTATCTTCAATACCTTAAGCGGGCCCTCCACCCGTCTCCGAAACCCTCAATCATCAGCTCTCTCCATAATTTTGGCTTACTAAGTTTTTGTTCTCTATACGACACCATCAGTGAAAAAAAAATTTTTCATACAAAATTTTACAGGAGTTTCTTAGTTGAAATTCTCGAAAATCTCCCCAAAAGTGGCAACACCGGTTGCATATCTCCATACTGCCAGCCGAGATACACAATCGATTCATACATATTGACTTTCCAAAATGTTGCCAACTGCCTCAAAAACGTGATCAAAATTTCGAAAAATTCAAAAAATTACAAAATGGCCGCCAACTCGTTTTGCAGAAATAAATTACATCGTTGTACAACTTTCCCATTAACTACAGGATATACCGCTCCCGATGACGTTTCAATCTTTCATCTCGCTCGCACCCACGCGAAATGATCGTCCCTGAAAAAAGACAATGTCGAAAATCACTTTTGCTTCGATAAATTCCAGTGTTGCCAGTCCTCGGCGACGAAAATACCTAAATGTCATTTGCACGAGCAAAACACGTAATCGCTCATACTCGAATTTTGCAAAAAGTCCGTATTTCGATTTTTTTCAATTTCCCGAAAATCTTGAAATTTCCCCAAAAAATGGGGTAATTTTTTTCCTCATATCTATACCTCGAGCCTATACGTACAATCGCTTGATAGAAGCCGAATCGCTCCGATGTTGCCAACTTTGAGATATTTAACTTTTAAAATTGCGTTTTTTCGTACCTCTAATATAATGGCCGCCACGACAGCCGCCATCTTGAATTTTTAAAAACCACTCCCATTCCGTCAAAATTCAGGATAATCGTAGACAAAACCAGAAAAAAATTATTAGTTTCAATTTCCCGTTTTGGATCTGTGGCGCCGCGGTTCGGGGTCGAAAAATCGAAATTTTCAAAACGCTACGGCTCGGCCGCCATCTTGTTTTTCCAATTTTTTCCACATTTCCCATTAATCGTTTACTATTTTCTTCAAAGATTGCAAAATTCAACGAAATCGGTTGGAAAACAACGGAGCTGCAAAAATCACCTCGGCCGCCATCTTGTTTTTCCGAAATGTCATAATTTTTCCCCAGAGGGTTCCCGAAACCGAACACAACTCCCCCACATCATTATATCATTTTCCGTCTCCTTCTAGGAGAACAATTATGTCAATGAGTGAGTGAGTCAGTGAGTGGTAATCGAGCTATATATAGTATAACTAGTGTTTTGCTCGGTGTGCGAGCTGCTAAAGCAGCTCGCGTGACGTGGTTAGGTTTATGAGTTGTATTAAACCGATTTTTTTTATTAAGATACACAAATTACCCCGATATACCCCGAAACCAAAACATATATATGAAAACAAAAGAGTTGCAAAAATCATGGCGGTCGCCATCTTGTTTTTCTGAAATGTCATAATTTCTCCCTACTCGCCTCCCCCACCCGAACACATCTCCCCTACATTATCGTATCGTTTTCCGTCTCTTTCTAGGAGAATGAGACATTCAATATTCGCCATACAAAATGTATGGGAAAATAAATTCCGCCATTTTGATTTTTTTTTCTATTCATCGAGTAGACCTTCGGATCCTGATCACCTTTTGCCAAGAAACCACACTTTCATCTTTTATACCCTCCGAGCTGGACACCGGCAAAATTTGTATGGCGGCCATCTTTTCTTCGCCATTTTGAATTTTTTTCCAGCTTTTTGGCAATTGGATGACGTCATAAATGACATTTGGTCGAGCACCCCCCACCTATCTTCAATACCTTGAGCGGACCCTTCACCCGTCTCCGACATCCTCGATCATCAGCTATTTCCAAATTTTTCCTCGATTTTTTTTTTGTTTTCTATACGAAACCATCAGTGAAAAAAAATTTTTCATACAAAATTTTACAGGAGGAGTTTTTGGGGAGAATCTCGAAAATCTCCCCAAATGTGGCAACACTGTTTACACATTTCGATACTGCTGGTTGAGTCACACAATCGATTGATACATGTCGACTTTCCAAAATGTTGCCAACTGCCTCAAAAACGTGATCAAAATTTCGGAAAATTTGAAGAAAATACAAAATGGCCACCAACTTTTTTTGCAGAAGCAAATTAGATAATTTTACAACTTTCCCATTAACTACAGGATATACCGCTCCCGATGACGTTGCAATCTCTCCTCTCGCTCGCACCCACGCGAAACGATCGCCCCTGAAAAAAGACAATGTCGAAAATCACTTTTTCTTTGATAAATTCCAGTGTTGCCAGTCTTCGGCGACAAAAATACCCAAATGTCATTTGTACGAGCAAAACACGTAATCGCTCATACTCGGATTTTGCAAAAAGTCCGTATTTCGATTTTTTTCAATTTCCCGAAAATCTTGAAATTTCCCCAAAAAATGGGGTAATTTTTTTCCTCATATCTATACCTCGAGCCTATACGTACAATCGCTTGATAGAAGCCGAATCGCTCCGATGTTGCCAACTTTGAGATATTTAACTTTTAAAATTGCGTTTTTTCGTACCTCTAACATAATGGCCGCCACGACAGCCGCCATCTTGAATTTTTAAAAACCACTTCCATTCCGTCAAAATTCAGGATAATCGTAGACGAAACCAGAAAAAAATTATTAGTTTCAATTTCCCGTTTCGGATCTGTGGCGCCGCGGTTCGGGGCCGAAAAATCAAAAATTTGAAAACGCTACGACTCGGCCGCCATCTTGTTTTTTAAATTTTTTCGACATTTCCCATTAATCGTTTACTACTTTCTTTAAAGTTTGCAAAATTCAACGAAATCGGTTGGAAAACAACGGAGCTGCAAAAATCACGTCGGCCGCCATCTTGTTTTTCCGAAAAGTCATAATTTTTCCCCAGAGGGTTCCCGAATCCAAACACATCTCCCCTACATCATTATATCATTTTCCTTCTCTTTCTAGGAGAACAATTATGTCAATGAGTGAGTCAGTGAGTGGTAATCGAGCTATATATAGTATAACTAGTGTTTTGCTCGGTGCGCGAGCTGCTAAAGCAGCTCGCGTGACGTGGTAAGGTTAATTTTATTATATAAAACCAAATTGATTTATTAAGATACAAAATTCACCCCAAAAACACCATAAAACGACACCTATATCAATTTTTTTCTTAAAAAATGCATGTCCGCCATCTTTGATTTCAAAATAAATGTCATTATCAAAATCAGCACGCTGGAAAACTCTGAAAACGACATCCATATCATTTTTTGTAAAAACGGGGTAGTTGAGGTTAATAAAGTAGGGTGCGTGGGTGCGCGGACCACTAAAGTGGTCCGCGAGCATGCAGAGTTTGTTCCACCGAGTAGACCATCGGACCCTGATCATCTTTTGCCAAGAAACCACTCTTCCATCTTTTATAGCCTCCGAGATAGACACCGACGAAATTTGTACGGCGGCCATCTTGTTTTTTCAAAATTTTCCACTTTTTCTATTAATCGTTTACTACATTCTTCAAAGATTGCGAGTTTCAACGAAATCGGTTGGAAAACAAAAGAGTTGCAAAAATCACGTCGGTCGCCATCTTGTTTTTCTGAAATGTCATAATTTTTCCCTACTCGCCTCCCCCACCCGAACACATCTCCCCTACATTATCGTATCGTTTTCCGTCTCTTTCTAGGAGAATGAGACATTCAATATTCGCCATACAAAATGTATGGGAAAATAAATTCCGCCATTTTGAATTTTTTTTCTATTCATCGATTAGACCTTTGGATCCTGATCCTCTTTTGCCAAGAAACCGCACCTCCATCTTTTATACCCTCCGAGCTGGACGCCGGCGAAATTTGTATGGCGGCCATCTTTTCTTCGCCATTTTGAATTTTTTTTCAGCTTTTTGGCAATTGGATGACGTCATGAATGACATTTGCTCGAGCACCCCCCACCTATCTTCAATACCTTAAGCGGGCCCTTCACCCGTCTCCGATATCCTCAATCATCAGCTCTCTCCATAATTTTGGCTTACTAAGTTTTTGTTTTCTATATGACACCATCAATGAAAAAAAAAATTTTCATACAAAATTTTACAGGAGTTTCTTAGTTGAAATTCTCGAAAATCTCCCCAAAAGTGGCAACACTGTTTCTATATTTCGATATTGCCGACTGAGTCACACAATCGATTCATACATATTGACTTTCCAAAATGTCGCCAACTGCCTCAAAAACGTGATCAAAATTTCGAAAAATTCAAAAAATTACAAAATGGCCGCCAACTTGTTTCGCAGAAATAAATTACATCGTTGTACAACTTTTCTAATAACTACAGGATATACCGCTCCCGATGACGTTTCAATCTCTCATCTCGCTCGCACCCACGCGAAATGATCGTCCCTGAAAAAGACAAATGTCGAAAATCACTTTTGCTTCGATAAATTCCAGTGTTGCCAGTCCTCGGCGACGAAAATACCTAAATGTCATTTGCACAAGCAAAACACGTAATCGCTCATACTCGAATTTTGCTAAAAGTGCGTATTTCGATTTTTTACAATTTCCCGAAAATCTTGAAATTTCCCCAAAAAATAGGGTAATTTTTTTTCTTCAATCTATACCTCGAGTCTATACGTACAATCGCTTCATAAAAGCCGAATCGCTCCGATGTTGCCAACTTTGAGATATTTAACTTTTAAAATTGCGTTTTTTCGTATCTCTAACATAATGGCCGCCACGACAGCCGCCATCTTGAATTTTTAAAAACCACTCCCATTCCGTCAAAATTCAGGATAATCGTAGACGAAACCAGAAAAAAATTATTAGTTTCAATTTCCCGTTTCGGATCCGTGGCGCCGCGGTTTGGGGTCGAAAAATCAAAATTTTGAAAACGCTACGGCTCGGCCGCCATCTTGTTTTTCCAATTTTTTCTACTTTTTTTATTAATCTTTAACCAGTTTCTTTAAAGATTGCAAAATTCAACGAAATCGGTTGGAAAACAACGAAGCTGCAAAAATCACCTCGGCCGCCATCTTGTTTTTCTGAAATGTCATAATTTTTCCCCAGAGGGTTCCCAAAACCGAACACAACTCCCCAACATCATTATATCATTTTCCGTCTCTTTCTAGGAGAACAATTATGTCAATGAGTCAGTGGTAATTGAGCTATATATAGTATAATAATAAAATTTTAGAAAAGTGGTGTCTGTACAATGGAAATATATAAAAAAAAAGTAGCAGGGGTTGTTATTATATCGATGCCGAACCCGAAATTGTAATTAATTTTTTTTTTTGTCTGTTTGTCTGTTTGTCTGTGTGTTTGTGCACGCTAATATCAGAAACGGCTTATTCGATTTAGATACGGTTTTCACTAATATATTGTAGTAAGCTTCACTTAAGATTTAGTGTTTATTTCATGTCAATCGGTTCATAAATAAAAAAGTTATGTCAATTTAAAGAATCACGGCGAACATTTTTAACGTACAGAGTACGTACTACACGCCTCGCGCCTGAGCGTCCGTGGCTATATAAAGCGCGGTCACTATTCCACGCGAACGAAGTCGCGGGCACAGCTAGTACTATACTATAAATTGTTTTTCTGTCGCTTTGTATATTTTAATGTTGTAGTACATTTATGTTTATGAACTAAGAATTTTCTCTTCTTTCATTTGACACTCCACTCGATACGATAGCAAAAAAAAAAATTTGGACACCCCCACTTTTTTTCGTGTAATATCTGTTGTTAGGTCAATTTTTTCGTAAAAAATGTAGCCTATGTCACCCGGACCTTTACGACGAATCGATTGACACCTCATTCATCAAAATTGGCCCAGTAGTTTAGGCGCTACGGTGGAACACACAGAATCTGGATACAAACATACACACAAACACACATAGACTGCTAAAATTATAATCCTTCCTTTTGGCTTTGCCGCAGTCGGGTAAAAAATAGAACCAGTTTTTGTGTATTAGCTAAGCATTATACATACATAAATATGCGAAAGTGTGTCTGTCTGTCTGCCAGTTTTTGGCAGCCCATCCCAGCCCAGTTTAACCGATTGCGCTGGTGGTATAGAGATAACTTGCACCTCAGGGACGAATTCTTTTTGTCCCGAAAAATCAAAGAGCTCCCAGGGGATCTGTAAAAAACCTAAATCCACGCGGACCAAGTCGTGAGCACCATCTACCAATTACAGTATAGTGTAGTTTATTTCACACTAATATATTGTGTATTATAAAGGCGAAAGTTTGTGTGTATGTATGTATGTGCGTGTGAATGTTTGTTACACCTTCGCGAAAAACTACTGGACGGATTTGGCTGAAATTTTGAATGGAGATAGATAATGTCCTGGATTAGCACATAGAGTACTTTTTATCCCGGAAAATCAACGAGTTCCCACGGGATTGCGAAAAACCTTAATCCACGCGGACGAAGTCGCAGGCATCAGCTAGTAATACATAATAATATGTATCTATTATACACAGTATATTTCTATTTTAAAACTTTCGAACATCTGCTAGATAAGTTTAGGCTTTCCACCACCTATTCACGAGACTTATACTTACTTAATACATATTCTATTCAAGCTTCGATTAAGAATTTATAAATCATTGTCCAGATCGTGGAACTAGTATTTAGCTACTTACCTAAATAATTATCAAAAGATTTTGTATTACGTAGGTACGTAATAGGGTATGTTAGCCACTTACGATCTTACGGACTCCGGGCGTTTCCAGCTATCATTTTTGGCTCTGCAAATCCGCGCCACTCGCTCCAGCCTCCAGCTACAAAAGCTGAAAGTTACAGTTTTCAGCAGTTTCATAGGAAATCGTCGCACATCGTCTTCTCGGTAGGAACGGCATTCCGAACCAGTGGTAAATTATTTTGACGATTCAAAAGCAATTGTAAAAGTCTACTTGAATAAAAATCTACTCTATTCTATTCATATTATGTATATGAGCGGTGCGTGGCAGCACCGCTTAGCTTAGATACATAATAGGTCGTAAGGCGAGCGACGGTCTAGGGCGCTAGAATTTGGGAGGCGACATGGCGAGGGTGCCGGAAAAGCGTCTTTCTTAGGACGAATAATTAATTGGCTTATCAAACTTGCTCGCTCAAAATATTATTCAATATCTAAATCTGATTTCTGTCTGCTTTTAAGTCTAGTGTTTTTATCGTTTCTGTAAAATTCAGGAAAAATTACACGCTCGCTTCGAAATATCTTTAAAATCCACGCAAGCTTATAGTTGTCCTGTACTGAAGAAAAAAAAATTATCGTCCCCGTAACTGGTTATGATTTTTTGTAAGCTTCTGCTATTGAATACCGTGTGATTGGTATTGAAGATAGTTTGGGAGATGCAATGCGAAAGTTCGTATGGCCACACCCGAGCGTTCTTGGTTCACATTAGGTGTTTTATTTTTAGAGCAAAAGAAATTTAATTTACATTTATTACAATTGAAATAATTTTCCTTTAAAATGATGAATTGAGATTTGCTCAAGATCAAAAAGCTAACCAAAAATACTTTAACAGATATTGAACATGAAATAATAATCAATATAAATAATACTGTTTGGCATCCTCACATTCAAATTGGTTATAATTTTCAGGGTTCCGTACCCGAAGGCCTACGGAACTCTGAAAATTATAATCCTCCCCTGGAAGGGGAGGCTTAGCCTCCGCTCTCTGTCCGCCCGTCCGTCTATCTGTCAGGTGGCTATATATCGTGAACCGTAATAGGTTGAGAGTTAGAACTTGTGGACAAGGCCAACTGTCAGTCTCTACGTTTCAGCGCCATACGTCATCACCGGTTGAATTTCGCGGGAAGACCCGTGTCATGCACCTTAATGACTTTCGACTTTAGGCTTCGGGGTATCGACGAATTAAAGCGCCTGTCTAATTCAAATTCTCACCCCGTGTGTACCTACTGATGTCGCAGGTTCCGTTGCCTTCAAGGTCATGCCCAAGTGTTTGAGTCACCCAGCACTTTCTTCTCAATGGAATGCTTACGGAACCTCCCATTACGCGTTGAGGCGTGCCACTCAAATTTATGACTCCTTCCACCCTTTTATTAGCATAACTCATTCTTAACCCCCCACCCAAAAAGAGGGGTGTTATAAGTTTGACGTGTGTATCTGTGTATCTGTCTGTGGCATCGTAGCTCCTAAACGAATGAACCGATTTTAATTTAGATTTTTTTTTTTGTTTGAAAGGTGGCTTGATCGAGAGTGTTCTTAGCTATAAATAATCGAAGAAAATCGGTTCAGCCGTTTGAAAGTTATCAGCTCTTTTCTAGTTTTTTAAATTTTAAGTTATTATAGTAAGCACTTGTGATACATCAGCCAGCCTTACTTTTCGAGCTTATTTTATATTTGACTCGCACTTGGCTAGTTTTTTTCATTACTTTACTAGTTTGCGAGCATCGTAATGAATTTATTGCTTTTCTCTAAAATCATTAACAAAGAAGGTCAATAGGTTCTTTGGGGCCTATCATAGCTTTCTATTTAAAGGGTTTTTTGGAAGATTTTATACCACGCTCGTAAAATTTTAGCTTACGTGCGTTATACCACGTGCACTAAAAGAGAAGAATTTGCTTTATGATCATAAATATTATCAATTACAGATTTATAGTTTTTTTTCACTTTTTTTATTGTGAAACAGTGGGTTTAAATAAAAAGAGCAAATCAGTATAATCGCACTAATTTATTTTATCACTTCACTCAACACACTAATAATTACTCTCATATATTTGTTACTACTACACTTATTTACTTATTACACATTTATTACACACTTATTACACTTATTTACAGAGACCGGCAGTATTTCAGCTTATAATGCGTACGATACAATAATAATCCTAAAAATGAGCTCGCATGGCTTTATATGGCGTTATCCCCACCGAAGGCATTCGGCAGTTGTTGCTGAGTGGCGTTCGGCTGTCAATGGCGCTGGCGTTGGCGTTCAATGGCCGCTAGGCTATGATTGGCCGGCGTTTGGCTCGGCTTGACTCGGATAGTCTGGTTGGCGTTGGCGCGTTGCGATTGGCTGAGGCGGTGTGGCGTTACATTCGGCCGTCCTGAAACAATGAATTGCTCCCGCAATGGGAAAATGCTTGGTTAGCTTTCTGGTAGGCAATAGCTCAATAAGGTCTTCGGTTTCAAGTTATTTATCGGAACAGTTAGCACTGTTGGATATAAGATCCGTAGGCGCTGTGATATGGCTTTAAAGAGTCTGCTCAGGCATGTACAAGCTTTGTAGCCTCGAAATCCCTTAACACTGCGGGTTCTCGTAATGCCTACCAGCTTGGTTACGAAAATGAACCTGAGTAAATGCTATCAGTGTTTACTTTTGTCGCAATGCTTGTGGGAACTTGCCACTAAATAACTAAATTCCTTTGTTATAATTAAATGAAATATTAATTTTGTCAGTTACATTATCTAGTTAGCTTTATCCTATCGCTTGCTATCCTTTACCGAGCATTTGCCTTGTTACGCATAACCTCCCCGAGTTTACTAATTTAAATAATTAATAGCAACATGGCATCGTGACCTAGGTAAATACCAAATTATGGATAGCACATTCTTTGAGAGTATTGTCAGTAGTCCAAATAATATCAAGTAAGCAGTTTGTCTAATCATTTTATTCGCAGTCTCGCTAGGGCCTGTGGCACAACGCGTTTAACATGGTCTGGCTAGTGCTTGGCTTGGCTTGACTAGGCACTTGGCTCGTGGTAGTATCATGGAGGTCAAAACATACCTAACTATTAATCAGTCGACACTCGAAAACTCTAAAATGTCTACTAGTAAAAGCATTCTTATAGTCACTTTATAAGTTTGCTAGGATGTTCAAATAAACCAAATTATGTATAATATTCTACGAAACTGATCGTTTTCGGCTAGTAACAAATTTTGCAAAAGCATCTGTAATAATCAAATTGTACCTATACTACTGATGAGCGATATCCTTTCGCTGTCTTACAAAATGGTTTTACAAAATGTGGTCAGTATGAATTCTACAAAATTCTAATCCAATGCTATTGGTCTGTGATCTAAACTGCAATCTTATCCACTTTAAAACCAAGACGAAACAAAAGAACATTATTTAATTTATAAATTATTATCGTTTTTCAGTTGTACTATTTTTCCACGTTTTACTTTAGAGACATTTTTGAAAGAAAAACCGTCAACAGACTGGCTTGTAGAAAGGAAGTGAATAGCTTCTCGTGAAGCTGTGAATGCTATTACTCTGACTTGAAAAGGAATCTCACTTAAATCCTTGCAGGGAGATCTCTCAACGAGCAACGAGATGAAAGTACTCCTATCGAAAGTAAAACTTGGCTTTCGAAAGTAAAAATTGGCTACCGAAAGTAAGACTTGGCTACCGAAAGTAGAACTTGGCTACCGAAAGTAAAACTTGGCTACCGAAAGTAAAACTTGGCTACCGAAAGTAAAACTTGGCTACCGAAAGTAAAACTTGGCTACCGAAAGTAAAACTTGGCTACCGAAAGTAAAACTTGGCTACCGAAAGTAAAACTTGGCTACCGAAAGTAAAACTTGGCTACCGAAAGTAAAACTTGGCTACCGAAAGTAAAACTTGGCTACCGAAAGTAAAACTTGGCTACCGAAAGTAAAACTTGGCTACCGAAAGTAAAACTTGGCTACCGAAAGTAAAACTTGGCTACCGAAAGTAAAACTTGGCTACCGAAAGTAAAACTTGGCTACCGAAAGTAAAACTTGGCTACCGAAAGTAAAACTTGGCTACCGAAAGTAAAACTTGGCTACCGAAAGTAAAACTTGGCTACCGAAAGTAAAACTTGGCTACCGAAAGTAAAACTTGGCTACCGAAAGTAAGACCTGGCTGTAGAAAGTAAGACCTCACTACAGAAATTAAGACCTGGCTGCGTGAAGTAAGACTTGGCTGCAGAAAGTAAGACCTGGCTGCAGAAAGTAAGACTTGGCGGCAGAAAGTAAGACTTGGCGGCAGAAAGTACCTAAGACTTGGCGGCAGAAAGTAAGACTTGGCGGCAGAAAGTAAGACTTGGCTGCAGAAAGTAAGACTTGGCTGCAGAAAGTAAGACTTGGCTGCAGAAAGTAAGACTTGGCTGCAGAAAGTAAGACTTGGCTGCAGAAAGTAAGACTTGGCTACTGTCTTCACTTCGGCATCTATGTAATTCCGAAAACAGTTCACGATTGAATTTAGGTAATACAGGATCATCAGTTAAATAACAGTTTTCTATTCCATTCCTATTCCCTACTATGTAAGCTACATAACCAGGCAGGCATACTAACACCAACTGAACTCAAGATATTATGTAAAATGTCAGTCTAGTCGGCTTAGTGAAAATTCTTACGGTACGTCCGGTCCACCTGACTAACAATGAACGGCACAAAGCTAAATCATGGCTATAATTAAAAGTGCCACTTGAACTTTCTACTTACATTATGATTGGACCGACAATCTAAAGGTAGAATGATAAAATTGACTCGATTGAAAGCTTGTTGGCAAAAGTACGTAACGTACATGCTGCCTACAAGCACTACTTTTTTTCTAAAATGACAAAAGCATTATCAAAATCATAAGGATGTCTAACTGGTAATAATTATTATTACGTTTCCTCCAAGTGCCCGATTCTGCCTACATTACACTACCTATTTGTATTTACTCATACGCTGTGCCACTGGCTTGTATATTATACGAGACAGTCCCAAAGCCGTGAGTAAGATCTACTTACTATGCTCTCAATCATTCAAAGAATGTGATTTAAACTACAAGTTACAACATGTACAGACTTCATAAACACTAACTTTTAGTAAAAATAAAAGAACAGTCATACCATACAGCATAAACGCTTAACAGCGCTTATGTGACCCCAAATAGGCGACAATGCGGCGGCTTATAGATACCCATTGGCTGCAACCCTGCATCGTTAGCGCGCCACGATGAGGTGCCTTGCAGTGACGCGCTCGGCATCAGGCACACAGCGCACAGCAAAGCATCAGTGGTGACCATCGTAGGCGATGACGTTTGCACTTCACGAACTCACCAAAAATTCCGAGAAAAGAAAGATAAGCACAATATTATTGTTTGACTACAAGTAGCTCCCAGTCGATTCATAAAGTACGTCTGCCCCAATTATGAAAATCTATATTCATATTACATAACAATCATATAACCACATGAAAATCAATTTCACAAGAAACTCAAAAGTGAACATCATAAAATAATTCGATTTTACATTCAAATTGCGATCGCCGTGCTATATGCAAAACTGAGTTCGAGCACACGGAAAGTGTTCATCAACCGATTCTGACGTAAATGATATTATTGTACCCTTAAAAATAATTTATAGGTACCCCACACGTACCCAGTGTTGTCTGTATGACTGCAGCGGGAATATCACTGACGACGCGAAAAAAATAACCTTAAAGGTTTATAGAACCTTATACTATGACTGAGCCTTGTGCAAATAAAAACACTAATAGCGTCAAAGCTTGTTTCTTAAAAACTTATGGTTGAAATTTGCGGGTAGTCTGAGAACTATTGTTACCATCCGATATACTAGATTTTTTTATTTATTAATTGCTGCAAAAGTAGGGATTAAGCGTTTAATCAGTATGTATTTGTGTCAGTTCATAACCTCTCAACAATTTTAACCGATTTTGATAAATGATACGTCATTCGTCTTGATGGCGTGTGTGTCAATGGATACATAAAATTCTTTAAACAATCAATGTGGTGGATTTTATACGATTTAATGTAAGAGCCGAAAAATATGCAGCGCAAACAGCAGTCGGGAGTTTTTATTTTTTACTATTTAACTTATTGAATTACTTGTTAACTTTTTCGTACCGGTAGCACTCTAGAATTAAACTGCGAATTCAAATTGCGGGTATCTCGGCGAGATGCAACGTGAAAAGTGGATGGTTGAGCGGGTTTTTACCTATTTCGATAAAAAGTTGACTTAATAAATTGGTTGAAATTTTAGCATTAGTATTTACCGCCTTTATTTCATCAGTTATATACATACAGCACGTGTATTTTTGTTAGGAAAACTGTAAATAAAACAATACACACGAATATCACATTCACAAAAATTAAAACTAAAACTCGTCGAGCTAGCTACCTTGCCTTACCCAAAACTAGAACAATTTATGGCAGAAAAACCCTTACCTATGAAGGAGCTAAACTGTACAACAAAATACCTGCACACATAAAAAAAATGTACACTCATTCAATCCATTTAAAACTGAATAATTAGCTGCTCACATTATGAGTAATGCGAACTACTTCAGCAAATGCGCTGAATGAGTACTTCATTAAATGGCGAATATTGTAAACTTTATTTTCTCATGTAAATGACCTTTTTTTATGAGAATACGTCTTTAAACCTAAACCTTTATTTGACGGTCAGATATGCCACAAATTATAGTTATATTTTTAGCTTCAGCTATCACTCAAACCATTTACTCTATCCGCGAGCGTATAATGACCACCTATCATAACCCGCGTGCCCTAATACTAATTTCATAACCTCAAACAGGGTGTTAGCAATATTAACCTTTCACGGTCATCTCATCAGTAGAGGTTACAAACACGATCAACCTCATTACACTATGCATCAATATCATTAAAAACGGGATTAAAATTTGAAATGGAATAATGGATGGATCATACCTCAGTTATTACGCGTAGAAGTTGAGGGTAGGTTGCCATCGGGCGTAGAAACCATGCACGCTGCAGATGAATGTACCTCCGGTTCAAAACTCTTCTAAGGACCTTCCGGGCCCCAGAAGTGGACGATCTTCATTGTCGCTTGATTTTTACACGGTGATTCGTTTCCCTCTTGCGGAGGATCAAAGTAGCCGGCATGTATTTGCCGGATCGTTAATTGGCGCGATTATGCATCATAACTTTCTTTATTAATCCCACTTCTGAGATGAAACAGTGGGTTTAAATAAAAAGAGCAAATCAGTATAATCGCACTAATTTATTTTATCACTTCACTCAACACACTAATAATTACTCTCATATATTTGTTACTACTACACTTATTTACTTATTACACATTTATTACACACTTATTACACTTATTTACAGAGACCGGCAGTATTTCAGCTTATAATGCGTACGATACAATAATAATCCTAAAAATGAGCTCGCATGGCTTTATATGGCGTTATCCCCACCGAAGGCATTCGGCAGTTGTTGCTGAGTGGCGTTCGGCTGTCAATGGCGCTGGCGTTGGCGTTCAATGGCCGCTAGGCTATGATTGGCCGGCGTTTGGCTCGGCTTGACTCGGATAGTCTGGTTGGCGTTGGCGCGTTGCGATTGGCTGAGGCGGTGTGGCGTTACATTTGCCAACCGTCTGTTTCTTGATTTAATCTCATGTATTTTAGTGGTGGGTTACAGTTTTAAATTCTGTACCTCTGTCTGTTTTATTATTATAGGTATGTTTAAACAATTAAACCATTTCCATTCCATTAATTAGTTTCAAAGTGTTTTCCAAAAATTATCCTTCTCCTCATGGCGCTACCTCATTACTGACGAACGTGGCTCTTTTTGAGATAATTTCCTCTTTAAGATATTCTTGCACGCAGTCGGTTCTTTACCGACTAATGAGCACTGATGCCAGAGTCATGCGCTTCCATCACCCTGGTCCATCCGACGTCTTGGCTCTTGGGGCTATGTCCACGTGGCCCATTTCCATCATTCATCTTGAGCTCATGCTTACAAGAAAGATCTCCTTGTGAGTAAGAGCTCAAAATTCTAAGGGAGATTACGCACTGCATCTGAGTCGAGTCCGTGAAAAAACGGTCCGAAGTAGTCATAGAACTATTTGTATGGTAGCGCACTTGCTCTGACTTCCGTCATCCGAGTGTCATCTGTGAGAATTTCTCGGATGTGCCTCGGATTCAAATCGGACGTATGACGTACCTTTATAATATGTAAAAGATGTCCGCTGAATAGCTTGGATTTGGATCAGAGATCGGATTAGTGTACGCACTATCCGAGCAATATCCTATATCTCTATAATAATATTCGTATAAAGTCCGAGTTTAAGGTCCGAGTTTTTTTATATTCCGAGGCCTCCCGTCTCGCCCACTACAACAAGAGGTCGACGATCACCTCCAGGGAGGTGCAGACCTCTGTGAGACTACTGCTGCCGGGAGAGCTGGCCAAGCACGCGGTCAGTGAAGGCACAAAGGCCGTCACCAAGTACACTAGCTCGAAGTGAGCTAGCCCATCGCGTCTTGTCTTCCTCGTTGAAGTGAACGAGATGTAAACAAAAGGCCCTTTTCAGGGCCACAAAAAGATTCAGATTTTTTACTTACCTACTTACTTTTGTTGACTCCAAAATACTGTTAATCACATCACCAACCTAATGGTTAAAATATATTATCGTAGTCTATCTATTCAATCGGTGCTTAATCACCTAGCCGTAAGTAGGTATCTACATATTTAAATACTACATTACATACATTAACTTCGCTTGTAAAATATAATAATACCTATTAGGCAAGTAATAATACTATTATTATTTTTACATACTTGTATTTTACTCTCACGCCCGTGTACAAAAGTAAGTACGGTCGACGTCGAAAGTCCATATATAGCTTAAGGGTACTTCTCTGATTTGGCGCAAATCGGAGAAAATAAGAGAATTTTTTAAATTGTGAAAATTGCTGAACTAAACTAAAATATAGGTGAAATCAAAAAGAATGACCGAGTTATATCAAATTGCACCCATGAATTTCAGAGATATATGCATTTGAAGTTTTCAGTTACTGAAGGTAATGAGTTCTAGTGTGCTGGTAATGATTTTGGTAGAGAAGGCGTTGATGTTTATGCGATGGTAATGAAGCAATATTTCATTTTCAAAAAAGAACGTATTTCTTCATCTCATTAATCAAGTAAACAGAATTAATAACGGAAATATTGCAAACTTTAACAAAAATATTATTCCAGACATATCATCACCTATAAATTTTACTTGAAATGTATAAAATAATCGTGCTGCGAGAGCATATTATCACGAAAACAAATGTTTGGTGATAGAACAGTATGAGCGAAAACATGATTATTTTAATTTGCATAGAAATGGCAGACCTGCGAAGAGTGTCGTATATAAACAGTTTAGTTGATGATAAAGTTAAACCAATGTTGAACACTGAAGTCAAAAAGAATTTGTAAAACTACATATACAAAACAATTTGTTCGCAGACACATGTCAAGGAATCATTGCAACATCTTGGGAATGTTAAGAAATGCAATGAATACCGCACTATCAGCCTCATGAGTCATGTTCCAAAGATGTTTCTACTTATCAGCTCTTAAGGGATTAGAAATAAATGTGACAACTACTTCAATGAGAGTCAGTTTGGATTTAGATTTGGTGTTGGAACATGAGAAGCATTATTTGCTATAAACGTACTAGTCCAAAAATATAGAGACATGCAAACTGATGTATGAATTTCCTTCATTGATTATGAGAAAGCCTTTGACCGTGTGCAACAAGTGGTACTTATTCGTCGTTTGCAGGATGTTGAACTCGTTTGCACAAAAGGGTTCTTTATATAATCCCATCCTCGTCGCCACTGAAATATACAAGAAGTAAATAACCATGGTCATTTCGATACGCCATTTTATTCGAAGACATGTCAAACCGTCGAAACAAAAGCTTAATATAATTATTGACATACACCATCGACAATTTATATTATACAAAGCTAGCCCTTGACCTCAATTGTTGAGGTTTTGACGAATACATAACATCTTTTATTACTATAGGAGTAGTAAGTTCACAAGGAGCACATTCTTTTTCCTGTGGATGATTTTCTTCTAAATCCCATGTTATCTTAAACAGTATTTCAAGTAACTTTTTTCGCTGTACTCTTTGTTGTCTTGGAGTCAAAAATAATCCGTAGAGTTAAGCAAGGATGTCTTCCTCACCACTGTTATTTATCTTGCTTATCGACGAAGTTATGCGTCGTGTCACCAATAGTCCGAGAGGGATATCATGGAGCAGTAGGCAACTTGAAGACCTTGACTATGTGGATGACCTGGTTCTCATATCAGATCGACTTGAATACATTAAGGGGTATGAGACGGGTCTGCCCGCAAAATTCAAATTTAATTTGGTTTTTCCGCAATTTGTAAACTAATACGACAACGTAGGCTTATGATATTTTAATTGTGACAATAGCAGTAACATCCTCACAGGTTTATATAAAAATCTTTACTTGAAAGGGTCCAGTTTAAGAAATTAATTCTAGTATCGACTATTCTCACAAATTAGTGAGAATAGTCGATACTAGAATTAATTTCTAGTCTGCCGATTACCACAAAGAAAACAGTGGATATGAGGATAAGTTCTACTGCTTCAGAATCGTTTTATTTAGAATACAAACCAATTAACCGAGTGGAGGAGTTCTGTAACCTCAGTAGCATCATTTCTCCTAGCGGCGGTGCTGAGGCTGATGTCGATAACTGGATTATATAAGCTAAAGCTCTCTCTGTTTGAATCGTTTGTAAATTCAGTCTTCTTATACAGGTGTGAAACGTGGAAATAACTATATCGCTAATCCACATAATTCAGGTTTTCCACAATAAGTGTTTCAGTGTTATTCCCCGCATTTTCTGGCCTAACACGATCAGAAATGAGGACTTGTGGTACAAATGCCAGCAACTCAAAGAAATAGCTTTGAATGCGATTGCGATTGGCCGGGCATATTTTGCGAAGAGAGGAAGACAACGCTGCTCAAGCGGCGTTTATTGAAACCTGTCTGCCTGACAGCCTGGTGGTCAAATAAGACCTGGTCGACCAACCAACTCCTAGGAGTTGGTTGGGCTAGATGTCTGCTTCAATGGGCCTCCTCTAGAGGAGGCCCATTGAAGCAGACCTTAAAAGAGTGGAATTCTTGTGGAACCATGTCAAAGCAGCAACCAAAGGTAGGGAGACATAGAAAATAACTGCTGCAGCCCTAATATCCAAGAAGGAATTAAAGGACTCCATCATTCTTCTTTACGTTTCGCATATTTTTCTGTATCTTTCTTTAGTTCTTCGTTTTTTGTGTTTTTAGCCTGCGCTTAATTTTTTTCGCGCGTTTTTGACTATTTCTTTTCACTATGGTAGTTTCTAAAATCGATATATGATGGTTATTTTTAATATTGAAATACCACGAGGTGCAATAATTTTGAATAGTTATTTCTAAATTGCTTGGAACAATATGGGCTACTAATTCAACTGATTAGTTAAAGAATTACTGAAGATTAATATTTTGTCACGTGATTTAATGTCAAAGGATATGAAGAAAATTACACAATTTTGGTATAACAATATTTCCTGAAAAAATCATCACCTCCTTCAATTCAACATCATTACCTTCAATTTTAAAACGGAAGGTAAATTACGGTAATGATAGTAAAGGTAGATAGGTTTTGGCAGTTTTTATTTTCTAACGTCGTATTTTAAAATGCAATATATATGAACATCAAACTACATACTTATGTAGTTATTAGTACATGAAAGAAAATAAAATTATTAAGAAAAACTAATTATTTGTCCTAAAATGATGTTGAAGGTAAAGAGTGAAAAGTCGTGCCAAACACCAGTTTTGGCACCAAAAGCGTCAATATTTTTTTTTCTACAAGTGCACGGCCACTTTCCGCAACATGCCTAGATAGACTGATTATGGCTTAGTACGGGTCAGGGGAGAACGGAAGGCAATATGTATACTAGAAGGATATTTTGGAGGTGCCATCTCAGTTGCAGGTAATGACTTTTTTTCTGTGCCAAACATTTGTTATTTTTTTATGACGTAATTAAATGATTCGTACGTGTAAAAATGCATTTTAATTGCTTCTCAGGATGTATATAATAATATGTGAAAAACTCGAGCTCGTTTAAAACCGTCTTCTTTGAAAATCATAGCGATTTTTCCTGAGACTCCTGTTTTACCCGCAGAAGGAGGTGAGTTTTTAATATCAAAAATATTATTTCTGAAGTAACCTTTGTAGTTACAATTTTGAATTTTGGGGCACCCGTAGCTGAATATACAAGAGTTCTTTTGTAATGCAATTCTCATCTGTAACTTCATTCATTATTTTTTTATTTGACCTGAAATGCGATTTGCGCCAAATCTGAGAATCACCGTTAAAGGCTAAAACCGTGCAGCAAGGAATGCTTTGAATCACTCGCATGCTCACTCACACAAATAAATATTAACTGTCAATAATATTATCAACCTTAAGTAAACTACATAAGGTTCAAACGATTTCAGTTCTATACTTCCATAAAATGTCTACAATATCAACCTTAAGACAACAACCAACAAGTTTAAATAATTTTCTATTCCTACTCGACCTATCTACTGACTTTACTGATTGTTTATTTCATACCTCAGCGTATACTCACTCTCAGTGTCGTAGTAACATACGACTATGCCGACGCACACAATGCATTAGCTCCAAATGATCTAGGTTCGAATCTCTTATTGCATTTTTTTTTTTAGTTTTTAATAAAATGACTTTTTGTTTATATAATTATTGTTTATTGATATTATAAAAAGAGTAAATAAGAAAAAAACACTTTTTACTAGATAATTGACTTTATTGTGATTTTTTATTGTTATCTTTTTACATTTGCTAAAAAGTAATAAATAGATAATATTAGCTATTTTTTTTCAATCTATTTTAAAGGTTATAGCTTAAGTAATCGTTTTCATAATGGTGTCAATTCCGAGGCCACTGTCCACCTTCGACGGCGAGAGACTGAGTGGACTGTATTGGATGTTAATTTCGAATTTGGAAGGTGTCCACGCGGGTCAAAGGGCACATGAAGGATACAAGGACTCGTGCACTAACCTCGACAGTCTGAAGGCAGGAACCGGCACGCACAAGCACTCGCAGTCCCTCGCACAGACACAATTCACTTCACGGGACACTCCAGGGGCGTATCTCAGACGAACAGCGGCGATCGCATATCCACCATCTTGGGTTGAATGAACACGAGGACGCGACTCAATTGTCGTACGTGCGTCTCGCGGAGCGTGCATGACATACTGGCGTCATAAAGACGCGAACATCGTGGCGTTGCAGTTAACACCACGAAGATAGGCGAAAGTGCACGAAGGGAGAATGGAGGGTAGTTAGGAAATAAATGTGAAACACCTTATCACATTACGTTAACCAATAAATAGCCAATAGGTGGCGCCACCATTCCCCCGCCCTTAAAGGGTTGCCTTTAATAGAAATACCACTACTTGAATAGCGGACTGCTTTCAGCAAGCAGTAGAAATTGTATGTATAAATAGGCAATATATAGTACATAAATATATGCTAAATATACATGGCGGTAATATTAAATTTATAAATAGAAATCATGAAATATTAATTAATTATTCTTACCTAATCTAACCTAAACTAAAATAAAGAACGGCTCGACGATTAGATAAGTGCTGCCAAACGTAGGAAAGTGTTCCTAGCTGGCCTGATGAAGGCTATATGAGCTGTGCCGTCTTTAGAACGATGGACCCTGTCTACAACACCTGTCCATCGCTTCCTAATGCATCGGGCAGTTTTATTTATAAAAGAACGGCGAAAATTAATTTTTATGATTAAGCTTTCCCAACATTCAACGCAACGTTGGGAAGCAGGAGGTTGTAACTTGTATGAAATATGAATTTCAGTCGACTTCTCCTTAAAGCGCGAGCGATAATTTTTAAATAGAAAATTAAAAGGGTTATTGAGATACGAACGAGTTCCTATAACGTTCCAAAGACCGTTCGTACTCACACCTCTAACTATTCCGGTGTGAACTGCGCGAGTATTCAGATGAGTAAAATGATATGAATTAGATTTATGCCTACGAGCGCCACGACATTTCATTGGTCTATAGGTTACATGGTCTGCGTGATTGCAGCTTGTCTGCATAAACATTTTAATATCGGGCGATTCTTTGCTACTCAGCAGATCAGCTGCTAGAAGAGAAGAACGCGGCTTTAAGTTAACGCGCGTATTATAATTATATTTGACACGAGTTAATATTAAACGTCGGTCGGTTAACATTTGGAACCTAGGTCTGAGAGCAGACAAAATAATTTCTACTTTAGTGTGCGAATGTTTTTTATGCTTAGACGCTAGCTTATCCGATAGAAGTTTCTGTTCTGGTAATTCAGAAACAGAGATACTATCCAGTTCCTCAATTGGCAGCTGGGATGGTGCGAGCAATGCTCGTGGAGACTCATGGAGCGACACGGAATGGTTAGCTGAACTGCTAAGCGCACCGGCATCATCGGCAACGACCTGTAACTTGGTCGCGCTAGATTTGTCCTCGCGAATGACGTCATGATGCGTGAATAAATAAGTAGGTATACGCGAACGATCAGACTCAAAGCGAGGTGACAGAGGAATGTAATTATTCCGTAAGTATTCGCGATAAACCTCATTATAAGCCAGCCTCAGCTGGGAGTAGGCTTTAGGTTTACGCTGTAAACACAACAGGTGTTCGTAAGTAGGTTTAGAAGAATTACCAATCGTAAATATATTTTTGCGGAAAGGTAATGCAACTGAATGACTATCACCGACGGAAACTCGTGCAGTGATAGTGCTAGATAATCTTTCGCATTCATGGCCAACGGAACCTTGAACGGACGTGCAGGTAAGCTCCTGAAGATTATTTAGATTGCCAGTAGCGGAAGTCGATGAATTACGCACTAAGGCAAGGCAGGCAGTCGTAGTTGACTGAACACTAGTAGGCTTCAGTGCAGGCGCCGAGCCCATGAGAACATAGCCGAATACGGTATGTATAGCCGAGGGCTCGGAAGGCTTTCCGAGTACGACGCCTGGAAGCAATAAATGCGGAAACAGTGAAGACCCTATTAACATGTCAATAGGGCTTGGACTCGCGAACGCATTGTCGGCGAGGTGTAAGTTACTTAAATGCGCGAGCGCATCTTTATCGATAAGCGACGAAGGCAAGTTCTCTGTTATATGATCTACGACCAGTGCTGAAATATCGAATTTAATGTTCGTATTATACTTAGAATGTAATTGCACGGACACCGACTTACTTATAGGTTTTTCTGAGCCACTGAAACCCTTAACAATTGTGTGTAGGGTATCGTTTTGGTGAATATTCAAGCGTGTACAACAATCAGCTGAAATAAAGTTAGCTTCAGCCGCGGTATCTAACAAACAACGTAATAGATGAGAGTTTCCCTTACTATCGTAGACTATCACTTGAGCCGTCGCGAGTAAAACCGAAGTAGGCATATTACATTGCTCGCGAGGTTGCGATGAACTTTCATTACACGATGTTTGCGACGCGGCAATGGATCTCGTACATAATACGACGCTCTCGTTCAAAGTTACCGTTGGACCGGTTCTATCGACCGCGGCCGAGCGCACGGGCTGTATGACGGCCGGCAGCGGCGCCTGCGCATCGCTCGACGCGGCGGGCGCGGTGCCTAGCGTCTCAGTGGTTACAGTGTCGGGCATGCCACTGGAGGTAGTGGGGTTCGAATCTGACGCAGTAATGTGGAGCCAGGTCGAGTGCCTTAGGTTGCACTTTTTACAATTCGTATTTGAATTGCAGCGCGATACCTGATTGTGCTTATTGGAAAGACAATTTACGCACGCGTTATATTGTTTAACTAATTGGAAGCGTTCTTCTGGAGAAGCTTGCACAAATCGCGGGCATTTGAATAAATGTTGATGAGTTATATTATCATGTTGGGTCACTTATTACTGATTCAATTAAACTCAGACTTCACCGTAGATCATGTATTTAATTTACATAGCAACAACAGAGCTTATCTACTTATAAACTATGTACATGACCAACCGAGTTGGTAGGCGCCAACCAACTGCCCGACTCTGCCGCGCGCAGGCGGCTCATTCCATTTTACTTACATCAGCCCTTTTAGTCCCCCACAATATTCCCCCCTTTTAAAAAAAAAAAAAAATTTTTGTTTCTACAACACACAAAAAAATTTTTATATAGTGATTTCAAACATTACTACTGAGCTCACAGGTCGCTTTGTTGCTGACTACGCGCCACTTGGAATGTAGATCGCTATAATTGTAAACAAAGGCTTCACATTACGGTCACTTGATGTGGGACTAAAAGTTACACGCGCCTAACCGACTTGGCAAAATAAGTGGTACTCAACACTATTAACACATAACAATAAATTTTCTTCAAAACTTGTAACGTTCTTTTATTTCCTAGATACCTGTAAGGGCCATGCTAGGGTTTTATATTTTACGACACATTCCTACATCTACAACACATTACGAAATACGAGCTCCGCTTATTACACATATTCCACTAATACGTTTGGTTCTGCGTGACACCCGGTAGGGTGGATTGGATCCTTACTGTCGGGACCTCCAATCCGACACTAGCAGCCTCTTTACGTAGCCACTTCCCAATCTTTTTCCTGATTTGGTTCCTTACACCATAGCAGTAGATTATACATAAAAATATCGTTACAGTGCCCAGCAATGCAAACAGCAAGTTAATTTTTGATTCTAAGTTTCCGTTATTCGACACGGTCTGTTCAATAGCCACATTATTCTGGTTCCTTTCCTCTTTACTCTGACCGTAACCCATTGTTGCTCTCGCTAATAGATACGTATATGTACTGTAACTACTTAACAAATGATTTCTATATTATTTAATTAATTAATATATACTACTTGTTACATATTCTGCTCACGTTCGACCTAATTACTGTGTTGCATCTGCTTTACGTTACTGCGTAATATAAAAATATACAATAAAAATACACCATTATTTTTCTGTATTGCCTAACTCATTACTCAGCAAACCGCACTGGTCTAATTATTCTACGGCCGCTACGTGAGGTCTTTGGCGGCATGCAGTTTTCTACCTTATCACTTGGCGTTATAATCGGTTCCTTATACTCACAACGCTCGTCAACCTCGTCGTTTAATATGAATGCAGGCTTCAGTCTGTCTATTGATATATATAACTCCCTATTAGGTAGCTGAATTAAAAAACATTTTTTGTTCCTCTTGATTACCTGGTACGGACCTTGGTACGTGGGTGTTAATGGCTTCCGTACCGCATCATTCCTTACAAACACCTGCGTACACTTGTGTAACTCGGGGTGGCAAAACGTCTCTTTAGGATCGGTGCCTTTCCGAGTTACGGGGTTAAAACTATGCAACGTCTTGCGTAATCTGTCCACGAATGTGTACGGGTCATTACCTTTGTACGACGAACTTTCCGCGAAAAAATCGCCAGGTAACCTGATATCATGCCCGTACACCATTTGCGCCGCACTTACCCCTGAATCACTCCTGCATGCTGCTCGGAGACCTAGTAAAACTGTTGGCAACTCCTGTACCCAACACTCGCTACGAATCATTCTTGCTGTAATTGCTGTTTTGAGAGACCTATGCCACCTCTCAACCAACCCATTACTTTGTGGGTGATACGGGGTTGTCCTGATACGTTGCACCCCCATTAATTTCATGAGATTCTGGAACACTTCCGCTTCAAACTGCCTGCCCTGGTCCGAAGTCAGCCATTTTGTTCCCCCGAACCTGCTGCACCACCCTGTATATATTACCTCGGCTACCGTCTCCGCTGTAATGTCCTTGATGGGAAACGCTTCCGGCCATCGTGTGTACCTGTCGACGATGGTAAGTAGGTATCTGTATCCATCTTGTGATGTCGGTAGGGGCCCAACTATATCGACATGTATATGATCGAACCTCTGGCATGGTGGAAAAGACTCTAATTTTGAAAGTGTGTGCCGACTCACCTTGACCTTCTGGCATTCAATGCACGCTTTTGCCCAAGACCTGACATCCCTATTCATATCTTTCCACACGAACCGTTGTGCTACCATCTTGAGGGTTGCCTTAACTCCGGGGTGACTTATATTATGAACCGCTTCAAAAACATGCCTCCTGAACTTCCCTGTTATGTATGGCCTAATACGGTTCCCTGTTACATCACAATAAATGCCTTTACTAACGTTAGGTATGCTAACACGTTCCAACTTAAGACTGCTTACATTGCAATCGTTTCGTAACCGCATGACCTCATCGCTTACCTCCTGGTCCCTAGCTAATTCCTCGTAATCGATTACCGTTGGGAAAACAATGGTCTCTATTCTCGATAATGCGTCCGCGACCGGGTTCTGATTTCCGGTGATATGTTGTATATCGCTGGTAAATTCGCTAATATACAACAATTGCCTGACTCTCCTTGGGGTCTCTTTTTCTGAACTTACTTTAGTTAGTGCAAAAGTTAACGGTTTATGATCCGTAAATACTGTCAGTTGCCGTCCCTCGATCATATTCTTAAAATGTGTGATAGCCATGTAGATCGCTAGTAACTCTCGATCGTACGTGCTATACTTGCGTTGCGCATCGGATAGTCGCTTGGAAAAATAGCCTAAGGGCTTCCACACACTGTTGACTTTCTGTTGCAACACCGCGCCTACACACGTATCTGACGCGTCTGTCATGAGCGCTAAAGGGACGTTAGAAATTGGGTGCGACAATGTAACGGCGCTTTTGAGGCTTACCTTACATTGTTCGAATGCTTTCTCTGCCTCGCTGTTCCAATTGATTTTTGTCTTATCGTGCTTTTTCGCGTTATGCAGAAAACTATTAAGATGCGCATGGTGTTGAGCTGCATTTGGTAAATGAGACCTGTAGAAATTTACCATTCCTAAAAATCGTCGGAGCTGTTCAATATTTTCGGGCTTAGGGTAGTCTGCGATCGCCTTAATTTTATCGGGCAACGGACTGATGCCCTCTCGGGTTACCGCGTATCCTAAGAATTCTATTTCGTTGCGACCAAACGAACACTTGCTCGCGTTTATTGTAATGCCTACTCTATCGAAACGCTCACAAATTAACCTAACATGCTCTCTATGAATTTCTTCCGTTTCACTCGCTATAATGACGTCATCGATGTAACAAAACAACGCCGATTTTTCGCCGGCTGTTCCCTTGATGTATTCGATCCCTTGCAAAACTGTATGGTCCATGAATCTCTGAAACGTCTGTGCCGCATTTCTTAAGCCAAAGGTCATGCGAGGGAATTCGAATAAACCAAATGGGGTAATGATCGCCGTTTTCTCTATATCTTCCGGGTTAACTAAAATATTGTGGAAGGCTCTATTAACATCAATTTTAGAAAAAAAATTCTTACCTGTCAAACAGTACGTGAAGTCCTGTAGTCTCGGTACTGGGTAGCGGTCTGGTTTCGTTATCGCGTTGAGGCGTCTGTAGTCACCGCAAGGACGGATTTGCCCGTCTTTCTTCGGAACCACGTGTAGCGGACTGGCCCACTCGCTCTTTGATGGGCGGCATATACCTATTTCCTGCATTTTTCTAAACTCTTCTTTAACTAACCTATATCTATCTGGGGGCAACGGTCTCGCTTTAGCATAAACAGGCGGGCCGGAGGTCTCTATATAATGGTACACATTATGCTCAGCCTGGTCTAAGTTCTCCTTAAAATTAAGTGGTTTAGTAATGTTGGGGAAAGTGGACAGAATATCATGATATTGCATTTTACTATCGAATGTACTAATCGACGCATCGTTACACTTAACTAGCGGTCCTGCTACCGTTAACCCTGTGACTTTGTCAATTATTTTCTTTGAGCTAAGGTCTACTATAAGCTGGAAATGGCTCAAGAAATCTGCACCCAATATTGGTTGACTTACGTTCGCAATTACAAAACTCCACTTAAATGCTCTTCTTAAACACAAATTTAACTCTAAAGTTATTGTCCCAAATGTTTTTATCTCTGAGCCGTTCGCAGCGAACAACTTATATGACTCACTGTTTTTAATATATTGTTTACTCACTTTTGAGGCTGGAATCACACTAATATTAGCCCCTGTGTCCACCAAAAAACGTAAAGCATTTTTCACATCAAATACACTGAGACGGTGATTGTCCAAAACAGCGACAGAACTCTGCGTCTCACCTGAGCCTGCCGCGCCTAGTTTTCCGACCTGCCCTTCCAACTGCACGGCTGCTCGCACCTTTTCGCTCTGGATCCGAACTTGTAGTGGAAGTGACATAACCAATCCGGACTAGCTGGGCTCCGCCTTGGCGAGCCTGCCCTGGTCGGTCTGCCTCTTGAGCTGGATCGACCTCTGGGAAATCCTCGATTACCCCTGCTCCTACCGACTTCCTCACGTAGCGCCGCCATCTCTGTCATCATTTTGTTTATCTGTTGCATCACCTCACTGCCCGTCCTTTCCGGTGTCTCGCTGCTTACCGCTGCCGTCTCTCCTGTGATTGGCTGCATATTCTCCATCACTTTGTCTGCGATGGCGGCTAGGTTGTCTACTTGTTGGTCTTGACTAGCTGCGAGCACTGTCTTCACGGGTACCGGCAGTCTTGTTATCCATAGATTCTTCACCGTCTCATCGCTAGCCTTGCTGTTTCTTGCCAGCTCCTTCATCCTGCGCAGGAGCTGTGATGGTTTTTGAGTGCCCAAATCTAACTCTCCAACCAGCCTCTGGAATTGTCGCTCCGGTGACTCCTCATAAACTTGTAAAAGCCGTTCTTTTAACACTTGGTATTTATTTGTTTCAGGTGGGCTGTAAATGATATCAGCTACCTGCTGAAGCGCCTCGCGATTTAATTTCGATACAACCAACTGGAAACGGCACTCGTCTCCCTGCTTCTGAGGGGCTATGGTCGCCTCAAATTGGGCGAACCAAAGTCTAGGCATCTCTCTCCAAAACTCGGGTATTCTTGCCGACACAGAGATACTTGCCATACCTTCTTCCACTTTCATAACCTGCGGCGCACCCTTCTGAGGCGAGCCTATCGGGTTCATTGTGCTTGAATTACCGTACGACGACCAGGTTGCGCTTTGTTCAGCTGCGGGGTCACCACTGTTGGGTCACTTATTACTGATTCAATTAAACTCAGACTTCACCGTAGATCATGTATTTAATTTACATAGCAACAACAGAGCTTATCTACTTATAAACTATGTACATGACCAACCGAGTTGGTAGGCGCCAACCAACTGCCCGACTCTGCCGCGCGCAGGCGGCTCATTCCATTTTACTTACATCAGCCCTTTTAGTCCCCCACAATCACACAAACATTTAACAGCGGGTTTATTATTGTCAACCGTGGTTACGAAGGCTAGTTTTTGAGAAGAAGCATTTTTCTTATTAGCTGCGCTTCCACGATCGACAACCTTCTTTGCATCACTGCTCGGAGACGCTGGAGACAAGCGCTGCATTATTTTAGATTGATTTTTAATGAAATTAACTAAATCTTCGAAGGTAGGTATCGAAGACGAATCACCTAGCCGTTCGAAAGTATGTATAGAATCTGAATCTATTTTCTTAAGCGCGATATGTAATACAATAAAATCTGTCAAATCAGGTAGCTTAAGATTTTTAAGGCCCCTATAGGCCGCCACAAACTTTTCTATAAATAAATCAAAGTTATCAGCAGAGGCACTTATAGATTTAAATTCTAACAACTGATCTAAATAAGTAGCAGCTATCATTCGTTTATCGTCATATTTGTCTATGAGAGTTTGCAACAACAAAGAATAATTCTCGGCGCAGGGTGTTATTCCTGAGCATGCGCTAAGCGCCTTCCCCGTCAGTTTACCGAGAAGATAATACATCCTCTCCGAATCAGTAAGAGTTGTATTATCGTGTATAGTTGATTTAAAATTGGCATAAAATAAAGGCCATGAAAGAATATCACCGTCAAATGATCTCAATTCGATAGGTGGCAAAGTTGGCTTATTTTTGCGTAACGACGCTTCTTTGCTTTGAGTTTGAGGGCTAATCTGCGAACTCACTAATTTAATACGACCATACAACTCGTCAAAGGAAATTAAGCAATAATATTGAGGTGTCGCATCAGGATCAATCGTTAATAAACGGTCATTATACTGATCTACAAGTTTTTGAAACTCAGTACGAAGCGTATCTAATGTGACAAGCGAGCTAAGAAAACCTTCCTTTACATCCGCGTTTGTATGTACGTTTTTCGAAGAATCATAAATATTTTGGATCCTTTGGAAAATAACGTTTCGTTTAGCCTCTAACAATGTTAACTCCCTATCTTTTGGAATCGAGGAAGCGGTTCCTAAACCTTTATTCTTGTCCGCCATGTTTACACGAATAAATTAATTCAACGCGTAAACCGGGTTGATATCGCTTGTTAATGACTAAGCGGTAATGCAACGTCGCACGATTCGACCGTAAAAATGTGTGGGTACCTAGGTCGGTTGCGACTTGCGAGACGAAATATTATGAATTTACGTGTAATTTATTTAATAAATATGCAATATATTAATAAAATGTACAAATGTATAACTATATATGTACGGGAGATGCCTACAACTCAATTATTGTGGCGTAAATACGATATACGATCGTTGTAAATGCGTGACAAGTATTATGCCACGCTTTATAAAATACATATATACGAAATATACTATAAAATAGACTTATTAGGCAATTCTAATAAGAGCGGGTGCGTTTGTTAGGCCAAACTAGAGGGATGGATCAGCAATTTAGATCGCAGTCGCCACGTAGTTGACGAAACAAAGTTCGAAAGATCCGGCTTCGAACGGAACCACAAAAAGAATGGTGTCAATTCCGAGGCCACTGTCCACCTTCGACGGCGAGAGACTGAGTGGACTGTATTGGATGTTAATTTCGAATTTGGAAGGTGTCCACGCGGGTCAAAGGGCACATGAAGGATACAAGGACTCGTGCACTAACCTCGACAGTCTGAAGGCAGGAACCGGCACGCACAAGCACTCGCAGTCCCTCGCACAGACACAATTCACTTCACGGGACACTCCAGGGGCGTATCTCAGACGAACAGCGGCGATCGCATATCCACCATCTTGGGTTGAATGAACACGAGGACGCGACTCAATTGTCGTACGTGCGTCTCGCGGAGCGTGCATGACATACTGGCGTCATAAAGACGCGAACATCGTGGCGTTGCAGTTAACACCACGAAGATAGGCGAAAGTGCACGAAGGGAGAATGGAGGGTAGTTAGGAAATAAATGTGAAACACCTTATCACATTACGTTAACCAATAAATAGCCAATAGGTGGCGCCACCACATAAAGAAAAGAAAATTGAAGCTAAACCTTACAAAAACTAGTAATCATTCGGCGGCGCTGCTTTTGTTGTCTGTTAATTTTAGTAAGATATATTATTAACATAATATAAGTTAAGAAAAGAAAATACTTTATGTTCTATGTATAAAGACTTAAAAAGTAAAATGAATATAACTTTATAAGTAAATTGTTTAAGTATTTATAATATAACCTCCACTATTTTCAATAACAGCAAGCAAGCGCCACCGCATGGATCCGACTATATTGAAACAGATATTATCCGTTCTTCTAATACTCTCCCACACTTCCATATAGTGAGCCTCTAATTCCTCTGCAGTCCTCTCGTTTCGCGTATCCCGTCTGGTGATCTTGCTGGCCAGGGAATAATAGTTATGTCTGGGTTTTCATTAAGCCAATCACGCACTATATGTGCTCGATGCAAAGGACAGTTATCATGCACAAAAGATAGTTGTGGCATATTAACAACTGGATACACACACCACACAGTCGGCAACATGCTGTCACGTAACACTTCCACATAATGTGCAGCTGTGGGGCGCCCTGCAATTGACACTAGTTCACCAGGTGCAGCGGCACTAATCCAGCCCCACATATTGACAGATATCCGTCCAGATTCCATGTTTGGGACAACATTTTCATATTGTTCGACCATAGATATCCGCTGTGAATCATTAATATGACGCGGGTGGCCACTTCGCGGTCTAGATGTCAAATTACCTTCTTCTTCGTGGCGCGGCACCCTCAACGCTTTTCGGTGATCCACTAAAAACCAAACAGTGAGATTAATATAACACCAAATAAAACAACACTTTAACCTACTAAGTATCTTGTCTAAATTCTATGGATATTCCTTCGATCACTTATTCGAGTATTTGAGTATTATTTACTTACAAAACTTTATGTAATGCTATGTTTATGAACACAATTTCTTAACCTAATACACGTTATCTAACAATAAAAACAATACTCACGGTGAAATCAGTTTCACTGCAAATGTTCAAAATCAGTTTTATCAATAATACACATTAGCCTGCATTATTCTTGAAGACAAGTAAAATAAAACGTTTTCAACACTCAAGAAACAACATGAATTAATGTTGTAGCCTTTGCAAGTAACGACTGTCAAAATCTTTTGTCCGTCGGTACTCATTGACCATATTTTATCTAACTTCGTAACTGCGATTTTTTAAACTACCCACTTAAGCTATTATTAGTCTAAACGTATCATTTAAAAAAATAAAAACAGAAAAAAGCTTACACGGACCCGAGATTCGAACCAGAAACCGTCGCGTTTGCAGTCCGGGTACCCCCGCGCTGCGCCATTCAACTCTTTTGCTTTATATATGAAATTTTTAGATATTACTCGGGCTTACAAATTGAATGACTTGTATAATATTACAGTGCAAGTGTGTGCGTGACAGAGTGCATGCAAGGCAACTTGTTTACTTATTCTATATGGACTTTTGACGTCGACTGTACCTACCTAGTAGACAACTATGACAAAATACCTAATATACCTACCTATATTTAATAATATAAAACTTAAGTTGTGTACATGTATATATGTCTGTCTGTCTGTCTGTCTTTCTGTTTTTGTAAGTCATCATAGACTTCTTAGACAATACAATAATATTGTATCAATAGTTATTCAATTGAATATTATTAAAACAAAAAATATATACCTACACGTGATATTATATTATTATTAAATATCTTTCTCGTCTGTCAGAATTCAGATGTTTGTTTTTGCATCATTTTGCATTTTTACAGACCAGTAACCAGAACTCATTTTTACCAAAATATGGTTTATTGCCGCTGTATTCTTAATTATCTTCAAAAAAGAATATAACAGATAACAGCTTCATTAATTGCTATATCGAAGAAACGTGAAAACCCAGTTTAAAAGTTATCATATCATAGGTCAACAAATGTTGTGATAAGGGGTTTCCCCAGTATTTTGAGTATTTTCCTCAATCACATATTATTCACTATATTGTGCTATAATCTTTAGAACAAGTGTAATACCTACTGCGTCATGTTCCAAAACGTAGAACTTCGGAAGCTCCCTGCAGATGCGCTGTGCAAAGTTGTCAGTATTTTAGAGATAAACAATGATTGGAAGAGGGTTATGTCTATTATACCAAAAAACTTACAAAGTGAAGAATTTGAACCTAAATACCTACAACAATGAACAAATGCGGTAAGTTGAAAACGGTAAATCCACGCGGGCGTCAGCCAGTTGTTCCATAAAAAATTGGATTCCAACTCCTCAATCCTGATGCTGCAGGGGATCTGACCAATCCACGCGGGTGAAGCTGCGGGCATCATCTAGTCTAAAATAAGAAGTTAAAAAGAAAATACCTTTTTACGCTTTATTTCTTCCCAAAAAAAAAAAAATCGACTGAAAATGGGAAGGATTTTAAAAGAGTATGCCTATGCCTATCCAGCTTAACTTAAAAGTCTATTGAGCCAATGGATTTCAATTCCGTATTGGAAATATCGCAGGAGTACAGAAAAGGGAAACGAGGAAAAGCGTTTTAAAGTTATACAGGTAAAATTCGGAAACTATAGGAAATAAAAACCTGACACTATCAGAATAATACCGCATTTTTTCTATTTTCTATTTTCTAAAGCTCGGGGCACTTAATTTGATGAACCGATTGACGCTGGGGTCCTGACGTAGGTGCTAGAATAATGGCGTCCCAGAAAGCGCAGCGTTGAAAGACCTCGCACTAGGTGGACGGACGAAATCAAAAGAGTCGTGGGGAGCCACTGGATTCAGATGGCACAAGACCGTGGCCTGTTGAAGTCCCTACAAGAGACCTATGTCCAGCAGTGGACATCTGTCGGTTGACGACAACGATGTTGATGATGATGATTCTTAATTTCGGTTTTTTTAAATTTCAGATACAAGTTAGCCCTTGACTGCAATCTCACCTGGTGGTAAGTGATGATGCATTCTAAAATGGAAACGGGCCAAGCTGGAAGCGGTATGGCAGTTTTTACTAAACCCATACCCCTTCGGTTTCAACACGGCAACGCTAATCGCTTGGTGGCAATCCTTCCATATTTTACGTTAAGATATCTAAATATTATTTGTGTACATATGTAAATATAAGACTGATTGACTGACTGACTGATCTATGAATGCAGTGACGGATTAAGACTACTTGATGCCCTAAGCAATCCATGCCTGTGGGCCCCCCTATCCGTATGTCAGCTAGAATCGCTCTTTACACCTTTACCGCCTAAATACATTAGTTTTTTGTAAATTAAGATGATGAGATGTATAATATTAACGTACTTTAGAAGTGGAGTAGGTGCGACAACAATAAAAACCAAAGCATAATAATTTATTTATTCATTGAAATGCGCCTTGAAGGTCCGACTAGAAACTTTTTTTAGTGTGGTTTTTGGTGATGTGAGAGTATGAAACGTGATGCCCTAAGGACGGATTTTTTTTTGTGCTTCTTCTGGTGCCCCCTCAGACGTGATGCCCTAGGCAATTGCTTAATTTGATTAAAGGTTAATCCGACACTGACTGTTACTAGCTCTAACTACCCAATAGGCTATCACAGCTAGGGTTGCCAGGCCATAAAATGCAAAGGCCGGACTGCGCACTATATAAGGCCGGACATTTTAGCCTAAAAGCCGGACATGTTTTTTTTATTGCCAAACATAATGTTTTTACAGCTGGGCTGTTGAAAAAAGTATTTATACGTGGTGAAAAGTGAGGATATTCGATATTTATTAAAAGATGGACATAATATTTATAATAAAAAAACTCGTTTACGAATTTGAAATGTTTATTAAGTTACACTATTACAGTTTTACTTACAAATGGATCATCAGTCTTTTGTAGATAATTAAATATTATTAAAACTAAAAAACAAATGAATATAGCTCTCTTTTGGCATTCTTAATACTATAAACTAAAAAATATAATAAAACAAATAAAAATAATCATTCTTCTGGAAAGTAACAAAAAGATAATATTAATTTTACGGCTAGGTAAGAATTTACTTTATAGTAGGTATTTATAGAACAATTTAAAATCTTTAAAAAATAACAAAATCTAGTTATATTTGGCACTTGCACCTACTTTGTCAAGAATTTCGTTTTCCTTAGAAATCATATCGTAAAATTCTTTACATGTTAATTTTAAATTGCATAACAAGAACATCATCTTAGCAATTGTATCTGTTTGTAGTCTACTGCGTTCCTTTGTCCACTGGGCGTTTATTAAAGAGAAAACTCTTTCAACGTTGGCATTGTGGCCTGGTATTGCAAAATAATATTCTGCCAACTTAAGCAGTTCCGAATAAAATTCTTCATTATTAAATGATTTAAAATACGAGGTCCACTTCTGATGTGCCAACAGCTTTTTAAAGTCAGAGTCATCTTCGTGTTGCTTTAAAAATTTTATGAAGTTTTGCCACTGATCAAAAAATTTATTGTCATTTAACTGTACATTTTTTCTAGACAAAGTGTCTATCGTTTTTGCCCCTTGTTCCCAGCTTGGAATATTAGCTAAAGTCATCCACTGAAAGTGTTTTAGGTCAGTACAAAATTCACTGGTCCAGGAATTCAGGTAATCTTTGGCAATATTGTACATTCTTCTCATGTTTTGTTTAAAATCTTCTACCTCATCCCGACGAGCCTCCGATAAACGCCGTAAAATTTCGGTCACTTTCATTGGGCAAAAATTTTGTTCCAATCTTTCGTTTATATTTTCCACTACTTGCGAACACTGATCAATTACTTCATTGACAGAAATATCAGCAGTTTCAGCGTGTTTGATTCGGCTTTGGTATATAGACATGAAAGAATGTAAGAGCCATAAATAACACTCAGAGAAGTCATTTTCGAAAAACATTTGCAATGTTCTGGCCGGATAACTCAGTGAAAGAAAGTATGACTTTAATGGCTCGTACATTTGCAAGATTCTCTCTATGGCGGGATAAAGAGATAGCCAGCGGGTTTTTGAATGGCTAAGCATACGTTTAAAATCAATTTCCAATTCTGAACAAACTTTTTTTAAAGCTTCAGTACGAACTGTGAAGCTGGCAAAATGGTTGTGCATTTGCATCACTATGCTGTCTACACAGATTGGTAAAGATTCGATTGCGTGATGTACGGAATTGCTGAAGATATGTGCAATACATCCAACACCGACCATATCATCGTTTTGAGTAGCTGATTTGAGTCTACTGTAGACGCTGTTGGTCCCACTTCTCTCTCTACCGCCAAAGTTAGTATTGGTGTTGTCCGCTGAAAAAGCTATTAATTTATCCAATAAGTTTTTGTCCGTCAAAATGGTGTGTATGTAAGTGGATATTGTTTCAGCAGTCTCGTTCGGTAAGGCCTGTAGCTCCAGTAATTTAACTTGAATTCCTCCCTTTTCAGGGTTGAAATATTGTATAAGCACAGGAAATAGCTTAATAGCACCATGGTTGCTACTATCTGTGGAGACGCTCAAGTATCTGATTTTTGACACTTCTTTTAACATATTTTCTTGGGCAAATGGGCCTAAAACATTTTTTAGGATAGCTTCAGCTTTTGAGCGGGAACAGGTTACATCTTTTGCGATTTTCGAATCTGGATATATACTCTTGCAAAGTGGAGCTGTGCAATCTAGTGAGTTAAATGATTCGTGATGTTTAACGGTATGATAAACCAGAGTAGCTTCTGTGGCCCGAACGCTCCGTTGAAGATTTAAGTTCGCATTGGATTCCATGAAAATATCAATTCTTGATGTAGATGCCGTACTACGAATCATCATTTTGTGTTTTTCGGTATTTAAATGCTTTTCTAAGTCAGCTTTGCCCTTATTAGCAATGGAAATTATTTGATCACAAATTACACATTTTGCGTCCCATGGCTCTTTGCCAGATTTGAACATCTTGTATTGACTTTTTAAACTGTCAGAAAATATACATTTTCTTTTCGACATGACTAATAGAGAGATCTGAAACAAAAATGTTGTACTTGTATTTGAGGTTTGTCAATAACACATTAATGCTACAAATAGGAAAATATAAAACTAACTCACCAAAAATACGGTCGCCGCTAACTGAAATACTTAATTGTACGTGAACACACGCCAAGCACGCGCAAACGCCACGCGTTCCTAGGGCAGACTCGTTCGGGTCGGGCGCTCGTCCGCCCATCGTCGTACGAATCGCCACTCTGACAAAAAGCCTGACAAAAGCCGGACAGGCCAAACACGTACATATTTGGCCGGACGCGACTGCAAAAAGCCTAACATGTCCGGCTAAAGCCGGACACCTGGCAAGCCTAATCACAGCTAGCATAAGCTATAGAGAGAGCTTTACTTACTTGGAGTTTCTCTACCTTATCAAATCAGAAAGAAATCTTCTTTTTCTTGGCTTACTGACTCCTAAAAATAAAAAATGTGTGACTGTTTCTATGCTATCTAAAAAGGGGGGTTTTAATGTTAACAAGCAGTTTAAAAGTGTTTTTAGTTTTTACAACACCGTTAAAGCTAAAATACCAAACCAAACGAACGTTGACGTGTCATCTTAATCGATTTAGGAACGGTCAATACAGGGCTTCCCAAACTTTCATTATAGTGTTATTAACCGACTTCCAAAAAAGGAGGAGGTTCTCAATTCGTCGGAATCTTTTTTTTTTTTTTTTTTTTATGTATGTTCCCTGATTACTCAAAGACCCCTGCACCGATTTGGAAAAATTTTTTTTTGTTTGAAAGGGTATACTGTGCAGATGGTCCCATATAAATTTGGTGAAGATCTGATGAATATCTTCGGAGATGGAGAACAGAACTCCTCAATAGATAGGAGCAAATTGCTCGCGATCAGTGTAATAGCTTAGTAAACAGTAGGGTTTTAACTGGGTACAGCATATTATAGTACAGTGGGCCACTAAAAATTGTGAAATAAAAAATTTTCAAAAGAAAAATAAAACCGACTTCAAAAACCACAAACACTAAAAAGTAAAAAATAACTTTTATTTAGCTACACGTGTAATGTACCTAGGTATGAAGTCGGGCGAGCTTCACTCTTGGATTTCTAATTTTGTTTTAATATGCTCGCTCGACTTCATACCTAGGTACATTACACGTGTAGCTAAATAAAAGTTATTTTTTACTTTTTAGTGTTTGTGGTTTTTGAAGTCGGTTTTATTTTTCTTTTGAAAATTTTTTTTGTTATCTTTTTCCACAGGGATACACCATTGAGAAAAGAAGAACACTATTAACTCTGGAATAATGTAGCTATCTACTGGTAAAAGAATTTTCAAAATCGGTTAGTAATTCCAGAAATTATTACCTACAAACAAACTCACAAACTTTACCTCTTTATAACATTAGTATAGATAACAGGAAACGCTGACTGACTGACTGGCTGGCTGACTGATCTATCAAAGCACAGCTAACTACTGGACGGATCGGATTAAAATTGGGTATGTGTTATTAATAGTTCATAATGTACAAAGTCTCTCTCGTCTGACTTTACAAAGATTAGCCAATGTCAAGTTTGTAGTTATTTGTAACTAGTTAGTTAAACTATACAAGTATGGACCCCGTTTGTGCCGGCGCTCGCCGACATACGCACGGCACCCCATAAAGCGCGTTCCAGTCAGTTTTAACAAAAAAAAAAAAAACACTCCAAAAAGGCAGAGCACGCCCGCCAGCCAACACCAACACAGACGAAGTCCACAATGTCTTGACATGGAGTCCTAATGCGACAGTGTACTCTGTACTCTAAGCTGTACTCTAAGTGGGTGGATGAGGAAGGCGGAGCATCGTGTGTAGTGGCACGCTCTCGGGAAGGCCTATGTCCAGCAGTGGACGCAAACAGGCTGATTGATTGTTTGATTGACTATAAGCTAACTTATACCTACTCAAAATATTTATTAAATCTTATTATGAAGTAAGCTAAGAAAGATAAAAGCGCCAGTTTTGGCGACAAGCACCTGTTGTTTTGGAAGATCTTTGGGAACCCTTGATCAAGCCTTCTAAAAACCCATTGAGATGGCTAATTCGATAAGAGCGGCAGTTTTGACGACAAACACCTGGGCTCGCTATCGTTGATTGAATGAAAACACGTACATAGTGTACAAGTACACTCTTCCCGATCAAGAGGCTGCCTCGAGTGGGTAGATTAGATATTGCAAGAATTGATGGCATCTTCTTATAATACTGACTCCGGGATACTGAGCGTAAGACATTTAGGCTTTTTACGCTGTATCTGAATTTAAAAAAGCTGGCCAAGTCGTGTCCACGGAATCCTGTGGACACGACGGCATTACCTCTAAAATATTAAAACTAATGAATCGTGAAATAGCTGCTCCACTCTCATCTATAATTAATTTAAGCTTTAAAACAGGAATATTTCCACAGACCTTAAAAACTGCTATAATTATGCCACTACATAAGAAAGGACCAACAAACCTAATGTCGAACTATCGTCCTATCTCACTTTTGCCCACTACTTCAAAAATTGTTGAAAAAATAATGAAAACCAGGATTGTCAAGTATACTTCCGATATTCTATATAATAATCAATACGGGTTTAGAGAGGGAACAGGGACCAATGATGCAATAGCTGAATTAACAAAGCAGATTGTTGTAAATCATGAAAACAAAAATAAAACAATTGCTGTTTTTATAGATCTAGCCAAAGCTTTTGACACCATTTCACATCAATTATTACTAAAAAAATTAGAGAGATACGGTTTTACTCGAAATGCTCTTAACTGGTTCAGTAGCTATCTTAAGAACCGGAAACAATTTGTGCGAGTTGAAAATCACATTAGCGCTGAAAACAGTTCAGAAATAGCATTTGGTGTCCCTCAGGGAAGCGTATTAGGCCCTATTCTATTTAATATATATCTTAATGACTTTTGTTCACTACTGACAGACAGACAGACGGACTCTAAGTCGCTATGTTTTGCAGATGACACTGTTTTGTTATTTACAGCCTCCACGTGGGATAGCACCATCCAAAAAGCCGAATATGGCCTTCGCCTGGCTAAAGGGTGGTATGACAATAATCTGCTAACGTTAAATGATGAAAAAACTGTATGCATGTGTTTCTCTCCGACAATTGCCGGTCTTCCGACCGAGACTCCGAAAATTAAAGTGCACTCTTGCTTGAATAAGTCTGACTGTGTAAACTGCAAAACATTATCATGTACCAATAGCACAACTTATCTCGGTATTATTGTTGATCAACATCTAAGATGGGACGCGCACTTAGACATGCTGACTAAAAAAGTCCGAAGTTTGAGCTATATATACAATGATCTAAGAAATATTATGAGTGTCAAATACTCTTAACAGTGTATTGCTCTTTAACTCAGTCGTTAATATTGTATGGCATCATAGCATGGGGTTCATGTGGATCAACTTTATTAGACAAACTCAATAAGGCTCAAAAACTCAATCTCAAAATTATTTTAAGAAAAAATCGACGATTTCCTACAGAAGAACTATTTAAGCTGAGTAAAGTACTAACACCAAGAAAAATATACATATGGCAACTAACAATGTATATGGCAAAAAAAATATATAGACGACTTTACGTTTGCCTGAGGTGACTGGGAGTTTGCTCAAAGGCAACAAAGATGTTCAGTTCCCCAACGAACATCTGGATTTACGAGTAGACATTTTACAGCTGCGGCGCCAAAACTGTTTAATAATCTTCCTTTGGAGATATCCAAATTGCTTTTATATGCCCAGCGTAATTCCTTACAGAGAAAACTAAAAATCTATATAAAGAAATTTTTGCTAGAATCCGGTTTTGAAAGTTTTAAATGCCTTTATGACAAGATCTGTTGAAACTCAATGCTATAATCTAAACTTTATCCTATCCTATTTATTATACTATATATAGCTCGATTACCACTGACTCACTCATTGACATAATTGTTCTCCTAGAAAGAGAAGGAAAATGATATAGTGATGTAGGGGAGTTGTGTTTGGTTTCGGGAACCCTCTGGGGAAAAATTATGACATTTTAGAAAAACAAGATGGCGGCCGACGTGATTTTTGCAGCTCCGTTGTTTTCCAACCGATTTCGTCGAATTTTGGAAACTTTGAAGAAAGTAGGAAACGATTAATGGGAAATGTCGAAAAAATTGAAAAAAACAAGATGGCGGCCGAGCCGCAGCGTTTTGAAAATTTTGATTTTTCGACCCCGAACCGCGGTGCCACAGATCCGAGACGGGGTAATCGAGGATAATTATTTTTTTTGTATTCGCCCACGATTATCCTGTATTTTGACAGAACGGGAGTGGTTTTTAAAAATTCAAGATGGCGGCTGTCATGGCGGCCGTTTTGTTCGAGGTACGAAAAAACGCAATTTTAAAAGTTAAATATCTCAAAGTTGGCAACATCGGAGCGATTCGGCTTCTATGAAGCGGTTGTACGTATAGGCTCGAGGTATAGATCGGTGGGAAAAAATTACCCCATTTTTAGGGAAATTTCAAGATTTTCGGGAAATTGTAAAAAATCGAAATACGCACTTTTAGCAAAATCCGAGTATAAGCGATTACGTGTTTTGCTCGTGCAAATGACATTTGGGTATTCTTGTCACCGGAGACTGGCAACACTGGAATTTATCAAAGTAAAAGTGATTTTCGACACGGTCTTTTTCACGGTATCCCCTTTCGCGTGGGTGCGAGCGAGAGGAAAGATTGAAACGTCATCGGGCGCGGTATATCCTGTAGTTAATAGGAAAATTATGAAACCGTGTAAAATCTTTCTGTGAAACGAGTTGGCGGCCATTTTGTATTTTTTTTAATTTTTCGAAATTTTGATCACGTTTTTGAGGCAGTTGGCAACATTTTGGAAAGTCGACATGTATCAATCGATTGTGTGACTCAACCAGCAGTATCGAAATATGTAAACAGTGTTGCCACATTTGGGGAGATTTTCGAGATTCTCCCCAAAAACTCCTCCTGTAAAATTTTGTATGAAATTTTTTTTCCCACTGATGGTTTCGTATAGAAAACAAAAAAAAAATCGAGGAAAAATTTGGAAATAGCTGATGATCGAGGATGTCGGAGACGGGTGATGGGTCCGCTCAAGGTATTGAAGATAGGTGGGGGGTGCTCGACCAAATGTCATTCATGACGTCATCCAATTGCCAAAAAGCTGAAAAAAAATTCAAAATGGCGAAAAAAAGATGGCCGCCATACAAATTTTGCCGGCGTCCAGCTCGGAGGGTATAAAAGATGGAAGTGTGGTTTCTTGGCAAGAGATGATCAGGGTCCGAAGGTCTACTCGATTAATAGAAAAAAATTCAAAATGGCGGAATTTATTTTTACATACATTTTGTATGGCGATTATGAATGTCTCATTCTCCTAGAAAGAGACGGAAAACGATACATTGATGTATGGGAGATATGTTCGTATGCGCGATATGAGTAGGGGAAAATTATGAAATTTCAGAAAAACAAGATGGCGACCGACGTGATTTTTGCGACTCTTTTGTTTTCCAACCGATTTCGTTGAAACTCGCAATCTTTGAAGAATGTAGTAAACGATTAATAGAAAAAGTGGAAAATTTTGGAAAAACAAGATGGCCGCCGTAAAAATTTCGTCGGTGTCTATCTCGGAGGCTATAAAAGATGGAAGAGTGGTTTCTTGGCAAAAGATGATCAGGGTCCGAAGGTCTACTCGGTGAAACAAACTCTGCATGCTCGCGGACCACTTTAGTGGTCCGCGCACCCACGCACCCTACTTTATTAACCTCAACTACCCCGTTTTTACAAAAAATGATATGGATGTTGTTTTCAGAGTTTTCCAGGGTGCTGATTTTGATAACGACATTTATTTTTAAATCCAAGATGGCGGGCGTGCACTTTTTAAGAAAAAAATTGATATAAGTGTCGTTTTATGGGGTTTTCGGGGTAATTTGTGTATCTTAATAAAAAAAATCGGTTTAATACAACTCATAAACCTAACCACGTCACGCGAGCTGCTTTAGCAGCTCGCGCACCGAGCAAAACACTAGTTATACTATATATAGCTCGATTACCACTCACTGACTCACTGACTCATTGATACAATTGTTCTCCTAGAAAGAGACAGAAAATGATATAGTGATGTAGGGGAAATGTGTTTGGGTGAGGAAGATGACTGGGGAAAAATTATGACATTTCGGAAAAACAAGATGGCGGCTGACGTGATTTTTGCAGCTCTTTTGTTTTCCAACCGATTTTGTTTAAACTCGCAACTATTTAGGAAAGTAGTAAACGGTTAATGGAAAAGGTAGAAAAAATTGCAAAAACAAGATGGCGGCCGAGCTGGAGCGTTTTCAAAATTTTCATTTTTCGACCCCTAACCGCGGCGCCACAGATCCGAGACGGGATAGTCGAGAATAACTATTTTTTCACGTTTCGCCCACGATTATCCTGTATTTTGACAAAACGGGAGTGGTTTTTAAAAATTCAAGATGGCGGCTGTCATGGCGGCCGCTAAGTTAGAGGTACGAAAAAACGCAATTTTAAAAGTTAAATATCTCAAAGTTGGCAACATCGGAGCGACTCGGCTTCTATCAAGCGATTGTACGTATGAAATTGAGGTATAGATTGGTGGGGAAAAATTACCCCATTTTTCGGGAAATTTCAAGATTTTTGCGAAAATGTAAAAAATCGAAATACGGACTTTTCGCAAAATCCGAGTATGAGCGATTATGCGTTTTGCTCGTACAAATGACATTTGCGTATTTTTGTCGCCGGAGACTGGCAACACTGGAATTTATCAAAAAAAAAGTGATTTTCGACATTGTCTTTTTCAGGGACGATCATTTCGCGTGGGTGCGAGCGAGAGGAGAGATTGAAACGTCATCGGGAGCGGTATATCCTGTAGTTAATAGGAAAGTTGTAAAATTATCTAATTTGCTTCTGCAAAAAGAGTTGGTGGCCATTTTGTATTTTCTTCAAATTTTCCGAAATTTTGATCACGTTTTTGAGGCAGTTGGCAACATTTTGGAAAGTCGACATGTATCAATCGATTGTGTGACTCAACCGGCAGTATCTAAATATGTAAACAGTGTTGCCACATTTGGGGAGATTTTCGAGATTTTCCCCAAAAACTCCTCCTGTAAAATTTTGTATGAATTTTTTTTTTTTCACTGATGGTTTCGTATAGAAAACAAAAAAAAAATCGAGGAAAAATTTGGAAATAGCTGATGATCGAGGATGTCGGAGACGGGTGAAGGGTCCGCTCAAGGTATTGAAGATAGGTGGGGGGTGCTCGACCAAATGTCATTCATGACATCATCCAATTGCCAAAAAGCTGAAAAAAAATTCAAAATGGCGAAGAAAAGATGGCCGCCATACAAATTTCGCCGGCGTCCAGCTCGGAGGGTATAAAAGATGGAGGTGTGGTTTCTTAACAAAAGAGGATCAGGATCCAAAGGTCTACTCGATGAATAGAAAAACAATTCAAAATGGCGGAATTTATTTTCCCATACATTTTGTATGGCGAATATTGAATGTCTCATTCTCCTAGAAAGAGACGGAAAACGATACGATAATGTAGGAGAGATGTGTTCGGGTGGGGGAGGCGAGTAGGGAAAAATTATGACATTTCAGAAAAACAAGATGGCGACCGACGTGATTTTTGCAACTCTTTTGTTTTCCAACCAATTTCGTTGAAACTCGCAATCTTAGAAGAATGTAGTAAACGATTAATAGAAAAAGTGGAAAATTTTGGAAAAACAAGATGGCCGCCGCACAAATTTCGTCGGTGTCTATCTCGGAGGCTATAAAAGATGGAAGAGTGGTTTCTTGGCAAAAGATGATCAGGGTCCGAAAGTCTACTCAGTGGTACAAACTCTGCATGCTCGCGGACCACTTTAGTGGTCCGCGCACCCACGCACCCTACTTTATTAACCTCAACTACCCCGTTTTTACAAAAAACAATATCGATGTCAATTTCAGGGTTTTCCAGGGTGCTGATTTTGGTAATGACATTCATTTCGAAATCCAAGATGGCGGACTTACATTTTCTACAAAAAATTGAAATGGGTGTAATTTTATGGGTTTTTCGGGGTGAATTGTGTATCTTAATAAATAAATTTGGTTTTATATAATAAAGTTAACCTAACCACGTCACGCGAGCTGCTTTAGCAGCTCGCGCACCGAGCGAAACACTAGTTATTATACTATATATAGCTCGATTACCACTCACTCACTCATTGACATAATTGTTCTCCTAGAAAGAGAAGGAAAATGATATAATGATGTAGGGGAGATGTGTTCGGGTGGGGGAGTCAACTGGGGAAAAATTATGACATTTCGGAAAAACAAGATGGCGGCCGTCGTCATTTTTGCAGCTCCTTTGTTTTTTAAGGGACTCTGTTCAAACTCGCAACTATTAAAGAATGTAGTAAACGGTTACCAGAAAATGTAGAAAAAATTGGAAAAACAAGATGGCGGCCGAGCCGTAGCGTTTCAAAATTTTTAATTTTTCGACCCCGAACCGCGGCGTCACAGATCCGAAACGGGGTAATCGAGGATAATTATTTTTTCTGGTTTCGCCCACGATTATCCTGTATTTTGACAGAACGGGAGTGGTTTTAAAAAATTCAAGATGGCGGCTGTCATGGCGGCCGTTTTGTTCGAGGTATGAAAAAACGCAATTTTAAAAGTTAAATATCTCAAAGTTGGCAACATCGGAGCGATTCGGCTTCTATGAAGCGGTTGTACGTATAGGCTCGAGGTATAGATCGGTGGGAAAAAATTACCCCATTTTTAGGGAAATTTCAAGATTTTCGGGAAATTGTAAAAAATCGAAATACGCACTTTTAGCAAAATCCGAGTATGAGTGATTACGTGTTTTGCTCGTACAAATGACATTTGGGTATTTTTGTCACCGGAGACTGTTAACACTGGAATTTATCAAAGTAAAAGTGATTTTCGACACGGTCTTTTTCACGGTATCCCCTTTCGCGTGGGTGCGAGCGAGAGCAAAGATTGAAGCGTCATCGGGCGCGGTATATCCTGTAGTTAATAGGAAAATTATGAAACCGCGTAAAATCTTTCTGTGAAACGAGTTGGCGGCCATTTTGTATTTTTTTTAATTTTTCGAAATTTTGATCACGTTTTTGAGGCAGTTGGCAACATTTTGGAAAGTCGACATGTATCAATCGATTGTGTGACTCAACCAGCAGTATCGAAATATGTAAACAGTGTTGCCACATTTGGGGAGATTTTCAAGATTTTCCCCAAAAACTCCTCCTGTAAAATTTTGTATGAAATTTTTTTTTTTCACTGATGGTTTCGTATAGAAAACAAAAAAAAAATCGAGGAAAAATTTGGAAATAGCTGATGATCGAGGATATCGGAGACGGGTGAAGGGTCCGCTCAAGGTATTGAAGATAGGTGGGGGGTGCTCGACCAAATGTCATTCATGACGTCATCCAATTGCCAAAAAGCTGAAAAAAAATTCAAAATGGCGAAGAAAAGATGGCCGCCTTACAAATTTCGCCGACGTCCAGCTCGGAGGGTATAAAAGATGGAGGTGCGGTTTCTTGGCAAAAGAGGATCAGGATCCAAAGGTCTACTCGATGAATGGAAAAAAAATTCAAAATGGCGCAATTTATTTTTCCATACATTTTGTATAGCGAATATCGAATGTCTCATTCTCCTAGAAAGAGACAGAAAACGATACAATGATGTTCGGGAGATATGTTCGGGTGCGGGATGGGAGTCGAGAAAAGTTATGACGTTTCAGAAAAACAAGATGGCGACCGACGTGATTTTTGCAACTCTTTTATTTTCCAACCGATTTCGTTGAAACTCGCAATCTTTGAAGAATGTAGTAAACGATTAATAGAAAAAGTGGAAAATTTTAGAAAAACAAGATGGCCGCCGTACAAATTTCGTCGGTGTCTATCTCGGAGGCTATAAAAGATGGAAGAATGGTTTCTTGGCAAAAGATGATCAGGGTCCGAAGGTCTACTCGGTGGAACAAACTCTGCATACTCGCGGACCACTTTAGTGGTCCGCGCACCCACGCACCCTACTTTATTAACCTCAACTACCCCGTTTTTACAAAAAATGATATGGATGTCGTTTTCAGGGTTTTCCAGGGTGCTGATTGTGATAACGACATTTATTTTTTAATCCAAGATGGCGGGCGTGCACTTTTTAAGAAAAAAATTGATATAAGTGTCGTTTTATGGGGTTTTCGGGGTAATTTGTGTATCTTAATAAAAAAAAAATCGGTTTAATACAATATAGTAAAACCTAACCACGTCACGCGAGCTGCTTTAGCAGCTCGCGCACCGAGCAAAACACTAGTTATACTATATATAGCTCAATTACCACTGACTCACTGACTCACTCATTGACATAATTGTTCTCCTAGAAAGAGAAGGAAAATGATATAGTGATGTAGGGGAGTTGTGTTTGGTTTCGGGAACCCTTTGGGGAAAAATTATGACATTTCAGAAAAACAAGATGGCGGCCGACGTGATTTTTGCTGCTCCGTTGTTTTCCAACCGATTTTGTTGAATTTTGCAATCTTTGAAGAAAATAGTAAACGATTAATGGGAAATGTCGAAAAAATTGAAAAAACAAGATGGCGGCCGAACCGTAGCGTTTTCAAAATTTTGATTTTTCGACCCCGAACCGCGGCGCCACAGATCCGAAACGGGAAATTGAAACTTATAATTTTTTTCTGGTTTCGTCTACGATTATCCTTAGTTTTGACGGAATGGGGGTAGTTTTTAAAAATTCAAGATGGCGGCTGTCGTGGCGGCCATTATGTTAGAGGTACGAAAAAACGCAATTTTAAAAGTTAAATATCCCAAGGTTTACAACATCGGAGCGATTCGGCTTCTATCAAGCGATTGTACGTATAGGCTCGAGGTATAGATTGGAGGAAAAAAATTACCCCATTTTTTGGGGAAATTTCAAGATTTTCGGGAAATTGAAAAAAATCGAAATACGGACTTTTCGCAAAATCCGAGTATGAGCGATTATGTGTTTTGATCATACAAATGACATTTCGGTATTTTTGTCGCCGGAGACTGGCAACACTGGAATTTATCAAAGAAAAAGTGATTTTCGACGTGGTCTTTTTTTAGGAGCGATCGTTTCGCGTGGGTGCGAGCGAGAGGAGAGATTGAAACATCATCGGGAGCGGTATATCCTGTAGTTATTGGAAAAGTTGTTTTACGATGTAATTTATTTCTGCAAAACGAGTTGGCGGCCATTTTGTATTTTTTTTAATTTTTCAAAATTTTGATCACGTTTTTGAGGCAGTTGGCAACATTTTGGAAAGTCGATATGTATGAATCGATTGTGTGACTCAGCCGGCAATATCGAAATATAGAAACGGTGTTGCCACTATTGGGGAGATTTTCGAGATTTTCAACTAAGAAACTCCTGTAAAATTTTGTATGAAAAATTTTTTTTTCACTGATGGTGTCGTATAGAAAACAAAAAGTTAGTAAGCCAAAATTATGGAGAGAGCTGATGATTGAGGGTTTCGGAGACGGGTGGAAGGCCCGCTTAAGGTATTGAAGATAGGTTGGGGGTGCTCGAGCAAATGTCATTCATGACGTTATCCAATTGCCAAATAGCTGGAAAAAAATTCAAAATGGCGAAGAAAAGATGGCCGCCATACAAATTTCGCCGGTGTCCAGCTCGGAGGGTATAAAAGATGGAAGTGTGGTTTCTTGGCAAGAGATGATCAGGGTCCGACGGTCTACTCGATGAATAGAAAAAAAATTCAAAATGGCGGAATTTATTTTTACATACATTTTGTATGGCGAATATTGAATGTCTCATTCTCCTAGAAAGAGACGGATAACGATACGATAATGTAAGGGAGATATGTTTTGGTGCGCGATATGAGTAGGGAAAAATTATGACATTTCAGAAAAACAAGATGGCGGCCTATATGATTTTTGCAACTCTTTTGTTTTCCAACCGATTTCGTTGAAACTCGCAATCTTTAAAGAATGTAGTAAACGATTAATAGAAAAAATGGAAAATTTTGGAAAAACAAGATGGCCACCGTACAAATTTCGTCGGTGTCTATCTCGGAGAATATAAAAGATGGAAGACTGGTTTCTTGGCAAAAGATGATTAGGGTCCGAAGGTCTACTCGGTGGAACAAATCCTGCATGCTCGCGGACCACTTTAGTGGTCCGCGCACCCACGCACCCTACTTTATTAACCTCAACTACTCCGTTTTTACAAAAAATGATATGGATGTCGTTTTCAGAGTTTTCCAGGTTGCTCATTTTGATAACGACATTTATTTTGAAATCCAAGATGGCGGACATGCATTTTTTAAGAAAAAAATCGATATGGGTGTCGTTTTATTGTGTTTTCGCGGTTAATTTTGTATCTTAATAAATACTATCGTTTTAATACTTGTCAACCCAACCACGTCACGCGAGCTGCTTTAGCAGCTCGCGCACCGAGCAAAACACTAGTTATATTATACTATATATAGCTCAATTACCACTGACTCACTGACTCATTGACATAATTGTTCTCCTAGAAAGAGACGGAAAATGATATAGTGATGAAGGGGAGTTGTGTTTGGATGGGGGATTCGACTGAGGAAAAATTATGACATTTCGGAAAAACAAGATGGCGGCCGATGTGATTTTTGCACCTCCGTTGTTTTCCAACCGATTTCGTTGAATTTTGCAAACTTTGAAGAAAGTAGTAAACGGTTAATAGAAAATGTAGAAAAAATTGGAAAAACAAGATGGCGGCCGAGCCGCAGCGTTTTGAAAATTTTGATTTTTCGACCCCAAACCGCGGCGCCACAGATCCGAGACGGGGTAGTCGAGGATAATTATTTTTTTCGTGTTTTGCCCACAATTATCCTGTATTTTGACAGAACGGGAGTGATTTTTAAAAATTCAAGATGGCGGCTGTCACGGCGGCCGTTATGTTAGAGGTATGAAAAAACGCAATTTTAAAAGTTAAATATCTCAAAGTTGGCAACATCGGAGCGATTCGGCTTCTATCAAGCGATTGTACGTATAGGCTCGAGGTATAGATTGGAGGAAAAAAATTACCCCATTTTTTGGGGAAATTTCAAGATTTTCGGGAAATTGTAAAAAATCGAAATACGGGCTTTTTGAAAAATCCGAGTATGAGCGATTACGTGTTTTGCTCGTACAAATGACATTTGGGTATTTTTGTTGCCGGAGACTGGCAACACTGGAATTTATCAAAGTAAAAGTGATTTTCGACACGGTCTTTTTCACGGTATCCCCTTTCGCGTGGGTGCGAGCGAGAGGAAAGATTGAAACGTCATCGGGCGCGGTATATCCTGTAGTTAATAGGAAAATTATGAAACCGTGTAAAATCTTTCTGTGAAACGAGTTGGCGGCCATTTTGTATTTTTTTTTATTTTTCGAAATTTTGACCACGTTTTTGAGGCAGTTGGCAACATTTTGGAAAGTCGACATATATCAATCGATTGTGTGACTCAACCAGCAGTATCAAAATATGTAAACAGTGTTGCCACATTTGGGGAGATTTTCGAGATTCTCCCCAAAAACTCCTCCTGTAAAATTTTGTATGAAATTTTTTTTTCCACTGATGGTTTCGTATAGAAAACAAAAAAAAAATCGAGGAAAAATTTGGAAATAGCTGATGATCGAGGATGTCGGAGACGGGTGAAGGGTCCGCTCAAGGTATTGAAGATAGGTGGGGGGTGCTCGACCAAATGTCATTCATGACATCATCCAATTGCCAAAAAGCTGAAAAAAAATTCAAAATGGCGAAGAAAAGATGGCCGCCATACAAATTTCGCCGGCGTCCAGCTCGGAGGGTATAAAAGATGGAGGTGCGGTTTCTTGGCAAAAGAGGATCAGGATCCAAAGGTTTACTCGATGAATAGAAAAAAAAATCAAAATGGCGGAATTTATTTTTCCATACATTTTGTATGGCGAATATTGAATGCCTCATTCTCCTAGAAAGAGACGGATAACGATACGATAATGTAGGGGAGATGTGTTCGGGTGGGGGAGGCGAGTAGGGAAAAATTATGACATTTCAGAAAAACAAGATGGCGACCGACGTGATTTTTGCAACTCTTTTGTTTTCCCACCGATTTCGTTGAAACTCGCAATCTTTGAAGAATGTAGTAAACGATTAATAGAAAAAGTGGAAAATTTTGGAAAAACAAGATGGCCGCCGTACAAATTTCGTCGGTGTTTATCTCGGAGGCTATAAAAGATGGAAGAGTGGTTTCTTGGAAAAAGATGATCAGGGTCCGAAGGTCTACTCGGTGGAACAAACTCTGCATGCTCGCGGACCACTTTAGTGGTCCGCGCACCCACGCACCCTACTTTATTAACCTCAACTACCCCGTTTTTTACAAAAAATGATATGGATGTCGTTTTCAGAGTTTTCCACGGTGCTGATTTTGATAATGACATTTATTTTGTAATCCAAGATGGCGGACATGCATTTTTTAAGAAAAAAATCGATGTGGGTGTCGTTTTATGGTGTTTTCGGGGTGAATTTTGTATCTTAATAAATTAATTTGGTTTTATATAATAAAATTAACCTTACCACGTCACGCGAGCTGCTTTAGCAGCTCGCGCACCGAGCAAAAGCTAGTTATACTATATATAGCTCGATTACCACTCACTGACTCATTGACATAATTGTTCTCCTAGAAGGAGACGGAAAATGATATAATGATGTAGGGGAGTTGTGTTTGGTTTCCAAAACCCTCTGGAGAAAAATTATGACATTTCGGAAAAACAAGATGGCGGCTGATGTGATCTTTGCAGCTCCTTTGTTTTTTAAGGGACTCCGTTCAAACTCGCAATTATCAAAGAATGTAGTAAACGGTTAAGAGAATATGTGAAAAAAATTGGAAAAACAAGATGGCGGCCGAGCCGTAGCGTTTTAAAATTTTTGATTTTTCGACCCCGAACCGCGGCGCCACAGATCCGATACGGGGTGATCGAGGATAATTATTTTTTTTTTGTTTCGTCCATGATTATCCTGTATTTTGACAGAACGGGAGTGGTTTTTAAAAATTCAAGATGGCGACTGTCATGGCGGCCGTTTTGTTCGAGGTACGAAAAAACGCAATTTTAAAAGTTAAATATCTCAAAGTTGGCAACATCGGAGCGATTCGGCTTCTATCAAGCGATTATACGTATAGGCTCGAGGTAAAGATTGGAGGAAAAAAATTACCCCATTTTTAGGGAAATTTCAAGATTTTCGGGAAATTGTAAAAAATCGAAATACGCACTTTTAGCAAAATCCGAGTATGAGTGATTACGTGTTTTGCTCGTACAAATGACATTTGGGTATTTTTGTCACCGGAGACTGGCAACACTAGAATTTATCAAAGTAAAAGTGATTTTCGACACGGTCTTTTTCACGGTATCCCCTTTCGTGTGGGTGCGAGCGAGAGGAAAGATTGAAACGTCATCGGGCGCGGTATATCCTGTAGTTAATAGGAAAATTATGAAACCGTGTAAAATCTTTCTGTGAAACGAGTTGGCGGCCATTTTGTATTTTTTTTAATTTTTCGATATTTTGACCACGTTTTTGAGGCAGTTGGCAACATTTTGGAAAGTCAGTATGTATGAATCGATTGTGTATCTCGGCTGGCAGTATGGAGATATGCAACCGGTGCTGCCACTTTTGGAGAGATTTTCGAGATTTTCAACTAAGAAACTCCTGTAAAATTTTGTATGAAAATTTTTTTTTTTACTGATGGCGTCAGATAGAAAACAAAAATTTAGTAAGCCAAAATTATGGAGAGAGCTGATGATTGAGGGTTTTGGAGACGGGTGAAGGGCCCGCTTAAGGTATTGAAGATAGGCGGGGGGTGCTCGAGCAAATGTCATTCATGACGTCATCCAATTGCCAAAAAGCTGCAAAAATTCAAAATGGCGAAGAAAAGATGGCCGCCATACAAATTTCGCCGGTGTCCAGCTCGGAGGGTATAAAAGATGGAAGTGTGGCTTCTTCGCAAAAGATGATCAAAATCCGAAGGTCTACTCGAAGAATAGAAAAAAAATTCAAAATGGCGGAATTTATTTTCCCATACATTTTGTATGGCGAATATTGAATGTCTCACTCTCCTAGAAAGAGACGGAAAACGATACGATAATGTAGGCGAGATGTGTTCGGGTGGGGGAGACGAGTAGGGAAAAATTATGACATTTCAGAAAAACAAGATGGCGACCGACGTGATTTTTGCAACTCTTTTGTTTTCCAACCGATTTCGTTGAAACTCACAATCTTTGAAGAATGTAGTAAACGATTAATAGAAAACGTGGAAAATTTTGAAAAAACAAGATGGCCGCCGTACAAACTTCGTCGGTGTCTATCTCGGAGGCTATACAAGATGGAAGAGTAGTTTCTTGGCAAAAGATGATCAGGGTCCGAAGGTCTACTCGGTGGAACAAACTCTGCATGCTCGCGGACCACTTTAGTGGTCCGCGCACCCACGCACCCTACTAAATTATTATCTTTTACTACCCCGTTTTTACAAAAAATAATATGGGTGTCGTTTTCAGGGTTTTCCAGAGTGCTGATTTTGTTGATGACATTTATTTTGAAATCCAAGATGGCGGACATGCACTTTTTAAGAAAAAAATCGATATGGGTGTCGTTTTACGGGTTTTTCGGGGTGAATTGTGTATCCTAATAAATAAATTCAACCTAACCACGTCACGAGAGCTGCTTTAGCAGCTCGCGCACCGAGCGAAACACTAGTCTTTATATATTTTTTGAAATATTATTATATAAACACTGTTGCACAAAAAAAAAAAAATATTTTTTTATTCTTTTGTTTGTAAAAAATGGAAATATAGGCTTAACTCGTAAAATCATAAAATAAATTAATCTTTTTTTTCTTTTTGTCAGCCCTAGCACAGACTACGGTCTATTTGGGCTGCAAAATTCCAAACACCAGTCTGTTTTTTATCTAGTGCTTTGGTCTATAAAAAATGGTGAAAAATGTTTCTCTTTAAATTAAGTCTATTACTAAATAAATAAATAAAAAATAAATATGTGACACGTGCAGCACGCGCACCGCCACAAGCCGTACCGTAAGAAGAGCGGCGTGTGTATCTGTGGCCTGAGAAAATTAAGTTATTTGGATTTTATGAATTTTATATTCTAGGATCTATTTAATAATTGCTAAGAAATAATTTATTTTTGACGTAGGCGCCATCCCAATTAGACAATAGGTACCATTATTAATATAAAATTTTGTTTTGCTGAAAAATCTGGGAGCCCTCCATATCATTATCCCACTGTTATGTGATTAATAGCTGGTTATAGCTAATAGCTAATAATAATAGCGGCTTAGCTACAACAAGTTGAAAGAGGCGGCTTTTAATAGAGAAGCTTTTCGGATGCTGATCGCCAAACTTCGTTTCGAAGAAGGCACGTGATGATGTGATGAATGGGAAGGTAACCCCTCACACTCTACAAACATAGATATTATGTTCTACAAATTATCGAGTCGTCTACTCGACTTTTGATATTATTTCTTTACAGATGGAACAAGCAGCCTCATTCATTTAGAACTTTGAAGACTAAAATACTTTTAAAAATCGGTCAAGTGCGAGTCCAGTCCGGGCACCAAAGGGTTCACTTGCCATCGTATGAGAAATAACGCTTTTTTTGTGATGGCACCACGAATTCACGGATTATGGATTTTCCGCTTTACCAGTTTCTACCCACCAACGAGTGTTCGCATCCATGAATGCCCCTCTTATGTTAAAGAATCACATTTACGGCTGTATATATAAGTGGAATAATATGTAAATATTGTACTAAGTGCTTTTATATTAAGACTTATGTAGGATGAGGAACTGAAACTTGAAATATATGTGAATATTTTTTAAATTTTAATGTCTTTTTTTTTTTTACTCTTTTATAGAACTCTCTCTATCATTCGAATACACAGGTTTGTGTGTTATTGGTTGACCGCTCAAAATGGTTAACGCACACTTTTTGTCTTGGGGGGGAAAAAAAAAAACCATTGAAAGGTCATGGACTTGCAACCTATCATGTTTACCTTCTCAAATTCTGTACTTACCTTCTGCTAAATATAGCTAAATATAGCGGTAGGAACGGCATTCCGAACCAGCGGTAGATTATTTTGACGATTCAAAAGCACTTGTAAAAGTTTAATTGAATAAAAATATTTTGGATTTGAATATAAGATGCAGAACACATTTATGCTGTATTTATTATCGGGATATATCGTGAAGTTATGTGTATAAAATGGCTGTAATACTTAAAAAAAACTGATATTTAGATTTTTTTATGTAGCGACACCACGTACAGTCCGATAAATTAATCTATTATATCGATTATCGATTGTGATATCGATGGTCCGATAAGGCTCTTTTGGTAGGTACTTGAGTGAGGACGCTGTTGTAGCTTTATGCCGGCACGGAGCTGAGAGCTATCAACAAGTGCATTTCTCAAGAGGGCGGCTTTAGTTCCGATTTTGGCCACGCGCCAAAAGAGCCTTGTCGGACTGTACACGGGGGGCAGCGTGACACTTCACAAGATGGCGGCGTTAGTTCCGATATTGGTCACACGCCAAAAGATCCTTGTCGCACTTCAAAAGGCCGCTAGCCCTAATTCGCACGAGCGTTAAAAAAGCGTTGCGTTAAAACCCGGTGTTGCGCTGAAAATACAAAGTGCGCGTTAAAAAAGCGTTGACGTGTGAACAGCTACTTGGGAATGCATTTGTTCTATTCGAACGCGTTTCTAACGGACGTTAAAAAAGCTCTCGTGCGAATGGGGCCTTCGGGACTTCAAATAGCAACGACGCCCGGGCGCTTTTTATATAACATCAATTTTTATTTGTACCCTATAGGTATTTTTTGACAGACGGACGGACGGACAGACAGACAACAAAGTGATCCTATGAAGGGTCCGTTTTCCTTTTGAGTTACGAAACCCCAAAAATTAGAGTTCCCACGGGATTAAAAAAAACTTAAATCCACTGAGAGGCTGCGAAATACTTAATTGGTAGGTTTAAGTAAACAGGTAGGTATCTAGGTGAAATAATAACAAACACTATGGTGAAGAATCTATTTAATTTAATTATAACTAAAATATTACAATAGCAAAAGTTAAACGAAACTCGTTATTGATGTTTAGGTAAGTACTGTACCTATTAAATTTATTTATTTGTATAATAGGAAATTTAAAATAATATCAAAGAAAATGTACTCAAAATATACTTAACTACATACTACTAACTAAGACTAATGACATGTTTAACTTAAATAAGAATTCAGAACTGTAAAGAACAAAAAAAAATCACAGTGGTTTCGGTTGTCCTTTTAAATTTAATTTATTTTATTTAGATTAAAATTTATTTCACTCTTAGATCAGGGGGCACGGCAGTGCCCCCGCCAAGACGAGCCAAACGGCGGCCGGGGCGCTACGTAGTACCTTTTTCTCGAAGTGTTTCGCCGTATTTTCGACCCGTCATAACTTCGGTCTGGATGACGCTAGAAAGCTGAAATTTTCAGTATAAGGTGTCCTCAGCAAATTTACCAAATATACTAAGTATCAAATATCTAGCTTTTATGGTTACAGATTTATTGATACCTAAAATACGCCGTTTTCGTCCCTCACTGATGATCATCACAATTCATAGTCTGTAATTCTAGGGTACTTCCAGAAGTCCTAGAAGGCTGAAATTTGGTATGTAGACTAGAAATTGCATACAAACTACAGGAAAATTAGAAATTGGAATTTCCCCCCCTCTACGCCTCTTATGAGAAAAGCAAATCTGTAAATTCTGTCGCTAGAATGCTGATATTTTCAGGATAAGATGTCTTTGGCAGATTGATTAAACGCATTGAGTATCAATTGTCTAGCTTTTATAGTTTCAGATTTATTGACAGTCAAAACTTCTAGTCTGTAATTCTAGGGTACTTCCCGAAGTCCTAGAAGACTGAAATTTGATATGTAGACTAGAAATTGCATACAAACTACAAAAAAATTAAGAAATTGGAAATTTCACCCCTCTACGCCTCTGTATGGGGGAAGCAAATCTTTAAATTCTATCGCTAGAATGCTGATATTTTCAGGATAAGATGTCCTTGGCAGATTCATTAAACGTACTGAGTATCAATTGTCTAGCTTTTATAGTTTCAGATTTATCGACATTCAAAACCTCTGGTCACAAATTCAAGGGTACTTTCTGAAGTCCTAGAAGACTGAAATTTGGCATTAAGTAGGAATTTCAAGAATTATGAACAACAGATAAATTAAGGAATCGGGTCCCCCTTCATCCCCTCGTATATGAGATGCATATCTGTAAAATCTGTTGCTCGAATACTAAAGTTTACATGATAAGATGTCCGTGGCAGATTTATCAAACGTACCAAGTATCTGTGTTTCCTGAAGTCCTAAAAGACTGAAATTTGGTATATCTGCTTCAAAATTGAGTTGCAAGATTCCACCCGAACAAACATACTTACATACGAGTACATTTCAAGTTGAATAAAAGCTTTTAAAAAAAAAGGTAACGATAGAGAGTGGGCCATGAAAATGATGTACCTATAAGAAATAGATCCAAAAAAAATTTAGGGCACCTGCCAAAAAGAAATGAAATCCCACCAAAAACATTTCATGTAAAAAGTTAGCCAAGACTCACAAGTTCATAATGTTTTCACTGTTAAAAAGTTATGAGATGTCTAGTAGAGCCAAGCCCCTAGCTGATCTTAGATTTGTGCTGGCCATGGGACCTATCCCAAGTCCAAAGTAATATAGCTCTTAAATATTCTTGACTAACACATTCACATTTATAACAATAAATAACAAATCACTCTACTTACAAGCTCTGATTCTACAAACCCTATATCTTGGTAAAAAAAGTACGGCTTGGCCGTTTAATGTTCATAAAACTATTGCATGACATAACATATTAAACGTTAAAAGTGTATTACTTTGGACTTGGGATAGGTCCCATGGCCAGCACAAATCTAAGCTCAGCTAGGGGCTTGGCTCTACTAGAGATCTCATAACTTTTTAACAGTGAAAACATTATGAACTTGTGAGTCTTGGCTAACTTTTTACATGAAATGTTTTTGGTGGGATACTTTTATCACTAAGGGCTGGCGCACATATGGCGGAGCGCAGCGCAGAGCATTTTTCACAGTCAAAATATTATTCTCATTATCGGACATTGTCCTCATTGAAATAATATCTAAAATCAATTGTGCATCCGTGCGAATACTCGCGCATCCGCGCGCAGTCCCGCGCGTACTCGCGCATTCTCTGGTACAAATTCGCGTAATATGTCAAGCGATTAGAAAACTTCGCGGGCATGCTCTGCGCTGCGCTCCGCCGCGCTCTGCCATATGTGCGCCGGCCCTAACTCTTGTATATCTATGATAAAGTGTAATAAAAAAAATGTTTCATAAATTAAGATCTGCACACGCAAAGTACAAAGATAGCAGTATGGGAGATCACACTGAATGTATGCGTGTCCATTTGTAAGACAAGGAGCTGTATTGAAGCGCTCACATTGCATTACAACTTGGAGCTTTTTGTGAGGCCAAACCTTAACAGCGCTCTCTCCGTCACTTACTCCATACAATCGTAGTCCCAATTTCATTTGAATATTAAGCAACCAAAGGTCATGAAATTTTGCACACATATTCTAGAAACTAATATCTGTGCCTGTGGTGTCTTACATTTTGCTAAAAATAGTTACGTAGTTTTAAAATTACAGGGGCTCAAACATTTGTATGTGAATTTTTGAGACCGCATAACTTTGAAACCGAATATTTTTACGGAAATCTGGAAAACCACAGCGTGTCGTTAGTTTTGAACGGAATTGGTTAGTATTCCAATGAGAGACGAACTACGTTTGTATGGAGTGAATGACGGAGAGACCCCTCTTAATGTAACGACAATAATAGAAAACATACATAAAAACATCATAAAAAACATAAGTGGAACTTCCTCTCTGACGGATACACGAAGGTTTTGGGGCACGCGTGACATTTGAACGGCCTTGACACTTGAGTGTGGGTCTGTGAACAAAAGAAAAAACACATAAAGACATACAAACAATAAAGTCAAAGTACGTTATTCAGATTTCGGCACTCATTGAAGTGAGTTTCAATCTCAAACTTAAACTGAAGTCATACACACACGTTGCAGTACCATACAGATTTTTATTTATTTTTATGCATAATAGTTTTTGACTTATCGTGCAAAATGTTGGAAAAATACCCTTGATGATTGAAAAATCGGCCCTTAACAAACAACCTTTAAAAAAAAATACAGCTGGAGCTAGCTGGCGAAATCAAACCCATTATGTTCGACGTTGGTAAAGAAGATGAGCCGTGAAAGGGTAACAAATAGATAGACAAACACACTGTCGGATTAATAATATTAGTTAGTGCAACGGGTGGGGTTTGAATCAGCGTCATTTTGGATTTCAGTCAACTCCTTAACAGTTGAATAAGGCTCTAAATCTTTGGCGATTGCAATCACTTTTAATCTAATACCTCTGAAAGAATTGATCTAATACTACACTGGTGAGCTTTCAACTTGGGTTTCAACACGTACCTACGTTTCTACAGTATCATGATTCTAAGTAAACTGGAAGTACTCTATAGTTTTTGATTCCCTTTTCTTGACAGACAACGAAGTGATCCTATAAGAGTTTATTATTTCCTTTTGAGGCAAGGAACCCTAAAAAACTTTAGCTGTCAAACTACAGCGGTAGGCCTCTGGATTCCGTTGTGAGTCAAGCGTGAAAAGAAACGTTCCACAAAAGTGTAGGTGTTCTGGCTCGGACATGATTAAGTGTTATTAATTGTGGCTATTTGTAGCCACTCTCGGTCATTACCTTAATCCACGACTGAAAGCCAATTTCGTACCAAACCTACTTCGTAAATCATTTTGTACAATTAAGAAAACAATAAAAGCAAAATGATCGCGGGAGTTACTTACCACTGGTTATTTTATTCGGTACAAGTGTAAATTAAAAATTTATAACACCCCCGAAAAGTGAAGGTTACAGTAACTAGAAAAGAGCTGATAACTTTCAAACGGCTGAACCGATTTTCTTGGATTATAGCTAAAAACACTCTCGATCAAGCCACCTTTCAAAAAAAAACTAAATTAAAATCGGTCCATTAGTTTAGGAGCTACGATGCCACAGACAGATACACAGATACATTCGCCAAACTTATAACCTCTTTTTGGGTCGGGGGTTAATGAATGTTTCTACATCATGATAGAGTCAGTATTAAATCTCTATGATAAACTTATCATTATTAAATGTTTAAAGAAAAAAAGAAAAAAAGTTCGATGGGAGGCCGTGGATAGTTGCCATCACCACCCTACCCGCGGCCCGTGCTACTAAGCGATTTAGAGTTCCGGTACGATGCCGCGTAGAAACCAAAGGGGTTTCTACGCGGGGGGGGGGGGGGGGGGGGGGGGGGGTGTTAGGTTAGCTCGCTTCCATCTGCTTTGACTATCATCTCTTACCACCACTAAGACCAGGTCTAAGTAAAGGGCTAAGTAACTTGTATTAAAATAAATAAAAATAAATAAACTTAAGAAGACATTAAAATTTCTGAGTAAATTTCAGTGTAAATTAAAAATTTTCAACACCCCCGACAAGTGAAGGTTACAGTAACTAGAAAAGAGCTGATAACTTTTGTTAGGGTCGTATGCTTATTATTGAAAATAATTACTAATATGTGATATAATTTTATGTGTAATAATAATTAAGAGCTTATGAGGCGCATGATGTAGTGAATTGTATGTCTGTATAACTTACGTTAGTTAATAATATAAAATTAATGTCATTAGTAAAACCTCTTTGAAATGGATTGCATAAACGATTATTAAAAAAACTATAATGTCATAAAATGAATTCGAAGTGCGATTCGGGGTTGACATTCGATTGGGAAGACAAGAGGGAACAGACTATCGCCAACGATAGTACGAGTAGGTCGGACTCGTTGCGGTTCTCTCGTCCGTGGAGATGGCGCCTAAGATTCCCTATAAAGTCTACGTACTCGTAGCCTATGTAGGTGGTACGTAGATTGCTTTTTGGAATAGATAGAGATAAGTGAGCACACTTCTGTGTAACTACGTATATTGTTAGGTCAGGTATTGAATTTAGTTAGGAGGTGCTGTTAAGTGTTAGACAGCTTAGAAATTATCCAAATACATACAATTATTATTAGAGTTTCGTGCCAACCTCTTCTGCCTCTTAGAACCAATGCTCAATAGTGGGCCATCGATGGGTTAAAATGATGACATCGGCATAAGTGTAGACGTTCTCATATCTCCTATATACATATAACGTAATTTTCAATAACTATAGTTAATTTTTATGATAATTTACAAACTAGACATTACAGTTGTACTAGTAGATGGTGCTTGCGAATTCATCCGCATGGATTTTAGGTTTTTCAGAAGTTCCTGTGGAAATTCTTTGTTTTCCGCGATAAACAGTGCAGTACCCTATGTTCTTCCCTGATACCGGCAATCAGAAAAGGCAGGTATTATTGAAATATATTTAACAAATAATTGATACGAATTTGTAATATTAGTATGGATTTAGATATTATACAACAAGTACTAGACATATTATTACGGTTGTCTTTCTTAGAACATTGACTTACACCAGCAAATGTAAATAATAGTCCGTACGTCACTCTAAAGTATCTATTTACTTTTCTAAGTACGCGCCGCCAAGAAAAGTTATAGGCTGTAAAATTACATAAACTTAATTGACGACACTTAATGCAAATCAAGTCGATGGCATCAATTATATAAATGAAAGGATTATTTTAATGAGGACCTATTATTTCTAATAGAGATAAACGTAAGGGTCCTTTCAGACGGGCCACAATCACACGACATCGCTAAAAATATCTATGAATAAAAATTATATGAAAAGCACCGTTTCGTATGGTGAACACCGAAAATATCGGCACACATAGCAGCATTTGCACACTTACCTACAACCTAATCATTTATCATTAGTATCTACCCCTCAGAAGTTAGTGGCTGCAATAACGAAGTTCATGAAGCTGCAACTTCAACATTCATACTCGACCACTGTTTGCCCTGCTATACCCTTTCGTTGTGGTCGTGGTGTGGTCCGTCTGAATAGACATTAATAGAGATAAACTTAAGATCGCAATAGACTTAGGACGATTTGCACGTCTCGACAACGTTGATAGTTTCCCAGAATAGAAACACGTATAAGTAAAGTGGGCTTAGGCCGTAATATTTTAAGGTTCGAACTCGACCCTACATCTAACTACAGGCAGCGCTTGAAACAGAAACTATGAAAAAGAATAATCTGTATTAGCTGAATGCACGAATTAAAAGCAAGGGGGTTTTTAAATACCTGTTTTACTATAATGCATGCACATGCACAGTGGCGAAGACTATGCATGTGTGAAGTCTCTAGTTCGATTCCCTGTAGGGACAATTTGATTTGATGTTGTCTGGTGGAAAGCTTCGGCCATGGTTAGTAACCACAAGCACCGGTGCTACTAGCAAAGATGTACCGCCAAGCAATTTAGCGCTCCGATACGATGCTGCGTACAAAGTAAAAACATATAAGAAGTATGGGTTTAATTTAAAAAACTGTCAACCACATTATCCTGCTTGCAATTTTTTTTTCCTCTCTCGTCTGGCTTTACAAAGATTAGCTAATGTCAAGTTTGTAGTTATTTGTAACAAGTTAGTTAAACTATACAAGTATAGACCCCATCTGTGCCGGCGCTCGCCGACATACGCACGGCACCCCCTTAGAGCGCTTTCCAGTCAGTTTTAACAAAAAAAAACACTCCAAAAAGGCTGAGCAGGCCCGTCAGCTAATATCAACACAGACGAAGTCCTGCTTGCATCTTAGACTGCATAATTTAGGTACTACCACAGATATCAGTTATAGATTCTTGTCAAAGAATGAAAAAAAAATTAGAATTACGTTATAGTGATTCGATACTCGAAATGTATGAATTGTGCGAACTGTTACTAAGGACATTGAACTAAACATCAGGAACCGAAGCAGCTGGAAAGTATGGGCGTGGCGAATCATTAAACTATCACCGAACGCGGAAAACTTGCATAAAGCAGAACCTCAGGTTAATCTACATAAGTTGATAAAAATAGTTGTCCTGACTGACTGACTGATCTATAAATGCACAGCCTAAACCGCAGGTATTTAGAACTTGAGAAAGGCAGTCTACGGCAATACCCGGCTACGTACTTGACAGCTACGAAGTGGCTACGAGTATTGTTCCGTAGACGGTAGAACTAGAAGCTGACCTCTTCGTTTATCACTTCAAAACTAGCTGGCTTAATTAATAATTTATTTTGGTTATGTATAGGGTAAAGGTATATTGTAATTATTGAATTAATAAACGTTATATGGCGTTATCCCCACCGTAGGCGTTCGGTAGTGGTGGCTGAGTTGCGTTTGGCGGTCTTGGCGTTGATTGGCTGTCATGGCGGCAGTAGGCTATGATTGGCCGTCTTGGCGGTTATTGGCCAGCTTGGCTTGACTGAGCTCGGAGCGGCTGGTTTGAATGGCACGTTGTGATTGGCTGTGGCGGCGTAATAAATAAATAAATATAAATAATAATTCAAAACGCGTTATATTCTAAGTTAACTATAGTTCTCGGATTATAGCTATCTATTGTGTTTGACTGTGTTTTTAATGCAGCTTTTTTTTGTCATTGATCTCATCCAATCAGATTTTGAGCTCTTCGTCAAGTGACATGCCGAATACGACGTACAGCTTGTCCGAGATGTTCGAAGATGGGCTCGAGGTCGTCAGCCACGACTCAGTAAGTTGTTACACTAGTTTTCATCCAGGCGCGGATCCAGCCCTTAAAAATACCGACCGGCGAGTCAGACTCGAGACACCGAGGGTTCCATACTCGGGTATTTTTCAGACATTTTGCACGATATATCAAAAAAAACTAATGCATAAATATAAATAAAAATCTGTTTTAGAATGTATAGGTGAAGCTCTTTCATATGATACCCCACTTGGTATAGTTATCCTTATTTGAAAATTCAATTATTATTTGTTCATGAACACATTTTAATTTTGTTTTGTGATGTAACCACACATTCACGGTTTCCAGATTTATTCCTTTACTTGTGCTATAAGACTATGCTACCTGCCAAATTTCATGATTCTAGGTCAACGGGAAGTGCCCTATAGGTTTTCTTGGCAGACACGACACACGGACAGACAGACAGACAACAAAGTAATCCTATAAGGATACCGTTTTTCCTTTTGAGGTACGGAACCCAAAAAAGCTTGTGGTCAGTTACAAAGTAAGTCAGAGGTAACAAACTTGTTGGATTATTTGTACCTTCATTATAATCTAAGGAAAGCGATAAACAATAGCATAGCGCAGCATAGCTCAGTGTTGGTTGGTCATCCTTACTGTGTATTAATAGTTAAAATGCAGTATTTCTCCATCCATAGGACACAGTATTGGTATTTCCAAACCAGTCGAATGCGTGTTTTGCGGTTGGGCCGGGTCCATACTTTTGCTAGATTGCCATATTCGAAATGTAAGTGTTTTATTTTCTTTTTCTCTGGTTGATTGCATGAATTCTCAATTTATTTGGAAAAACTATTGCACACACAAACATATACATATATATTATATTTTATATACAGAAAAAATTAGAAGAAACTGTACTAGATGGTGCAAAGGCGGCCCCATTAAATTATTCAATTGAATGTATTTTTAAATGTAAATTCAGGCAAGAAATCGCAAACATCATAATGTCCCTATCCGCGGAAAGAAATTACCAGAATAACCAAAAATCTCAGCGGGTGTTAACCATTTTGACAAACCAACCAGTCATAAACATGTTTTCAAAAAACATTGAAATTAATTCGAAAATGTTTTCAAAAAACATTCGGAATTCAATTCGAAAACATAGTTTCGTTTGTGATTGTTTGGTTTCTCAAAATTTTTAGCGTTCACTGAGATTTTTAAGCCCCGACCCAAAAAGAGGGGTGTTATAAAGACGTGTGTATGTGTGAATCTGTCTGTGGCATCGTAGCTTCTAAACTAACGAACCGATTTTAATTTAGTTATTTTTGTTTGAAAGGTGGCTTGATCGAGAGTGTTCTTAGCTATAATCTAATATAATAAATATAATCGTAGGTTCAGCCGTTTGAAAGTTATCAGCCCTTTTCTAGTTACTGTAACCTTCACTTGTCGGGGGTGTTATAAATTTTTAATTACCCCTTGTTACCTCTATCATTTGTATGGGATTACGTAACAGAGAGAGACTATACTAACTTCCTAGGGGATAGGGGTTTTTTTTTAATTAAAACATTTTACCTGTTGCTATTTAAACTGCAACATCCTTAACGACAATTATTTATATTAATATTCTAATGTATTCTTAACTCTGCGGATAGGGCGTAGTAATTTAAACCTCTTCATTGCTTATCTTTTAATACTATGACAAAGAATAAAATACTAAATATATTATGTATATAGAATAGACTTAGAAAAACAAATGGAGACCTTATAACTATAGTGATCTCTTCCAGTTCAGTGTACATTTATTTTATCTCCAGGATCACGCGTGCTCGATATACAAGATGGACAAGAGCGAATGGAACATTACCTATACCCTCAAGAGTCTAACACAGTGTGACGTCTGGCTCCATAGAGTGACGGAGTACGATGATACACTCTACCTGCTCAGTATGGGGACCTTCACCACATCACACATATTATTTTACACACACGTTCCATTCAGATCACATTCACTCATATATTTCATTTTAATCATAATTTATATATTTTATCGACAATCTTGTCGATATCGGCAAGCGTCGACCATGCGCCCTCACTATAGGCTGCGCAGGCGCATAGAAAATAATGTAACTCGGCGCGCGGCCACTGCATTGACCTAATTCAGTCGAACCTGGCCTCCGACGCGAAGTGCATGTCGCCTTCCGGCCGATACCACGCGGTCGTGACAATATCGTAACGGTGCCCATACTCAGCGTCAAGTATGAGCGTCCTGCCTGCTTCGTTAAACCCGAACCAGTACGGTACCTGTGCAAGGATGCACAATGCTTTTACAAGACCCGAGCCAGTACGCTACCTGTGCAACATATCTACGTACGTAGGATGCACAATGCTTTTACAAGGCCTGAGCCAAGATCACGATTAGCTTAAACATAAATTAATGATACAAAATAAGATCTACTCACTACCTTTTAGTATTGCTTTGTCCTGGATTTTTTAGCGCTGCGTTTTTTTTTACTTAGTATATGATTTGCGGGTGGTGGGCGGCTGGGTGGGGAATTTGTATCGGATATCGGCATCCGGATCTTCAGGGTTAGTCTGTTTACTATACGCTATCTTCTCGAGGGATTTCTTCGGCGTGGTCCTCCTTGTCCTTATTATTGTATTTTGGTTCACTTCAACTGTTTCTGTAAAGACATTTTACAAATAAATAACTTAATTTTGAAAAAAAAAACCGGCCAAGTGCGAGTCAGACTCGCGCACTGAGGGTTCCGTACTCGGGTATTTTTTCCAACTTTTTACACGATAAATCAAAAACTATTATACATAAAAATAAATAAAAATCTGTTTTAGAATGTACAAGTGAAGCCCTTTCATATGATACCCCACTTGGTATAGTTATCTTACTTTGAAAGTTGAAACACATTTTTTTTTTTTTTTTTTTTAAATGATGTAACCACAAATTCGCGGTTTTCAGATTCATTCCTGTGTCTGCGCTATAAGACCTACCTACCTGCCAAATTTCATGATTCTAGGACAACAGGAAGTACCCTGTAGGTTTCTTGACAGACAGATACAGACAGACAGACAACAAAGTGATCCTATAAGGGTTCCATTTTTCCTTTTGAGGTAAAAAACAATAGGAACGTGTTATATTATGTACTAAGATGATGCTTGTTATATTATGTACTAAGATGATGCTTGGATTTTGGTTTTAAGGATTCTGTACCCAAAGGGTACTAACGGGACCCTATTATTAAGCCTCCGCAATCCGTCCATACGTCTGTCTATCAATCAGCGGGTTGTATTTCATAAACTGTAATAGGTAGAGTTAAAATTTTCACAGAATAAACTGTTTCTATTCTATTTTCTGCCACTACAACAACAAATAATAAAATTTCAAAATGGCTGCCATGTATATAAAAAAATATCTTGTGGGATGGCACGGAACGCCTTGTGTGTGAGCCCGACTTGCACTGAACTGGATTTTTAAAAATCCTGTGTCAGTGTAAATCCTAAAATAGCAGTCTTACAAACCTGAAATCAACTTTCTCGGTGTTCTTTTTGTGCGGGTAGTGATTGTAGAAATATTTTCCCCAACTGATGTCTTTTCTGTGGTGTTTCTTTGCTCAGTAACATCGAGTTTAGCGATTTTTGCTGGGCTGGGAGGCACGGCTGGAGAAGTTTTTCTCGGTCTGCCTTTGCTGGAATTAATCAAAATTGCGTTTTTTATGTAACAAAATATTACTCAGTATGTACCCAAAGATCGCCGGTTGGGAACTTTTCTGACGGATTGCTAAAATAATCCTTATCCTAATATTTTACGATCGATATCCCAGCGGCGCCTCCAGAGCAAGTTTTCTATATTTCTGGTCAGGCTAGAAATTAATAATCAATCTATCTGTAAACTGTGGATATGTTGCTTAGCAAATTGTATGATTGTTTCTGAAAAAAATAACAATGTTGCTAAGTAACTTATCGACAGTTTACCGATAGAGTGATTATTTATTTCAGCTGTAATTGAATTGTAACTAGTACGTAAGATAGAATTTTTAATGCAGTAGTAGTTTGTTATAGTTTAAACAATTTTGATCATAGTTACAGAGATAGTTTGCATCTTGGAGAAAGACAGTATTCTGGGAAATCAAAGTTGCACAGATTGTATACAACCGAAACTAACGCGGACGAATTCGTGGGCTTCATACAGTATTGAAATTTTTATACGTATTATCAAAATGTGTATTTTCTATCAATTAGTTATACAATATGTATCAAAAACCCTGTTGTTCCATGTAGGTACGTATACATAATCATAAAGCCGTACCACTAATGAAAATAATATTTAAAAAATATCAAGTAGTGTTCAGTTATTGTTCATAGTTAAAATATCTAATAAAATGGACACTTTAAAAAAATGTTTCTAACACCTGAATTTACCACGACATCGGAGCGTGCCGTATGACGTATCAAAGGATGCCGCCGCGCCCGCGACGGCGCGGCGGCATCCTTTGATACGTCATAATATGGCGCGCGCCGCCTTGCCGGAGCTAGAGGCTAGAGCCGCCCTCCCGCTGCTCAGGCGCTCGACTCCAGTCGCTCGCGCAGCTTGCCTATGACCGAACGCGACGTACGCGCGCATTGCGTTGCGAAATTACTTACGTAAAATGTCTTATTCAAATGTAGAGTATTTTAGTATGTTGATGTGTCTCGGGAGATGCAACTGTAATTATGCGGAGGCGCGTCGACTTTATGAAGAGCTCTTCGCAATACCAAGGAACGTAACCCTACCATCGACGATGGCATTCCAACGACTGCACATACGTATGTACAACACTGGCAGTGTACATGGCCGTGATCAACATCGTGCTGACGCAGAAAGGCCGAGAATTCACGACGGTGACATTGAGGAGCAAATCCTGGACATGTTTGGGGAAGATCCAACGCGAAGCACACGCTCGGTGGGACGCGAATTAGGTGTGAACCACATGCGTGTTTGGAGGATCCTCAAAGATGATGGCCAGCACCCGTTTCACTATCGTCGAGTTCAGTCTCTACTTCCCACGGACTATGAGCCTAGAATGGTGTACAGCAGATGGGTACTAGACAAGGTTGAAGAGGATAGAGAGTTCTTGAGCCATGTTCTGTTTACTGATGAGTGCTCATTTGTTAGAACAGGTGTATTTAACTCTCACAATGAACACGTATGGTCAGTCATTAATCCGCATGCCACTAAACCCAGCCACTTTCAACACCGATGGAGGATTAATGTTTGGGCGGGAATAATAGGGGACAAAATAATTGGACCTTGTTTCCTAACCCAAACAATGAACGGTGGGAACTACCTTCGCTTCCTGCGAGAAGAGTTGAGCGAGGAACTTGACGAACTAAATCTCAATCTCGTGCGCCGTTTATGGTTTCAACATGACGGCGCACCACCGCACTTCTCGCGCCCGGTGAGAGAATATTTGAATGCAGAATACGGCGAAAGGTGGATTGGCCGGGGTGGACCAGTCAATTGGCCTGCGAGGTCACCTGATCTCACACCGTTGGTTTTTTTTCTCTGGGGTACTGTCAAACAGTCCGTTTTTAAATAAACCTGCGACACCGAGGCCGAAATGCATTTGAGAATAGTCGCAGCATTTAATAAATTAAAGTCCGATACATCAGTTTTACGACGCGTCCGTGCAAATATTATTAAACGGTGTGGCAAATGCCTAGAGCTACAAGGCGGACATATCGAACAACATCTCCGTAAACCTGAAGTTGATGTTGTCATAAATTAGTGATTTACGATGAGGAAGGATACCTACCTTACCTACTCAATCTTACTTACTTAGCTAATAAATTGGATGAACTAACATTTTAAAAGTTCCAAAAGTGTTAAACCAAATTAGTGGTCGCTAAAGTGCTGCAAAAGTGTAAAAAGCGCTAAAGTGTAGTAAACAGCTGAGTGGTGTTTGATAACGCGTGACGAGTTCACGAACTCAGAAGCTACGTAGCTGTAGGCTGCGGCCAACGGGCGCGCGCGCGTAGTGCTGCGTCATCACAGAGGTGAGAAACTATTTTCATTTTAAAAATAATAATTAATTAAGATTTAATTTGAATATTTTAATTTGAGAGTTTTTCCAAATAAGTTGCTTTTATATGTTTGAATATCGATTCTCATAAAGTAGCTAACATGAACCGCAGGGTTTTTGGTACACAGTGTATACAAGGGACAAGAACCAAAGTAATGCCTGCTTCTATAGCATCTTCTATTGTATCCTGTATTATATTGTATATTGTATATATACATTTCTATTGTATTGCACTGTGACTTTGATATTGCTTTTATTGTTGATTTTGTAATAAAACTCAATTTCGTTTTGAATTATCAATACTTTAACTAACTTTTTTAACCATATTTTATGAAATACAAGTTATTGACATTGCCAAGCATGTATGTATATCTATGAGACAATAAATTTTATTAATTCTAACCCAAGTCTGTTCGAACATTGCAATAACATTAGAAGACACATGAAAATACGCCACCCACATAGTAAGAGTTCTCTCTTCTCAAAAAGCCTCTTCTGCACTGGGCCAATACTCTATAATCACTTGCCAAAAGATATTATAGCCACGAATGAGGTTTCTTCCTTTAAAGCAAAATTAATGAAATTTTTAATAGAGAAAGGTTACTACTCCATTTATGAATATATAACTGACAAGGTATAAGAAATGTAAAATATTTAGACTAGAATTACTTACTTAGTACTTCTTAAAATATGTATGTAGAAATAATATTTCAATAACAAGACATGACTGTATTATTGTATTATTGCATGCCGTGAGGTAGAATTTGGCAGAACACTAACAATATATATTAAGATCTGTAAATCGACCCAAATTTGCAATAAAGAAAATTGAATTGAATTGATTTTGTTATAACATTTATGAAAAACAACCATCATCAGACCTACAGTCGCGCTAAATATTATTACTTCTTAGTACTTCTTAAAATATGTATGTAGAAATAATATTTTAATAACAAGACATGACTGTATTATTGTATTATTGCATGCCGTGAGGTAGAATTTGGCAGAACACTAACAATATATATTAAGATCTGTAAACTGACCCAAATTTGCAATAAAGAAAATTGAATTGAATTGATTTTGTTATAACATTTATGAAAAACAACCATCATCAGACCTACAGTCGCGCTAAATATTATTATAATGTTATAAAGTTAGTTACCGTTTAGTGATATTCTGCGTCTGTGGAGGTTTTTCGATATCAGCCGCTTCTTCTTTGTGATACCGCTCGATATCTTGCGCAATTTCTCTCTCTCTCTGGTTCACTTTTTCTACCACTTCTGAAAGAAATATTTCCATAACTATTATTAATACTGTTTTCCATTTCATAAAAGCAGTATAGTTGGCGTCACGTAAAAAGGCCTACTGTCTTTGGCGTCTGCCTTGACATGGTTTAATGGGAGTCCCACCCTTTGGTTGCCTCAATTCAGTGGACCTCTTCCATATGTGGATTTGTCTATATTCTGCTTCGATGTAAATACACAGAGTAATTTGTAATTTCGCCTCAGACTTTCTTGACATCCGCACGCACGTACGTGTATACGCACGTACACGCTCAAACACGCAACATTCACTCACACTTACACAACCATGCACCTATTAAAAGATAAGTCTGGACTCATTAACGCCAACCTATCGCGCGCGGACTAGGCGCAGGTAACATCGTAATAAAATTGCTCTGTGCTATATTTACCTATTACTCAAGTTAAAGTATTCGTACAAAAGTAAACCATACATCAAAATAATACATAGCATCTAGTGAAAACAGTGATCAGGGGGCACGGCAGTGCCCCCGCCAAGACGAGCCAAACGGCGGCCGGGGCGCTACGTACCTTTTTCTCGAAGTGTTTCGCCGTATTTTCGACCCGTCATAACTTCGGTCTGGATGATGCTAGAAAGCTGAAATTTTCAGTATAAGGTGTCCTCAGCAAATTTACCAAATATACTAAGTATCAAATATCTAGCTTTTATGGTTACAGATTTATTGATACCTAAAATACGCCGTTTTCGTCCCTCACTGATGATCATCACTATTCATAGTCTGTAATTCTAGGGTACTTCCCGAAGTCCTAGAAAGCTGAAATTTGGTATATAGACTAGAATATGCATACAAACTACAGGAAAATTGAGAAATTGGAATTTCCCCCCCTCTACGCCTCTTATGAGAAAAGCAAATCTGTAAATTCTGTCGCTAGAATGCTGATATTTTCAGGATAAGATGTCCTTGGCAGATCGATTAAACGCATTGAGTATCAATTGTCTAGCTTTTATAGTTTCAGATTTATTGACAGTCAAAACTTCTAGTCTGTAATTCTAGGGTACTTCCCGAAGTCCTAGAAGACTGAAATTTGGTATGTAGACTAGAAATTGCATACAAACTACAGGAAAATTGAGAAATTGGAATTTCCCCCCCTCTACGCCTCTTATGAGAAAAGCAAATCTGTAAATTCTGTCGCTAGAATGCTGATATTTTCAGGATAAGATGTCCTTGGCAGATTTATTAAACGCACTGAGTATCAATTGTCTAGCTTTTATAGTTTCAGATTTATTGACAGTCAAAACTTCTAGTCTGTAATTCTAGGGTACTTCCCGAAGTCCTAGAAGACTGAAATTTGGTATGTAGACTAGAAATTGCATACAAACTACAGGAAAATTAAGAAATTGGAAATTTCACCCCTCTACGCCTCTGTATGGGGGAAGCAAATCTGTAAATTCTATCGCTAGAATGCTGATATTTTCAGGATAAGATGTCCTTGGCAGATGTATTAAACGCACTGAGTATCAATTGTCTAGCTTTTATAGTTTCAGATTTATCGACATTCAAAACCTCTAGTCACAAATTCTAGGGTACTTTCTGAAGTCCTAGAAGACTGAAATTTGGCATTAAGTAGGAATTTCAAGAATTATGAACAACATATAAATTAAGAAATCGGGTCCCCCTTCATCCTCTCGTATATGAGATGCATATCTGTAAAATCTGTTGCTCGAATTCTAAAGTTTTCAGGATAAGATGTCCGTGGCAGATTTATCAAACGTACCAAGTATCTGTGTTTCCTGAAGTCCTAAAAGACAGAAATTTGGTATATCTGCTTCAAAATTGACTTGCAAGATTCCACCCGAACAAACATATTTACATACGAGTACATTGCAAGTTGAATAAAAGCTTTTAAAAAAAGAGGTAACGATAGAGAGTGGGCCATGAAAATGATGTATGTACCTACAAAAAATAGATCCAAAAAAATCTAGGGCACCTGCCAAAAAGAAATGAAATCCCACCAAAAACATTTCATGTAAAAAGTTAGCCAAGACTCACAAGTTCATAATGTTTTCACTGTTAAAAAGTTATGAGATCTCTAATAGAGCCAAGCCCCTAGCTGAGCTTAGATTTGTGCTGGCTATGGGACCTATCCGAAGTCGAAAGTAATATAGCTCTTAAATGTTCTTGACTGTATCACATTTATAACAATAAATAACAAATCACTCTACTTACAAGCTCTGATTCTACAAACCCTATATCTTGGTAAAAAAAGTACGGCTTGGCCGTTTACAGTTCGTGGATTTTTTATCTGAAATGACATTTAAGCCCGGAATAGCTTCTGCGACCATCACGAAGTACAATACAAATTAGTAATTGTCGAACAAACTATTCCTTAAGGCCTTAAAATATGTTATGTCATGTAATAGTTTTACGAACATTAAACGGCCAAGCCGTCCTTTTTTTACCAAGATGTAGGGTTTGTAGAATCAGAGCTTGTAAGTAGAGTGATTTGTTATTTATTGTTATAAATGTGATACAGTCAAGAACATTTAAGAGCTATATTACTTTGGACTTCGGATAGGTCCCATAGCCAGCACAAATCTAAGCTCAGCTAGGGGCTTGGCTCTATTAGAGATCTCATAACTTTTTAACAGTGAAAACATTATGAACTTGTGAGTCTTGGCTAACTTTTTACATGAAATGTTTTTGGTGGGATAAAGTTATTTCTTCTAAAAAGTGTGTTTTGACCCATAAAACAGTGTTAAATTATTATTTGCGAAATAGTAACGGTCACTGCGCGTCTGACGCTGCCGCGGGGCCGCGCCGTCGTCGCGCCGTGCAAACGTCAATAACATCGCGCTCACAGTTGTTGATCGGTGCGAATTTCTACCTAACAGGTACCTACTGTTAAGATTCATAGAACACCACAGGATTCTATAACTAGATCTATCACTGACCTGTAGAACTCTGATTACAATAACAAGTAACTGGGTGACGGTACCCTAACCTAAATCGGAACTACTCTCTCAACCGTCTAATCAACCATATCCACACATATTTAAATTCACAGTATTTGTACAAATTGGAACGATACAAGAGGACTTACCAAAATACACTGCAACTCAAAATCACTTTCACAGTACTGACTCAAGGAGTCCTTTCACTGTCGAAGAGCCACACGTAATGGATTCCCCACTCGTCGTTAGCGTATCTCTCACCAAAATATCCCTACCACTCTAACGCCATTTTGATTAAAATCCACACGCCAAATTGCTATTCGTCAATTCAAATATATCGCAAAATTACCAACATAAAAATTGTATTGCCATTGTTTATTAAAGTTGCCACTTCAAAATAATATTGACTATGGACAAACAAGATTTGCTCAAAATTTCAAATAGTGATGGAATTATTAAACAGTAATTTAATCGAATCATGACATTCGGCCATCCAACCATGTGCAACCTCCCGGTGCACATCCAAATCACAGGCACTAATAAGCCAGATAACATTGACTTTTACCAATTATAATTCCTCAAATAAAATATGTGTACTGTATTTATAGTAAGTTAACAATACGTGACGTTTCCTCATAAATCATGACATTCGGATGTACTAAAAGGTTACCATTCTGAACCAATAGCTCGATCGTAACCACTAACTCAATCTGAATGAGAAGCTTTAAATCTCAATAAAAAAAACTCAAAAAAGAATAAAAAAAAAATAAAAAAATCAAAAAGCTAAATCCACTTAATAGTAATGTCGAGCCGATCACAGCCAAATAAGTATGTAAAACTGTATATAAGTTAGATTTACTTAAACTTATACATAATAGAACCCATACATAACAGAATTCAAATCTAAATTATGTTTAAAATGATGTGTGCGCGTGTGTCTTTCCTTTTATTTTTATTTTATTTTTATGGATCCGTTAAAATCGAAAAACTAAACGAACTATGCCACCAAACTTCATCCATTAATTAACAATATAAAACTTAAAGTAAATGCAAAGTTCAGTTTTAATTAAAACCTTATATAATCGTAAACAAAATTAATTTTTTTTAAACAGCAACCAAAAACTGTTCCACAACTTCCTGATAGTTTTATAGAAAATCGTAAATATTTAACCATTCAAATTAAACAACCAAAATCAAGCATATTTAAAGCATAACACATAATAAAGATATTCGAGCAATCATTAGTTGTACCTACTTCTGTAATTCTTAAGCAAAATAGTGCTACGCACAATGGTTGTCCTAACCATGACTCATTTTGCTATATCATATATGATATTATATCATATATATATATGATTGAATAAATATGAAATATTATGATGACCAATCTTACAATCTTACTCAGAATCAAATATTATACCTTGACACCAAAAACTTCAAACTCGATATCAAAATCTTAATCTCAATCATTATTAAAATCTTGAACTCAATATCGTTGTGGCACACTTAGCCAAAATTGTCAAAATATACTTAGTTTCGTTATAGCATACATAACCAAATTCAACATAGAATGCACAGAAAACAATACAATATAATTGCCTAGTAACACTGTGGATGTAAAATAAATTCTAATATGCTGTGGCTGGATTTTTGGTTATCATAACTACGTGTGAAATAAAACATCACTAAAATAATTTATTAACGTAATTACTATTCCGTTTTATCTGTGGTAACACTGACAACAGTGACAGCAACTAAAATATGTTTACTGCCTACTTACATATTCATTTTTGGTGACAATGCAGAGTTAAGTACTAAATTGTGAAACTAACACACCATGAACGTGGGTACCCACTATTGGAAATATCAACAGCTATTTAATGTAACTCTTGATATATAAGTGAACTGTTGATGTCTTTATTAAGAGATCTATTGCACCTTCTTTATTTTTACCTTAGGTTCATGCTATTCAATAATACTCCTTGCTGGCTCTAGCTACTAAGGTGTTCATAGAAACAATTTTATCCGACGATCAGTGACTCACTTAACAGGAAACATGAGAAAATATACGCGTCGCGTGGTCATTCCAATTTCATTTTTTTTTTTTTTTGGTTATTGTATCTAACAGTTTCACTACATATTTTGCCTGTCATACATAAATGGCAAAATGTGAAAAAGACTACCTGTCAATGTACCATCATTTATTTTTACTCGCATATGGCAAAATAAATAATTTCATTTCATCTCATTTCATTTCATGCAAAATCCCATGAAGCCACATAGTACACCTCCTCTAACACAATCCGACGACTAGTGACCCATTCAACAACCAGTGGGAAACATACCCACTCCATAAACCAGTGAAGCCACTAGTGCGCCTCCTTATCTAACATTATCCGACGGCCAGTGACTCACTCAACAACCAGTGGGAAACATACCCACTCCATAAACCAGTGAAACCACTAGTGCGTCTCCTTATCTAACATTATCCGACGGCCAGTGACTCACTCAACAACCAGTGGGAAACATACCCACTCCATAAACCAGTGAAGCCACTAGTGCGCCTCCTTATCTAACATTATCCGACGGCCAGTGACTCACTCAACAACCAGTAGGAAACATACCCACTCAATAAACCAGTGAAGTCACTAACACGGCCTCTAAACCAACATAATCCGACGACTAGTGACACACTCAACAACTAGAGGGAAACATACCCACTCAATAAACCAGTGAAGTCATGTTATCGCACATGTTTGCCGCGCTTTTGAACGGAAGTCACGTGACATCTGTTGGTAATGTTTTTAGGAACGCAACCGTGGCGCCACCTCGGAAAACTATCTTGAAAATGGCCTGTGAGAGTGCTACTCACTTTGTTTCGGTCGATCTTAGTGTGCGGACGTGTTTTATCAATCTGTTATTATTGCGTTAACTTAGTTTTGTTGAGTATCAAGCCTTAATCATGCAAATAAGGGTTATATTTATTCATTTTTATATTTTTATTGCGGTTCACGTCTTGGTATTCTTATATCAGAAGTGGGATGGTAACCTAATTGCCCACTCGCTTTTGGTTCATCTGACCGACATTAGAATCGATTAATCAAAATAAAGTACTTAAACTTGATTTTTAAAGTTTCGTAGTAGTTTTGCTTTTTGTGAAATCTGTGTGAGTGTTGTTTCAATGTACGAACAATCGCATTGTGGTAAACGAAAACGTGATTCAAGTAAGAAAGCGTTATCCTTCCACCGTCGTCCGAGCCACGTTTACAGGTTGCGTGGACACTCGACAATCGCTGCTGCCCGGTACCCGCGCTAACGAGTGGTACAGGTACCAACATTGTGCGTGGCGACGAATCGACTGCTAGCCGCACATCTACCTGCATCTTCGTTGATTAAAGTAAGGTCTAATAATTATTTCATTTGTAACTTTGACGCGCATATTTTCAATATCAACGTTTGGTGTGGAAAATATTACACGGTAACGAGTGTGTGGCTTAACGAATGTTTAAATTTGTTGATTGTTGTCATAGTACTAAGGGTTATCGCATACCCTCACGTTTAGGATACTGCCATAAATAATAATTTACAGTGACAGTAGATTTTTTGTCGATGTAGGTAAAACTGAAAAATTATTTCCGTTCAAACTGTGATATCCTATGGTTTTTGTGAACTAGTTTTGGTTCTTCCACTGTCCGATATCTATTAAGAAAATAAGAAAGAAGCCGGTAAATTAATGTGTCATTTCTATTACTGTCACCTTCCGTGAAAACCTACCTACGTTACCTACCGAACGAGAGTTCCTTCATTTGAACTCTGTGCTCACATTTACCTTGTTTTTCTTTGAAATTTCCGGTGCAATACTGCGCGTTCCACGTGGATGCGAGGCTTGTCACTTGCCGTGACATGTCGATAGTGCTGTGGTGCTACGCCACGCACGTTGCTGCGAAACGTACGTGGTACCTCATCGTGGCATCTCAGTGAGATTTGCTGCCTGTCTCATGAGGGAATATGATAAGTGCTGCTAAGCGTTTGTTTATGCTGTTTGGTAAGACCATTCCAGTTTGTTTTTACTTGTGTTCATGATGTCGGTATGTGTTGTAGTATGAGGCACTTTCTTTGAATAAGTTGCGAGCACAGTAAGTGACTCTTACTCACATACCGACTTAGACTTGATCTTGTGAGATATGCAAGCCAGTGTGTTGATACGTAGGCACATTCAATGCTTTGAGAAACGTTATAATGCCAGTTACCAATTAGACATACTTATGTTTTTAATAATGCTTCTTATACTTCATAAAAGGGAAGTGCTTATAATGTGTATACTGTATACATGTGACTTACTTTAGCCAAAAAGATTTCAATCGAGTCAGTCTCATTTTAATTTTAGATTTCCGTTAGTACTTTTATTAGAATCGTATTAAATACGAAAGTTCTTTTGCTCTTCATTGTTAAGATCAGGACAAGCCGAGCTAAAAAAAAAACAATAATTGATTACTGAGATGTAGAAAATAAAATATACCCACCGACGGACTGAATATGATAGGAGATGGGTCGTTCCCATGACATGTACTTGTGACAAGCGTTTAGAGATGGCCTAAGATGTTTTCAAGTAATAATACCATTTTAATGCATCGCATGGTTCTTGGATGGATTGATATTATTTTAAAGTACCTACTATGAGCCTTATTTTTACCTTATCTTGTCTAGTGCATTATGCTTCAAACTTGTCTATCGTTACGAAGATAAAAGTTGTGACGGTATTTAATCGTGTAGAATTAATCAATTACAATAAAAGTTAAGATTTATAGTAAGATGAACTGGCCGCCGATGAAACAGTTCAGAATAAGTCTACGTATCAGATATACAAGTAGCTCGTACATCCCTTTGTTTAATTGGTTAAATTTCTCGAAGTTCTTGTTGGATGGACCTCCAATTACTGGCCGTTGATGGGATAGTGCATTGGAGACCACTCATTGGAATTCGGGAAATAGGTTGTTCATAAATCATTTTTAATTGCTTAAATTTTGCGAATTCCATGTGTTGGATGGACCTCCGATTGCTGGCCGCTGACGGGATAGTAGATTGGAGGCCACGTATTGGAATTCGGGGCATGTGGACCTCCAGTTGCTGGCCGTTGATGGGATAGTAGATTGGAGGCCACGTATTGGAATTTGGGACATGTGGACCTCCAGTTGCTGGCCGTTGATGGGATAGTAGATTGGAGGCCACGTATTGGAATACGGGACATGTGGATCTCCAGTTGCTGGCCGTTGATGGGATAGTAGATTGGAGACCACGTATTGGAATATGGGACATGTGGACCTCCAGTTGCTTGCCGTTGATGGGATAGTAGATTGGAGGCCACGTATTGGAATATGGGACATGTGGACCTCCAGTTGCTTGCCGTTGATGGGATAGTAGATTGGAGGCCACGTATTGGAATATGGAACATGTGGACCTCCAGTTGCTTGCCGTTGATGGGATAGTAGATTGGAGGCCACGTATTGGAATTTGGAACATGTGGACCTCCGGTTGCTGGCCGTTGATGGGATAGTAGATTGGAGGCCACGTCTCGGTATTCGGAGAATAGCCAAATCAAATTTTCTTATTGCTGTTTTTGTTCTCAGCAACTGCACCAGACATAAACGCCATCCAGGGACGGAGGCGTGCACAGGACGGCCGTGTTATCGCACATGTTTGCCGCGCTTTTGAACGGAAGTCACGTGACATCTGTTGGTAATGTTTTTAGGAACGCAACCGTGGCGCCACCTCGGAAAACTATCTTGAAAATGGCCTGTGAGAGTGCTACTCACTTTGTTTCGGTCGATCTTAGTGTGCGGACGTGTTTTATCAATCTGTTATTATTGCGTTAACTTAGTTTTGTTGAGTATCAAGCCTTAATCATGCAAATAAGGGTTATATTTATTCATTTTTATATTTTTATTGCGGTTCACGTCTTGGTATTCTTATAGTCACTAGTGCGCCCCCTAACTTGACATTATCCAACGGCCAGTGATTCACTCAACAACCAGTGGGAAACATACCCACTCAATAAACCAGTGAAGCACGGCCTCTAAACCAACATGATCCGACGACTAGTAACCCACTCAACAACCAGCGGGAAACATACCCATTCGATAAACCGGTAGAGTTACTAGTACGTCTCATAAACCAACATTTATTTCAGTAGACATAACATAATCCGACGACTAGTAACCCACTCAACAACCAGCGGGAAACATACCCATTCGATAAACCGGTAAGGTTACTAGTACGCCTCATAAACCAACATTTATTTCGGTAGAACCAATAATATTATTACATAACATAATCCGCGGACTAGTAAGCCACTCAATAACCAGCGGGAAACATACCCACTTGATAAACCGGTAAGATTACTAGTACGCCCCATGAACTAACATTTATTTCGGTAGAACCAATAATATTATTAGAGTATTTGTTGCAGGCGGTCCTGCCCTTCAATAACATCTTATACGAATTGAATAAATGGTATGTACTGTGTATGTTGAAATAATGTCTGATGAGCCTTATACATTTTATCATTGTAACTTTATCACTGTAAAATTCTTTGAATATTACCTTCAATGAAATAAAATAAAAACACATGATTAACATATTCAGTTAAGATATACATAGACTTTACACAAGCAAAGTACAGAATAAAGGCCGATTCACACCAAGCACGTACACGTGACCACGCGCGTAGTGACGCGCGTGAATCCATAGACATGACAGCACGCATTACGTCTACGCGAACGTTCACGTCACGCAAGCGGTTTGCCATATCTCATACAGTTCCATACATTACAACGTCATGGTACGCGCTACGTCTACGCTTACGTGCTGCATACGCGTTTGGTGTGTCCCAGCTTTAATACTAAAATAAAGATTAAAATGTCAACATAATAAAAACCCAAATCAATTATTGATGACTAACTCTAAACTTTGATAATAAAAATTATATAGAAGTGCAACGACATTATCTGATGAACAATCATATCTGTGCCACATATCACTTAGACAACTTTTCATTAATTTATTTAACTCTATTAGAAAGGGCATATTATACTCCAATAACTTACTATCCTTAGGTTACGATGAAACCGAGAAACTTTTCCTGCATCTAAAATAAGGGCACTTTGTTACTTCTATTCATTCAGACGTATAATGCAACGCAACAAAATACTTTACATCTTTATGTTTTTATCCTTAGAATATACTTTAATTAGTGAACCGACTGTCAAATAAATATTGTATCATATCTTATAGTGAATCAGGTACCTACCCACGATACCGGATTGCCTCGTGTGGGTACCACCAGACAGAAAAACTGTATAAGACTTTGTATTTGGTAAATAAATATTTTTCATTTTCATTTTCAATTACAGCCCAATTCATAAAAAAAATTTAGAAATAATAACCTTAAAATTTATGTTTATCTAGCATTGCTTGTAATTTTACAATAATTATCAAAATAATCAGTGAAGGTTATGAAAAAATTATTAATAGAAGATATTGTTTCGTTCTGAGTGGGTACCAGAAAACGTACCCACATACACTATTACACATAATCTACACAACAACACATTATAAGGGAGTTGCCCTGACTTAATGTCTAGCATCACGACTCACGTAACCAATTAATCGTAAAAATAATAAACTTGATAAAGTGGGCGTTTAGCAATCTCGTTTTAAAAATAAAATTACTAATAAGGAATTTCTATCTACCTACGTTATTTTTTATTTTGGATTCTTGTCACTTCTGAAATGTTAAGATTCATAGAACACCACAGGATTCTATAACTAGATCTATCACTGACCTGTAGAACTCTGATTACAATAACAAGTAACTGGGTGACGGTACCCTAACCTAAATCGGAACTACTCTCTCAACCGTCTAATCAACCATATCCACACATATTTAAATTCACAGTATTTGTACAAATTGGAACGATACAAGAGGACTTACCAAAATACACTGCAACTCAAAATCACTTTCACAGTACTGACTCAAGGAGTCCTTTCACTGTCGAAGAGCCACACGTAATGAATTCCCCACTCGTCGTTAGCGTATCTCTCACCAAAATATCCCTACCACTCTAACGCCATTTTGATTAAAATCCACACGCCAAATTGCTATTCGTCAATTCAAATATATCGCAAAATTACCAACATAAAAATTGTATTGCCATTGTTTATTAAAGTTGCCACTTCAAAATAATATTGACTATGGACAAACAAGATTTGCTCAAAATTTCAAATAGTGATGGAATTATTAAACAGTAATTTAATCGAATCATGACACTACTTATCTGTTATAAAAATGAAATGCGCTGGGTGTTTAAAGAGCAGCAAAGAAGGATCGTCTATTGGATGTAATGGTCCAGTTTGCAAAAGGCGTTTTTGCAACGGTTGCATCAACATAAACTCATTGACACCCGACCGTATAAAAAATTGGCTATGCCCTGAATGCAGCGCACAAGAAAGGAAGGGTGTTGACAATAGTTCAACTCCCGTTAAATTAAGCGTCGATGCCCAAAATATCACGCTTCGTAAGAGATCAGAGCAGGCAACCGAGATTACTAATGTCTCTGATACATCCGAGGTACAAAGCCTATTATCAGCAGTGAGGCTACTCACGGGAGAGATTTCTTCTCTTAAAAATAGATTAGAGGAAGCCACAGCATCATTAAACCGTTGCAATGAGAGACTCGACACCTTGACGTCTTCGGTAGCCTCAAATGAAACGAGAATCTATGCACTCGAGCGCCACAACGAAGAAATAGACGTTCTGAAATGCACCATTGGCGAACTACAGCAGGAAATTAACACCCAAGCACAAAATCATCTCAAAAATGAAATGTGTGTGGCATCCCCGAATGTCCCAATGAGAATGCAACCCATTTAGCCTTGCTTTTAGCGAAGAAAATCGGTGTGGAAGTTTCAGACCAAGATATAGACTGGACCTCACGGGCGGGCCCGCGTGTTTTGTCGGCTGTGAACGCCACGGGAAACGCGAGAAAGTATCCTCGTCCGATCGTCGTACGTTTACTGCGGCGGTCTAAGAGGGACGAATTTCTCAAAGTATCCAAATCACGCCGAAATATCACTAGCACCGACTTGAACCTACCCGGACCGGCACAGAAAGTCTTTATAAACGAGCGGCTTACGCAGAGAAACAGACTGTTATTTCGTGAGTGCCGCATACAAACAAAACAATTGGGATACGAATTCTGCTGGTGCAATAACGGGACTATCTACGTACGAGCACGCGAAGGAAAATCTGCTAGTGCTATCCGCAATCATGAAGATCTGGAACCACTTATCAATAAAACAAAAACAACATCTTTATAGGTACTTTCAACTTTTTTATAGGTACAATTTTCATGTAGTGTGCGGGTATCCTTATGTTTCTACATGTTATTTCAGATCACTGCGGAAGAAAAGTAATCTTTGTTATGATATATATACAAATTACTGTAAAAAGCAAAACATCTTGTCATTGTATAACAAAATAACAGTCAATAATTTAAATAATAACAATTATTATTATTGGTGTAGGTTTGTCATTGCTACTCTTGCAAGATACTCGTACCTCTTATTATTGTTTGGAAAACTGTATTTCCTGGCAAAACCTAAACTAGTGATGTTTTTTATAACATTATATGTACTGGATAATATTAGAATAATTAGGTGTGTCGTTAAATTCTGGTTTTTTAATTTTATGAAATTATTATTGAATGTCTTATTACTTTATGTTTTTAGTATGTTGCAGAAGTATAGGGATAGGTTTGAATAATAGACACTTTCGAATTTCACTTCACTGTATTTTTGAGAATAGTTTTCTCTTACAATTATTATTTCTCAATACCCGTCTTTCTTCGATACCTTCGCTATTTATATCAGTTTGACAGACATATTTTTAAGGTAGGTAGGTACTAGTTTTCGGAAAGCTATTTGACAAATTACCACAGAGGTAAAAACATGGTGATGTAATAGACAATTAACGTAACAATTATATCAGCTAAATGTAAAATACGACACAATATATATTGATCTAAATAGTTAATAACTAAATGTGATTTATAATCCATTCCCGCCAATTATTTAAAAATAATAATAATTAATCTGATATAGGTCTAGATGTCTATGACTCATGATATAAGGCAGCATCTTGAGGTAGTTGTTAACACTCGGCCATCCTGGAAAGGCCGTGCCCCACGGCCCGCAGATAACATCCCGGCTTTCGCATCATTGGCCACCTGGCAAAAGAAAAACACCGAACAGTAATATGCACTTAAGAGGTTACCTAAAAAAAACGCTTGGTCAATCTGTTTCGCCACCAAGTGACCAACATTAAATGGCTAAATAATAATAGTGTCTCACTTAGTCAACCATGATCAAGTAGACATTCATAATTTAAATTAGAAATATGTACATATGATATAATATTCAATAGATTCATTTTAGTTATTACCTACTTCATATTAAAATTGTTATTGATTTTCTTCTTTTTTTTTAATGATTTGCTATAAGATTTAGGTATTAAATAAAAATAACTTTTGATTACCAGTGGGTATGTGATTAACATTGACGAAATATAAGTAACAGATTTCGTTGTAGCTTCCTACTATCCAAATGTAAGGTTATTTTTAAAAAGTTGATTTGAGTTGTCAAAAATAATATAAAATTAGCTGATGAAGGTAGTTTGGTAAAATCGATATTTGGCTCATTCGATGTCATACAATCTGTTACTAGGAGGCCAACAAGATTGAACTTGCATAAATACGGGTGTTTTGAAGGTTTTAGTTCAGTCTCCTTCTGAGATTCGGAGCGATATCGCATATTTTCAGTATTTGGGTTGTGAACTGGATAATTAGATGTTGTGATAGCAATCACGCTCTAATTAAATTATTTATTTTGGCATTAGTTTGTTTAGATTAAAACTCTCGGATAACCTTGCACATTAAACTTGTGTTTTTTTGTGTTGGTTTTGGAGAGGACATTTCAATAATTCGATAAAAATATTTAAATAATACCTGCTTTTCTGAGTGACGCCAATACAAAATTGTAGGTACTTAAATGACTATCAAGATAAGTTCTATACAGCTGACGTCATGACTCATGAGACAACTTTATTAAGAAGTTAAAATTGGTTTAGAATTATGATTGGCTCAGCACTTATTAGTTGCTTATTGTGGTGCACGGGAAAAGTTAGGTATCAAATTGTAACATCTTGCAGGTTTCGGTGGTATCTTTCGAGGTCGCTAACGAAATACTATTATTATGTTAGTAACTAGGTAAGTAACTGACTTTCGATGCTTTAGCGTTTTCTATTATAAAGATGAATTTGCCACGGGGATGACACCTATAAACCTGGAGAGCAAAACAGTGTCCATATTTATACGAAATTTCATTTCTAGCCCTTTTTCTTTTAATCCGTACTAAACGTTTATTGAATTTTATACTCATTTTTCTCTAATGTATATGTAATTTTCAATTACTTGATATTTTTATAATTATACCTAGATATTAACAGGTCGGCAGAGGGTTTTGTTTTAGCAGAGTTTATTTTTGGTACTTTCAAATTATGTTGTACATACGTAGCACATATACCTATATTTTTCCCATTCTGAATAAATCATGCAGCATAAATTTTTATCATTGAAAGGTCACACAGATATTATAATAGGTATACAATAAGTAGTAAATAGACTAGATAAGTAAATAGACTCGTGGCGTAGGTCACTCAGACTCGTTCCACAGGTCACACAGACTCGTTGCTTGGGTCACACAGGCTCATTATGTAGGTCTTATAGACCATTTGTGCAGGTATCCCAGATTATTTGCGTAGGCGACAGAGTGCGTCGAATAAGTAGCTCATTCAGATTCGTTGCATAGGTCATGCAGTCTTCTTTGTGATTTCGTACGGACTATTCATAGGAAGATCTCACAGACATATTCTAGGGGTATGCCACAAAGTAGGTACAGACATTGTACTTAAAATGCATTTTTTTTTTACTCAAAAGGTGAATTTCTATGAGAAATAAGGAACAAAATAAAGCATAAGTACAAGGGAACAAATCTTATTTCCACAAGAAACAGAAACAGGCTTGATACAAAACAAGGCATCTAGGAGAGCAATTTCGAAAATGAAAGAATGTCTTTTAGCACTTATCCGCACTATTTGAGAATTTATAAATTTACCGAGGTTGGAGATAGTTGGCAAATATTATCATGTCTCAGTTTATTATATTAGATACCAGAATGCAAACAAAAGGAATTTCTTATTTTATAAAACAATATTACTCCATTAATGGGCCATCCATGTCAAAAGTTGATTAGTAATTAATTAGGGCATATAGAGCTTTAGACATAAGTTTTAAAAAAATATTTTATTTTATTCATGACTTTTGTATTTTTGAAACATACTATATTTACTCAAGACAACCATACTGTTGGTCCGACGACATCACCAAGCTTGCGGGGAAAACTTGAAGGAAGCTCACCCAGCCTTCAGAAGAATGGCGTGTACGTGAGGAGACCTACTGATGTCTAACAATGGATAAATAAGGGCTAACAAGAAGAGGAAGTTATTTACTGTAATGCTTATCAACGGTAGTGAAAACAAAGTAAAGTAGTCTTGACTCTTGAGTCTACTAGCCTCTTTTACTACATTATCTATTGTTGTATTTTATCAATCTTCACTCTCGATGTTGACATATTTTTTTAAGAGGAAGAGGATTTCGTTACGGAAGTCACTCAGACTTTTCGTTACGAAAGTCGCTCAGATGTTTCGCTACAGAGGTTATTTAGACGTCCTGTCAGGGAATTCACTCAGACGTTTCGTTACGGAAGTCATACAGGCGTTCCATTATGGATTTCACTCAAACATTCAGATAGAGAAGTCACTCAGATGTTTCGTTACGGAAGTCACGCAGACGTTTCATTAGGGAAGTCATTCAGACATTCAGATAGGGAAGTCACTCAGATGTTTCGTTACGGAAATCACGCAGACGTTTCATTAGGGAAGTCATTCAGACATCCAGATAGGAAAGTCACTCAGATGTTTCGTTACGGAAGTCACACAGACGTTCCGTTAGGGAAGTCACTCAGACATTCAGATAGGGATGTCACTTATTTCTTTAAGTGAAGATACTCAGAAATATCTTTAGCGAAGACATTCAGACATTATCTTGATGTTAATCAGCATTTGCTGTTTTAGTAATATCATAAGATTTTCTTTCGATTCAAAATTAATAACCGTTGTTTTTAGTAGGTTATCGATATACGATATTATCTAGGTTATATATTCTATAATCTGTGTATTTATAGTATTATGTATTTTATTTAATCTATTAATAGCACTTAAAAAAATGTTTCTGCATATAAAGATAAAGACAAAGAAATCTCATAAAGAATCTTAAAGTAAGCGCTGCCAGCTTAATTTTCTGCATTAGACTTTCATCAATTGCATTAATTGTCGTCAGTTTAGTAATTTTGTATTTGTTAATTTTAATATGTAATTGTGAAATAATAATTAATACTCGTATTTATTTAGTTTTATCGTTCTTCTTGCTAACTACCCACCATAATATTAAGTTTACTTGGCACAATAAATGGCAAACGTTGTGTACACTTATCGTTGATATTCATATCAGTGTATGTTATAGTGCGTAAGTATTTAATAAATGTAGAATATGTATATTTTAATTGTTTCTTATTAAATAAATCAATACTTAAGTTAAATTTTATGCTTGGACGTTACGACGTCCTAGCTCGTTTACGGCAAAATAAGGCCATAATGTCACAATCGCAATCACCTCTAATTGGTCGACGCTCACTCATTCCCGGCTATGTCAATGCATTGTTGAGATAAGAATACCAATCACAGCAATTGAGATTGTAATAATGATTGATACAGTCTTTCAGCAATCGAACAAATTGTCTTCCTATAATTTGTAAAATAAAATAAAATAAACCTATCATACTGTTACTTATAAACTTTTGACCTTTACATAATCCTATTATTGAATTCTATGTACTATACTTGTTCACTCCAGCCAGTTGGCATGGGTGAAGGGGTTCGAATCGCTTCCCGATGGACTGTATTTTCGAAACGAATACCTAGTTTTAACGCGACACCAGTGAGGAGAAAATATGAAAACTCGACTCACCAGCGCCGTCGCCGTCTCTCCTCCAGTCGGTACCGACACAATGCACTTCACTGTAGCACTTGGGATGGCCCCAGCGTGATGGATTTAGGGCTTAGAGCGCCGACGACGTGTGTCGTCTGTCTTCACGCGAGAGCGACTCTGCCAATGAGCGGTAACCTATCTACCCTCACTGGCGAATATATTTCTATCAACCCGACGAACGATTCTAACGATATACCTATTGCAGCTAATTGATCTGCCGCTAAATTTAAATGAACCTATCTAAAAACTAAAACTAAATTCTAAAACTAAACGAAATAAGATTATCTAGTCGATGGGGATTGAACATTCCGCCCACCAAAATACGTGTATTTTAAATATCGATAAATAGTAGCGGACTCTATGGTCTTTGTAGTCGACCCGACCTAGTCCTGGTAGCGAGAGCGACACGAGAAACGCAATTCTACGAGACGATAGGTACGAGATCCACGACAACGCTAAATGTACGAGGGAAACGGTCCCACGAAATCGACTCTGATAACCGCCAGGGTCCCACCAGGGGTACCACGAACGAGTTTTAAGTGGCAAAACTTTCAATTTGGGTAAGCCACTCATACGAAATATTAAAGATTTAGGATCATCGCGATAATACTTCACACATTTAGACAGCTGACTACTAATAACTCGACGAGACGAAAGAATCCAATGATTCTGAGCTAGTAAGTAGCTTAGTGTTCTAAGACTAGGATGCATGTTATCAGCATGCATTTGATTGACGAGACGCGAAGTTAAACGCGGTTGTCGAGGTAATGACAAGGAGCTTTTACAACCGTGATCTAGTTCCGAATGAACTAGTCTACCGCCCACCCTGACCAAATCGTTTTCATCGATAAAGGGATGCAACTTGCGTAACGATTTGGAAAGCAACGAACCGGTCTTTAAGCGTTGAATTTCATTTGGAAATGCAGAAGCTTGCGTCAGCCTGACAAGACACAGCATGGCGTCATTTATCTCAGACGCAATGAGATGACCACTTTTACGATTGTTGTGATCGCTACGACAATTGTGAGCAAAGCGACGGACATAAGCTACAATACGTTGAACCTTTTTAAGACTCGAATATCTTTCGAGATAGTTGTCAAATTGATCCACTGCGACGAATAACGACACAACTGAATCGCGTTGTTCTGCTTTAGCAGTAGCGGGTTCTTCGATGATCCAAGCATTAGACCAAGCGGGTTCAAAATACGACAGCCACTTAGGATCAGACCAGCACAGATGATGATCGATACATTGCTGAACCAATAGGCCTCGAGAGGCACAGTCAGCCGGATTATCCTCGGTCCTGATGAGGTGCCAATGACTAGGAGGGATTGTCTCCTGAATGCGATCAAAGCAATTAGCGAAGTATGTCTTCCAACGAGAGGATGGTGACTTCCACTCTAGCCCAGGCGCCCAAATTTGTTTGACGATATACTTGAAAGCGATAATAAGAGGTTCAAGGAGTCTCGAAAAGTCGAAAGTACGAGCGAGTTCTAAGTTCTAACATTACATTACGCTGGGTGCAAACTTCATGCTTCAGTCTTAACGAAAATGAGAAATTGTCTAGGGATAGACTCCACTCCAGGCCTAGAACCTTAACTGAGAGTTGGCTCTCGACAACGAACAATAACAATTGACCACCACGATAGTCACAAGAAATATTGTCTAACAACAACGAGAAATTATTGGCCCACTTCCTGAGTTCAAAACAACCACGGCGTAGAACCTCGATGATATGATTTAACAAGTTCGGCGTTGGCTCCGGTAAATCGGCGCGAGTAGCGACATCATGGAGAGGTCGAGAGACATCGTTCGAAAGGATGTCAGCCTGTAGCTTCGGTTCGATAACAAGTTGTTCACTATGCAAAGAGTTTTCGACATAGTCCCTCACGAACGTGTTATACTCAGGGTGGAGATGGGCATTACGAGATAAAGGTAGTTCAACGACATATCTACCAACATCTGAACGAGTATGAGTGTTGGTAAAGATGCTATCCAATAAAGCTTCTTCTTCACCCATGGTTGACGACCTAGGGAGATCATTAACTTCACAAACCTTACGAAGTTGCGAGTCATGTGGTTGCCTTACCTTGTCGAGACGACAAGGTAAGGAGGCACGAGAAATCGTTGGTGAGGTGTTACCCATCACGATCCAGCCTACCTTTGTGTTAAATGCTGTGGGTCCCTGTTCACCACATGCGATACGATCACCTAAGAATATTTTGCAGAATACGTCTACACCTATAAGGGCCTCGATTGGTCCAGGTACATTAAAATTCGGATCTGCCAACTTAAGACCTTTAAGTTGAGGCCATTGCTTACTATCAAACTTAGCAGGTGGCATCTGGCTGCAAATTGTAGGTGCGGCCAAAGCTTGAACTTCAATATCCACGTTCCCATCCAGACCCACGATACGACAATTGGTGGAACAAGATATGACAGAAGAGGTTTGCCCGATGCCTTCAACAGAGATGTTTGTTTTGCGTAACTGAAGTCCGAGGCGGCGGGCGCATTTCTTTGTAATGAAGTTTGATTGGCTGCCACTATCGATTACGAGACGAATTTTAGAATGATGACCGAAATTGTTAACGACATTAACGATAGCTGTAGCTAAAAGAGAAGTGTGAGATGGCACTGAGTCACTTAGAAGAGCGACACTTGTTGTCTCGGCGCTGGACTCAGATTTCGATACATTCGAAGAATCTTGAGACAGAGTGCTGACAACAGGTGCATTTCCCCTACCATCGAGAGAAGGTTTAGGATTCGAGTCATCAAAATGTAGACTCGTGGCATGAGGCATGTCACACTTTGAACAGCGAGCCTTAGATTTACAAAGTCTAAGGACGTGGCCAGGGCCTAAACAAAGTACGCACAACCTATGTTCCTTTACTAGAGTAAATCGATCGCGAGGTGTTTTTTTTTGATATTCAGAACATTGCGAGAGCGAATGCATTTTATGACACAAAACACATGGAGAGTCAGAGGAGACTGTAGTGTTGGTAATCAAGGCCTTTGTGTGAGGATTCGAATTCCTCTCACGCGGCACACGAATGTTGGCAGCAGGCGTTCTCGGTTGGCGCGGGGATGACGACGACGTGGCGGATGTTGCGACCGCGCTACTAGTAGGCTCGAGTTCAGCTAGCTCGAGCGCCCGACTTGCCTTATCAAGAAATTCGAGCAACGAGTCAAACGAAGGAATGTCCTTTTTATTGTTTTGGAGTTCAAAGCGACGACGAGTATCTTGATCGAGTTTAGTTATCATCAAATAAAACAATGGAAAATCCCAATCGTCGACCGGTAATCTTAAGTTCTTAAGAACCGCTATGTTTTTCTTAAAAGTATCAACGAGACGACGTAACTCGCGAGGAGATGTGGAGGTGCACTTGAAATGTTGTAGTTCTTCCCAGTGGTGAAATGCTAATTTACGTTTACATTGGTAACGGTCAATTAAAGCCGCGTATGCATCTAAATAGTTGTTTTCAGAAAGTGGAAAACCCTTTAATAGCTCCAATGGTTCACCACGTAGAAGTGACAAAAGTATCGAAAATCTTTCAATGTTAGACAATCTCTTATTCTTGTGTACCATAGTATTAAACATGTCATAAAATGTACCCCACGACTTGATGTCTCCCTCGAAGTTCAACAAGTTAAGTTTAGGTAATTTTACCGTAGTATCAAAACATTGCGATTCGTTAAGTGGACGTGATTCGACATTCGAAGTTAATAATTGATGTATTTCAATTATCTTAAAATATTTATTATCAAAATCACTACGAACCTCATCTTCCTCATCCAACTCCTTAGGGTCCGATATTTCCGAGCAAAGTTTCAAGTGATGTGATTCAAAACTCGTACAATAACTTTCGAGTCTACTGTAGCGTGATAGAAACAATGGTAATCTCGATGCATCATCCTTTGCCTCTAAACCCGCTGTCAAACATTCATCGATACGCTTCAAGGCTATTTCGCGTTTTAATTGCAGACTACGACGTCCTTCTGCAGTTAAATCCGATCGAGGCATCTTAAAACTATTTTAAAACGTAATCACAACACGAAACTAACGATACTCGAACGAAACTTCGATTGTATGCAACAAAGTGACAATCGAACAAATAGTAACGTATACGGTAACGATCTATGCTCGATTCCGAAAGACAATTCGAATCGAATACGAGTGGATACCTACCTACCTATTTCTACAACTAAGTATTTCAATCCGACAACTATTTGGTAGATAAGTATATTTATTTACTATACCTACTAGGTATTTAGGAACAAAATCGATTTTCAAACATTAATTAGGCAAGTAGTAACTAAAACGAGACGAGAACAAAAGGTTACTAACTTACGAAATTAATTGTTATTTTTAGTAATGGCGAATGCAGTGTTATGCGATCAAGTATGATTGAGCGTTCACTATCACGATACGCATACGAAAACAACGACAACTTAATTTGACTGCATAGCATCCGACCAATGACTAAAACGACAAATATGGCGGATTATGAAATATTATGCGACCAAGTATGATAGCATTTACTACTACTAAATGCATACGAGAACAACGACAATTTTATTTGATCGCATAATATCCAATACCGCGTGAAAGATAAAATGGAATTCAAACGATTTTTATTCAACGAGATACGAAACAATTTACGAAATACGACACGATATGTTATAATACAATACGAAATGCAAGTGCTACAGGAGTTTTAAAGGAGGTCTAGAAACGAACTTCTACGCGAATATTAACAACGACACGACACAATTTCATGCGTAGTTCCTATTCTTTCGTAGGTTTTACGACAATTAGGGACCTATTATATTGTATTTTACTATGCGAAATAAGTTTTAACGGCAGATCAACGCCTAAACAATGAAGCGATTCGAGAATTTGGTTATAAGAATCGAATATTCTTACAAACAAATTGCCAACATGGCCGAGTTTTACGAGAGTTGGTGTGGTTCAAACGAAACAAATCCGCGGTGGAAGGACCAATGTTCACTCCAGCCAGTTGGCATGGGTGAAGGGGTTCGAATCGCTTCCCGATGGACTGTATTTTCGAAACGAATACCTAGTTTTAACGCGACACCAGTGAGGAGAAAATATGAAAACTCGACTCACCAGCGCCGTCGCCGTCTCTCCTCCAGTCGGTACCGACACAATGCACTTCACTGTAGCACTTGGGATGGCCCCAGCGTGATGGATTTAGGGCTTAGAGCGCCGACGACGTGTGTCGTCTGTCTTCACGCGAGAGCGACTCTGCCAATGAGCGGTAACCTACCTACCCTCACTGGCGAATATATTTATATCAACCCGACGAACGATTCTAACGATATACCTATTGCAGCTAATTGATCTGCCGCTAAATTTAAATGAACCTATCTAAAAACTAAAACTAAATTCTAAAACTAAACGAAATAAGATTATCTAGTCGATGGGGATTGAACAATACTAGCCAATAGTTAACGTAGTTTGGTACAATAGTCTCTTTTGTATAAGTACCCATTTTTATTACATATGATTTGTCAAAAACAAATAAAATAAAACTAGTAGCTCAGTTTGTTGTAGGCTCTACTCAGACCTAGCCTAGGCACGTTTGGAATCCTCGCTTAGTTTTGAATTTAAGCAATTAATTGTCACCATTACATCATTATCTTTAAATAATTCAATTGACGATCAAAGTGTTCCCAATTGTATAAATGGTTTGTTTTTAACTATGAAAATAGTAGGTAAGTATACATTTATCTAAAAAAAGTTCAGTACATACTGGCACTATCAAAAATTAAGTTTCCGATATAGGTTAATCTGGCTCTATTTTTTGGTCTTTCTAGTTAGGTATCATCTAGTAATCTCTATTATAATTAATTTTATAAATTTAATTATGTATATTCAGATTATTTGGCTGGAAGTATTGCTGTTTTTCTTACTTTCATTGGGTTTGTCATACAGTCTTTAATTTGCATAATTCACACAGACTTATTTATATAGATATTTGGCGAGTCATTCACCCGTTAGCATGAATAGGTCACACAGTCACTAAAGTTAGCTAAGGATTAAATTATTAACATATTATCCTCACATTTCAAAGTACCATGATGAACTGATGGCCATCGCTAGTTGCGGTTTATCCTAACAAAACAGAGTAATTCCATTTAGACATGAGCCTTTAATTTTTGGACTAGTACAGAGTCTGCTACATCACCTACGTTCATAAGTTGTATACCTACATATTTCAATGCGGTTAAGACCTCCAGAAATGAAATAGCTTAAATTATTTTGTCACAAGTTAGAATGTTACTTACTATTAGGAACTACTCATTTATTTCAATTGTAAAAGATGTTATGGAAGAGCGGGGCCGTCTGCCACAAGTACTAGTAGCAAATCTAGGCACTTACTGGGATGGTCCTAATTTCTATGTGTTCTCTGTAAAATTATTTTAACGAAATAAATATTTTTGTATTTTGTATTTGTATATAACTACTTTATTAATCAGCACACTGAGCTATGGCGGTAGAGGCGGTTGTCAGAATTTTTGTGATTCAATTCATTCCACAGGATTAGCGGTGTTTGAAGTACCTACTTAAAACGCGTATACAGGTTATTTAATTTGTAAATAATAATCTCACAAAAAAAAAAAAAGGATTTGATGATATACCTAAAATTATTAATTTATCTAACGAAGGTAGTTTGACAAAATCGATATTTCTCTCATTCAATGCCATACGATCTGTTGCTAAGTGAATTGTATGTATGCGCACCCAAAACCTCCTTTATGATGAAAACTTTAGATACTTATGGTATTATCAAATCATTTGAAAAAATAACTTCCAGTATCAATGTGGGCAGGCAAATATTCTATGTTCACTAATGTTAATATTTTGAGAGGCATTTGCATATGCTCAGAAAATTGATGGTTAGAGTGAATATACCTAAAACGACTCACCGGGTGCGGGTATGCTCGACTTTGTTGCTATGGCGACACAAGAGGACGAGTGGCGGCTGGCACGATGCGACGAGTGGCAGCTGGCACGGCGCGGCGAGTGGCAGCTGGCACGGCGCGGCGAGTGGCGGTTGGCACGGTGCGGCGAGTGGCAGCTAGCACGGTGCGGCGAGTGGTGGCTAGCCCGTCAGTAGATTACAGCTGCGCTTCTTGTCCCCGCGTGGCGAAGACGTAGTAAAGTTTTATTCCCCTTTTCTTCATCTTGAAACCTGCGCCGAAGTAGTAGATTCTTCTACAATTTTTCGATGATGATAAAGTAGGTACCCTCAATAAAGTAAGTAGGGCTTGTGGTATTGGTAGACCGTAATTTTGCTCGTAGGTATTTCAACTTCAAGTCCTCTGATATTATAATACACAGGACAGTCCTCGGGTCGTATCTTGAAGATGAGTTTGCGTCGATATAGGCCCATGATGTTATTTTCTAAGAGAGGCGTGGTGTCTTCAGAAGAGAAGAAAAAAAAAATTTTATTTTCACGTTCTTCAATGTTCTGCTCTCTTCGCTTCTTGTGATCCCACTTCTGACTGTTGCAGAAGTATAGGGATAGGTTTGAATAATAGACACTTTCGAATTTCACTTCACTGTATTTTTGAGAATAGTTTTCTCTTACAATTATTATTTCTCAATACCCGTCTTTCTTCGATACCTTCGCTATTTATATCAGTTTGACAGACATATTTTTAAGGTAGGTAGGTACTAGTTTTCGGAAAGCTATTTGACAAATTACCACAGAGGTAAAAACATGGTGATGTAATAGACAATTAACGTAACAATTATATCAGCTAAATGTAAAATACGACACAATATATATTGATCTAAATAGTTAATAACTAACTAAATGTGATTTATAATCCATTCCCGCCAATTATTTATAAATAATAATAATTAATCTGATATAGGTCTAGATGTCTATGACTCATGATATAAGGCAGCATCTTGAGGTAGTTGTTAACAAGTATTATATCAGTGTTACTCAAAGATACAATTAGTATAAGATTGCCAGTTAATTCGCTATTTAATATTACTAATGTTAATAATAAGTTACATACAGGGCACCCCTACATACATATCTACATATACGGCTATAATACCCAAAGACTTACATTTAAGAATAATACTTCAAATACTCAGTTAATATTATATTTTATGCAATCTAAACAAATACAAAAAAACTATGGTAAAACTAAGTTACTAAGTTTTGTTATACTATTGCTTTATATTTTGCATTTATTATTGACATACTGCTGTGATTTAGGCACCAAAACCTGTAGGAAAATTGTTATAGAATACTTAAGGCACTGTTGTTTTCACCACTTATTATAAATTATTACAATATTTTATGATAAAACTGATTTGATAAGTTTTGTTACTCTAATGATACTTTATGTTCTAAATTATGACAAGCTACATTTTCTACTGTCATGGTGCTATAATAATAATTTAAACACTGAAAAGTACAAGATAAAATATGTAATAGGTGTGACAAATGATGTGAATATAAGTGTGATAAAATATTTAAGGCACTTATTTAAAGCTATAACACTATTTTATCATAAAATTAAGTTAATTAATTTGGTTATACTACTACTACCATATGTTCTAAATTATGATAAACTAATAAAAAAATCTGTAACTCTTCATTTTTTGCACACAGATAAACTACTAAGACTTAGTATAAGATTGTATATTTTATACCCCACCAACATGATAATGTCTGGTATAATAGGTAGTTATAATGTTATGCAGGGTTTTTGTAAGTTATAAGCTGGCCATATCAGTTGTAAGAAAGTTTATACAATTTATAATTACAATTTATAAGTTTATACAAAAATTGAACTCAATGACATAAATTGTAATAATAGGTAATTATAAAAGTTCGAGTAGGATGCATCCACACAGATATGCCAAACAGATCTATACTTTCCTATGTAAACTATTATGTTGTTATCTTAACTACATTAAATACTACAAATCATTGGAATCATACTCAACAAAAAACATTTTTATAGGTACAATTAAAACTAAACAACATAAACTTTTAGTATATTTTTATCACTTTTTAAATTCAATCATAACATACAGAACAGTTTAACATCTGATATTGATCAGCATACCTCAGTGCCGTGTACGGCAGTGGCTGATCCTGACACATTTTATAATACTTATATGTTAAGCAATAATACTACCTCACATTACTTAAATATATTAACCATGAATATTAGGAGTATAAACAAGAACCTTGATGATTTCCTTGTCTTCATAACACGATTACAAATAAAACCTGACATACTCGTTTTAACTGAATGTTGGACACAGCATATAGTGAATCCTCTACAAGTTGATGGTTATTCGAGCTCTCACACAAAAAATAACCATAACCAAAATGATGGAGTTATTGTATACAACATATTGGAACACATATACATGCCTCGACTTTTGAAGCTTCAATTTCAGAGGCCAGCTGTCTTATAATAATTACTTTCAAGGATATTCATATTATAGCTTTATACCGTCCAGCAGGCTTTCGTAACCCGTAACTGTTTTTAGAATCTCTTGGTACGTTTCTGGAAAGCAAAAAATATAGGCGAATCATCTTAACTGGAGACTTAAACCTTGACCTTTTACCTGATAGTCACTGTTCTTATAGCCAAGAGTATCAAAATATTCTCGCTTTAAATGCTCTCATACCAGCTATCAATTGTCCTACGAGAGAATTACGTTGTCTTGATCACTTTGCTATCAAAAACATAAATGATTCAAGAACCTACAATAACAGACCATGCCCCTATTTTATTAAATTTAAAACTACGTAATAAAGTAATACACTCATCAACACAAATTGCAACTAGGCATATTCACAACTACAAAGCTATGGAGGAAAGCTTAACACAGTTAGACTGGGTAAACTATTTCAGCTCAAGTGACACTAATTTTGCAGCAAATTTCCTAATTGACAATATGAAGGACATAATCATTATTAATACACATGTCTCAACTGTTCCTAAAAAACTAAAACCTATTAAACCATGGATTAACTATTTCATACATTGTTAAATGTATGAAAAAAAGGGATAGCCTTCATAGAATATTTAAAAAATCTCCAATAGAACTAAATAAAATTACATATACGCAGTATAGAAATGCTTGTAACTCTTTACTGAAGTCACTTAAACGAAACTACTTACAAGGAAAATTAAAACAAAATGCAGGTAATTCTAAAGGCACTTGGGACATAGTAAAAGAAATTTGTAACCTACCTACATCAAATGCGCCTGCTACAGCCTTGATAAATATCATGAATACCCCTAAGGAGTCATTAGCTCAGGTAAATAAATACTTTACTAGTATAGGGCATAACCTTGCAACTTCAATTATTAATAAATTGGGAGCGCAGTGCAAAAATAATAACCCCAATATGGCATCCGATGCACCCCTTAATTCACTAATGTTCTATCCCACTGATATATGCGAAATTCATAAAATTATCTTAAAGCTAAAATCTAGCATCAGTGCTCCAAGCCATGATCAAATAGCTACGTACTTTATTAAAAGATTTAAAAATCTACTCTTAGAACCCATAGTTCATCTGGTGAATTTAAGTTTATCTACTGGTGTTTTTCCTGATAGTTTCAAAAAAGCAGTCGTAATTCCAGTATATAAAAGTGGAGACAAAGAGTCAATTTCTAACTACAGACCTATATCGCTATTAAGTGTATTAAGTAAGATAGTGGAAAAAGTGGTGAACGTTAGACTAATAAAGTACCTTGAACAGAAAAATCTCCTTGGATCCGACCAATTCGGTTTTAGAGCCAATAGATCTACCTTGGACGCGGTACTAGAAGTGACCAATCATATTACAAAGTGCCTTGATAAGGGAAGGAAATGTATTGGTATTTTCCTTGACTTGCAAAAGGCCTTCGATACTGTGTCAATCCCTATCTTGCTTGACAGACTTTCCGACATGGGTATTAGGGGTATTACGAGTACATTAGACTGGTTCAAGAGCTACCTTAGGGATAGACAACAATGCGTTAAAATTGGTAATGTTACCAGTGAATTTACTAACATTACATATGGTGTCCCCCAGGGGAGTGTTCTGGGCCCCACCTTATTTCTTAGTTATATAAATCCACTCTGTAATCTGTCCCCAAAATCTGGACGCATATTTTGTTTTGCCGATGATACTGTGGTTTTATTTGAAGGCAGTGATTGGAAAGAAGTGAAGTTGCTTGCTGAAGAAGGTCTTAAGCAAATCACGACATGGTTAGAGGACAACCTACTTACAATCAACACCGTGAAAACAAAGTATGTGTGTTTCAGTACATCAATTCGGAATAACCCAGACAAAGACTTTAAACTTCCTATTCACACTTATCCTTGTAATCGGAAAAGTGGGCTAGACGCTTGTTGTAGCTGTGACATTTTAACCAAAGAGACAACTGTTAAATATCTTGGAATTACATTAGATGAACATCTTAGCTGGTCAACTCATATCCATAACACTTCTAATAAAATCAAGAAATTTATCCCATTATTTAGGAATCTAAGAGATATTGCCCCTATCGAAACAACTATGATGGTCTACAAGTCACTATGTCTTTCGATTATGACCTATTGCATATGTGCATGGGGTGGGGCTGGCAAAACTTTTATGTTGCGGCTAGAACGAGCGTTGAAGCATGAGGCTGGTTCACAAGTTTAGGTATTTACCCGAGGTTCTTTGTTTGTTTCCGTGAACGGACGTACCCAGTGCAGTTTAGTTTATAACAAACCGTTTTGATCATAGACGATTTTCAAACGGATTAATTTTTCAATATTTTTAAGTATGTGGTGTTAGTTTGTCGTTTTTTTCAAAACAGTGATGTTTTTTAAAACAGTGTATTGTCTTTATAAATTAAGTACGAGTGAATAAAACTTATAATTGTAGTCAGTACTTAATACTAATCTTTTATATACTTGTATAAGTATAATAGAGTCAAGAAATTATACAAAATTCAACTTTCCTTATACATATTTACGAAAATATGGTTCCCTTATCATGCACAGTATAAATAGTTACACCTACTATAATAATTTTCACATATATATTTATGAAGGCTAAAATTAATGTGAAATCCGTCTAAAATTTAAACAGTCCTAAATATTTAATTTGCAATATTATCAAAAATATAATGCAATGCTAATACTCATAAAGACATTGAGCATTTTTTTTTTTAATTTATGGTCCTTTACAATCTTTTCAAATTTTATTGTTAGTACTAAATCGTACTTACCGTAAGCGCAAAACAATGGACAGTACAATGAAAGGGATTAACAGGTACAAAAATGCAGATGTTACACTTGAGTAGGTATTTATTCATCTATACATATAATAAAATTGTAGAAAAGTGGTGTCTGTACAATGGAAATATATAAAAAAAAAAGTAGCAGGGGTTGTTATTATATCGATGGCGAACCCGAAATTGTAATTAATTATTTTTTTTGTCTGTTTGTCTGTTTGTCTGTGTGTTTGTGCACGCTAATATCAGAAACGGCTTATTCGATTTAGATACGGATTTCATTAATATATTGTAATAAGCTTCACTTAACATTTAGTGTTTATTTCATGTCAATCGGTTCATAAATAAAAAAGTTATGTCAATTTAAAGAATCACGGTGAACATTTTTAACGTACAGAGTACGTACTACACGCCTCGCGCCTGAGCGTCCGTGGCTATATAAAGCGCGCTGAGAGCTATTCCACGCGAACGAAGTCGCGGGCACAGCTAGTCAAAAATAAGTGCATTGCTACACGAGTAAGCTAGGGGATACAAAAACAAAATAAGATAAAGTTCTAACTAAAAGTACAAAAACCCACCTACTACTTTTAAAGACTTCACCGCAGATGATTGATTTATATTTGAATATGTAAAAATCATTATATACATGTATTCGAAATTTTCATAGTAACTGCTATGATTTGATATCAAACTCGATCCATCTATTTCAAGTTTATTTTTTCTTGATATACATTTCTTTTTCATGTCATGTGTAGGTAAACCAATTTCAATATACTTTTTGGGTTTTGTAGGTTATATTTCTTACATTCGTTTTGATTATGATAAGTTCTTTTATGACATATCGGAAAATTTTATGACATATGACAATATAGCCTCTAACACACAGAATGGTAAAGCGAAGCCAAAGAGAGATCTCATTTATCAAAATTTAATGTGCAGTTGTGAAAATTATGGGAGCAACATGGCAACGATTGACCCAAGACAGAGAAATGTGGAAAAGACTGGAGGAGGCCTTCGTCCAAAGGGCGTACTGAAAACAAATGTAGAAGGAAAATGTATATACTTACCTATTAAAATAAGAAAATTAGTAGTAATGTGAGATGGTAACATGTACATTATATCTAAAAAATAATAATATGTAAATACAAGATAAGGAAAATTATTAATTATAAACTAGTGGTGATATAGAATATTAAGTCTGATATAAATAAATATAAATGTGAATAAATATTTTAATAGGATAAGTCGGTTTAATTATAATATTAAATATATAAGATGTTAAGTAAATAATTGCATTAAATTGTAATAATTGAATGGAATTTCAGTAAATAAAGGCTATATTATTATTATTATTATTATTATACTATATATAGCTCGATTTTTATTATATAACTTACTCTCACGCCCGGTTACAAAATAGATATATATAAAAGCCAAAGGGAATATAATATATTTACATACATAAAAATAAATAAACCTACATACACATTTACATAAATACATATTTGTACCGGGCGGAGGATTACGCCCCGGCAGGGGAGACCAAACGGCCGGGGGTCAGGGCGACAGGTTGAGAAAGCGGCGGACTATCCTAGCCGAGTCTAGCAAGACCGCTTTTTGCATCCTGGCTGCGAGCGAACTGCCATGGAACCCCAGTCGCCTCAGATGGTGAGCGAGGCTGACTGGGATCAACCCGTTTGCAGATATGACGATTGGGATGATTTCGGTGGACTCCACATGCCACATGTCGGAAACCTCGTGAGCCAGATCAAGATACTTGCGTTTTTTCTCCGTCTCAGCTCTCACGAGGTTCTCGTCATATGGAATGGTGATGTCCACCAAAAGCACCCTCGACTGTGCCCGGTCCACCACCACGATGTCAGGCTTATTCGCTAGAATAGTCCTGTCCGTGATGATGGACCGGTCCCAATAGAGCCGGACTCCGTCGCGCTCGAGTACCGGCACCGGTGTGTACCTGTAATACGGCAACCTCTCATCCAGGAGACCGTACTTCAGAGCAAGCTCTTGGTGAAGGATTTTGGCTGCTTGGTTGTGTCTGTGCAGATACTCAGTGTTGGCAAGCGCCGAACATCCCGAAAGCACATGTCTGAGTGACTCGCCGGGATGGCGACAAGCTCGACAGATGTCGTGAGTGCCATCCTTCAGAATGTACTTTCGGTAGTTCCGCGTCTTGACCACCTGATCTTGTATCGCACAGACAAACCCTTCGGTTTCCCCGAAGAGGTCACCAAAGCGCAGCCATTGCACGGACGCTTTTTTATCTACGTGTGGCTCATTAAGAGCTTTAAAAAAGCGTCCGTGCAACTCCTTCTCCTTCCATACGGTCTCCCGGTCAGAGGTGCTAAGTACCACCGGTTTCTGCCACTCGGTTTTGGCTAAGGATAGTGGAGTGAGTCCTTTATCACATTCTATGACCTCTCTATGCATGGGGGACCCCCTCATCGTCTCAAAGTAGGTTCTGAGATTGGATATCTCCCGGTTATGCATGGTCTTGACGCTTAATACGCCTCGACCTCCACACTTCCGGGGGATATACAATCTCATCACAGACGATTTTGGATGGTGCATGCGATAGAGAGTCATAGTCGTGCGGACTTTTCTGTCCAGGGCGTCAAGTTCGGTCTGAGTCCAACTGAGCACGCCAAAGGTGTACATGAGGACGGGCATAACCCAGCCGTTATAAGCTCGGACCTTATTGGCGCCTGACAAATAACTTTTACAGATTTTTGTCAGACGGCCAAAAAAGGCCTCGCAAACAGACTGTTTCATGTCCGCCTCTTTTACACCTAGGGATTGTGACATGCCCAGATACCGGTATGACTCAGCTTCAGAGAGGGTCTTAATGTTGGATGGCTCGAGACTAATCTCGGCCGAATGAGTAACCTGTCCCCTCTCCACATGTATGACCGCACACTTGTCCAGTCCAAGCTCCATCCTGATGGAATTGCTGAACTCAGTGGTGATGTTCAGCAGCTCCTTCAGGCGGGTGGCATTGGGTGCCAGCAGTTTGAGGTCATCCATGTACAGAAGGTGAGGTACTTTTGTCCCTCCTCTCCGAAACTGAAAGCCTATCCCCGAGCCCTCCAGCAGGGTGCTCAGTGGGTTCAGAGACAGGCAAAACCATAGCGGGCTCAGACAATCACCCTGGAAGATACCCCGCCCTATCCTTATCCGGTCATCGGCAGCCGCCAACCGCTCACCATGGAGACACAGGATCGTGCTCCACCGCCCCATGCATGCCTCAAGGAAGTCTCGAACTGCACTGTCAACTTTGTACAGCTCAAGGACCCTCAAGAGCCATGAATGGGGCACCGAGTCGAATGCCTTTTTGTAGTCGATCCAGGCGGCGGAGAAATTCCGACGGTTGCGTTTGACCAGTTGGCCCGCAACGGAGTCGATGAGAAGGAGCTCCTTAGTACCACGACTACCGCCCCGACATCCGTTCTGAGCCCCAGACATGATGTTATTCTCGTCTATGTGACGGGAGATCTTGAGGCTCAGAACGGACGTCAGTGTCTTATAGATAGTAGTAAGACACGTTATGGGACGATACTTAGCCGGATCGGTGGCATCGGTGGACTTTGGTGCTAGGTGAGTGATCCCGGTAGTGAAAAGGTTCGGGAGCGCCCTCTGCTCGAGAGCCTCTTGGAATTGTCGAGCCAAGGTCGCATGGCAAACCGAAAAACCTTTCAGCCAGTAGTGATGCAGTCCGTCGGGTCCCGGGCTTTTCCAGTTCGGGGCCCGCCTTACTGCACCAGCTACATCCTCCGCAGAGATGGCAATCGGGCTCATCGGTTCTATTCTGGCACATGCTTCCTTTACCGCCGCAATCCAAGGGCCCTCCTCATGTTCCACCTCTCTCGACCACACCCCCCGCCAGAAAGCGACTAGGTCGGCCGGGTCCGGTCGCTGAGAGGTAGAGCAGACTGCTGGGCACTCCAGTCTTTTGTAGAACCTTTTCTGATCACTCGAGAAGAGACGATTTTGCTGAAATCGCTCAACCCTTGCCGAGTATCGTCGGATGCGGTTCCCCCATGCAGCGATTTTCTGCTTCAGGTCGTCGATGCGCTCTGTTAGCTTTTGCGCAATGTCAGGCTGGTCCAACCTGACCCCACACCCGTTAAACGCAACTCTAACAGAGCGCACAATCCTTGGCCTAGTGTTGCCCGACCTGAAGCTTTGCAGTCTGCCAATGAGGACTCTAGCCAGAGTGATACGGTGTTCTATTCTCCTCTTCCAGGCCGGTTCCGCGCTGTGCCTTGTAGCAGCAGCACGCCCCGGTCCCAGAGTTTTGGCACCGATGAATCGGTGCACGGCTAGCGCCGCTCCGAAGAGGATAGAAGCCGTATCACCCAGGCCAGTGCTGCTCTCCAGATGTTGTGGCAGCATTTTGTTTATGGCCTCAATGACATCCCGCGTCGCTACATTTAGTGTAAGTCGGGAGAGCCGCGGACGATTCTCTAGAGGAGCGCTCCGGATTTCAGAAATCGCCTCTTCTAGAATCCCTCTCATCCGCTCTATATCAAGGGAGACTGTTCCCTCAGTGTCTTCCTCCACAGGCAAATCTTGTGACGTGGTAATTGTCTCTTCGCGGACAGGCGCCGCCTGGGAGACGATTTGCTCTGCGGCAGGTGCTGAGACTTCCGGGACAGCCTCACGTCGTAATCGTTCGAGCTCGGTAGCGTTGAAGATGTTAGATCGCTGAATAAAGTCATTTGTGGGAATGGGTATAATCTTCTATAACAAAATTCCTCAGTCAATTTTGGACTTGCCTTTACACAGGTTCAAAAAATCTATTAAAAATATGCTCTTGAGAAAAGCATATTATACTATCGAAGATTATGTAAATGATAAAAAAGCGTGGATTTGAACTTCGATTCGCTCCAGCAATGCGCAGGACTTCAATTGCTTTTATACATGGCATAATATTGTATATCAAATCTTTGAAAAGAGCAACCGCCGAGTTTCTTGCTGGTTCTTCTCGGTAGGAAAGGCATTCCGAACCAGTGGTAGATGCTTTTGACGATTCGAAAGAACTTGTAAAAGTCTAATTGAATAAAAACATTTTGAATTTGAATTTGAATTTGAATATACCGAGCCCGGTCTGCCAGGTTTTGTTCCGTGACAGTTAAGTTTGGCTCGAGCAGCAGGAACTCGCGGTACATTGCCGCTCGGTAGCCAGTCCGTCCGGTTTCCCCTCCTGTCGCCCTGTAGTACGCACGCATGACATTCTCGTTCATGAGAGAAGTCCAGCGCATGCGGCGTACACCACCAGCGGCGGGCGCCGAAGATTGGGCCCTGGTGGACCCTGTCGGAGCCAAGCCATCTGGTGGGGATGATGGATATGTCGACCGGCTAGGTGGCAGCGCCGGTCGACTGGTGGCACTGGCGGCCCGCATGCTGCCAGCGCCAGCTCCAGGCGCGCCCTGGCGACCCCCAGGCAGCGGCCCTATTCGCTTATTCCTTTTTTCTTTATCCATCATATAAAAGGGGGAGGGGGAGGGGGGGGGGGGGGGGGGTGAGCGGCGGCTACATCACTCGGGGCCCACTCAGGTCCCCGAGGAGGCTGTTTGCGGCCAGCGCGCCGAGCTTTGGGGAACTTGGATGTTGATCAGTTCCCCAGTTCCCTTAGTCGCCTCTTACGACACCCACGGGATGAGAGGGGGTGGCAACATTCTACTCTGCCGGTACCACACGGCATATTATTATTATTATTATAATGTGCAGTTTGGCAGTAATAAGTGAATCGATGAGCCAATAAACAAACAAACACGCAACAACACGTGACAGGTTGTGATGGCAATCAGGGTGGGGACGCCCCGCACACCCACACAACCCCTGGGCTAATCCGGTGCGAGATAGCGCGGGTGACGTGCGGGTGTGCATAACATCCCCCGCCTCATACCTCGATTGCCATCTCGACCTGTCACGTACTATACTTCGTTCTTGGATAAAGAATTGTTTTATCCATACTAATATTATAAATGCGAAAGAAAGTCAGTCAGTCAGTCAGTCAGTCAGTCAGTCAGTCAGTCAGTCAGTCAGTCAGTCAGTCAGTCAGTCAGTCAGTCAGTCAGTCAGTCAGTCAGTCAGTCAGTCAGTCAGTCAGTCAGTCAGTCAGTCAGTCAGTCAGTCAGTCAGTCAGTCAGTCAGTCAGTCAGTCAGTCAGTCAGTCAGTCAGTCAGTCAGTCAGTCAGTCAGTCAGTCAGTCAGTCAGTCAGTCAGTCAGTCAGTCAGTCAGTCAGTCAGTCAGTCAGTCAGTCAGTCAGTCAGTCAGTCAGTCAGTCAGTCAGTCAGTCAGTCAGTCAGTCAGTCAGTCAGTCAGTCAGTCAGTCAGTCAGTCAGTCAGTCAGTCAGTCAGTCAGTCAGTCAGTCAGTCAGTCAGTCAGTCAGTCAGTCAGTCAGTCAGTCAGTCAGTCAGTCAGTCAGTCAGTCAGTCAGTCAGTCAGTCAGTCAGTCAGTCAGTCAGTCAGTCAGTCAGTCAGTCAGTCAGTCAGTCAGTCAGTCAGTCAGTCAGTCAGTCAGTCAGTCAGTCAGTCAGTCAGTCAGTCAGTCAGTCAGTCAGTCAGTCAGTCAGTCAGTCAGTCAGTCAGTCAGTCAGTCAGTCAGTCAGTCAGTCAGTCAGTCAGTCAGTCAGTCAGTCAGTCAGTCAGTCAGTCAGTCAGTCAGTCAGTCAGTCAGTCAGTCAGTCAGTCAGTCAGTCAGTCAGTCAGTCAGTCAGTCAGTCAGTCAGTCAGTCAGTCAGTCAGTCAGTCAGTCAGTCAGTCAGTCAGTCAGTCAGTCAGTCAGTCAGTCAGTCAGTCAGTCAGTCAGTCAGTCAGTCAGTCAGTCAGTCAGTCAGTCAGTCGGTCGTATCTCGTATCACAAGTCTCGCGATCCCGACGAAACACGTTATACCTATCATCAATGAACTCATTATTAGATATTCCACTGTTAAGCCAAGTTTCAGTAAATATCAAAATATCAAAGTCTGAATTAAGAATTGCAAGATATATATCATTTGTCTTTGTTCGTACTCCTCTTACATTTTGATAAAAAAGTTTTAAGTTTTTTACCATCAAATGAAAGTTACTACTGTTAAATTAAAGATAGATACAAAAATATACAAAAATCTAGGAATCAAAAATAGATATAAGAAAATACTTCAGGCCAATGTTTCCAGGAATTCTTTAGATTTCACCAATAGTATGTCACTAGATATGGTTTTCCGTAAGAAAATATTACCGTTACGTGACCAAACAAAGCGGTATTGTTTATTCTTTGCAAAGGTACGCGCTGCGGCTTAGATGTCCTTCGATGTTGAAGACAAGTGCTCTGAAATATACACCGGTTTTTTTTCTCCAGAAATTCCAAGATGTGCTGTATTCAACTTGTCGTCTTTATTCACTTTATACAGCAGAGAGGAGCTGAACTTGACGATTACAGATCTAGGCCTGGGCGATTCCTTGTTAAGTTTAGCGACACGGGTGCATTTAATTAGACTCCCTTCAGCGATAGGAATGTTTACTACTCTTCCTATTTGTTCTACCGTCTTGACTAAGTTTTCGCCTCTAAACTCCGGAACGCAATGTAACTCAATATTGCTGGCTCTTGCCTCCTTGTCGAGTATATTGATCGTATTTGTGTGACTGTTTATAATTTCTCTGAGATCACTATTGCTCTTCTTCAAAATTATAATCTCCTTTTTAGCGTCCTCCAACTCTTGCTTAGCTGTATCAAATAGACTTGACAAATAGTCGAGAGAAGACTTGATGGTTTGTAGCCCGCTTAATTCCTCGCGGATTTTTCTTAACTCCACACTTACTGTTTGAGAGATGACTTCCTTCAGTTCTTTCCTTATATCCGATAACCAGTCGTTAGAATCGGTAGTGTTTTCATTTAGGTTACTTTCAAGCGAAATCGACGGTAAACTACTTTGACAGTGCGGGCAAATCCACTGACCACGGGCCACAGGCGACTTATTTCCAGATGGTACAATGCACTCAAAGTGGTATAGTAATTGACATTTAATGCATTTTATTCTCTTTTGGGTAACTTGTACGCTAATTTTGCAAATTTTACATTCGTTTGTCATTTTAAGAGGTTAATATTTTTGTGAATGAAGTACCGCGATAATATTCCTTATGTATAGTATGAATAGGAATCATTGACCACTATGACACATAAAAACATTCAATGTATGAGGGTAACGCCGGCTCGTCACTTGCAACTTGAGTATTTTTGAAGAAATTTTAACACTTTTACGGCTAATAATCCCCAGAATTTTATCGTCAATATCTTGATTTGTTTATATATAACACTAATATTACGTTTTATTATAATTATATGTACTTTTAACCACTAAAGCACAATTTTTTAACACAGAGTAAACAAAGAACGTCTAGTTAGGTGTAGTAGGTAGGCATGATGATGATGATGATGAACGCCGCAACAGAGCTACGGATTGGCGGCATTTTTTGCGTAAACATAGTTTTTTTTTTTTTTTTTTATTCAGTCCACAAAACCGACTACAATTGGTAAGAAAAAATACAAGATGATAAATGGACAAAGAAACATGCGCGCAATTGCGTCTTCTCGATGTGGACTCGGCATGCACTATAATTAAAGTATGTAGGTACAAAACTACAGCGCAACACAAAATAAACTTAACAAACAAGGAACAAAAACTTAAACCAGAACAGCTACTAACAAAATAGGAAAAACCTTATACAAACTACTTTCTAACAATTACTTATCTGTGTACTTAACTTACTTTTTATTCTTGGTATATTGTCACAGAAGATATCTATAACATCTCTGTAATTATTTGCAAGAGACTGCATTCTATATAGCGGACTATGATGCCCAAGCTTGGTTTTGGTTTGAGGCAAACAGAACGTCTTGCGATTGTGTAAGCGGCTACAGTCACGGGGCACAACGAACTTCAAGCGTTCAAGTAACTCAGGCGCATCAATGAGACCCTTCATTAATTTTGCCAGAAAAATGACATCCGTAATCTTTCTACGGTCTCTAAGGGATTTCATTTTATAGTAAGAGAGACGAGATTCGTATGAAAACAATTTGTCACATTTGAAGTCATTGTAAGTTAGATGGTATAGAAACCTTTTTTGAATTCGTTCTATTCTATCAGAATGAACTTGATACCCTGGACTCCATACAGTGCTACAATATTCAAGGATGCTACGGACAACACTGTTGAAGACCAGTATAGATAAACTGGGGTCCTTGAATATTTTCATTTGTCTGAATACTAGTCCGGATATTTTTGAAGCTTTAGATGTTATTTGCTCGATATGTGGACGAAAACTTAAAGCCGAGTCTACAATAACACCAAGGTCTCTCATACTATAAACTTCCTTAAGACTAACCTTGTTTATTTTATAGACACAGTCTACCGGATTTTTTTTTCTGGTAAATTTAATGTGGAAACACTTTTCAATATTTAAGGACATACCATTTGTAGTGCACCAAGAGTGAACAGCATCAATATCCTTTTGTAGGGTTGTCACATCAGCTTGGCTGTTAATGGTTTTGTAAATTTTTATATCGTCTGCAAACATTTTAAATTTAGACTTTAACTTGAGTGCCAAATCATTTATAAAAATTAAAAAGAACGTGGGACCTAGATGAGATCCTTGAGGGACTCCCGATGATATTTTTATCTCATAAGACTTAAAACCATTAACAGCAACAAGTTGTGACCGATTTCTTAAGTAAGATTCACACCAACGTAACAATGAGCCATGAATTCCCAAAGACTCAATTTTCAATAACAAAATGTTATGATTCACCATATCAAATGCTTTTCGAAAATCGGTGTAAATTGCATGTACCTCACCAGTAGCATCTACAGTCTCAGCGATGTCTGATATATAACTAACTAAGTTAGAAGTGGTTGATTTGCGAGGACGAAACCCATGTTGGTTAGGATCAAGATATGGGGCTATGTGATAATAAATTATTTTCTGAACTAAGCTTTCTAAGACTTTTCCACAGATTGATAAAATAGATATAGGTCGGTAGTTTTTTATATCTTTTGAGTTGCCAGACTTATGCACTGGTGTGATATATGCAATTTTTCATTTGGTAGGAAATGTACCCGTTTGCAAAGAATAGTTATATATGAGGGTAAGTGGCTTAGCTAGTTTGTGAGCGCATTTTTTAAGAAATATTGGGGCAAGAAGATCTGGACCGGGACCTTTAAGTGAATCCAAGTTTAAAAGATGTTTTAAGACTTCTTCTTCTGTTAGTATACAAGAACCCAATGGAACATTGGGAATGATATTGTTTGGGAGTGGCGAATTTCCTACTTGACAGTTACTGGTCTCTATGTAGACCGATGAAAAATGTTTAGCAAAGGCGTCACATATATTCTTTCCACCTTTAGCTACAAAATTATCCAGAATCATTTCATTCGGAATACAATTGGTACCATTTTTACGCTGTTGTTTAAAATATTTCCAAAAGTAGGAACCTTTTATCAAGATGGCACAACGTTCGCGCAATAATTCTTATGCAAATTTGTCCATTGGGTTATTGTACTTTTTGCTTTTATGGTGGATTTTTGCCTTTTCCTTAAGTGCTCGTAATAATGGACCTGAGAACCATATAGGATAGTGACTATCTCGCGGTTTCCGCATGGGTGTATGTCTATAAATAATGGGCATTAGTGTCTGGTAAAATATATCTAATTTTGCATCGACCGAATAAGAATTTTGAAATAGAGACAACCAATCTATTTGATCCAGTTCATTACAGACATTATCATAGTCACATTGGAAGAAATTGAGAAATGGTGTACGAGAAGGTTTCATGTAGCGGTTACAATTTAATGTTAAAATAATTTGTAGTGGTGGATGATGGTTGTCTATTGTGACCAAAGCATTATCTTCTTTTTTTACTTGTATCCAATCAGTATTATTTGTAAGAACTAAGTCTAAAATACGGGCGTTTATGTTTTCAATAAGATTGCATTGTTTCAAGTTATTGAAAGCAATGTGCTCCAAAAAGAGACTATCTATATTACTACCTATTTGACCAGACATTAAGCCGTTACTATTCGAATCGGTTGCCCAAGAAATGTTAGGTAAATTGAAGTCACCAATGATAAGAGTTGGTGAATCTTGACCTATTTTGTTGTTACAAATATCAGTCACACTTTTAAAAAAGCATTCCAAGTAATCTTCCTTGACAGGCGGAGGAACATAGACACCACAAACATATATAAAAATATTATGACTGACTTTAATCGCTATCCATACATCTTCACATACAGATTCCCATTCGTACTTCCTTACGGACTCAAATTTTTTACTAACGGCAATTGCTACCCCACCACCTTCTTTTTTATGGCAAGATAGTGGACACGAAGAGCGATCTCGCCTGTGTAAGATATAACGACTATCTAGGATTTCATTATCAAAAATCGTGTTGTTCAACCAAGTCTCGGTTAAAATTATTAAACCGTAGTCCTGATATAGAGCCGCTGTATAGATATCTTCTGTTTTGGTCCTTAGACCTCGTACATTTTGGTAAAAAATATTTAGCGTGAATTTTATACAATAAAAATGTTAATGCATGCATACAGAATTGATTTACTAATGTAAGCCGTTTAGAGTTTCAGTATTTTTTATCCACAGTGCTGCAGCTCCATTGTTTTTACGAACAAATATACGACCATTTCTTATCCATACAAATTCGTATTTCTTCTCTCTCGCAGCTAGTCTAGTGGCAGCATGTAATTTTTTATTCTTCGGGGATAAATGTTCCATGATGTATATAGGTGTGGTCTGACCAGCGAAACCTAAATGAGACGTATTCAGCTTGTTCTGTGGATTTTTCTTATTAAAACGTTTAACGGCCGCAAGTAAATCGTCTCGTACTCTTGGGCTGGACAATTTCACTACAATGCTTCGCGGTCGTTGTGATTGTGTGTCCATCTTAGCAACTCTGTGAAAGTTCAGTATGCTGCCATCTGTTAGGTCGCAAGAGACAACTGATGCCATCTGCTGGACAATGGTGAGGATATTCTCATTTTTGGTTTCCGGGATGCACTGAAGCTCAACGTTACAATCTCTAGCTTGCTGCTCAAGGTGATCAATTTTGCTATTCAAGTCAATCATTTGCGATCGCAAAGTTTGGTTTTCCGTATTTAAATTCGAAAGGGACTTTTTGGATTCTTCATTTAACCCAACCTGGTCATCATAAGCATTAGACAAGAATTGCACAGACTTTGTGAGCTCATCCACTTCCTCCTTTAGTGTACAAAATTTGCCTCCAAGGTCCCTTACTTCTTTTTGGACTTCGGTAAGCTTGGCATCGAACTTATTAAGGCTTACTTGTTGGTTTTCGAAGTGTTCCTTCATTTCTCGACGCAAATTTCTTATCTCGTTTATAATAACATCTTGATTTGGACTACTTGTCGTGCCCAATAGTGGCGGCAAGACGGTTGCATTATCGGGCGATTGCTGCTTGCGATTTTTGCCTTGAATTGGTGTATTGCTGATATCCTGTTTAGGCTTGCTAACGGTGCAAGAAGGACAGACCCATGTCGCTCGAATTGATGGGTTGACGTCATCATAGTTTACGCATTCACTGTGGTACAGCAGAGCGCAACTCCCGACAGAGCACTTCAATCTTTTTTGCGTAACTAGGACATTGTTATTACAAGCTGCACATAAGCCGGGCATTTTCTGTTAAAATAACAAAACTATAAAAGCCAAAAGTTCAAAATATTTTTCTTATTTAAAATATATCAGATAAATCATAAAAAGTGATTAAAAAAAGAAAAAAAAAAATTTTAGATGAGTGGGGTTTGAACCAGGAATGTACGGGCTTTATAGATATTCAGTCTGCTACATTGTACACTGCGCCATTGTAGTTACAATAGTCACTGGTAAAAATATGTTTCGGAATCGTGAACTTTGTTTACGTCAGAGAATATGTATATCTAAGAAGGTAGTTTGAGTGTTGACACTTCACTTAGATTATACACTGTGCACTGGTTAAGAATTGATTCACTGTTTATAGCACTTTACTGCATTCCACATTGCTAATATAATGATTGTCCAGTTTGCTTTCGTGTCCAAAAACGTAATAAACACTAACTGGTAGCTGAATTGTGCTTAATTTATTTTAAAAACTTAAATTTGTAACGGAGATGTTACACTGAAGTTATGTACCCGCCGCGCGCCGCGGCCCCCCCCCGCGTCCCCCCCCCCCCCCCGTCTTCAAGGGGGGGAGTTGAAGACCTTGCAAGTGATATATGCTACTTTTTCCAGAAAAAACAAACAGTTCCCACGGGATAGCATACTATTTTCTCGCATATTTGTCGGTCAATAACGCCACAACAGAGCTATTAATTGACGTCAATTTTTTGCATTGACATAGTGGAGGATCTAAAAAGTGAAATAAGCAACTTTTCTCTCTAAAAATCAAACAGTTCTTGCAGGATAGCATGCTTTCGTTCAGGCATTTGTCATTCATTAACGCCGCAACAGAGCTACAGATTGACGCTTTTTTTGCAAAGACATAGCTGAGAACCTAATAAGTAATAAATGCAACTTTTTCTCCCGAAAAATATGAATACTTCCCGCGGGATAGCATACTATTTTTCACGCATTTGTCGTACAATAACGCCGCAACAGAGCTACGGATTGACGCTTTTTTTTTGCAAAGACACATACCTAGCTGAGAACCTAATAAGTAATAAATGAGACTTTTTCTCCCGAAAAATATGGACACTTCCCGCGGGATAGCATACTATTTTTCACGCATTTGTCGTACAATAACGCCGCAACAGAGCTACGGATTGACGCTTTTTTTTTGCAAAGACATACCTAGCTGAGAACCTAATAAGTAATAAATGAGACTTTTTCTCCCGAAAAATATGGACACTTCCCGCGGAATAGCATACTATTTTTCACGCATTTGTCGTACAATAACGCCGCAACAGAGCTACGGATTGACGCTTTTTTTTTGCAAAGACATACCTAGCTGAGAACCTAATAAGTAATAAATGAGACTTTTTCTCCCGAAAAATATGGACACTTCCCGCGGAATAGCATACTATTTTTCACGCATTTGTCGTACAATAACGCCGCAACAGAGCTACGGATTGACACTTTTTTTTTTGCAAAGACACATACCTAGCTGAGAACCTAATAAGTAATAAATGAGACTTTTTCTCCCGAAAAATATGGACACTTCCCGCGGGATAGCATACTATTTTTCACGCATTTGTCGTACAATAACGCCGCAACAGAGCTACGGATTGACGCTTTTTTTTGCAAAGACATACCTAGCTGAGAACCTAATAAGTAATAAATGAGAGTTTTTCTCCCGAAAAATATGGACACTTCCCGCGGGATAGCATACTATTTTTCACGCATTTGTCGTACAATAACGCCGCAACAGAGCTACGGATTGACGCTTTTTTTTGCAAAGACACATACCTAGCTGAGAACCTAATAAGTAATAAATGAGACTTTTTCTCCCGAAAAATATGGACACTTCCCGCGGGATAGCATACTATTTTTCACGCATTTGTCGTACAATAACGCCATAACAGAGCTACGGATTGACGGCATTTTTTGCACAGACATAGTGGAGAATCTAAAAAGTGAAATAAGCTACTTTTCTCTCTAAAAACCAAACAGTTCCTGCAGGATAGCATGCTATCGTTTAGGCATTCGTCATTCAATAACGCCGCAACAGAGTTACGGATGGACGCTTTTTTTTGCAAAGACATAGCTGAGAATCTAATAAGTAATAAATGCAACTTTTTCTCCCGAAAAATATTATATGAACACTTCTCGCGGGATAGCATACTTATTTTTCACGCATTTGTCATTCAATAACGCCACAACAGAGCTATGAATTGATGTCATTTTTTTAGGATTCAAGCAAAAACGAAACTCTTATAGGATCACTTTGTTGTCTGTCCGTCTGTCTGTCTTTCCGTCGTGTCTATCAAGAAACCTATAGGGTACTTCCCGTTGACCTAGAATCATGAAATTTGGCAGGTAGGTAGGTCTTACAGCACAAGTACAGGAATAAATCTGAAAACTGCGAATTTAAAAAAAAAATGTTTCAATTTTCAAACTAAGGTAACTATACCAAGTGGGGTATCATATGAAAGGGCTTTACTTGTACATTCTAAAACAGGTTTTTATTTATTTTTATGCATAATAGTTTTTGATTTATCGTGCAAAATGTTGGAAAAAATAGCCGAGTACGGAACTCTTAGTGCGCGAGTGTGACTCGCACTTGGCCGGTTGTTTTGCATAGACATTGTCGAGGAAAAAGTATTATTGACTACTTTCCTTTCAAAAGAACAAATAGTTCCCGCAGGATAGCATGCTAAAACACATGATAAAATAACTTAGGCATTGCATAAAATATTGTGACAAACCTCAATTATTATTAAAACCTTGAATCACGCGAGCTAGCTAATAATAGCTAGGTAATAGCTAGTTCAAAAATAAAACCATCATAAAGATCCACGAGGGATGACCACGTGCAAATGATAGTAATTATCCTATTGTTTCAGGTGTTATGGTAGAGTGTACAATGTATACAACCAAAATCTAAATACAAAATACCGTACTAATGCTGTAAAAGACAATAAACTAATGCTATTATGCAAATGAAAAAAAAGAAATCATAATGGAATACAAGAAACCGCGCTAATGCCATAAAAGGACGATGAATCATCAAAATTTTATTTAGCGGCTAGGACAAATAGCAAGGGTATTGGCATATAGCATTGTCAGCCAGTAATAACTGTAAAACTATAAGCCTTTAAGAATATTTAATTCAGAAAAATTATAATTCTAGTCAATAACTAAATTATACAAAATTCAACTTTCCGTTTATTTAAAAAACATGGTTTTCCTTATCACAAACGGTATAATGAAACCTTGAGTATTGAGTTTTACATATTCATAAAAGCTCTTGAAATAAATGTGAAACCCATGTAAAATTTAAACAGTTAAAAATTTATTTTTTAGAAATTATTAAAAATATAGATCAATGCCACTGCTCTGATAGGCATTGATCTATTCTCTACCGAAATCGCGTTTTACAATCTTTTCAAATTTTGAAAATTAAATTGTTCCCTTTCAATGAAAGGGAACAATAAATACCAATGCAGCTATTTTCTCGAGGCAATACTTATTTATTAACTAGCTGATGCCCGCAGCTTCGCCCGCGTGGATTTAGGTTTCTAAAAATCCCGTAGGAACTTTTGATTTTCTAGGACAAAAGTAGCCTATCCGTAACAGCCCGTCCCCGGGATGCAACGCATTTCTGTACCACGTAAAAAACATCTAAACGGATGATCCTTTAAAAATCCCGAGGGATCACCAGGATTTAGGAATGCAATTCCTTACAGCATCATATAAACACAATTTAAAAATATACAAAAAGTTTTAATCTATCTTTAATCTCTAAGAAAAAAATAGCGAGTATTAAAAATACCTAGTATTGAGAAGTGATAGTCGCACTAAAATTTCAGGTAAATCGTAAATAATCCGATAACAATTGCTAAGCAAACAAGCGTTACGTCCGTTCTCGGAGAGGCCTCGGCCGATACTAATTTCCTAGTTCAATTTACTATTGCTTGTTGCACGGTTTTGTAGTGTGTTCAAGATTTTTTTTTGGAAACAAATATTAATTAAATTTAAATTTTTTTTTCTGTTTATATTGCAAATATATTCTTCTTTAATGAGTACTTAGTTTTATTTATAAATGAAGAAAAATAACCCACCTAAATGACAGTTTTATGTGTCTGTAGTTTTATGAAATTATGACTTTTTTGTTTGAATTTTTATAATGTAAAAAATGCCAAACGAAAGATTTGGTTCTGTCATCTTATTAGTTCAGGACCTTTTCTTTGGTAAATATATCTCTTTGTGAGAATCGACCAAGTAACTTTTGATGTAGTGAACGTCAAAGATGACACGAAATCCAAAATTCAGTAATAGTCTTTTGGTATTTTAGGCAATAAAAGATAAACTATGAATAAATTGCAAAATGTTGTCTGTCAATTTAATAAAACAGGAAATATTCTACAAAGTAGTATATACATGTTTTACATAAATGCAGTGTTTAATAAAATATAGGGGGGCAAAATGGCTTAAAAATAGCTCATGCCGGTTCAACACTCTTAGATATCCCACTGATGATTTATATAAAGAATGCAATGTACTTAATGTCCGACAACAATACTTATGTTCAATAATTTTGCGCTTCCACTCTAAAATTGATGCATATAATATATTTAACAGGGTTAGCAAAGGTATCAATATAAGCAGAATAAATAAATTCAATCTAACCAGAGCAGTTAAAAGCTGGCTGGTAGCTAAGGGCTATGACGAAACATACACAACATGACAAAAGTCCAGTTCGTGCCACACGGCGACTCAAAATGAGTTGTGCGCCGTGTGGCACGAACTGGACCTTTGTATGAAACCGAATACAGCAGAAATTACGCGACCGAAATTACGCGACTTACAACTCACAAAATTACGCTCGTTTGGCCTCACCCTTAATAATGAGCATCCTTCTTTAACATCAGTATTGAATACTGTTATATCGCCATCTGTAGTTATGTTTGCAAGTTAATTTCAATAGTATAGTTACTTCATCTTACAAAGTCATGCAAATGATAAAGTTATCATTATTTATGCTGTGACAAGAATCAAGATAATTAATTTGATTCACTACCAAAGAATATTTAATCCGCATCATATGAATGATTTTAGTCAAAAGCTGTGAAATCTCCTTCCTGAATTATTTTTAACTAGCTGATGCCCGCGACTTCGTTCGCGTGGATGTAGGTTTTTAAAAGTCCCGTGGGAACTCTTTGATTTTCCGGAATAAAAAGTAGCCTATGTGCTAATCCAGAGTATAATCTATCTCCATTCTAAATTTTAGCCCAATCCGTCCAGTAGTTTTAGCGTGAAAGAGTAACAAACATACACACACACACGCACGCACGCACGCACGCACGCACGCACGCACGCACGCACGCACGCACGCACGCACGCACGCACGCACGCACGCACGCACGCACGCACGCACGCACGCACGCACGCACGCACGCACGCACGCACGCACGCACGCACGCACGCACGCACACACACACACACACACACGCACACACACACACACACACACACACACACATACAAACTTTCGCCTTTATAATATTAGTGTGACAACTCATTATTGATATTTTTAATTTCATACGTTGCAGATTTCTCGATGATATTAAAACTGTAATTTTATTTGTTTCCATATATTTTTAATTTACGAGAATACACTAAATTATAAACTAAATAATCTATCTGTAAAGTTTCGAACGATTATTTTCATATTATGGCTGAAAACCCGTCAAACAAAATTATCGGTAATTCTCAGGGGTATATTGGCCCTGAATAAATTTTAATGTATATAATATTGTACGAGGTTTGAAAGTCAATATACGAGATTTTCAGCTACACATGTACGAGGAATCTTTTTTTTGGTTGGCAACCCTGCTGCGAGAGTTCTGCTCACTTTGGTTCGGTCGATCTTAGTGTGCGGACGTGTTTTATCAATCTGTTGTTATTGCGCTAACTTAGTTTTGTTGAGTATCAAGCCTTAATCATGCAAATAAGGGTTATATTTATTCTTTCTTATTCTTATATTTTTATTGAGGTTCACTTCTGGTATGCTTATAGGAGACATAGTGTAATAATATGAGTATTACCTTCACTAGGAGTAGATCTGTCACTTTCCATTATAAGCTCGGGCGCCAGTGAGCCAGTTTTGGAGCTCACACTGCTAGCCATTACAGGATCTGTTTCCTTTTGAAACAGTTGAGGCACGTGCGCCAGGAGCGGGCTGAGTTGGTGCCAGTGACCTTCTAGTTGCACCTCCTACAAATAAAAACCTGATCAAGGACTCAGGGCATGCATAAAGTGGGGTTCCATGCCACATTAGGTGCTAAAAACTTTGGGGGGTCATGATTTTAGGCTTATTTCGTGGTTTAACGATATATTATAATGTAAATTATAGGTACAGTCAAAGACCGTATATGTAAGTCGTTTAGCACCTTAATGATCATATTCACGTGGCACGGTTATGCACATGCGTTAGGTGTGTGTGGCGTGTTTGTTGAAAAAGGTCACAAGTGCGACAAGTTTTTGATGCAATAGTTTCGCGGAATTGCTATTTCGGAATTGATTTCTGAGGCTGACCTTACACACCACAATATGATAATTTTGATTTATCGATATTTCGATATTTCGACCCGTGCGAACTGCACGTGGTCACGACGGGACGATGCGATGTTCTGTCGTGACGACCACGTGCAGTAATTACGGGTACTTCGAGTGTGGAACCCTGAAAATGTTGACGTCAAGGTTTTAAATGAACCGGTGGTACTTGCCCTACAGGAAATAAATATTTTCATTTTTTAACCGACTTCCAAAAAAGGAGGAGGTTCTCAATTCGTCGGGATCTTGTTTTTTTTTTTTATTTTTTTTTTTTATTTTTTATGTATGTTCCCCGATTACTCAAAGACCCCTGGACCGATTTGGAAATTTTTTTTTTTTGTTTGAAAGGGTATACTGTGCAGGTGGTCCCATATAAATTTGGTGAAGATCTGATGAATATCTTCGGAGATGGAGAACAGAACTCCTCAATGGATAAGAGCAAATTGCTCGCGATCACTGTAATAGCTTAGTAAACAGTAGGGTTTTAACTGGGCATAGCATATTATAGTACAGTGGGGCCACTAAAAATTGTGAAATAAAAAATTTTCAAAAGAAAAATAAAACCGACTTCAAAAACCAAAAACACTAAAAAGTAGAAAATATTTTTTTTTTTTTTTTTTATTCAGTCCACAAAACCGACTACAATTGGTAAGAAAAAATACAATATGATAAATGGACAAAGATACATGCGCGCAATTGCGTCTTCTCGATGTGGACTCGGCATGCACTATTAAAGTATGTAGGTACAAAACTACAGCGCAACACAAAATAAACTTAACAAACAAGGAACAAAAACTTAAACCAGAACAGCTACCAACAAAATAGGAAAAACCTTATACAAACTACTTTCTAACAATTACTTATCTGTGTACTTAACTTACTTTTTATTCTTGGTATATTGTCACAGAAGATATCTATAACATCTCTGTAACTATTTGCAAGAGACTGCATTCTATATAGCGGACTATGATGCCCAAGCTTGGTTTTGGTTTGAGGCAAACAGAACGTCTTGCGATTGTGTAAGCGGCTACAGTCACGGGGCACAACGAACTTCAAGCGTTCAAGTAACTCAGGCGCATCAATGAGACCCTTCATTAGTTTTGCCAGAAAAATGACATCCGTAATCTTTCTACGGTCTCTAAGGGATTTCATTTTATAGTAAGAGAGACGAGATTCGTATGAAAACAATTTGTCACATTTGAAGTCATTGTAAGTTAGATGGTATAGAAACCTTTTTTGAATTCGTTCTATTCTATCAGAATGAACTTGATACCCTGGACTCCATACAGTGCTACAATATTCAAGGATGCTACGGACAACACTGTTGAAGACCAGTATAGATAAACTGGGGTCCTTGAATATTTTCATTTGTCTGAATACTAGTCCGGATATTTTTGAAGCTTTAGATGTTATTTGCTCGATATGTGGACGAAAACTTAAAGCCGAGTCTACAATAACACCAAGGTCTCTCATACTATAAACTTCCTTAAGACTAACCTTGTTTATTTTATAGACACAGTCTACCGGATTTTTTTTTCTGGTAAATTTAATGTGGAAACACTTTTCAATATTTAAGGACATACCATTTGTAGTGCACCAAGAGTGAACAGCATCAATATCCTTTTGTAGGGTTGTCACATCAGCTTGGCTGTTAATGGTTTTGTAAATTTTTATATCGTCTGCAAACATTTTAAATTTAGACTTTAACTTGAGTGCCAAATCATTTATAAAAATTAAAAAGAACGTGGGACCTAGATGAGATCCTTGAGGGACTCCCGATGATATTTTTATCTCATAAGACTTAAAACCATTAACAGCAACAAGTTGTGACCGATTTCTTAAGTAAGATTCACACCAACGTAACAATGAGCCATGAATTCCCAAAGACTCAATTTTCAATAACAAAATGTTATGATTCACCATATCAAATGCTTTTCGAAAATCGGTGTAAATTGCATGTACCTCACCAGTAGCATCTACAGTCTCAGCGATGTCTGATATATAACTAACTAAGTTAGAAGTGGTTGATTTGCGAGGACGAAACCCATGTTGGTTAGGATCAAGATATGGGGCTATGTGATAATAAATTATTTTCTGAACTAAGCTTTCTAAGACTTTTCCACAGATTGATAAAATAGATATAGGTCGGTAGTTTTTTATATCTTTTGAGTTGCCAGACTTATGCACTGGTGTGATATATGCAATTTTTCATTTGGTAGGAAATGTACCCGTTTGCAAAGAATAGTTATATATGAGGGTAAGTGGCTTAGCTAGTTTGTGAGCGCATTTTTTAAGAAATATTGGGGCAAGAAGATCTGGACCGGGACCTTTAAGTGAATCCAAGTTTAAAAGATGTTTTAAGACTTCTTCTTCTGTTAGTATACAAGAACCCAATGGAACATTGGGAATGATATTGTTTGGGAGTGGCGAATTTCCTACTTGACAGTTACTGGTCTCTATGTAGACCGATGAAAAATGTTTAGCAAAGGCGTCACATATATTCTTTCCACCTTTAGCTACAAAATTATCCAGAATCATTTCATTCGGAATACAATTGGTACCATTTTTACGCTGTTGTTTAAAATATTTCCAAAAGTAGGAACCTTTTATCAAGATGGCACAACGTTCGCGCAATAATTCTTATGCAAATTTGTCCATTGGGTTATTGTACTTTTTGCTTTTATGGTGGATTTTTGCCTTTTCCTTAAGTGCTCGTAATAATGGACCTGAGAACCATATAGGATAGTGACTATCTCGCGGTTTCCGCATGGGTGTATGTCTATAAATAATGGGCATTAGTGTCTGGTAAAATATATCTAATTTTGCATCGACCGAATAAGAATTTTGAAATAGAGACAACCAATCTATTTGATCCAGTTCATTACAGACATTATCATAGTCACATTGGAAGAAATTGAGAAATGGTGTACGAGAAGGTTTCATGTAGCGGTTACAATTTAATGTTAAAATAATTTGTAGTGGTGGATGATGGTTGTCTATTGTGACCAAAGCATTATCTTCTTTTTTTACTTGTATCCAATCAGTATTATTTGTAAGAACTAAGTCTAAAATACGGGCGTTTATGTTTTCAATAAGATTGCATTGTTTCAAGTTATTGAAAGCAATGTGCTCCAAAAAGAGACTATCTATATTACTACCTATTTGACCAGACATTAAGCCGTTACTATTCGAATCGGTTGCCCAAGAAATGTTAGGTAAATTGAAGTCACCAATGATAAGAGTTGGTGAATCTTGACCTATTTTGTTGTTACAAATATCAGTCACACTTTTAAAAAAGCATTCCAAGTAATCTTCCTTGACAGGCGGAGGAACATAGACACCACAAACATATATAAAAATATTATGACTGACTTTAATCGCTATCCATACATCTTCACATACAGATTCCCATTCGTACTTCCTTACGGACTCAAATTTTTTACTAACGGCAATTGCTACCCCACCACCTTCTTTTTTATGGCAAGATAGTGGACACGAAGAGCGATCTCGCCTGTGTAAGATATAACGACTATCTAGGATTTCATTATCAAAAATCGTGTTGTTCAACCAAGTCTCGGTTAAAATTATTAAACCGTAGTCCTGATATAGAGCCGCTGTATAGATATCTTCTGTTTTGGTCCTTAGACCTCGTACATTTTGGTAAAAAATATTTAGCGTGAATTTTATACAATAAAAATGTTAATGCATGCATACAGAATTGATTTACTAATGTAAGCCGTTTAGAGTTTCAGTATTTTTTATCCACAGTGCTGCAGCTCCATTGTTTTTACGAACAAATATACGACCATTTCTTATCCATACAAATTCGTATTTCTTCTCTCTCGCAGCTAGTCTAGTGGCAGCATGTAATTTTTTATTCTTCGGGGATAAATGTTCCATGATGTATATAGGTGTGGTCTGACCAGCGAAACCTAAATGAGACGTATTCAGCTTGTTCTGTGGATTTTTCTTATTAAAACGTTTAACGGCCGCAAGTAAATCGTCTCGTACTCTTGGGCTGGACAATTTCACTACAATGCTTCGCGGTCGTTGTGATTGTGTGTCCATCTTAGCAACTCTGTGAAAGTTCAGTATGCTGCCATCTGTTAGGTCGCAAGAGACAACTGATGCCATCTGCTGGACAATGGTGAGGATATTCTCATTTTTGGTTTCCGGGATGCACTGAAGCTCAACGTTACAATCTCTAGCTTGCTGCTCAAGGTGATCAATTTTGCTATTCAAGTCAATCATTTGCGATCGCAAAGTTTGGTTTTCCGTATTTAAATTCGAAAGGGACTTTTTGGATTCTTCATTTAACCCAACCTGGTCATCATAAGCATTAGACAAGAATTGCACAGACTTTGTGAGCTCATCCACTTCCTCCTTTAGTGTACAAAATTTGCCTCCAAGGTCCCTTACTTCTTTTTGGACTTCGGTAAGCTTGGCATCGAACTTATTAAGGCTTACTTGTTGGTTTTCGAAGTGTTCCTTCATTTCTCGACGCAAATTTCTTATCTCGTTTATAATAACATCTTGATTTGGACTACTTGTCGTGCCCAATAGTGGCGGCAAGACGGTTGCATTATCGGGCGATTGCTGCTTGCGATTTTTGCCTTGAATTGGTGTATTGCTGTTATCCTGTTTAGGCTTGCTAACCGTGCAAGAAGGACAGACCCATGTCGCTCGAATTGATGGGTTGACGTCGTCATAGTTTACGCATTCACTGTGGTACAGCAGAGCGCAACTCCCGACAGAGCACTTCAATCTTTTTTGTGTAACTAGGACATTGTTATTACAAGCTGCACATAAGCCGGGCATTTTCGGTTAAAATAACAAAACTAGAAAAGCCAAAAGTTCAAAATATTTTTCTTATTTAAAATATATCAGATAAATCATAAAAAGTGATTAAAAAAAAAAAAAAAAAAAATTTTTAGATGAGTGGGGTTTGAACCAGGAATATACGGGCTTTATAGATATTCAGTCTGCTACATTGTACACTGCGCCATTGTAGTTACAATAGTCACTGGTAAAAATATGTTTCGGAATCGTGAACTTTGTTTACGTCAGAGAATATGTATATCTAAGAAGGTAGTTTGAGTGTTGACACTTCACTTAGATTATACACTGTGCACTGGTTAAGAATTGATTCACTGTTTATAGCACTTTACTGCATTCCACGTTGCTAATATAATGATTGTCCAGTTTGCTTTCGTGTCCAAAAACGTAATAAACACTAACTGGTAGCTGAATTGTGCTTAATTTATTTTAAAAACTTAAATTTGCAACGGAGATGTTACACTGAAGTTATGTACCCGCGGCGCGCGGCGGCCGAATGTGTTTAGCTACACATGTAATGTACCTAGGTATGAAGTCGGGCGAGCTTCACTCTTGGATTTCTAATTTTGTTTTAATATGCTCGCGCGACTTCATACCTAGGTACATTACATGTGTAGCTAAACAAAAATTATTTTCTACTTTTTAGTGTTTTTGGTTTTTGAAGTCGGTTTTATTTTTCTTTTGAAATTTTTTTTTATTTCTAGCTTATACTCGCGACTTCATCCGCGTGGACTACACAAATTTCAAACACCTATTTTACCCCCTTAGGGATTGAACTTTCAAAAATCCTTTCTTAGCAGATATCTACATCGTAATAACTTCTGCATGCCAAAGGAGAATGATCATATACGGGCCACGCTTGTGTCAGAAGATAATTATTTTCATAATTTATGTTTTATTTTATAATTCAGTTTGGCATAAAAAATAAAGTGCTGACTATCCCGAGATTTTTTCCTCATTTTAAAAGTACTTCAATTGTTACTATACAGGAATCCAGTCTCCATTTTTATCGGTAAACATACCATAGTGATGTTATTTTACGAAATCGATGATCAAAATCGGTGGTGGTCGAGTTATAATCGATTAAAGACTATTATTTTCATAGTAACATTAAAAAAATCAATATTTTTTTACAAACCATCTTGATCGAATCGAATCAACTCGATAAGTGCTAGTTGCAGGTCTATGGTTTTTGCTTTCTGTCAATTTCGATAATTGCAGTGGTAGTGTTCACATACTCTTTGATTGCAGTTTTCAGGGTGGTTCGAATTTAGATATTTTAATCCCATATCGTTGACCGTTGCGCGTTGTCTTGTACGTCGAGTTGAGAACTATACTTCCTTCGTATTAAGCTCCGTATATGCTATAACTTCATCATAAAAATATAGGTATAGGTAAATGCAATGGCACCTTGTACATCTTCAACTAGTGATTCATTGGGAATAACTATGTACTTGCACCATATAGGCAGCACTAAAATCGTCTTGGTGATATGTGGAAACTACTACCTACTTTACTTTACCTAATAAAACCTACTTACCAAACCTAACCTAACCTTTTACATAAATCTTTTTTTCTCAGAAACTGGGAGGAATAAATTAAAAATTCTTTTTTTATATGAAAGTAGGGATATCAAACTTTATTATATGTAAACTTTCATTGAGACACAAAAATATTTGTAAGTGGCCCAAACTCCATAGAGTGCTGGTCATTCTCTTTTCAGCCCGATTCGTCCAGTTAGTTTGAGTTGAACGTTGATAGTGATCTATCAATGCACACAGTCAGTCAGTCAGCATTTCTATTTATGTATTTAGATGATAGAAATGTAAGAAATACGTATTTACTTACCTGATTATTTTTAGTAATTTTAAATTTAACAGTCTTCTTCTCCTCTGCATCTGGATGAGGTTGAACTTTTTGCATCTGTGAAGTTTCTGTAAAAAATAAAAAAATGTTTGTTGCTGTCCACTTGAAGACAACCATCTCATATGAAGAAAAGAGTCTTGTACTCCGTTAGTGCTATCACACACTGTCTACAAGTCGCTCTGGTCTAGTTAAATTAGCAAATGCTAATATTGCAATTTGTTCCACATTCAACACATATAAGAAATGCAGTTGAGTTGGAGTCGTAGCTGTGTTCAACATTATTTTAATTAACGAAATAATTAAAAAAACTTCTATGGATCTGTCACATCAAACATCAATTCAAACATGGAACAAATTCAAGAAGTCCTGCTTTTCTCGCCTCTCATCAAGAGCCATCATTTCCTTCTCAGCAATTCCATCAGTACCACATACAACGCATTTGAATTCTATAAAGTTCGCGAGCCAATCGTCATTGTAAATACGGACAGACATCAATGTAAATACAATGTGTAAAATAAAAGGTAGGTATATTATATGTAGCTGACTTCAACATTATTTCACCAATCAAACCACACAGCTACAGTCACTTGTCGTGGTCTTCCAGCTTACTTGATTATTATGGTTGGGTCGCTTTTTGTGTTTAGTCTGAGAGTCCGAATCAAAGCTGACTAATCAACAGTGCATAAAACAGTCTTATAAAATAATCTTAACACATATGCTTAATAATACCTTACAGGCACAGAAGAGTCACTCTGGCAAGTCGTTTAAATAAATAGCGACTTTTGTTAGGTCGCAATAAAGTGCAATTCAGCTCACACAGTAGTCTAAAGATTACAAACAATGAAGAACTCTTATCTCATCTCTCTCTTACTTATAAGATCGAAGGGGAACTCGGGTCACGTGACCCAGTAGTGTGCCTCTGTTTATCCAAAGAGAATTTGACAGAGTAAGGATAGAGCGAGTATCGGGTCGTTTGAAATTTTACCTGGAACATTTTTTGTTGATTCAGGTTGTAGTGCTGACTCTTGCACTGCAAGTGCATTACTGTTCCTGCAAAAAAAGTTAATATTAAAGAACCTCTCAGGTTGAAATCAGCGCACTTTGACTTTGCTAAGACTTAAATTTCAGCTAAAACGAGACAGATTTATGCCAGCGGTATAACACTGTCTCGATTAAACAGTGTCTTGAGTCGGAGCAAAGTCAAAGTGCGCTCTATACATCTCAGTCTCTATGTCATAACTTACTTCAGTACTTAAGGGGCATGAGACCGGCCTGCCCGCAAAATTCAAAAATTTGGTTTTTCGCAATTTGTAAACTAATACGACAACGTACGCTTATGGTTATTTTATTTACGACAATAACAATATCATCCTCACAGGTTTATATAAAAATCTTTACTTGAAAGGGTCCAGTTTAAAAAATTAATTATAGTATCGACTATTCTCACAAATTAGTCGATACTAGTATTAATTTCTCAAACTGGACCCTTTGGACTCCTACCTGGTCCTAATTTCCTAATGCTTACTCTTAAATACTCTAATTCACTATTTATTATTACTTAAATGTTTTTTCCATTAAGTCCATTTTCTCACCGCACTTTCCGCACTTTACGCACACATCACTTTAATTGCCACACATCATACTCGACTCTCCTCTCGATCTCCTCTCGTAGACACCCGCTCCTGCAACCTCCTTATAGAGTCCACTCTCACTCCTTCATTAATCCAGTTCCTGTGGCATTGTCTGTATTTAGTAACTCCCATGTAAAGAACTGCTGCGCTACATATTGCTAGGATTGCTGCCACCATGATGTTGTTGGTATATATGGGGATGCTCCATGGTGGAGTCCCCATTCTGCGGTGTTACTTCTTTATTTTCGCACACGCATTTGGAGCACTTCGGTCCCATTTTTAATTCTATTAATGTTTCTCTTGACACGTGTAGCTATCGCAGCGCGCGCGGTTGCCACTGCCGGCGCAAAGTCCGCCCGCTGTACGGTCGCCATGTGGTGATACCCCTGACGGGTCCCGTAGAGTGGATGTATAAAACAAACACGTGTGAAATGTTCCAAGCTTCGTTTATTACTGAATCTAGTTCATAACCCCACTACACTGATACATTATCTAGTAATGATACAACATCGTTTGTTTTATTGTTTTTTATCACCTTTTTTTTAATTAGTCTAATTGTAAAAGAATTTGGTATTTTGTTAAAAACCCAAGAATATTCATAACTTTTAGGACAATTTAAATATGGCCATGCTGCAGAAATTTTTTTTGTTGGATATGACCTCTTTTATCTCCCTATTGCGTTTGATCCACGACTTTTTGACCACCTTTATGTATATTTTCATAGGACATAAAAAAACATAGGACTTTCATACAAACTTCAAACCCCTATTTTACCCCCTTAGGGGTGGAATTTCCAAATATCCTTTCTTAGCTGACATATCTTAACTACCTACTTGCGAAATTATAGCTTTAAATGACGCGCGATGTAGGTACGATAGTTTTTGAGATCTCGTGTTTAATCAGTAGGTGACCTTTCGCTCTTATATAATAAAATATATAGATCTGTACTTACATAGGTACCACTGGTGGAGGCGCGGCTGCAAAATAATGGATTTTTTCCTTATTTCTTGCAATAATAAGTAATATTCTTTGAGTACCTAACAATATTTAAGAGGAATATAATATTAAAATATATATAAGGACTTGGTTAAAATGTGGGCTTAATAAATGATAATATTTTTAATAAGTTTACACCAGTAAGTATATTTATTTATAAAATAATAATGGTATGAACTTTCATTTTTTACCTATAATATTATCATAAATGTATTAAAAGTTGAGGTGACGTGAAATAGTTTTGACTATGACGTTATGATATAAACAGATAGATTAGTGCACGCGGGGAAGTGCGCACCCGCTCGCACTACGGACGGATTCAAACGTGTCGAAACAAATGTGTTTAAGGGTGGTTGCATAGTCACATTTACCGCCAGCGCGGGCGGCAAGCGCGGCTTGTAATCGCGCTGATGACCCGCGCAAAACTATGAAAAGTGTTTAGTATCGCTCAGCTTGCCGGCTTGGACATTCGTGATGGACGAACCGCGCGCGGTTTACTATACAGCGCGGCCCGTTAGCGCGGGTCAATTTCACTATGAAACGATATAAAAACTATCAGGCTTGTGTCCCGCGCGTTCACCGCCGGCGCTGGCGGTGAGCGTGACTATGCCACCACCCTAATGCGCCGTTCTTTCCGCCTGCGTGGTGCGCCGTCACTCAGGACACTGACTTACGTAGGATGCCGCGTAAAGGATTGCACTTATTGTAGTAGAGACCCAGGGTCTCTTTTCAGAATGAGAAGGTTTCGCCACGCTGGTCAAAAATGGATTCGCAGACTTCACATACCTTGGAGAACCTTATGGAGAACTCTCAGGCATGCAGGTTTTGTTACAGCAATTATCTTCTTCAATCAATAGCTTTATAGAAATATCAGTACAAAGTGTATTATTTACTTACATAGGTACCACCGCTGGAGGTGCCTGTGCCATAGCAAACACTTGGGCGGGTGGAGGTGCGGCTGCAAGAGAATGAATTTTTTTTCACATTTTTTGTAAAAATAAACAATATTCTTTGAGTAACAATATTAAAGAGGAATATTATATTAAAATATGTATTGTTAGGTACCTCCTGATACCGTCACAAACAACCGGCATAGAATACGATCGCTTCCACGTTCGCGGGTACTTTTTCTGCAGTCATTGAGCGGTGAGGTTATGATTTAGGTGATAAGTGTGATTTGCTGTGAGTCGTATAGTTTTCTATTATTGATTGGTTGTTTTCATTTTAATGTTTTGGTGGTTTATTTTGATGTTAAATCGTGATTAGATTAATTACTGGTTGTCAATTTGGTAATTTTGAGAATTGTTGAAAACATCTTAATTCACTAATAATACTAACAACTAAGCTTACTTATAATACTTATAACTTGCAATAATAATACTAACTTAACTTACTACTAACATATAATAATATCAATCATATATTTAGCATCGTAATTGATAGTTACATTACTTGACCTAAACATTGCACTTACACAAAACAAAATCATCCCTGTACCAAAGTTATAAATCACACACGAAGTAGTGTTAGTAAGATAGCATATTACATGAAGTAGTGTGAGTGAGCGTCGACTGGTTTTACCACGTCTTACGCTATTCGCACTACATCCTACCTACCAACTTTTTTTTTATTTTAAACTAAGCATGAAAAAGCTATAAAGTAACACTCTACAACTTGCGTTGGGCGGCTGTAGCTAGGACACTTTGAACCAGACCAAGGACTTGTAATGACTTATTGTTAGCCGAAATGTTGACTTCATTAATTAATGATGAAGGGATTAATGAGTTAATGCCCAGCTATGGTGATAAAACGTAGTTATTACAAACTGTCTTCTGGCACAATGCTTAGTCATTCCAAGATCTATCTTGGCGCGCTCAATATTACAATGTTTTAAAGATTTTAACTTCGAAGCAAAATAGGAATAAAAACCTTTTGGAGACGTCTCTCAACAAGCTTAAAGTTTCATAAAACGAAACTTACTGGAAATCCTATCACAATGTAAAGGATTATTTAAATAATAAGAAAGCTTAGGAATGAGTTTCTTAACAACTCCGATAGCTTGTAAACACTACATTTTGTGAAGTCAATAAAGATTTGTTATTATTAAATATTAATAATTTTGTGAAGGGGTGATAATTTAAAGAACAGGACCCAGCTGAGCCTTGTGAGCCTTTCTCATACCTGGGCGCATTTCGAACCCTCGTTACTTTAGTTTTGAAGTTTACGTATTTAAGTATCACCAATACATCATCATAAGAACCCAAAATTTGACAATCGAAAAGTGACAAAGACAAGGTAGGTAAGTACTACTTTGAATAATTTTTTGACTTTGACATTTTATGACAACAATGTTTAACTACGCTGACTTGAAGACAGTCAGCAATGCTCGTACAATTCACAAAAGATATGAAAAGAAATCGACCAAGCTCAATCATAAAAGTGGATATTTCACTGGTGTAAACAAGGAATATTCTCACAGTTTCAAATTATTGAAAGTTTTATGGTAATGTTACCCAAATAGCCCGTGTCGAGGATCAGGACATAGTTAGGGGCACGGTAAGCTGATTCGGTACGAAAATTCATTCCTTGCACAATAGTATCCGAACAAACTGTACAATAAAACTGTCTTAACCTGTTCATTTGACATCTTGGATTGGACTGATATCGCTCCAGCGTCGGACATACCTTGCTGCTGGAACTTTTACGATCCAGACCTACACATGACTTTTAAATCCAGCAACATCATAGAAGATGTCGTAGATTTTAGGATTACAGCCCACTTATAACATATACAAGGTAAGGTATTGTGTAAATGCCTCTTGTAGCATCCTTGCACACAGATCTAATTCACTCAGAATTAATAACCATGTCACAATTACGAATAACTATGAAATTAAATCACAACCCCTAAACAGATCTTAAGTTCTGATACATCAGGCTGGATCAAAGTTATTATTCGAAATATAAAAATTCGATAGATTTGAAACGAATTTTTGTCTGCTCATCAGATCATCAGTTTCTGAACCAAAAATTTTGAAAAATAAATGGGTTGTTTTATTTTAAAAGTATAACCATGAATCTTCTGCCACGAGCAGAGCATATGAAAATTTTTGTCATGTGACTTTGAACTGGAAAACGATTTTAACAGTTAACATTAAATTTTCCATGTAAGAAGGCTGTCTTGTTTAAGATTATAGAATGAGATAGCAGCACAATTTAAAAAAGCTTTGCTACGCCAGGCACGGCTAGGTGCGAATAAATCTAGCATTTCATTCTAAAGTCTTTCTCCGCCATACGAGTATGCGGTTAGCAAATGCTAATTCAGAGGAATGCCAAGTCTAGAAACATAGTCGGCATGACCGTTGTTTTGTTGCAAAACTGAAAATGTATTAGACGATCCAGGATCGAAACGTACAAAATACTAAATAACTATTAAATGTCCCAACTTTGAAAGCATGTTTCGGAGAAGGAGCAATCTTAGATTTAGGCATTATATGAAGCTACATGTCCTTATCATTGTCAAATCCATTAAAACACTTTCTGACCAACAGAGTCGGTCACATATGGAATAATTGCTCAAGGATGTGGTTATGACAAGCTCTGTTAACCAGTTCAAGAAAACAAATTCAAATTCAAATTCAAATTATTTTTATTCAATTAAACTTTTACAAGTGCTTTTGAATCGTCAAAATAATCTACCACTGGTTCGGAATGCTGTTCCTACCGAGAAGAACCAGCAAGAAACTCGGCGGTTGCTCTTTTCAAATGTACAATTTACAATAATATGCCATACTGTATACAAGCAATTGCAGCGCCGTGTATTGCTGGAGCGCATCAAATCCAAGCTTTTTTGTCATTTACATAATCTTCGATTGTATAATAAGCTTTTTTCAGGAGCATACTTTTAATAGATTTTTTAAACTTTTTTAAACATTAAACAAACATTCAGAAAACTCGAAGCACTTCTGATATAGACGAATCAGCGAAAGCTGCTTAGTCTATTATAAATAATAAATAATGATAATAGTAATCTGGTAGCCACAATGCCAGTTCCAAGAGAGGAGCAGATTGCGTCCTCTTCTGTCATAAGTCCCTGCTAGTCGAAAAAGCTGACCATGACCTTGGAAATGAGGTGATACTTTTAAATAAACTCTAACATCCTTGTTGACTTTCCATCAAATGCATTGCACTTAGCATACATGCATTTACATCAAAAATATATTGATTGATTGAAACTTACAATAACCGTAAATTTCTCCTGGAATGCATCGGTTTGGTCCAAGGCTCGACAAAGAGAAGTCTGCCCAATCAAGCACGAAACGCGATGTCCATACAACGTTGTTTGTGAGAGAATAAACTGCAAAAGGCATGTAGCTGGAAGAAAGGAGATTCTGATACCATCATCTCAAATCTTTCGCTTCATGCAGACCAATAATATGAGAGAAGGTGCAAAAACCTGCTATTCTTCAGAAAATACAATTTCGAGAGCCGAAAGAGTGGGTCACGTGGACGCAAGCCGCCACTGTTGGCGCAAACATGCACTCGCACTCGCGTACTGCTGCGGGCGCCACTCACGCACGAAGTTCGCACGCTCATGTCAGTCACTGAACAAATCTACCTGATCAGTTGATCACTGGGCAAGCTCATATAGACCACAACGATATATGACGAGTATAGAGTCATTAGGTTAGTTGTAAATAGTAAAAATAGTATTATATAATTCAAACTATTTAACCCTTCTCATTTATTGAAGACAGCCGTGCTCTGTAGTGAGCTGGTGATGCGTTTATCATGATAATGAATTTAGGTTAACTTATCCATTGAATTAGCGTGTAATGATAGAATTAAGTTTTCCAAATAAAAATAATAAATTGCTTTTTTGGCTTTCCTTTCATGTTATTTATAGGCACCTTTACTTGGTCAGAAGTATGGCTCCTTTAGCTTGAGAGATGTGAATAACACATTGTTATAAACTTAATACTTGCTGCAATTAGCCAGCAGCAAAAGAGCGACAGCCGATTCAAGATGATTGCATTGCTCACTGTACCTACACACTGTAGATGTCAATTTATGGCAATAGGACTGCGATGTTCGGATGACTCCCATTAAAAATATCGGGAGCTTGTAAAAAGCGGTATGCGATACGCTTTATGAGATATAAGAATATATTTATATTCCTATGTGTAATTTCGGAGCTTTTACTTTTCCCAATTTGTTTATAACGCGACGCAAGTGGCCTCTGAAATTTATATCAATATATTTGCATTCGGTATCGCTTTGAACCTATAACTTCCTTAATAAGGTCATGCAAAAGACCATAAAATTATTTACGTCGTGACTGAAACGAGAGCAGCTGTTCTCCTAGCAACGACTACCCTACAAGGGCAAGTAGGCATGAACCATTACAAACATAAATGCACGAGGTGTGCTGACCAGCCCGCGTAGTTCAACTGTGCCTGCGAGGCGTAGCTAGATTTTTACTCGGCCAAAAACATTAGGTCATAAGCCTATACCTGTAAAATTGAGCTAAAGTTCTTCAGATATTTTTCCTCAACCAAGACGAACCAAAGGAGGTTTCGACGAAAAAACAGGTATAACGGAGCGTAAACCTTAGCATAAAATATATCGGTGGCGCCCAAGAGCGACTGATAGATATTCCACTGAGACCATAACAATGTCATGCACACTCCCGCGAGGAGTTGCTTACTTGGCTTTTACACTGCGCCTGCGAGGCGTAGTTAGCTTATTAAATGGCCCATGCACTCCCACGAGGAGGCATTTAATTTCTAAGCTACACCTGCGAGGTGGATCTAGGTTTTTAAAATGGCCTATGCACTCCCGCGAGGAGGCATTTAATTTCTAAGCTGCACCTGCGAGGTGGATCTAGGTTTTTAAATGGCCCATGCACTCCCGCGAGGAGGCATTTAATTTCTAAGCTACACCTGCGAGGTGGATCTAGGTTTTTAAAATGGCCTATGCACTCCCGCGAGGAGGCATTTAATTTCTAAGCTGCACCTGCGAGGTGGATCTAGGTTTTTAAATGGCCCATGCACTCCCGCGAGGAGGCATTTAATTTCTAAGCTGCATCTGCGAGGTGGGTCTAGGTTTTTAAATGGCCCATGCCCTCCCACGAGGAGGCATCAGGGGGCACGGCAGTGCCCCCGCCAAGACGAGCCAAACGGCGGCCGGGGCGCTACGTAGTACCTTTTTCTCCAAGTGTTTCGCCGTATTTTCGACCCGTCATAACTTCGGTCTGGATGACGCTAGAAAGCTGAAATTTTCAGTATAAGGTGTCCTCAGCAAATTTACCAAATATACCAAATATCAAATATCTAGCTTTTATGGTTACAGATTTATTGATACCTTTTTTTTTTTTTTATTAACTATCAAATATTGAACGTTTTACAAATGCTTTTAACACAACAAAAAAAACCACTAAGGTTTAGTATTGTTGCTTATCATTCCGTCCATTAAAAGATTTTGGGTATAGTGCTTCCATAAATAATATATACATTATTTATAGAAGCACTAGGGAACGTTACAAAATAATAATTTGTTATATTTAATTTTTCAAAAATGGGAATTGTTGATATTTGTTTTGAAAGTATGATTTTAACTTGTGTTTAAGGTTACATTCGGTAAGTCCTGATCTAAAACTATTATCTAAACTATTTATTAGGCGAGGGATCATGTACGCGCTAGTGCGCTCACCATATTTATTTTTTGCAAAGATGGTAACTAGTTTTTTTTGAGTTACTTTGCGTGTCTGAATTTTGTTACTAACTTCCTTTTGTATGGCTAAATTAAAAAATTGTTCTTTCAGAAGCGTAAATTGTACTTTGTCATAAATATTAATCACTTTACAATACTTAAATATAAGATTTTCATTATTTTTTGCAAGTAGTTTAATATTTAGAGGAACAATGGTTTTTAAAATCCTCAGTTGCAACTGATAAACATGTTGTAAGTGCGACTTGTCGGTTCGACCATAGCTACTCAACCCATAAGCAATTATGGAGTCGGCAAGAGCATTGTACAGCATCAATTTGACTTTAAAATTTAACCTCTTTCTAATTATAAATAAGTTTGCCAAGAATGCTCTGAGCTTATCACAGACATGCTTTATGTGCTCATGCCAGTTGAACTTATGGTCAATTATTAATCCTAAGTATTTATGCGAGTTAACTATTTCAATAGTGGGACAATTACAGTTGCTATGTGGTTGGTGCAAACAATTATGATTATGCGCAATAAGTTTATGTTTTAACATGCTGTTAGCTTTTAAATTTGGTGAATGTATGTGGACTAATTTTGTCTTTTGAGAGTTTAATATTAAACCACTATCATGACACCATTTATTTAAATTATCAAAGTCTTCCTGTAGCATTAGCAAGGCATCATTGACATCTTTAGCTGCTACAAGCATGCATGTATCATCAGCATATTGGTACGTAGTACAGTGGCTAAATATCTTATTCATATCATTCACGTAAGCTATAAAATGCAATGGTCCAAGCACGGAACCTTGAGCTGTGCCCTCAGTTACTGTGATTGGTGCGCTATAGCTGTCACAGATCCTAACGCGGTAGCTTCTATTACTCAGATAGTTTTGACACCAATTTAAAAGAGATCCCCGTATACCTGAGTTTTCTAATCTTGTAATAAGCTTGTTGTGATCTAATGTGTCAAATGCACGAGAAAAATCAATAAATAAAGTCAGAACATGTAGTTTTTGGTTCATCCATGAATTAAAATTTTAAAACCTAAAATACGCCGTTTTCGTCCCTCACTGATGATCATCACAATTCATAGTCTGTAATTCTAGGGTACTTCCCGAAGTCCTAGAAGGCTGAAATTTGGTATGTAGACTAGAAATTGCATACAAACTACAGGAAAATTGAGAAATTGGAATTTCTCCCCCTCTACGCCTCTTATGAGAAAAGCAAATCTGTAAATTCTGTCGCTAGAATGCTGATATTTTCAGGATTAAATGTCCTTGGCAGATTGATTAAACGCATTGAGTATCAATTGTCTAGCTTTTATAGTTTCAGATTTATTGACAGTCAAAACTTCTAGTCTGTAATTCTAGGGTACTTCCCGAAGTTCTAGAAGACTGAAATTTGTATGTAGACTAGAAATTGCATACAAACTACAGAAAAATTGAGAAATTGGAATTTCCCCCCTCTACGCCTCTTATGAGAAAAGCAAATCTGTAAATTCTGTCGCTAGAATGCTGATATTTTCAGGTTAAGATGTACTTGGCAGATTTATTAAACGCATTGAGTATCAATTGTCTAGCTTTTATAGTTTCAGATTAATTGACAGTCAAAACTTCTATTCAGTAACTCTAGGGTACTTCTCGAAGTCCTAGAAGACTGAAATTTGGTATGTAGACTAGAAATTGCATACAAACTACAGGAAAATTAAGAAATTGGAAATTTCATCCCTCTACGCCTCTGTATGGGGGAAGCAAATCTGTAAATTCTATCGCTAGAATGCTGATATTTTCAGGATAAGATGTCCTTGGCAGATTCATTAAACGCACTGAGTATCAATTGTCTAGCTTTTATAGTTTCAGATTTATCGACATTCAAAACCTTTAGTCACAAATTCTAGGGTACTTTCTGAAGTCCAAGAAGACTGAAATTTGGCATTAAGTAGGAATTTCAAGAATTATGAGCAACAGATAAATTAAGAAATCGGGTCCCCCTCCATCTTCTCGTATATGAGATGCATATCTGTAAAATCTGTTGCTCGAATTCTTAAGTTTTCAGGATAAGATGTCCGTGGCAGATTTATCATTACGTACCAAGTATCTGTGTTTCCTGAAGTCCTAAAAGACTGAAATTTGGTATATCTGCTTCAAAATTGAGTTGCAAGATTCCACCCGAACAAACATATTTACATACGAGTACATTGCAAGTTGAATAAAAGCTTTTAAAAAAGAGGTAACGATAGAGAGTGGGCCATGAAAATGATGTACCTACAAAAAATAGATCCAAAAAAATCTAGGGCACCTACCAAAAAGAAATGAAATCCCACCAAAAACATTTCATGTAAAAAGGTAGCCAAGACTCACAAGTTCATAATGTTTTCACTGTTAAAAAGTTATGAGATCTCTAATAGAGCCAAGCCCCTAGCTGAGCTTAGATTTGTGCTGGCCATGGGACCTATCCGAAGTCCAAAGAAATATAGCTCTTAAATGTTCTTGACTGTATCACATTTATAACAATAAATAACAAATCACTCTACTTACAAGCTCAGCTAGGGGCTTGGCTCTATTAGAGATCTCATAACTTTTTAACAGTGAAAACATTATGAACTTGTGAGTCTTGTCTACCTTTTTACATGAAATGTTTTTGGTGGGATTTAATTTTTAAGCTGCGCCTGCGAGGCGGAGCTAGATTCTGAAATGACCAAAAACACTGCCATGTATACTCCCACGAAGAGTCACTCAGATTTCCAAAAATACGCCTGCGCGGCGAAGGTAGATTTATAAAAGGCCTTTTAACATTTCTTCGAGCCTTAGACTTTCGCTTCTCTTAGGTAACTCTAATACCGTTGTTCTGAATATGACCATGAATACAATTCAAATTCAAAATGTTTTTATTCAATTAGACTTATACCAGTTCTTTTGAATCGTAAAAGGCATCTACCACGGGTTCAGTTCATGAAAGCCGGTCAAATTATCAACATATCGTGAGAGATAATATATTTATCGTGGTAGATGGGTAGGCACAAAAGTTTTACATCATTTAATAAGCTATAAATTTGTTCACTTTCAATAGGCTCGATTAATCTGAAAACTGGTACCTGAACCTTTTCCTTTCAATGTAATCAATTATGTACTTTTACTCTGCAAGAATCTAAAAGTAAATGAAAACGGAAGCACCGGTACTACCGGATACCTTTCATATTAAATCATAAATAGCATTAGTTTTTTTAACCAATAAATATTTCAACATTTTTTTCCCTAGAAATGATAGCATTTAAAAGTACGAATGACGTGAATGTTCACGACGTTGCGCGTCGCGCACATTGTTCTTACTTACCCACAAGATTAAACACTATGTACCTACATTACCAATCTGGCATTATGCTGGTTTCTATAGTTTTATTTTTTATTGTATAGCTATAATTAATTAACTCAGTGCCAGGTAAAACCAACTGTGGTTTTTGTGGCGCTGAATGTAACAAAAACGGCAAATGTTTTAAAAACAACCTACCTTATGAAGTAGTTTTTCGTTCACAATTAATTGTTGGAAATTATATAGGATTCATTGACGGTAGCTTAATAAAATCGATATTCGATTCATTCGATGTCAAACTATCTGTTGAATCATGTATTTAAATTAACAAACTACCTCTAAGATGACATTTTCATAAATAGCCAATGAATTTAGCTATGCAGTAAAATTTTGCTTAAGAAATAAAAGCATTTCTATACTCAAACATTTATAAGAATTAAATAAATTGAAAAACTCACGTGACCTGGTTTACAACCTTTATGAAATATTGTTAAGTAATTATACTCTTGCATGAGTATTATAATACTTTATCCAATCCAGGTAATTTTTTCTCCAGAGTGCTGCATTTTAGCAAACACAACCGTTCTCGGCGGGAAACAAAACGCCAATGAATAAAATGGAAAACGCGGCCAACTTGTGGCCACGTTCCACACTGCTGGCGGTGGTGGTGGAGAGAGAGGGACAGCGCTATATGATAGAGCGAGATAGATGCGTTAAGGCGGGACAAATGGCGCCTATCTCATATTATTTAAGCATCGAGTAAGGTACAGTCAAATTAATGGATTATTATCTACCACTGACTTGAAGGTCGTATAGAACATCTGAAAGGATTTTATGTCACCATCGAAATCTAATATCGATTTGGGAGCCAGCTTTGGCCTGGCCTTTAGAAGCGCGGGACTCACAGTATAATATGTTTCCGGTGTCGAATCGGAAGTTGAGCATTTTGACAGAATCCGTTTGACCCTACTATACAAAGTCTCAAAAGCATACAGACAGTGATAATTAGGAGTTGCTTCAGGATTTAATTGCAATAAACGAGAATCACAATCGTCCACGATGGACTCGAATCTTTCGCGCAACGAATCAATCTGTGACGATTCATCGAGAAAATGTTGCCTTTTTTCGTCATTAGTATGAATGTCGTCATCACGAGACAATTCGAAGATATTTTGCATAATTCCAAATGTAGCTTCACGTTTGGCAAGTAAAATGGTCAATTTAGCATCTTGAATATCTTCACCCTCACTCGAGTCTTCATTCGATTTAGAATCAACTTTAGGCGGCATTTTTATAACGCGTAAGTAATTAATACGTAAACAAAATCACAAAATGTATAATTGTATAGGTAAATTATTAAAATACGAAAATAAATAAGCAGTCAGTTGAATTGCGTAGTTAACGTAATCAGCGAGCGAGCGCCGTCAGAGCGAGCGCAGTGGCGCCGCCCGACGCGCGGCAATCTATGATCGACTCGCGTTTAGTTCAAACGAATCTCAATCTTATGCGTTAGAACTTAAGAGTCAAGTAACCCGCAATAACTTTTTCAAGTTGTCGTAAAACAGACGGTAAGTATCGAAGATATTCAAGATTTATTTTAATTGTTAATATTATACAAATAAGCTATGTATTTATCAAAATATACATAAATACACGTAAATAAACAGTATGCCTAACTCAATGCTATAAGCTGTTTATGCCAGTATTTTAGGCAAAGAAGAAAGATGATGCAATTGCCACGTTTTTTCTTTTTAACTAAAATACATATATTCTCAATGAATATTATATGTAAATATTATAAAATATCATTTGTTAGAGCCTAAAAAGTATTCTAACAAACGAAATATGCTGGAATATTCCGGAGAAGTAACCACTTATATCCGGTTCGAAGGACCACTTATATGATTGCGCCAGTTATGGTATGTATGGCAGTAGTATTCTAATCGAAATGTGGACTGTAGTAAATAAATCGAAATGACGCGGGTGTTAAATACGAAGGATAGGAAATTCAGAATCTAGACGGGAAATGCAGCACTAAACCTTTGTTCTTCTTCTGCAATGGCGCCAATTCTTCTTCAATTCCCTTGTCTCCGAAAAACACAACGCAAAATCACTTCACTTATGTTATTCGGCACACTCATATAGAAAGTTTTATGGGGGTCCCAAGACTTTCGCAATGAACACACTCGGGAATACGTTAATTTAAATTATTTTATAAAATTTCGAGCTCAACGACTTGCGTCCATGATTTTTGTGAAGAGAATAGCCATTGTGGTTAACTTTTTTAATTTAGTCGATTGTTATGTCAATTAAGGAAGCTCGGGGTTCGCGCCTTTCTGATTTCTTCAGTGCTGCTTATTTCAGGGTGTAGGAAAGTGGATTTTTTTGGAAGACACCGCGTAAATAATATTTTAATTTAATTAGTTATATTTTATTTTAAACTGGCGCAACAAATTATAAATGCGAAAGTGTGTCTGTCTGTCTGTTACCTTTTCACGGCCCAACAGTTTAACCGACGAAATTTGGTACAGGGTTAACTTATACTAGGGCTAAGCCTCGATGAAAGGGATATCATTTTCGCGGAAAGAGTCGGTAAAAAGATCGAAAACAGCTCGCAAACAGCGGAGGCCGGCCGCGGTCGTCGAATGGTGGTGCGGCTGTCGCGACGAAACTTGCGTGATGAATTCCTACGCAGTGCCCGGACGCGCCGAGGTGTCACCACTGAAGCCTTGGGCCTCGACTCGCCGGCTAGGCGGTTCTACGTGAACGAGAGGCTAACGAGAAAAAACAAGCAACTTTTTTATCAAGTTCGAGAAATAGCCAAACATATGCAGTGGAGATACTCATGGACCAAGCGCGGCAAAATATAGGTATGTGCGCCAAGGAGATGGTAAATCAGCTCACCTAATAAAATCAGAAGGTGATCTAGTACGGATTTTTGGCGATATGCCAGTTGGGTTGAAGAAAAACTAGGAAAATGTGTCTCTAAACTGTTGTTAGCAATTGTTATGACTTTGTATAAATTACTTATTAGTGTTTATTTATACGACCATGATGGCGTTTCTAAAAATAAGAACTATTTTAAGATAAAAACTTTATTATTTAAGATCTATGTTACTATATTACTATGTTTTAGCTATTTACATTTCCGAGTATATATTCGAACAGTTTTACTATTTTTTTCCCGGAAATTATGTAGAGTACAGATACAAGGTGCTTCTCTGCAGTGCGCACACCTAGTCATGAGCAATCTTTATAAAAATATTACTACAATAGAAATAAAACGCTACACGCAAATACTCATCTATTATAATTTGATTAGTTCGCAAGGTCGACGGGTCGCTGTCTCAAGAAAGATTACTCTGTATGATATTTTTAAGACTTCTAATGTAAATTCCCTACTAAACAAGTTACGTATTTTATATGTCTGTGTATTTTTATATTTTACTTTAAAACTAAAACACCAGCACAAAATTCTAACATGCACAAAAATTCTTTTAAAATTCAAAAAAATGAATGTTAAAAAAGATAAGTCTACATACTTTAAAATTGGATTATTTAATGACGGTTCTCTAGGAACTAGACATGAGCAGTTTATTGAGGCAATGGCTGAAATAAATGTGGACATAATTGCAATTAATGAAACTTGGATTCGTGAAGGGGAAGAGGGACTCGCGCCGATAGTTCCGGGATACAAGCTGCGCCATAAGCCGCGCCCAGCTGACGTTCGTGGCGGCCGAGGTGGTGGAGTGGGGTTTTATTTAAAAAAAGACATCAGAATTAAAATATGCGATCACCCCAACCTTCACTCTGTAGAGCAAATGTGGATAGAGACTAAAACGAATGGTAGACGTATTGTCGTGGGCACAGCGTATAGACCGCCATGGCAGGATGTTAATTTGTTTCTAGACGCACTAACGCAATCTGTCACTTGTCCGTCTGATTGTGATAACATGGTTTTATTTGGCGATTTTAATATAAATTTGATAAATCTAAGCTACGCTAAATCAAAGCTTTTTAAAGACTTTATTCATTGCATAAACCTGACTCAGTTAGTGACGCAACCTACTCACTTCACCGACCATAGTGAAACTCTCATAGATTTAATCTGTACGGATGCAAAGGTGCGAGAAGTTGCTGTGAAACATATCCCCGATTTAGGAAACCATGCGGTAGTTACAACCACATTAAATATAAAGAAAGAAAAAAGTAAACCCCGCTGGATAATGACCAGACCTCTAAAAGACGTAGACCCTCAACTTTTTAACCAGCATCTGAACGACGTACCCTGGAAGGACATAAATATTGAGAGCGAAGTAAACAGCATGCTAGCTTCATTTAATAACAATATATTAAACATTTTTGATCTCCACGCCCCGCGTAAAAAAACGCTTTAAAAAGAACAGCAGTGTCCATGGATAACTTATACCATAAAATCAATCATTAAATTACGAAACGCAAGCTACAAGAGGTACAAATCAACGCAAAAAGACTCACATAAAATATTTTACAAAGACCTAAAAAAACTGTACTTGAAGCCATTGAAGCAGAAAAACATGCCTATTATAGATACTTTATAAACATACATATTAAGAACCCAGTAGTGATGTGGAAAAATCTAAAATCATTTTTAGTAATTAAAAAAAAGCAAGAACATGAGCTCCCTACGTCTTTAAATAACCCAGAACTTATTAATAAGCACTTTTTAGAAATCACATCACACTAATATTATAAAGGAGAAAGTTTGTATGTGTGTGTGTGTGTGTGTTTGTGTGTATGTTTGTTACTCCTTCACGCAAAAACTACTGGATGGATTGGGCTGAAATTTAGGATGGAGATAGATTATACCCTGGATTAGCACATAGGCTACTTTTATCCCGGAAAATCAAAGAGTTCCCACGGGAATTTAAAAAAAAAATTCATCCACGCGAACGAAGTCGCGGGTATCAGCTAGTCCCTTATAAAAATACGACCAAATTGTCCACTTATACTTTCTTTGAATTTAATAGGTTTGGTCCTGACACTTTTCATTTTAAATTAGCTGACGAAATTTTGGAAAAGGTGATATGCAGTCAAATGACCAAATACATTGAGGAGAAAAATATACTACCTATTTTTCAATCTGGCTTTCGTAAAAGCCATAGCACAACGACAGCACTCATGGATGTAGTAGATAATATACTTACTGCACAAGATCAGCGCATGGGGACCATGTCGGTTCTGCTAGACTATTCCAGGGCTTTCGATTCCATTAATACATCCTTACTCCTATCCAAATTAACCTACTATGGTTTCACTAACAAGACGGTTAAGTGGTTTGACAGCTATTTTAAAAATAGGGAACAGTTAGTCCTTACAAGCCAAACGAATGGCAACACGTTAACCTCTTCAACCTTACCAGTCCGTAGGGGAGTTCCTCAGGGGTCAATATTAAGCCCCATATTGTTCGCATTGTACACTGCAGATATGATTCACAGTATCAAACATTGCTCATATCATTTATACGCAGACGACGTCCAACTTTATTACTCCTTCCGGCCATCAGACACAATTGAAGCTGTGATAAAATTAGTCAGGATCTTGCAAATATAGCAAACTGGTCAGATTCAAACTCTCTCAACCTTAATCCTCAAAAAACTAAACTAATGATTATAGGGACAAAGGGAACCATAGCTAAAATTGAATCATATAACCCTACCATTCAAATAGGAAACGAGGTGGTGGAAAGAGTTTATGAAGCACGAAATTTAGGAGTTATTGACGTGACAACGTCTTATAATTCGATAGAGCCGGCTGCACGCACAAAAAAACATGACTCATGCGGTGTTACCTCGCTCTGAGACGTTCCATTTAAGGCTTGAAGTGCAAGCGAGAGCGTGGAACGAGCGACAAAGAAGCACAATCGTCCTTTGTTGTCACGTTCAACTATCGTCAGTCAACCGACTTTACAGACAACCAATTTTTTTTTGATTCAAATCTGCGTTTTGAAACACACCTCAAAAATATCGTTAAAAATTGTTTCTATAGACTAAAAGTCATTAACAAAATGCGCCCCTATCTGAGTACTGATGTTAGGATACGTCTACGTGATGCTTTGATCCTATCAAAATTAAACTATGCTGACACTGTTTACGGGCCATGTTTGTTAGCCAGGTCAGCAAAGTTAGTGCAGAGGGTTCAGAACGATTGTGCCCGATTTTGTTTCTCCATAGCGCCTCGGTCACATGTCAGCCCACATACAAACAACGCAAATATGTTAAACATGGAATCGCGGCGTAACCTACACTTAGCGACAATGCTATTTGGCATACTTTCTGGCAGGGAAGCCAGCATATTTGCACGCTAAAATAAAATGGGTCAAAGAAAAAAGCAAATACAGTATAAGATCTGCACCCCGAATTGCTATGGCAAGGCACAAAACTGCCGCATTCCGAGGCACTTTTAAACACGCAGCCTGCAAGATCTGGAATGATCTCCCGCCCCCAGCCCGTGTATTAAAATCCGCAATTTCTTTTAAAAAAAAAATTAAAAAAATATGTTTTAGAAAAACAAAAAGCGTTGGGTTAAGGTTCATTCCAAATCTTCCATGCACTGCACTATACTTATACCTGCTACCTACACCAGTTTCCCATAATGCTAAGCTGCCTCTTTGTTCCATGAAGTCTACAGTAAAGATAAAAAATTAAAAAATCGTATTCCTTGCTGAAGACATGTCGACCCTACTCATGTTTATATTTGTATAATATCTATATATGTATGTATATACAATAAATTATAATATATACAGGGTGGTCAAAAAGTCGTGGATCAAACGCAATAGGGAGATAGAGGAGGTCATTTCCAGCAAAAAAAATTCTACAGCATGGCCATATTTAAATTTTATTTTTTATTTTATTTTATTTTATTTAATAGGAAGCCAACGGTATACAAAGAAAAGTAATTATGACGACTTATATAAACTTAGGACTATCAATGTATACTCACTTACAGGCTAACTCAACATGCTTAATCTAAAACTTCTAAATAGTAAAACTTAACCTAAGACATTCTTTGCATAAGATCTATAATAATTAAATTAAAGCCAAAAGTACAACAATTTTTAAAACTAACAATAAAAACTAAAAAGAATAAAAATAGCACCCTACAATTTCAAAATGAATCTTTAAATATTTTATATTAGAGTTACTATGGAATATTTAAAGACTCATTAGGTGGTTTTTAATTTTGTTTTTAAATAACGAAGCGGAGTGTTGAAAAATATCTAGGTTAGCTTTTCTGAACACATTATTATAGGATATCACAATTCTATTCAGAGGAGCAGCACTACCAAGGTTACTTTTACATATTCTGGCCCTAAATGTTTGCTTGCTCTTTATAAGTGATCTTGCGTTTTGTTTTGGTATTGACAGTCGTATTCTATTTAATAAATTTGGACAATCAATATCCCCATTTATAATCTTATGTAAGAAACAGAGATCTATCATTTCTCTGCGATTGGATAGTGAAAGGGTTTTATAACGTTTTAAAAGATCATTATAATTATTAATTTCCTTTAAAATATTTTCTTTGTAGGCTACGTGCCGTAAAAATTTCTTTTGCACCCTTTCTATCCTACTTTTATGCACTTGGTAGTACGGATTCCAGGCCGCAGAGCAATACTCGAGTCTACTTCGGATCAATGAGTTAAAAAGTGTTAGTTTCGTAGAAGACTTTTTAAATTCTTTGGTATTTCGAATAATAAAACCTAATAATTTAAGTGCCTTTGTAATAACGTAATCCGTATGTGGTATAAAGCTGAGTTTATGATCGATTATGATCCCAAGGTCACTTATTTGTTTAACGTTTTCTAAAATGTTGCCATCAATAATGTAATCAAAGTTAATATTGTTTACTTTCCTGCTAAATGTTATACTATAACATTTTAAGCAATTTAATTTTAAATTATTATTATTACACCACACTGAAAGTCTATTTATATCCTGTTGCATGTTTATGGCATCACTAACATTATTAATTGTGTTATACAATTTGAGGTCGTCTGCATAAAGATGGAATTGACAGTACAAAAAGCATTCGGCAATGTCATTAATGAATATACCAAATAGCGCAGGGCCAAGAATGGATCCCTGTGGTACTCCTGAAGTTGCAACGAAGGAATTGGATTGATATCCTCCGATGACCACATTCATGTTGCGGTTTTTTAAATATGACTCTAACCAATTAAGAAGATTTCCACAAATACCGTATTTTGCAAGCTTTGCCAACAGGATATTGTGATCGACTACATCAAATGCTTTGGCTAAATCAGTATAAACACAATCTATTTGTTTAGATTGGTCGAGGGCTTTTGATAAGTCATCAACAAAAAGTGCTAAATTAGATGTAGTTGATCTTTTCTTAATGAACCCATGTTGGTTCTCTATTATTGTTGATTTCATATACCATGTTAATACTGGACAGATTAATGATTCAAACACTTTTGAAAACACCGATAAAATACATATAGGTCTATATTTAGTTATGTCCTTTCTGTCCCCGCTTTTGAAAACCGGGACCACCCTAGCCTTTTTCCACATCCTTGGAAATTCACCCTCAGATAGTGATCTGTTATATATCAGTAATAGATGAAAAGAAAAGATGAACTACTTGCAAGACGGGCGTTCTGGGTAGTTCTGGCACGTGGTGGTAGTGAAAAGTTTCTGTTATTTTCACAAATTTTAAGTGTGACAAGCATAGTGATGTTTCTAGCATTCCAACGTACAAAAAACTAGCAGTTTAACTAGCAGCATGATAATCTTCAAAATTATTTTGAATTAAACTAATCTACTGAAATTTGCATCTTGACATGAAAAAACGATTATAATACTAGAATTACGAAACAAAAAGTAATGTATTATACCTCATTTGAATTGGCATTAAATCAGCAAGTTTTTCTAATATAGGGTCATTTTTTCGTAGTACATTTTTTTTTCACAGTGCGCTTTTAAAGTGACACTTAATTTTTGGTAACACTTTAAAAGTTTTGGGAAAAAATTAATTGCTCTTCTAATTTGGCAGCCAGAGCCTCAAAAGAAGGTTTATAGTGCTGATACATTATCTAGTAATGACACAACATTGTTTGTTTTATTGTTTTTTATCACATTTTTTTTTTAATTAGTGTAATTGTAAGAGAATTTGGTATTTTGTTAAAAACCCCAAAAATATTCATAACTTTTAGGGCAATTTAAATATGGCCATGCTGTAGAATTTTTTTTTTTGCTGGAATTGACCTCCTCTATCTCCCTATTGCGTTTGATCCACGACTTTTTGACCACCCTGTATATAATATTTTTTCTACCCTACTAGTAATTCTTTTTTTTTTTAGATTGCTTTTTATTTCTGTTATTTAATCTAATATGCAGATGCACTGTTTCGTTGTCAGGTCGTGACACCAGGGCTCTGCCTGAAAATCAGCGCTGCAGTAGTCAAATACTGCAGCATCTTGCTGAGGCAGAGCCCTTTTAGCTCACAGACACAACAATAGTTTAATAGTATTTTCTAGTTTTAAGTTTAATTAATATTTAAGTTTAATTGTATTTTTATTTTTATTCCTGTTTTTTTTTGTGATTCTGTAATTGAGCTAAATAAACTTTTAATTATTTATTTATTTATTTATTATATCCCGGGGACGGACATAGGCTACTTTTTATTCCGAATAAACATAGAGTTCCTACGGGATTCCCTAAAACCCATCCGCTTAACCGATTTCTATGAAATTAGGTACCGAGGTAGCTTGCGTCCCTGTAATTGACATAGGCAAGTTTTTATCCCCTTTTTATCCCAGAAAATCAAACAGTTCCCATGGGATCTTTAAAAACCTTAATCCACGCGGACGAAGTCGCGGGCATCCTCTAGTAGCTTTATAGAAATATCAGTACAAAGTGTATTATTTACTTACATGGGTACCACCGCTGGAGGTGTCTGTGCCATCGCAAATACTTGGGCGGGTGCAGGTACCTGTGCCATCGCAAACACTTGGGCGGGTGGAGGTGTGGCTGCAAGAGAATGAATTTTTTTTCACATTTTTTGTAAAAATAAGCAATATTCTTTGAGTAATAATATTAAAGAGGAATATTATATTAAAATATGTATAAAGACTTGGCCAAAATGTGGACATAATAAATGATATTATTAAAGTTGCCACTTGAAAATAATATTGACTATGGACAAACACGATTTGCTCAAAACTCTGAATAATTATGGAATTATTAAACAGTAAAAATCGAATCACGACAGTAGATTGGAGGCCACTTATTGGAATTCGGGAAATAGCCAAATTCAATTTTCTTATTGTTTTTTTTTTTTTTCTTTCTCAGCAACTGCACCAGACATAGACGTCATCCAGGGACGGAGGCGTGCGCAGGATAAAAGATATTAAACGCTACACAATAGATCTACAAATTAAATGTAGTAGTTTTAAGTTTCACTTCAAACGTGTGTTTAATGTATCTGCTATAAAATGATTGGTTTTAATGCAATTATATACTTTTTTGTCGTAGCTAGTTAATAGTCATGCAACTAATAAAGTCGAAAAGTTATCGCAGGTAACACCTTTCACTCAAATGTAATTTACATTCGTGCGAACGCACTCGTTTGGAGCGGGCGCTTTCTCAATAATTGATAAAAGTTTTTTGTTTACCCTCACCAAAATAATCAAATGGGAATATGAGTGAATTTAGTAAGGAAATGGAGTGCGAACGTTATATTTCGTGTGAAAATGAATTTGACGAAAGTGTACGATGCGAAAAAAGGCAACGGGAAAAAAGTTTGCGTGACAAACTGCGTGATACTCGCGCCGCTACTATTGACGAAGAAGGATTTACAATGGTAGCGCGGCGGCGTACCAAACGTCTCGTTGTACGCAAGTCGGGAAGCAGTGATTTGAATGATGACATCGATATGATGTGACAAACAGAAGAAAATGAGAAGATTGAGGTGAGGGTTACGTCAAAGGAAATTTTGCCTAAACAAATGGCACTAGCGAAACTATTACGATCAGAAAATATACTAAGCATATTGAGTATTAAATATAAAAGTCCTTTTAAAGTTTTGACAGAGTTTGGTGACAAAGAAAATGCTCATAAGCTACTAAGCAATAAAAGGTTTGCGGAAGCAGATTATAGATGTCAGTTAATGATAATGAGTGGTTGCAAATGATATTCGGTGTAGTACGAAATATTGATTTGGATGTTCAAGAGGAAAAAATGCTGGCGAGTTTCGAAAGTGAATTCGAAATTTTATCTACTAAGAGATTAAGGAGATGTTTAGATAATGGTGACTGGATTGAGAGTGAATCAGTGAGGGTGTGTTTTAGGAGTCCTACCTTACCCTCGTATATACTTATATACGGGTGCAGGTTTAAGGTGGAACCATTCACATTTCCTGTCACGCAGTGCTCTTCCTGCTGGCGCTATGGCCACACAAAGAAATTTTGTCCAAGGAAGAAGGATTTTTGCCCAAAATGTGGAGAACAACACTCAAATTGTGAGACCAAGATATATTCTTGCATTAACTGCAATGGGAATTATATGGCACTTGAAAGAATGTCCTGTCCAGTATTTCTCAAAGAAAAGGAGATCAGGAAGATTATGTGTGAAGAAAACTGTAAATATCGACAGGCTTTGCTTATATATTATGATAAAAAGAAATTAAGTGATAGACGTCAGCGTTATATATAATACTAGTGTTTCGCTCGGTGCGCGAGCTGCTAAAGCAGCTCGCGTGACGTGGTTAGGTTTCACTATATTGTATTAAATCGAATTTATTTATTAAGATACAAAATTCACCCCAAAAACACCATAAAAGGACACCCATATCGATTTTTTTCTTAAAAAATGCATGTCCGCCATCTTGGATTTCAAAATAAATGTCGTTATCATAATCAGCACCCTGGAAAACCCTGAAAACGACATCCATATCATTTTTTGTAAAAACGGGGTAGTTGAGGTTAATAAAGTAGGGTGCGTGGGTGCGCGGACCACTAAAGTGGTCCGCGAGCATGCAGAGTTTGTTCCACCGAGTAGACCTTCGGACCCTGATCATCTTTTGCCAAGAAACCACTCTTCCATCTTTTGTAGCCTCCGAGATAGACACTGACGAAATTTGTACGGCGGCCATCTTGTTTTTCCAAAATTTTCCACTTTTTCTATTAATCGTTTACTACATTCTTCAAAGATTGCAAGTTTCAACGAAATCGGTTGGAAAACAAAAGAGTTGCAAAAATCACGTCGGCCGCCATCTTGTTTTTCTGAAATATCATAATTTTTCCCTACTCATATCGTTCACCCGAACATATCTCCCAAACATCATCGTATCGTTTATTGTTTCTTTCTAGGAGAATAAAACATAAAATATTCGCCATCCAAAATGTATGGAAAAATAAATTCCGCCATTTTGAATTTTTTTTCTATTCATCGAGTAGACCTTCGGACCCTGATCATCTCTTGCCGAGAAACCACACTTCCATCTTTTATACCCTCCGAGCTGGACACCGGCGAAATTTGTATGTCGGCCATCTTGTTTTTCCAAAATTTTCCACTTTTTCTATTAATCGTTTACTACATTCTTCAAAGATTGCGAGTTTCAACGAAATCGGTTGGAAAACAAAAAAAGTTGCAAAAATCACGTCGGCCGCCATCTTGTTTTTCTAAAATATCATAATTCTGTGGTCGGAAGGAAAAGGGGCACAAGTCGCATTTTTCACTAAAATTACAAAAACTCACTAATGAAATATATTATTTCAAGCTTCAAGGGAAAGAGGCATATTTTACGAAAACTTTATTTATTCCAGAATAAAAACTAAACAAAAATTGGGCACAAGTCGATTATCGTTTGTCTTAACCACTTCTTAACAAAGAATAATAATAATAATAATAATAATTTATTTATTTAGGAACAAATTTTTACAAATTTTACAAAACAGGTGTGTACATAAACTTGATCAGTTTTTCCGCACACCTGTTATAGGTGTCGTCGACAATGTGTAGTGCACGTAACAATAATTTAATCTAGTATAACAATTTCTACTGGTACTTACTACTAAACTTATAAACTAACAACATTAGGCTAAATATGGGTTATCATTAAGAATTATGAATATATGTAGGTAGATAAAAAAAAAGTTGGTAGGTAGGATGGTGCAAATAGCGTAAGACGTGGTAAAACCAGTTGACGCTCACTCACACTATTTCATGTAATATGATATCTTACTAACACTACTTCGTGTGTGATTTATAACTTTGGTACAGGATGATTTTGTTTTGTGTAAGTGCAATGTTTAGGTCAAGTAATTCAACTATCAATTATGATGCTAAATATTGCTTGATATTAGTATATGTTAGTGGTAAGTTAAGTTGTTAGTATTATTATTTGCAAGTTATAAGTATTATAAGTAAGTTTAGTTGTTAGTATTATTAGTGAATTAAGATATTAATATTATTAGTAAGTGTTAGTTATAGTAGCAAGTAGATATTTATTTCTAAATTCAATATTTCGATAATTATGGCACGTTATTTACAAAATTAAATAGGTACAATAATTAAACTGCCTAATATACAGTTTAATTATTATACTTCGAAATTATAATTTGTTGGTAGTATTCCTTTAATTTAACTTTTATATTTTTTTGATTTATTACGTCGGTTAATGACTTAGGGAGCTGATTAATTAAGTTAGGTATGACGTAATTCAATCTTCTTTTTCCATATAAGTTGTTATATTTAGGTAAGAGGAGTTTAGGGTTGTCAATTCTTCGAGCTGAATATGGGGTCTGCACTTTCCTTAAGTTTTCATTAAAATATTGTTCAAGTAATAATGTCAGTTCTGTTTTTTCATGTACTGGTATTATTTTGCAGAAAGCAAATAGTTTACGGTAATCATCTTTATGAGCTAATTTGATTTTATTTGGAACTATTTGCTTTAGGATGCGTATTTGAAGTGCAAATATTTTATCCAGGTGAGTTTTGTATGTTCTCCCGTAGCTTGACAACCCATATGATATAACTGATTCAGCCAAAGATATGTACAGTAATAAGAGAGTTTTGTATGGTATTTTAGATTTTATTAGCGAAAATTTAGCTAAAATCCCTCTAAGCCTGTCACATACATGGTTTACGTGGTCTGTCCAGTTAAGTCGACTGTCGATGACAAGCCCAAGATAGGTGTGCTTGTCAACTACGTCGATTGCATCACAGGTACAAGGTGTCAGATTCTTAGCGGTATTCACATGAAGGCAATGGTGATTATGCGCTATTAGTTTAGGCTTGTACGAGCTTCTATTGTGGCTGGTGCTAATGTATATCAGTTTAGTTTTGCTGGCACTGAGCACCAGCCCAGCGTCGTGAGACCATTTTGCCAGCGAGTCGAAATCAGCTTGAAGTTGCGTGAGCGCCTCTTCTATATTGTCGGCCGCGGCAACTAAACAAGTGTCGTCTGCAAATTGGTAGATCTCACACTTCTTTATGGTGTTGGACAGACTATTTACGTAAGTAAGGTAGTGCAAAGGTCCAAGTACAGATCCTTGTGCCGTTCCTTCCGTTACCTGTACTGGAAGACTATCCTCGTCACCAACTCTTACCCTGTAAGATCTTTCTTGCAGGTAGTTTTCACACCATGTGAGTAGCTTACCTCTAATTCCGCTGTCTTCTAAGGTTTGCAATAGTTTATTATGTCTTAATGTATCGAAAGCCTTGCTGTAGTCAATGAATACGGCCAGAATATGCTTTTTATTGTCAATATGTTTGTATATACTATCTGTGAATGCTGAAAGCAGTTGAGTAGTGTTCTTACGTGGTTGGAATCCATATTGATTGTTTGTTAGTTGTACCGGGTGTTAGAAAAGTTAATAAGAATTAAAAAAATGGAAGATTGATTAGCACACGGTAAAGTTTAATAATACTAATTAAGTTTAGAAATGGTACAGAAACTACCGCGGCTTAGCTAGTCGGTGGCACACAAATTTGTAGGGTCGTGGTATAGGTCGATTTCGGCAAATTCCTTAGGGAGTGTGAGACCGTACTCCCCTGTGACGATGGCCTCTTAGGTGGTGTGAGGCGCGGAGTATTGGTCAGCGAGTCTTGGCCGTGGGATCCCGACGGTGCTGACGTGGATGGGCGTGCTGAAGGTTTTAACCACAAACGTGGCTTTAAAGTCCAAACTCTGCTCCTGAAATTGATAACCAAGGTGGGTTATCAACTGGTGTATCAATCTCCGTTTTGGAATCGAACCCGGGCCTCGTCGAACACAAGGTAGGTACTTCGACGTGGTAGAATTGCCGGTGTTAAGAAACCAGAACGGAGTTTACAATTAAGTAGGCTAAATAAATGGCAGAAGGCCCAAAATATTAAAAGAACGAAATTGTTAACAAAAAAATATAAAAATGAGGGTCGGCTGAGAATTTTAAATGATGATGCAATCTACGTGAAAAATTCTAATGAATAAACTACGAAATAGTTAATGCAAAGGGTAAAATTAACTACTAAGGTTATGATTATTACAATAAACTAACAAAATAATCGAAATTTGAAAAATTACTAAGTATGAAACATGGCGGAAAAATGACAACGCAATAACTACGATTTACATTGTTTTAAGTACCATCCAAAACTTACCCTTTAACGGGAGCAAAATTACACAGCAGAAATTATTTTAGATAAAAAAACATTTGAAAAAAAACACGTATTCCAGATATTTATTCAGGATGAAAAAAATATATCCAGGAGTGGCGGCGAACCGAAAATCTCCTGTCAAACAAGCTGACTTCAGCCGTCAAAAGTCGGCTGACATTAGAAAACAGGACGCCATTAAAATATGCGTTCGGTAATTGCAACACTTAACTTTATATACTATTGCATACAATTATAAATTATACTTAGTTATATCAAAAAATATGATTTTTAATAATAAATAGATAAAATAATAATATAAATACAATATAACATGTAACGCTTCGTTACATTGTATGTCATTGCTATCATAAAAATTGTGTATTTGATTACTTATGTATTTTTCGACTATTTTGTCAACCGTAGGTAATATCGTTATCGGTCTATAATTATCACAATCCAACCTACTACCTTTTTTATGTATTGGTCTTACAATGCCAGTTTTTAGTTCAGTGGGATACTTACCTGTAATTACGCTTGCATTTATCAGGTTCGATAGGATTGCTTTAATTTTTTCACTTAGCATCTTTATGTCAATAGCTCTTATCCGATCTACTCCTGGTGCTTTATTACTGTTTAGAGATTTAATTATTTTTTCTACAGATTTGGGATCTGCAGGCTTAAAGCGCATGGTGACATTTGCTGAAGAGCTATATGTTGAATTATCGAGCAATGGTTCGGAGCATTTAGGAATTATCCGTTTGACGCTATTGTTAAACGTATCCGCAAAATTGTTTGCAATGTCTTTGCAATGACCACCAAAGGTACTTTGCAGTACTTCGTCTATTGAAGACTTCATTTTGCCAGTTAGCCTATTCAATATACTCCATAGATTTTTAGGGTTATTTTTGTTTGCGATGATGTCCGACTTTGTGGTTTTATTTTTAGTTTTTTTAATTAACATATTCGCGTAGTTTCGGGCTTTATTGTATTTTTGTTTTGCGATTAGATCATTTGTGTTTTTTATCCATTTTATGAACAAATCATCCCTATACTCACATGCTTGAATAATTTTTTTATTGATCCATACGTTTTGACTTCGTACGTTGTTAGGTTTTATTTTTATTTTATATTCAGATTTTTTGTAGCATTCCGTAAGTCTAGTCTTTAGGTAATTATATATAGATATTGGACACGTCATGTTATTTGTAGACCCCCATTCTATCTGTTCTAATGATGAGAATAATTTTTGGTTGTTAAGACAAGTTCTATATTTCGGAACATCCTGTGCTCGAGCGCCGAGGCAAGCGAGTATCACCGCCCGGTGGTCAGCCAGTGTCGTACCGATCGCCGCCGTATACAGGTCTTGTGTGCGGGATCGAGCATAAATGTGATCTATACACGATTTGCTTATTTTGCCATTACATAATTCAATCCTAGTATGTGCAGTGATCCCACACATAAGGCCTAGGCTGTGCAGCATGTTACTGTATTTATGTTTTATAGGGTTGTCTAGTCTCAGATTTATGTTAATATCTCCTAGAAAGTAAAAATCTGTGGTTTTTGCGAATTTATCAATAGTGGTAAAGAGTTCGTCGATAAATAGATTTTTACTTGTATTAGGAGGACGGTAAGTAGCACAAATGTTCGCAGTGTAGTTAGAAGGGGTGGTTATTGTAAATAATATATTTTCGAAGTAGTTTGTTCTAATATTTTTTATGCTACATTTGTTTTTATTACGTACATAAACGATAATGCCACCGCCCCTTCTTGACTTTCTTAGAGCTGTGAACATTTGATAGCCATTTATATGATAAAGGCAACTAATTTTATCAGATATATTAGCTTCGGTGAGGATAACTACGTCAATACATTTATTTGAAGTAAGTATACACTGTTCAAGCGTGGCGAAGTTTTTTATAAGAGATCTAATGTTGAAATGTACACACAATAGGTTTATGTTTGTATTAGAGATGTTATTTAAAAAGTCATTAATATTCATACAGTCCGATAATTCGTAGATTTCGTCTAGTGAACTGTCCATATTAAAACGCAGGTATAACTTTTTTTTTTAATGAAATAATATGACTAACAGATAATGCCTATGATTTGTTCTTTATGAGGGCGTTTACATCCGCCATTGTTCGTAAAATATAGGTTTTTGAACCGTCGTCTTTGCGTGCCTTTACGAATCCTTTTTTAAACCATACGTACTTGAATTTCTGGTTAATCTTTAGTTCTTGCTTAGCCTTCCACAGTAAAGTCTTGTTGGTTTTCGTCATTGCTTCACTAATGTAAACTATATCCTTATTATTTTTCTCGGAGGGGCAAAGGTCCACTACCATAGTTTTGATGCTTTTAGCAGCCGTAATCCATTGTTCTTGAGTACATTCGTCTTGTAATTCCACTCTAATGTTCGGCGGTTGTTCTTTCTTCCCTTGGAGTCTTCGTGAGCTTTTTATACCTCCAGTGGGTAGTTGGAGTTTCAGGGCCACCTTTTCCAATATTTTACTGTCCGCTTCTATGCTCTGGTATGGTACATTTGCAATCTCCACTGAATTTGTAAGCTTTTCTTGCTCGATTTCTTGTAACCTTTGCTCGAGGGCTCCAACACGAGTTTCTAGGTTATTATTTTTATTGGTTAGCTCCACATTTTTCCTTTCGAGTACTTTAATGGTTTGTTTAAATGCGTCCATACACTCCACGACTTCGTCTAGCTTTCCACTATGAAACTGCAATGCCTCATTAAGTTCACGCATTTCGCTTTTAATCGCCTTTTCAACTTCCTTGGAGATGTTGCTCAACAGCTTCTTTGCGTCAATTTGGACAGGTGTGTTGTCGTCTTCGTCGTCTTCTTCCGGCATAATGATTGATGAATTGCGTCTTGGTGACTCCCGCTGGCATTCAAGGCAAGTCCACTCTAAGCTGGTGGCCGCTTTGAGGGCGGCGATTTGCTTACCAGTCAGACCACTGCATCTGGTGTTAAGATGCACAACTCTGTCACACTTACTGCATTCTAATCCCGGTAGTGATTTTGTAATCGTTCTTTTACACACATCACACTTAGACTGCATTGCAGGTGGGTACTAAGTAGGTACTATTGGAATTATGTATGTGATCGCTTAACGTGCGTGTGTTACGTGCGACCGTTAGTCGACGACTAATAGGGGCACAACTTAAATCATTCCTACTTGTAACAAGGTTTCGCAAAATTTTTGGTTTGGAATATGGCATCATGTCTACTTAGTTCTCAAATCGTTGCGTTTCAGAACAAAAAAAGCTCATGATAAATGACCGAAGTTGCACTGTTTAATTGTTTTGGTGTTTTTTTGGGCCAATTATTACTATCGAACCGTTAGGTCACCGATCCCATTACAGGACAACACTGTTTGCTAGGCACCTGGACCTTTGCGCAAGATTCCACCACCATTGTTTCATTTAAGTCAGTTATGGATTCTTTTGTACCACTTCGGAAGTACCTAAGTAGGTAATAAGTTTTCTAATTTATTATTACTTAGTTAACGGTTTAGTTATAACTTATTTGTTATTTTTTTATTGTCAAAACGTGTCCGTAGTCCTACGCCCTACTCCTATAATTTTGTTGTATAATTTGTATACTACCGGTAAATTCAGAACTATATTTCTTATTCTAGATTCATCTTACTCACAACGAAAGAAAGAGGAAGACTAACAATATAAGGTCCATTATAAAACTTAAAAGAAACAGAGGATACATTATATAAACCAAAAAGGAAGAATAGTTAGTGCGAGTAAAGTAAAACACATATCTATGAGTAAAACATTAATCAGATTGCAGGAAGAAATCTGCTTATAAAATTTACCTTTGAGCAGCAAAGTCAGATATTTCAAGAGTACTGAAATCATAGTGATTTCAATAAGAGAGTTTTATATTTAGCACAACTGATTTCACATGGTCCTAAAAAGATTTAGGTCCGTTTAACGATCAGTGGACAAAATTTATTTTTGGAAGAAATGTCAATTACATTAACCAATTGACCATGTATTTCGGGATTAGATTGTCTGGAGTTTAGAAGTCTTAGTTGAAATAAGAATCTTTCAAACAGACATTTTGTGAGACAGACAAATTTATGCGAACAGTTATTAAAAATCCTTCTTCCAAAAAAAAAAAAAAAAAAAATCCGGCATCATTACAAGTAATGACAAAACTAGATCTTACAACTCCACCTTCTAAAATTTCGGAAGAAAAGAATAAATAATTCTTGACCACATAATCTACTTACTTTATGACTTACCTAACTTATAGATCTCATTATTCACGACGACACACAGGCAAAGCCTATCTTCTATTAGGCTTGAACTTAACAATTTATGTGGGTACGAAATGTATAAAGAAGACATATCCAGTTTCCAGATTACACTTTGGCAAAATATTTAAGAGCACTGGTCTTAAATTCAAAAGCCAGTTCTAGACACGTGTAATACCTATGAAGCGATACATATGATAATTAAATTAGTAGAGCCCATTGAAAAAGAGACACCAACTTGACAGTCATCAAATAAAAGCAGATTTTGCTAATCTAGAAAATTGAAGAAACAAAGAACCCTTCAGCAAATAAAGGTTTACCTTTGGTTTGCAGCAATTCTTGTTAACATCACTTTTAAAAATAATTTACAGACAACCAAAAATTAAATGTACCTAATATAAATCTAAATCTAATATAATATAATATTTAATATAATATAATATCAAAATCACATTTACATAAACATAGAATCATCTAAAAATCTGTGTTAATAACACAAATACTTCCAATTATTGAGATTTGAACCAGCTACATCCGGTGATCTAAGATTATAAGTATTTTTATCAAATTAATGAATAGTATAACAAACAAATTATCTTAATTTGTTCGTTTTTATTAATAACTGCTTACTAAAAAATGGCCTAAGTTAGTATGACGTAAGGTTGGCAGCCGAAGTTGGGTTTAGAAAAGAGGCACAAGTCACATTAATTTAAAATATATAATAATAAATTAAAAAAAATTGGATTATTTATTATATGAGCTCATTTACAAAAGAAAACTATAAATTAAATCACAATATAATGTATATTTCAAACGGTATCTTGATTTTAAGAAACGCTGTCTCGACTAATTTCTTTCTTTGGTCCGTACTGGCGAAACGAGCTGTAGCCGCGTATCTGACTTGTGCCCCTTTTCCTTACGACCACAGAATTTTTCCCTACTCATATCGTGTACTTAAACATATCTCCCTAACATCATTGTATCGTTTTCTGTCTCTTTCTAGGAGAATGAGACATCCAATACTCACCATACATTTTCTATGGGAAAAAAAATTCCGCCATTTTGAATTTTTTTTCTATTCATCGAGTAGACCTTCGGACCCTGATAATCTTTTGCCAAAAACCACTCTTCCATCTTTTATAGCCTCCGAGATAGACACCGACGAAATTTGTACGGCGGCCATCTTGTTTTTCCAAAATTTTCCACTTTTTCTATTAATTGTTTACTACATTCTTCAAAGATTGTGAGTTTCAACGAAATCGGTTGGAAAACAAAAGAGTTGCGAAAATCATATAGGCCGCCATCTTGTTTTTCTGAAATGTCATAATTTTCCCCTACTCATATTGCGCATCCGAACATATCTCCCATACATCAATGTATTGTTTTGCGTCTCTTTCTAGGAAAATGAGACATTCATAATCGCCATACAAAATGTATGGAAAAATAAATTCCGCCATTTTGAATTTTTTTTCTATTCATCGAGTAGACCTTCGGATCCTGATTCTCTTTTTCCAAGAAACCACACCTCCATCTTTTATACCCTCCGAGCTGGACGCCGGCGAAATTTGTATGGCGGCCATCTTTTCTTCGCCATTTTGAATTTTTTTTCAGCTTTTTGGCAATTGGATGACGTCATGAATGACATTTGCTCGAGCACCCTCCACCTATCTTCAATACCTTAAGCGGGCCCTCCATCCGTCTCCGAAACCCTCAATCATCAGCTCTCTCCATAATTTTGGCTTACTAACTTTTTGTTTTCTATACGACACTATCAGTGAAAAAAAAATTTTTCATACAAAATTTTACAGGAGTTTTCTAGTTGAAAATCTCGAAAATCTCCCCAAATGTGGCAACACCGGTTGCATATCTCCATACTGCCAGCCGAGATACACAATCGATTCATACATATTGACTTTCCAAAATGTTGCCAACTGCCTCAAAAACGTGTTCAAACTTTCGAAAAATTAAAAAAAATACAAAATGGCCGCCAACTCGTTTTACAGAAATAAATTACATCGTTGTACAACTTTTCCAATAACTACAGGATATACCGCTCCCGATGACGTTGCAATCTCTCCTCTCGCTCGCACCCACGTGAAACGATCGCCCCTGAAAAAACACCACGTCGAAAATCACTTTTTCTTTGATAAATTCCAGTGTTGCCAGTCTCCGGCGACAACAATACCCAAATGTCATTTGTACGAGCAAAACACGTAATCGCTCATACTCGGATTTTGCTAAAAGTGCGTATTTCGATTTTTTACAATTTCCCGAAAATCTTGAAATTTCCCTAAAAGTGGGGTAATTTTTGTCCTCCAATCTATACCCCGAGTCTATACGTACAATCGCTTCATAAAAACCGAATCGCTCCGATGTTGCCAACTTTGAGATATTTAACTTTTAAAATTGCGTTTTTTCGTACCTCGAACGAAACGGCCTCCATGACATCTTGAATTTTTAAAAACCACTCCCGTTCTGTCAAAATACAAGATAATCGTGGGCGAAACCAGAAAAACTAATTATCCTCGATTACCCCGTTTCGGATCTGTGGCGCCGCGGTTCGGGGTCGAAAAATCAAAATTTTGAAAACGCTACGGCTCGGCCGCCATCTTGTTTTTCCAATTTTTTCCACATTTTTTGTTAACCATTTACTACATTCTTTAATAGTTGCGAGTTTGAACGGAATCCCTTAAAAAACAAAGGAGCTGCAAAAATCACGTCGGCCGCCATCTTGTTTTTCCGAAATGTCATAATTTTTCCCCAGTCGACTCCCCCACCCGAACACATCTCCCCTACATCATTATATCATTTTCCTTCTCTTTCTAGGAGAACAATTATGTCAATGAGTCAGTCAGTGGTAATCGAGTGGTCAAAAAGTCGCGGATCAAACGAAATAGGGAGATAGAGGAGGTCATTTCCAGCAAAAAAGTTTTCTACAGCATGGCCATATTTAAATTGCCCTAAGAGTTATGAATATTTTTGGGTTTTTTAACAAAATACCAGATTCTCTTACAATTAGACTAATTAAAAAAAAAATGAGATAAAAAACAATAAAACAAACGATGTTTTGTCATTACTAGATAATGTATCAGCACTACAAACCTTCTATTGAGGCTCTGGCTATCAAATTACAAGAGCAATTAATTTTTTTCCAAAACTTTTAAAGCGTTACCAAAAATTAAGTGTCACTTTAAAAGCGCACTGTGAAAAAAAAATGTACTACGGAAAAATGACCCTGTATCAGAAAAACTTGCTGATTTAATGCCAATTTAAATGAGGTATAACACATTACTCTTTGTTTCGTAATTCTGGTATTATAATCGTTTTTTCATATCAAGGTGCAAATTTCAGTAGATTAGTTTAATTCAAAATAATTTTGAATATTATCATGCTGCTAGTTAAACTGCTAGTTTTTTGTACGTTGGAATGCTAGAAACATCACTGTGCTTGTCACACTTAAAATTTGTGAAAAGAACAGAAACTCTTCACTACCACCACGTGCCAGAACTACCCAGAACGACCGTCTTACAAGTAGTTCATCTTTTCTAGAAAACAAAAGGATAAAGAAACTATGCCTCTCGTTCACACTAATCATCCTTTCTATTTGCATTGTTGGAATAAGGAAGGATGTGAAAGAGAGGCATAGTTTTTTTATCCTTTTGTTTCCTAGAAAAGAGGGCGTTCTGGGTAGTTCTGGCACGTGGTGGTAGTGAAGAGTTTCTGTTCTTTTAACAAATTTTAAGTGTGACAAGCACAGTGATGTTTCTAGCATTCCAACGTACAAAAAACTAGCAGTTTAACTAGCAGCATGATAATCTTCAAAATTATTTTGAATTAAACTAATCTACTGAAATTTGCATCTTGACATGAAAAAACGATTATAATACTAGAATTACGAAACAAAAAGTAATGTGTTATAACTCATTTAAATTGGCATTAAATCAGCAAGTTTTTCTGATACAGGGTCACTTTTCCGTAGTACATTTTTTTTTCACAGTGCGCTTTTAAAGTGACACTTAATTTTTGGTAACGCTTTAAAAGTTTTGGAAAAAAATTAATTGCTCTTGTAATTTGATAGCCAGAGCCTCAATAGAAGGTTTGTAGTGCTGATACATTATCTAGTAATGACACAACATCGTTTGTTTTATTGTTTTTTATCTCATTTTTTTTTTAATTAGTCTAATTGTAAGAAAATTTGGTATTTTGTTAAAAAACACTAAAATATTCATAACTCTTAGGGCAATTTAAATATGGCCATGCTGTAGAAAACTTTTTTGCTGAAAATGACCTCCTCTATCTCCCTATTGCGTTTGATCCACGACTTTTTGACCACCCTGTATATAGTATAATAAACTAGTGTTTCGCTCGGTGCGCGAGCTGCTAAAGCAGCTCGCGTGACGTGGTTCGGTTGAATTTATTTATTAAGATGCACAATTCACCCCGAAAAACCCGTAAAACGACACCCATATCGATTTTTTCTTAAAAAATGCATGTCTGCCATCTTGGATTTCAAAATAAATGTCGTTATCAAAATATTTAGGAAAGACCGAATTTATGGTTATGGTGGTGTAGCGATAATAGTGCATAAGAGTGTAAAAGCTAGACTTTGTAATATAGATATTAGTAATGTAGGAATAGAAATAGTATATATTAAGGTTCTTAACTGTAATAATTTAAAAAACATTGTCTCTGTATATTGTCCATCATCTGTTCGCACTACACAGGCTGATTGGGATGGAATTTTCTCAAAATTCGGGGAAAGTAGCATAATTGCCGGTGATTTTAATGGTCACCACACTGATTGGGCGAATAAATGTGATGTTAGAGGGAACCAGTTACAGGATGCTTGTCTTGACTCTGGTTTGGTTACAATTAATGATGGTGAAGCTACGAGGATTAAATTAAATCAGAATAATTTGCAAGAAACTTCTCCAGATGTCACATTTGTCTCTTCGGATATAGCGATTAGCATTAGATGGCAGGTAACTAAAGAAAATTTAGGTAGTGACCATTTAGTAATTAAATTTACTATCAATTTTATGAAAAAGGTACAATTGGTTGAAAAGCGTAATTTTAAAAAGGCTAACTGGGATTCTTACCAGGAAACACTTCAAGAATCATTTCACTCTCCTATGAACATTCAAAATATACAACAGAGTTATGATTCCTTTATAGACAGAATAAATGATGCTGCTAATAAACATTTACCTAAGATTAAAATTTGCACTAGTCCAAAGTCAAAATTTAAACCCCAGTCTTATTGGTGTGATCCTATATCGGAGGCTGTCGCTAAGCGTAGGTTAGATTTGAAGAATTTTCGTCGCAATCCAACACCCGGTAATCTTAACAAATTAGAGGAAAAAATTCAAGAGACTAAAAGGGTCGTATGTCGTTATAAGTCACTTGATTGGCAGAATATGTGTGATAGTATTTGTGAGGAAACGTCCGCGTCTGTTATGTGGGATAAGATGCGATGGGTAAAAGGATGCAAAAAACGGAAAGTGTATGCCTCTGATGTCCAAAAAGTAGAATTATTGTCTAAGCTAGCATCAGATTATGCATTAGCATCGATGCCAGAATTAAAATCTAGGAACACTATTTTAGAATCAGCTTTTACTTTACAAGAGTTGATAGCGTGTTTAAAAAAGAAAGACACGGCACCTGGAGAAGATGCAGTAACATATTCGATGATTTATAACTTACCTTTAAACGCGAAATTAGAGTTACTCAACCTTTATAATGCCATTATTGTTGGTGGCCAAATACCGAATCAGTGGCGAGAGGTGACGATTGTGCCAATTCCAAAACCAGGTATTAATGGTTCTGTCTCTAATAATTTAAGACCTATTGCACGTATTTCATGCATTTGTAAGATATTTCATTCTATGTTAACGAAACGCATCGAGTGGTTTGTTGAAAAATATCAATTATTATCTCAAAGCACCTCTGGCTTTAGAAGAGGTCGATCTTGTTTAGACTGTATTACTCGTGTAACTTCATGTGTTCAAGAAGGATTTTCTAAAAACGTGCCTACATTAGCTTTATTTTTAGATATAGAAGGAGCATATAATAATGTTGTTGTAAGCGAAGCTGTCAAAGCACTTGATGAAATCGGTGTAGGTTCGCAAATATGCAGATATTTATGTTACTTAAGTGAAAGGTATTTAAGAATTGTAGCTGATAATAAGGGAGGTTCAAATATAGTGAGATGGACTAGTATGGGCTTAGCTCAAGGTGACCCAATTTCTCCACTAATATTTAATATAGTAAGATAAGATAAGATAAGATAAGATAATTTATTTGCGAGAAAGTTGGTACAATAAGATGGAAATTTATGAGTAACGCGAGGAATTACACAAAATATTATTCCAGATGTAGCTATTAGTCAATATGCAGATGATTTTGTGTTCTACATAAAAGGGACTAATTGGCAAGAACTAATTTTCAAAATGCAATGTACCGTTAATATCGTGGTGGAAAAGTTAAGGCTAATTGGCTTGGAACTCTCTCCTAGTAAATTATTTTGCCTATTGCTATTGTTAGTTTTTTTTTTATAGATTTAATTTACTTATAACAATTATGTATGTTTGTCACTAGCAATAAGTAAGCAATAAAGCCTATTTATTATTATTATTATTATTAAAACTAAAATATGTTTATTTACAAGACAGCGGAAAACAGAGCAATTTAATATTAAAATTCACGGTTAAATTGTACAAATTGTAAATAATATAAGATATTTGGGTATCTGGTTAGACAAATCTTTAAGGTGGACGAGACACTTAAATGAGATTAGTGAAAGAGCAACTAAATATCTAAATATTCTAAAAATATTAGCTGGATCAGGTTGGGGGGGCGGGTATAGTTTAGATAAACTTAGTAATGTAGGTGAATCAAGATATTGGCTCAGTAAAAAGAAACCTTTGTTTGCTGTCACATATGGTGAGACCAAAACAGAAGCTATTAACTCTTCTAAAGTGATGGAGACGTTTACTTTAAAATCGTGGATCAGTAACATAAAATATGATGATATTATTATTATGTGTTCCGTTTGACGTCCGAAGTCCAATATGAAGTCCAATATGAAGAGAGTACATCGCTCCTTTCACGCCTTTTCGCTAGATCTCGTTGATTTCCATCACGCAACCCGTGCCTCCAACGCCGCCAACAGCCATTCTGTGAACTAACTAACACAAGCCACAACAAGCCAACATATTTCGTCATTGTTGCGTCGTCTTTCGACCACGCAAGTCGTTAGATTTTATATAAAACTTTTGAGATAGAAGTAAAAAGTTTTATGATTATTTAAGTAGAAAATTTTGGTTTTTTACTAAATATTTTTCCGTTACGTAAGTGAATTTGTGCATGCGATTCGTAGATTGAATCGTATATATATTTTTTGATCCCTTTCTCTCATCGAGAAGGAGTGATCTTTAAAAATGGTAGAAATTTCCGTGCCGTCCGAGGCCGACAAAATAGTTCGGCCAGAAAACTCGTCATCGTGTGGTGTGTGAAGTATGAAATGTGTGAGTGGGAAGTGAAAGTTCGTCAAGAACGCCGTAGTGGCTCAGGTCACCGCAGCCGCTCGGAGCGCGGCAGCCGCCGCATCGCTCAAGGCACCGCAGCTGCGTGGGGCGCCGCAATCAATCAGGGCGCCGTAGCAGCTCAGAGCACATTGTGCCTCGTAAAAGTTGAAACTAAGGTTTGAGTTACCTTCCAAAGGGTGAGTCAAATTGAAATATTTTGTGCTAAATTACCAATGCCCGAACCGAATTTACTAAATTCAACTACCTCCTAGGCTTCATATTTTCTTACTGAAACAACTACTAGTGTTTTACGGGTTCCCTTTTTTACGCCCCAGCCTGGGGCCCCCAGGCAAAATATTGGTAATATTTCGTGGTTTCAAAATATGTGACGTAGTGTGCGGCATTGTCAAATAAGTTCAATTCTTCAGATCATAGGGAATCAATAACTTTTAAAGTGTCTAGCACTTTCGTAAGAATTTTAGAACTGCTCTCTTCTTCGAAATACAATTTCATAATTTAACAATAAGAAAAATATAAAAAAACAAAGTGACTTCTCTGATGGAAAGAAAAAGGGGGAGCCATATGAAAATAGTTCATAAAATAAAAATCATGAAAATTACTCTAAAAAGTTGTTTCGGGCGACTGTCTCAAACAATATTAAGACAGGTAGGTATGGGGTATATGGGTTTTACGAACTACGTAACTAAGCCTGAATTATTTTAAATCAATCTCCATTGGTTCCTTCAACTTTAAAAGTTTCTAAAAGAGTATCAAAGTACCGTCTTTTCGCAGCATTACCTTACAAATTCGGGGTTTTGATAAAATCAGGTATCTACTTAAACCAGCCTTGCAAACTACATCGTCTATTTCATCGCTGTTCAAAATACTTGGCTAAGGTTTGGAATACTTTTCCGCGATCTGTATTTCCTGCCGAATTGTAGTTCGGATGTCCTTGGAATAAGAGTGAATGAGTATCTTCTATGTGAACGCGTCCCATCTTGGACCGCATCATCTCCTTCCATCGGGTGTTATTGTGGTCAAGCGTGACGACATTAACTTAGTACCTTACAGAACGCTCACTCTGCAAATACATTTTAATAATATTGGGGTCACTCAGAAAAGCAGGTATTATTTAAATATTTTTATCGAATTATTGGAATGTCCTCCCAAAACCTTCGCATGGAACATTGGTTCAATGAGTGGAGGTTGTCAGAGAGTTTTAATTTAAAAAGACTAATTTAATTAGAGCGGGATTGCTGTCGCAACATCTGGTTGTCCGGTTCTGTTGTATACGTAAGTAAGTAACTACTTAAATATTGTATCCAAGGTAGGTAGATAGAAAACTTTATGAATAAAGCAGTCACTATCGAGCAGCTGGTCGTTTCACTACATGGCGACAGCGCTGCTCTTTTATTTATTATAATTAAAGTGATTCGCGGTAGAATTTGGTTTTGAACTGTTTAAATGTCGGATAGTTAGTTACGTGCAACTAGGATTCGACGAATTTACGATGGAGCACGCACGGCCTCCTGCCGATTTGATATTGGAGGGTGGCCCAACTAGTCGGGCGGACGCGTGGCGTAAATGGTACAAACAGTTTAGTGTGTTTTTGAAGGCCTCGGGAGTACATAAAGAGACAAAAGAGGTACAGGCGAGTCTACTTATAAATCTTATTGGACCGGATGGCTACGATATATATTCGGCCTTCAAATTTTCGAAGGATGAGAATCAGGATGACATTGAAGTTCTTGTTAAAAAATTTAACGAATACTTCGAAACTAAACCTAACACAACGATGGCCAGATTTCGATTCTTCACACGTAATCAAGAAGCCGGGGAGAACGTGGACGCATACGTCACAGCATTACGTATATTAAGTCAGCACTGTGAGTTTGAACACTTGGAAGATGGATTGATAAGAGACCGCATAGTTTGTGGAGTTTCTGATAACACAGTGAGAGATAGACTACTTAGAACGGACGACTTAACCTTGGAAAAAGCTATGAAGATTTGCCACGCCAATGAAATATCGCTCACAGAAGGAAAACAAATTGAAGAAGTCAACTCAGCGGCGAGCGGGACTTGCGTGGATGCGTTGTTCGGTGCGCGCGCACGGGCGATGGCCGGAGGGAGCGACGCGGCCGGCGGCGCGGGCGCGGGCGCGGGCGGACGGCTCGCAGGCTCCAGCTTCGTGCGCGGCGCGCGCTACGCAACGGGTCGCCGGTTCGATTCTCGGTCGAATACAAATAGTGATACAAAGTGTTCGTGTGGTGAATTTCATTCTAATTCCCAGATGTGTCCATCGAAATTAATAAAGTGCTTTTTATGTAATAACCGGGGTCATAAAAAAAACTTCTGTCCATTAAAAGCTACTAGAAAAGTGTTTGAAGTAAATAAGGAATACGATAATGACTTATTTTATGTGTCTACTCTGCAAAACGATATCCGGAATAAAAACAGTAAGTGGTTTGAAAAATTAACACTGTGTAAAAATGGTATGTCAGAATATTTTAAATTAGACTCTGGTTCGGATTTGAATGTATTATCACTTAAGACTTTTAAGAAATTAGGATATACGGTAAATGATTTAAAAACATGTGAATTAAGGGCTCAATCATTTTGTGGAAATTATTTGCCTATCGTAGGCTCACTGGATATGCTGTGGTCGTATAAACAGAATGAATATGTTATTAACTTTGTTATATCCAGAGATGAATGTTCAAAATGTTCTCGGAAAGGATACCTGTGAGAGCATAGGCGTTATTAAGCGTATCTATACAATAAATATAGATTATTATAGTGATTTGTTTCGAGGTGTAGGTAAGTTGCCGGGAAAGTATACGAGTAGAATCGTAATAGATAAAAATGCGTGCCCGTCAGTATGTCCGGTTCGTAAAATACCAATAGGTATAAGAGATAAATTAAAAAGTGAACTAGAAAACATGGAACAGATGGGTATAATAAGAAAAGTGACACATCCGACGCCCTGGGTGAATGCCATTGTACAGTCGACGTCAAAAGTCCATATAGAATAAGTAAACAAGTTGCCTTGCATGCACTCTGTCACGCACACACTTGCACTGTAATATTATACAAGTCATTCAATTTGTAAGCCTGAGTAATATCTAAAAATTTCATATATAAAGCAAAAGAGTTGAATGGCGCAGCGCGGGGGTACCCGGACTGCAAACGCGACGGTTTCTGGTTCGAATCTCGGGTCCGTGTAAGCTTTTTTCTGTTTTTATTTTTTTAAATGATACGTTTAGACTAATAATAGCTTAAGTGGGTAGTTTAAGAAATCGCAGTTACGAAGTTAGATAAAATATGGTCACTGAGTACCGACGGACAAAAGATTTTGACAGTCGTTACTTGCAAAGGCTACAACATTAATTCATGTTGTTTCTTAAGTGTTGAAAACGTTTTATTTTACTTGTCTTCAAGAATAATGCAGGCTAATGTGTATTGTTGATAAAACTGATTTTGAACATTTGCAATGAAACTGATTTCACCGTGAGTATTGTTTTTATTGTTAGATAACGTGTATTAGGTTAAGAAATTGTGTTCATAAACATAGCATTACATAAAGTTTTGTAAGTAAATAATACTCGAATACTCGAATAAGTGATCGAAGGAATATTCATAAAATTTAGACAAGATACTTAGTAGGTTAAAGTGTTGTTTTATTTGGTGTTATATTAATCTCACTGTTTGGTTTTTAGTGCATCACCGAAAAGCGTTGGGGGTGTCGCGCCACGAAGAAGAAGGTAATTTAACATCTAGACCGCGAAGTGGCCACCCACGTCATATTAATGATTCACAGCGGAGATCTATGGTCGAAAAATATGAAGATGTTGTCCCAAACATGGAATCTGGACGGATATCTGTCAATATGTGGGGCTGGATGACTGCCGCTGCACCTGGTGAACTAGTGTCAATTGCAGGGCGCCCCACAGCTGCACATTATGTGGAAGTGTTACGTGACAGCATGTTGCCGACTGTGTGGTGTGTGTATCCAGTTGTTAATATGCCACAACTATCTTTTGTGCATGATAACTGTCCTTTGCATCGAGCACATATAGTGCGTGATTGGCTTAATGAAAACCCAGACATAACTATTATTCCCTGGCCAGCAAGATCACCAGACGGAATATGCGAAACGAGAGGACTGCAGAGGAATTAGAGGCTCACTATATGGAAGTGTGGGAGAATATTAGAAGAACGGATAATATCTGTTTCAATATAGTCGGATCCATGCGGTGGCGCTTGCTTGCTGTTATTGAAAATAGTGGAGGTTATATTAAATACTTAAACAATTTACTTATAAAGTTATATCCATTTTACTTTTTAAGTCTTTAAACATAGAACATAAAGTATTTTCTTTTCTTAACTTATATTATGTTAATAATATATCTTTAACAGACAACAAAAGCAGCGCCGCCGAATGATTACTAGTTTTTGTAAGGTTTAGCTTCAATTTTCTTTTCTTTATGAAAACGATTACTTAAGCTATAACCTTTAAAATAGATTGAAAAAAAATAGCTAATATTATCTATTTATTACTTTTTAGCAAATGTAAAAAGATAACAATGAAAAGATCACAATAAAGTCGATTATCTAGTAAAAAGTGTTTTATTCCTATTTACTCTTTTTATAATATCAATAAACAATAATTATATAAACAAAAAGTCATTTTATTAAAAACTAAAAAAATGCAATAAGAGATTCGAACCTAGATCATTTGGAGCTAATGCATTGTGTGCCGACTATGTTACTACGACACTGAGAGTGAGTATACGCAGAGTTATGAAATAAACAATCACTAAAGTCAATAGATAGGTCGAGTAGGAATAGAAAATTATTTTAAACTTAATGGTTGTTGTCTTAAGGTTGATATTGTAGACATTTTATGGAAGTATTGAACTGAAATCGTTTGAACCTTATGTAGTTTACTTAAGGTTGATAATATTATTGACAGTTAATATTTATTTGTGTGAGTGAGCATGCGAGTGATTCAAAGCATTCCTTGCTGCACGGTTTTAGCCTTTAAGCTATGTATGGACTTTCGACGTCGACCGTACTTCCAGCGAAAAAAGACGGCAGCGTGCGCGTGTGCCTCGACCCGCGGCCGCTCAACCGCGCCATCCGCCGCGCGCACTACCCGCTGCCCACGCTCACCGAGATAGCTACCACGCTGCACGGCGCAAAGTATTTTAGTAAATTAGATGCGCGCTCGGGGTTTTGGATGATCGAACTCGATGACCAGAGTGCTGACCTGTGCACGTTCGGCACTCCGTTTGGTCGTTATCAGTTTTTGCGGCTACCGTACGGCGTGAGCTGTGCTAGTGAGGTGTTCCATGCGAAAATTCGCCAATTTCTTGAGGATTTAGATGGGGTCGAGTCGTTCGTCGACGACATTATAGTACACGGACGTACTATCGAAGAACACGATGCCAGACTGAAATCGTTACTAGACAGGGCGCGTGAGGTAGGTATTAGGTTTAATAGAATAGAATAGAATAGAATAGATTTTTATTCAAATAAACTTTTACAAGTGCTTTTGAATCGTCAAATAATTTACCACTGGTTCGGAATGCCGTTCCTACCGAGAAGAACCAGCAAGAAACTCGGCGGTTGCTCTTTTCAATTGTGCAATTTACAATAATATTCTATACTATACAAGCAATTGCAGACCCGCGCATTGCTGGAGCGAGTCAAATCCATGCTTTTTTATCATTTACATAATCTTCGATTGTGTAATATGCTTTTGCCAGGAGCATACTTTTAATGGATTTTTTAAACTTTGGTAAAGGCAAGTCTAATATTGACTGTGGAATTTTATTATAAAATATTACACTCATTCCCACAAATGACTTTCCCACTTTTCTGAGGCGGAGCGTAGGAGTTGCGAGCTTATTACGATTTCTAGTTGGCCTGTCATGGAAATCACCGATTTTTTTGTAGCTGAGGATGTTTTGTCGTACAAAAATTATATTATTGTAAATGTATTGAGAAGCTACTGTAAGAATACCTATTTCCTTAAATTTCTCTCGTAGGGAATCGCGCGGTTTTAAATTATAAATTGCGCGTATTGCCCTTTTTTGTAAAACGAAAATTTTTCCAATATCTGCCGCTTTACCCCATAGCAAGATTCCGTAAGACATAATACTGTGAAAATAGGCAAAATATACAATTTTTGCAGTTTCCACGTCAGTTATTTGTCGAATCTTTCTAACAGCGTAAGCAGCAGAGCTGAGTTTGCCAGCAAGTGTTGATATATGGGCGTTCCATTGAAGCTTTGCATCTAAAGTTATCCCCAGGAACACGGTGGTCTCCTCTACTTTCAACATATCATTATTTATCATTAATTTTATGTTATTTGTCGTCTTGGTATTGGGCAGTGCGAATTCGACACACTTGGTTTTCTTTGCATTTAAAAGCAAATTGTTAATCGCGACAAATGCGAGTTTTGTGTTCAACAGGTTACGTACTTAGGTCATACGTTTAGTGAGAGGGGTATGCAAATCGATACTAATAAATTACGAGCTATTAGCGACACGCCTAGTCCGAGCAACCGAGGCTCATTAGAGAGATTTCTGGGCATGACAAACTATTTGTCAAAGTTCATTCCCGACTATGCCAATCTTGTGAATCCTCTTAGAGGCTTATTGCGGAAAGGTGCAGAGTGGTGTTGGGATAGTAATCACGAGCGGGCGGTGCAAGCGCTGAAAGGCGCGCTGTGCCGCGCGCCGGTGCTGGCGCTGTACTCGCGCACGCATCCCGTGCTGCTGACGGTGGACGCGAGCGCGCACGCGCTTGGCGCCGCGCCCGTGGCCGCGCTGTTGCAGGCGGGCCGCCCGGTAGAATTCGCTTCGGTTACGCTCACAGAGACCCAGACGAGATACGCGCAAATCGAAAAAGAGATGCTAGCGATAGTATTTGCATTAGAGAGGTTTCACCAGTACGTGTATGGAAGGTCGGACGTCGTGATAGAAACCGAGCACAAGCCACTCGAATCTCTTTTTAAAAAAGCTTTAGATGGAGTTCCTGCGAGATTACAGCGTATGATGTTACGTATTCAGTGTTATGATTTTAATGTGGTTGATAAACCTGGAAAGTACATGTACCTGGCCGATACGTTATCGCGAGCGGCACTGGCGGAACCCATGCACGATAAAGTATCATCGGAAGTCGATGCACAGGCTTGTTTTCTTTTAAACAACTTACCATACAGTGACAACAAATTACAACGCGTTAAGGATGCGACATACGGCAGCTGCTCTGACGACGAGGTTAGCTATCGGTCGGCTAGTGCCTCGCCTAGTGGATTGGATGACGGTCAGGGTCGAACGGCAGCGCGTAAAGCTCGTGAGCAACTAGCATTATTTTTTAATAGAAAATAAGGTTTAGTCTAAGTTTTATTGATTATAATGTTTAGTATAAGTTATATTTTGGTATTATATACGGTGTTCTATTTTGTAATATTTTAGATCTCGTTTAGTTTTATTGTTTCTTAGATTGTTTGTGTTAGGGGAAAGATGTTGTATACGTAAGTAAGTAACTACTTAAATATTGTATCCAAGGTAAGTAGATAGAAAACTTTATGAATGAAGCAGTCACTATCGAGCAGCTGGTCGTTTCACTACAGGTTCGCAGTCCAAATGCCGAAGGGGTGCGATGTCGCTCCGAATCTCAGATGGGAACTGGACTGAAACCTTCAAAACACCCGTATTCGTGCAGGTTCAGTCTTGTTGGCCTCCTAGCAACGGATTGTATGACGTCGAATGAGCCAAATATAGATGTTATCAAACTACCTTCATTGGATTCATTAATAGTTTTATATTATTGTTGACAGTTCAAATCAATTTTTAAAATTAACCTTACAATAAATAATGACTCGTTACAACGCAAATAAAGTGCAATTTGGCTCACGTAGCCCTGCGGCCTAAAGTCTAATTCGCTCTTGTCCTTGATATTTCACTCTCTCTCTCTCTCTCTCTCTCTCTTAAGAGATAAAATTGGTTCAGGTGGAGGCGCCGCCATAGATATGTGTACCAGGTCACGTAACCAAATAAACTGACTGAATGGACTGATACCCAAGAATATTGCAACCGATACATATTCATGCGTTTGGTTTTCTTTACCATTCAAATACCAGTTTCTAAACGGACGACTCTATGCTCAAAAGTCTGGCTTATTATTGCGCCTAAAATTAAATCACCCAATCGACATGTTGGTTTTGGAACATAACTTTCTTATCCTTATATCTGGCGACCGCACCACTTTCGCCTTTGTGTCAAATTGGGCTGCTCAAGTAGTGCGCGACAAATGTTTTCGCCTACTGGTGTATTTGGACGACTTCACATTGTCACCAGTCCAAGAAAATTTTGAAAGCTCATAACCTTACTGGCTATCACTCTTAACCGGCCTAGGTTTCAATGTCGAGAAATCGATCACAACGCAAAGGAGATCGCTTTCGACCGCGATTATTGGGGAGTAAAATCGGACACACACCTCAACAGGAGTCCCTACCCCCAGACGGGATAACAAAAGTTGGTCAGAGTCTGTGGTCTCTCTTAGAAACCGGCAGTTGGGCCCTCAAACAGGCGCAACGCCTTTTAGGGTATCTCAACTTTGCGACCATCAGCACCCACCGGGAAAGGTTGCTTGCCGTACGTTTCTAAGTCACTGAAATTGTGATCGGAAGCATACTCGCAAAACCAAACATCATTTTCTGGAAGAGTGCGAGCCGAGCTTGTATAGTGGTTAGAGAATCTGTTTTCAGACGGTCTCAGTTCACTTCAATAGGTATCTTTTGGATTACGTTGTAACAGATAAAGAAATATATAAACGGCTAGTGTACATCATACTAGTGAGTCATCGACAGAGAAAATACCATTACAACTCAAGATGTATTATGTTTCAATACGCGAGAACTCAAAACTGGCCTTGCAGTCAAAGCAGTGGTATCCACTTTAAATATAAAGTACGAAGCGGAACGAGACCAAAATGGCTTTTAGACTTGACAAAAAGCTATTCACTCTGACGGACAGCCTCAACATTGTACTCCGACCGGTGTAGGGGTGGCGGAGCCGGTCTAGGTAGGTTAGGTTAGGTTTACCTAGTCACGGGGTACCAGCCAGGTAACCTCCTCGTGTGCCTGAGTGTTGCGAGTCCCTTTCGGGAAGAGCAGCGCTTGGGCCGGTGTACCCTGGTAACATGGTTAACAGTTTCTCTTCATGGGATATTGTTAGCCATGGCTAATTGACCTGGCGGGGAGGGGGTGTTGTCCGCGCGTCCCTCTGGGTGTCCCTAGCAGAGGGCGCAGTAGACGCACCCATGGGGCATAGCCCCATGAGCGGAGGGTGCGGCTGTGTTGGGTGGTTGGTGATGGGGCTTCATCACCCATCCAGTCACTGGCTGCCCCACCGGTCTCTCGCCTGTCCAGTTTGGTGACGGGCGAGGGAGATGTTGAGGATAGGGTACGTGGAAAAGGAAATTGCCCTTCCCGCGAACCCTAGCCCTCAGGAGGACCTGTGGGTGATGGACACGGGGTGGTCTGTCGCTCACTATGTGGTCCTCGGGTTGGTTGGCGTGCTGTGGTTCCGGCATGCCTCTAACGGTGTTTGGGTGCACGTAGTGTCCCAGTGGTGGGTCTGCTGAGGCAGACATCCGCTGGCGGAGTAACGAGGTGTTTACGGTCCCTTGTGCTCCATCATCAGCGGTGGGATGGAACTTCGTGAGGTTTTTAGTCGGTAGGAGTCCGACATAACCACTGTGCTCCCCCGTAGTCAGTGGTATCCATGATGGATTTTCCTCACGAGAACAAAAAAAAAAAAAAGGTTTACCTAGTCACGCTGGAAGTTGTCACGTGCAGTAAGTGAGAGTTATCATGTTCGTAGTTGCGGGTAGTTGAATATCATTTGATATTCCAAGAATATCGTTAGTGCGCCTCTGAAGGCTCGGTTAATCTAAAGGTTGCTATCCTGACGTATCCGCTTAGTTATTATCCAGGTTTACTAGTGGTTAGATCATGCTTCAATCTTAATAATCATTAGAAGTGACTACATCAGAAGTACGATGGCAGTTTATTCGTTTCTATTATCTTAGGGATCATCCTGTTTTGCCTATATCAGAAGTGGGATTACCCACATTAAGCCCACATGAGATTACCCACAAGATTAATGCTCCTTTTTGTCTAAACTGCGGTTTGTAGTATTGGTTAGGGATTATTTGTGCTCGATACGTACTAGCACAGTACAAACAGAACAGTAGTTTAACTTCATACAAAGTGGCCGCCGCCGGTTTGAATGTATGCGTGAGCAACGGGCGCCGTGTACGCACGGAAGTTTCACGCACACATTCGCATAGTCTCAACCGGCTCAAGCGGCCGGCAGTACGGGCCGCGCCACCATGCTAATCGCGCGCAATTGCGTATTACGTTGCACGCTCGCTCTTTTTTGTTTTGTTAATAACAATTATGACTTCAAAAAAAGCCAAAATTTATTGTGGTGTCTTCGGGTGTCTCAATAACGACTCCAATAAACCGGACTTATCATTCTTCAATATACCTACTGAACAAGACACGTAAGTACCTAAACATTTTTGTAATAAAATTATGTGTCGGTAGGTACCTATGTGTGCTAGCCCAGGATCCGTGTCTGGATGTACTAGGTACCTATTAATATATTTAATAATTTAGATAGAATAAAATTAGAATAATATCAATTTTTACAGAACAATTTTTTACTTACTTATGTAAGTTATGGAGTAGGGGAGACCGGGGTTAGTTGACTAAGTTTTCATTTGAATAAGCCTAACATTTTAATTTTTCACCTAAATCGGCCAAGTACGAGTGGGACTCGCGCACCGAGGGTTCCGTACATATTCAAATTCAAATTCAAATTATTTTTATTCAATTAAACTTTTACAAGTGCTTTTGAATCGTCAAAATAATCTACCACTGGTTCGGAATGCTGTTCCTACCGAGAAGAACCAGCAAGAAACTCGGCGGTTGCTCTTTTCAAATGTACAATTTACAATAATACTGTATACAAGCAATTGCAGCGCCGTATATTGCTGGAGCGAATCAAATCCAAGCTTTTTTGTCATTTACATAATCTTCGATTGTATAATAAGCTTTTTTCAGGAGCATACTTTTAATAGATTTTTTAAACTTGTGTAAAGGCAAGTCTAAAATTGATTGTGGAATTTTATTATAAAATATTACACTCATTCCCACAAACGATTTTCCCACTTTCCTGAGGCGGAGCGTAGGATATGCGAGCCTATTACGGTTTCTAGTTTGCCGGTCGTGGAAATCACCGATTTTTTTGTAACTATGAATGTTTTGTCGTACAAAAATTATATTAGCGTAAATATATTGAGAAGCTACTGTAAGAATACCTATTTCCTTAAATTTCTCTCGTAGGGAATCGCGCGGTTTTAAATTATAGATTGCGCGTATTGCCCTTTTTTGTAATACGAAAATTTTTCCAATATCTGCCGCTTTACCCCATAGTAATCTTACTATAGTACCGTAAGACATAATACTGTGAAAATAGGCAAAATATACAATTTTTGCAGTTTCCACATCAGTTATCTGTCGAATCTTTCTAACAGCGTAAGCAGCAGAGCTGAGTTTACCAGCAAGTGTTGATATATGGGCGTTCCATTGAAGCTTTGCATCTAAAGTTATCCCTAGGAACACGGTAGTTTCTTCTACTTTCAACATATCATTATTTACCATTAAATTAAAATCATTTGCCGTCTTAGTATTGGGCAATGCGAATTCGACACACCTAGTTTTCTTTGCATTTAAAAGCAAATTATTAACAGTAAACCAATGAGTAACCTGCGATATGGTTCTATTTACATCGTCAAAATTATTATAATTTCTATCGACTTTAAAAATCAAAGACGTATCATCAGCAAATAATACAATATCGCAATTATTTTGGACGAAATATGGTAAATCGTTTATATATACCAAAAACATGAAGGGACCTAAGATAGAGCCTTGTGGAATCCGGATCAGCCTCACTAATGGGTAGTGAGGCTGATCCGGATGACTTCACATCATTTACACATACAGTTTGTATACGATCACTGAGGTAGGACGCAATGAGACTAAGCGCAGAGTCTTTGATTCCATAGTGGTTCAATTTAGCCAAGAGAGTCTCATGCGAAACGCAATCGAATGCTTTAGACAAATCACAGAAAATTCCAATAGCATTCTGTGAGTTCTCCCATGCATCGAATATATGCTTTAAAAGCATTGCGCCCGCATCGATTGTTGATCGACCTTTAGTAAAACCATACTGCTCCGAATGAAGTAATTTATTCAGATTAAAGTGCTGGAGCAGTTGGTTGAGCATAATTTTTTCAAATATCTTGCTAAAAGTCGGTAAAATTGAAATTGGCCTGTAATTATTTGGGTCAGTTTTACTACCCGATTTAAAAAGAGGAATTAATTTACTGTATTTCATAAGATCTGGAAAGGATCCTGAATCTACGGACTCATTAAAGATTAGAGCAAGATATGGAGCAACAATATCAATAATATTGCTGATTACTTTTACTGAAATTCCCCATAGGTCTCCTGTTTTTTTGTACTGTAGCGATTTGAATACTTTAACAATATCATATGGGGTAACGTGTTCAAATTTAAATAATACACTGCACTCAGAAACATTGCTCCTTAGAAGAGTGTAGGCTTCCGTTGGCGACGAGTTAAGGGAACTGGTAGTGGTAACTGGAATGTTTCGAAAAAAGTCCTCAAATACGTTTGCTATTTCTAAGTCGGAGTCAGTAATATGGTTGTTAATTTTAAGTTCCAATTTATTATTTTCCACTTTACGTTTCCCAGTTTCATCTGTGATGATATCCCAAGCTGCTTTGATTTTATTATCAGAATTAATAATTTTCTGTTTTATGTGAATTGACTTAGCTTGTATGCAAACATTTCTAAATAATTTTGAATAATTTCTTACATACTGAACAAATGTTGGAGTATAATTATATTGCTTTTCTGCATACAAGTCAAACAGCTTGTTCCTACTTTTATAAATGCCAGCAGTAGCCCACTCACTAAATTTAAGATTTTTAAACAATCTTTTTTCTATGACTTTAAAAATACAATTAAATTGGGAGTTTATACAGCTAAAAAAAGCTTTATAGAGTTCATCCGGACCACCCTGTGTAAGGTCAATTGTAGGTAAAGTAGATAAAATATTGAGTTTGAATTGCCTTACTTTTTTGGTGGTGACTGGCCTATACTTTATAACTTTTGTTATATTTTGTTGAGAGCTGGGAACAGATATCATTTGTCCACAGTGGTCGGATCTAAGAGTGGTGATAATGGATTTTTTAACAATTTTACAATCACCAAAAATGTTATCAATACAAGTAGCTGAAGTTGCAGTTACACGTGTGGGCTCAACAAAAATGTTTTCTAAATTAAAACTTTTAAAAAGTTAAGTAATCTGTCTGTAAAGGAGGTGTGAAGTAAAATATCAATATTAAAGTCTCCACAAATCAATATTTTTTTTGATGACCTACATATCCGCCTCAGTGCCTCCTCCATGACGTCCTCAAACAGAGAAAAGTCACCTGAAGGAGGTCGGTATGCGCAAACTATAATATATCGCTCCAGCTCAACACAGGACAGCTCAATAGTGCGTTCACCGAAAGATTAAGAATGTCTTTTCGTTCCTTGTAATTAATGTTGTTGCGGGTTATTATCATAGATCCTCCGCGAATAGCCTTCTTTCTTGTGAACGCACTTGACAATGAATAATTCCCAAGATTGACAATTAATTGATAACTATTGAGCCAATGCTCAGTAAGGCATAGAATATCAATATCTAATTTTTAATAAAAAGTTCAATTTCATATTCTTTGCCAGACAAGCCCTGTATATTTTGGTGTATATGTAAATACTTATACTTCAGGGGTGTTATGTGAGATGTTTTGTACGTAATACGTATGTAATTCGCCCTACTACTTAGACTACGCTGTCCGTCCGTCCGTCCGTCCGTCCGTCCGTCCGTCCGTCCGTCCGTCCGTCCGTCCGTCCGTCCGTCCGTCCGTCTGTCTGTCTGTCTGTCTGTCTGCTACGCTTTCACGGCTCAACCGCTGAACCGATTTGAATGAAATTTGGTAATGACTTAGGTTATTTTCCGGGGAAGGACATAGGCAACTTTTTTCCGAAAGAAACGAACAGTTCCCGCGGGATGGCACGCTATCTTTCACACATTTGTCGTTCAATAACTCCGCAACAGAGCTACAGATTGACGGCATTTTTTACATAGACATAGTTGAAGACCTAGCAATTGATATAGGCAACTTTAAAAAAAAAAATTGGTTGTCTGTAAAGTCGGTTTCCTGACGATAGTTGAACGTGACAACAAAGGCCGATCGCGGCGTTACCTCGCCCGCGGCGAGGTAACGCCGCATGAGTCATGTTTTTTCGTGCGTGCAGCCGGCTGCTATCGAATTATAAGACGTTGTCACATCAAAAACTTATAGTTCCCGCGGGATAGCATACTATTTTCACGCATATTTGTCGTTCAATAACGCCGCAACAGAGCTACGGATTGACGGCATTTTTTTGCATAGACATAGTTGAGGATCTAAAAAGTGATACAAGTTACTTTTCTCTCAAAAAAAAAAAAAACTAACAGTTCCTGTAGGATAACATGCTATCGTTCACGCATTTGTCATTCAATTACGCCGCAACAGAGCTACGGATTGATGCTATTTTTTGCATAGACATAGCTGAGGACATAATCCATACTAATATTATAAATGCGAAAGTGTGTCTGTCTGTCTGCTACGCTTTCACGGCTCAACCGCTGAACCGATTTGAATGAAATTTGGTACCGACTTAGGTTATATTCCGAGGAAGGATATAGGCTACTTTTAATCCCGGAAAAACAAACAGTTCCCGCAGGATAGCACGCTATCTTTCACGCATTTGTCGTTCAATAACGCCGCAACAGAGCTCCGGATTGACGGCACTTTTTGCATAGATATAATTGAAGAAAAAAGATAGCATACTACTATTTTTCATGCATTTGTCATTTAATATCGCCACAACAGACCTATGAATTGACGTCATTTTTTGCATAGACATAGTCGAGGAAAAAAGTAATATAGACTACTTTTTCTTTCCAAAAACAAATGGTTCCCGCAGGATAGCATGCTAAAACACATGATAAAATAACTTAGGCATTGCACCAAAAAATACTGTAACAAACCTCAATTATTATTAAAACCTTGAGTCACGCGAGCGAAGCCGCGGGTAATAGCTAGTTATATAATATATCGGAGACTAACATTAAAGTGGCCATTATTTAAAGCACCATCTGTTATGAAATGGTTGTACTACTGAATTGTAGAGCGACATCTGTTTGCGAACTCACGATTGTATGTTCGCCTACCCACAACTAAGTAATAAAAAAAGTGAAAAATATGCCCACGACAACCTGATAACACCCTCGGCCTCCGTTATATACAACATTTCCGAACGTTTCTTGTGACGATGAATTGAATAAATGCCAATCCAAAGCATTCTAAAAAAAAATACATAACATAAGAATAATTCATCTAACACTTACACACCTGCACAGTCCACATCTATAAATCAGCATGATGATTCCCCTCAAGAAAGGACAAAGAAAGTCCCACCACCCCCGCCAATAATTGTAGACGATGTAACAAACTATCAGTCATTTTATGACTTATTAACAGAAGGTCCATCCGGAGACTCTTTTCGAATCAAAATGTTAAATGGCAACAATGTTAAAATAAATGCCAACAACGAAGATACATATCGGTCAATCACTAAGATACTGACTGCAGGGAATTTCCTGTGGCATTCTTATGAAAACAAGCAAGAAAGGCCCATTAAAGTCATGGCCAAAAAGTTGCATTTTACTTGCAAGCCAGAAAGAATAATCGAAGACCTACAGAATAAGGGGTTTAAGGTTGAAAATGCCGTCAACAAGCTAAGGTGGAAAAATAAGGAACCTCTAAACATGTTCTTGCTTAGCTTTAAAAATGGAGAAGACATCAACAAAATTTATAGAATCACTTCGATTCTTGGATGCAAAGTGGAAATACATCCACTGAGATCATCAAAGCTCATACCACAATGTAATAGATGTCAAACGTATGGGCACACCCAAAAGTACTGTTCTAGAGAGCCAAGATGTGTCAAATGCACTGGAAAACATCTGAGTATTGAATGCAAAAAACCAGCTGAGCAGAAACCTAAATGTATCCACTGTGGGGAAGCTCATCCAGCTAATTATAGAGGCTGCATAGTAGCCAAGGAGATGCAATCCATTAGGAACAAGAAATACAAAAATCCATCTTCTCAAAACACTCAAGCAGCAAGTGATAAAGCAAAACAAACTCCAGCTATTAAGAACCGACTTGCCGAAATCAACAAAGGAAATCCTAATAAAAAGGTAACATATGCACAAGTAGCATCAAATAAAATGTCCGACAGTAATAACACGAGCGATCCTACCTCAAATAAACTAGACGAGATCCTAAAACTATTGTCATCATTTGATGATCGCTTGCGAAAACTTGAAAAAAGCAATAACAAAGCTCCCTTTAAAACCAAATAATGGGAAAGGAACTAAAAATATTGGCATGGAATTCTAATGGACTATTCCAACATCAATATGAGCTACAAGTAGTCCTAGATACTGAAAATATAGACATATGTCTGATCTCCGAAACACATTTTACAAAAGAATCCTATATCAAATTTAAGGGATATAAAGTATACCATGCCCTACATCCCAATAATTCAGCCAGAGGAGGTAGTGCTGTTATAATAAAAGAGAATATTTCCCATTACGAAGAAAGTAAACATGAGGAGTTAGAAATCCAAGCAGTGGCAGTAAATATCAAAACAGAACGATACCCAATTACAATAGTAGCCATATACTGCCCACCACGGCATTCTCTAAAAAAATATGAATACACAAGATTCTTGAGTCAATATGGACACAGATTTATAATTGGTGGCGATTTTAACGCCAAAAATATTTTCTGGGGCTCTAGACTAACAACAACAAAAGGAAAAGAATTGTTGAGTGCGATTAAAGACCTAAGATGCGACGTGATCAGTACTGGTATGCCGACCTATTGGCCTACTGATCCTCGAAAAACCCCAGATCTGATAGATTTCTTTATATCTAAGAATATCTCACCAAAGTACCTAAATATTGAAGGAAAATACGATATGAATTCGGACCATTCGCCAATATTGTTAATATTGGATAAACATAACATTGCATTCAAGGAAAGCAAGCTCACTCTTGTGAATAACAATACAGACTGGGAGAGCTTTAAAATAGAGTTAGCCAATATTATAAACCTAAAGGTCCCCTTAAAATGCCCAGACCAGCTCAATTTGGAAGTAGCCAAATTTATTACAGACATACAAAAATCAGCCTGGAACAATACGCCATTCATTAAAAAATGGAGTAAGGGTGCCACCTATCCGAAGGAAATTATCCACCTTATTAGAATAAAGAGAAAGCAAAGAAAAAAATGGCATGCCTCGAGATCGCCAGAAGACAAAACAACACTTAACAAACTCGCGAAAACAATCAAGAAAGCAATCAAAAGTCATAACGAAAATAAGTTAAATGATTACCTACGAAGCTTGACCAATGATCGAGAAACTGACTATTCTCTTTGGAAAGCAACGGGAAATCTAAAAAGACCCATCACACATATACCACCACTTAAAGACTCAAATGGAAAATAGGCTATCAATAACATTCAAAAAGCTAATAGATTCGCTCAGCATCTGGAATATATATTTCAACCAAATGAGGGCCATTCACTTGATCTTAGTGAGAATGAAGAAAGACAAGATGATCGGCAAAATATCAGACTTGTGACACCAAAAGAAGTATCTGAAGAAATAAAGTTCAATTTAAGCAAAAAAAAAATCTCCAGGATACGATCTCATTACTGGAGAAATTTTAAAAAACCTTACCTCGGAAAGCTTTAGTGAAACTTACCAATCTCATAAATGCGTCATTTAGACTGAGACATGTACCTGAGTTATGGAAAGTTGCTGAAGTCATTATGATTGCCAAACCGGGGAAACCACCCCATGAAACAACATCATATAGACCAATCTCTTTATTACCAGTTATTTCAAAGTTGTTTGAAAAATTATTACTCAAGAGACTAAAACCCGTACTAGAAGATAGAAAATTAATACCAGATCATCAGTTTGGATTCCGAGAAAAACACTCAACGATAGATCAAGTCCACAGAATAACTGATATAATAGAGAAATTATTAGAAAATAAGAAAGTGTGTTCTACAGTTTTCTTAGACGTAGCGCAAGCTTTTGATAAAGTGTGGCACGAAGGGCTTATCTATAAACTCAGAAATATGCTACCAAAGTCATTTGCAGATATCCTTGAATCATACATTTCAAACAGATGGTTTAGAGTTCGTCAAGAAGATGCGTATTCTGAACTCAAGGAAATTAAAGCTGGGGTACCACAAGGAAGTGTCTTAGGTCTGGTCCTGTACTTATTGTACACCTGTGATATTCCAGCACTAGAAAATAATACCATTGCAACATTCGCTGATGACACTGCGATTATAGGAACTGGTGAAAGTCACGAAGAAGCAGTGGAAAAAGTTCAAGTTGCCATAAATAAAGTTAACGAATGGACTATAAAGTGGCGAATTAAGCTTAACGAATCGAAATCAATGCATATAGATTTTACCAATAAGCGACCGAAATATCACCCGATTTATCTAAATCGGCAACTTATTCCATATGTAAATACAGCAAAGTACTTAGGTATGACGCTAGACGCAAAGCTTCGATGGAAAGCTCATGTTAAAAAGAAACGCGAGGAGCTGGAACTACGTTATAAAAAAATGTATTGGCTGCTTGGAAGGCACTCAACACTCTCTATAAATAATAAACTTATGCTATACAAGCAAATTCTGATGCCTGTATGGACGTATGGTATACAACTCTGGGGGTGTACTAAATCGACCAATGTACAAGTAATACAGAGATTCCAGAACAAAGTACTCCGGGAAATAACAAATGCACCCTGGTATGTAAGAAATCACGATCTCCACAGGGACCTTAAGATAGAGTTCGTATACAAAGTCATCCAAAAGTTCGCAGAAGCTCACCAACATCGACTTCATCATCACGTTAATTTCGAGGCTGTGAAGCTTCTAGATAACTTGGACATAAAAAGAAGACTCAAAAGAACCAAGCCGTTCGAACTAGTGTTAAAAAGTGCATAAATGCAGTGATTGTGTAATAGTGTTTGTGCTACTATATTTTTATCTAGGTCGCAATAACATAGTGGACCGTAAGCATATTAGAATAAACTAAGGACAGTTATTGGACTGAAATTAGATTTAGAAATTATTCATAAGTAGAAGTTTAAGCTAGAATAAAATTACTAATTAGCCCATAGGCTAGATCGTAGTAGGAATAAAGCTACCATTATATAATGGATGTTCCAGCGCAGCGCTTCGTTGTGATTGTGCTAAATTTATATGGATTCTGCATTGCGTGTAATTTTACGTCAGGCTCTTTAGTGTGATAACACGTCATAAAATTCAAAAAAAAAAATTCAAAATGTTTTTATTCAATTAGACTTTTACAAGTTCTTTCGAATCGTCAAAAGCATCTACCACTGGTTCGGAATGCCTTTCCTACCGAGAAGAACCAGCAAGAAACTCGGCGGTTGCTCTTTTCAAAGATTTGATATACAATATTATGCCATGTATAAAAGCAATTGAAGTCCTGCGCATTGCTGGAGCGAATCGAAGTTCAAATCCACGCTTTTTTATCATTTACATAATCTTCGATAGTATAATATGCTTTTCTCAAGAGCATATTTTTAATAGATTTTTTGAACCTGTGTAAAGGCAAGTCCAAAATTGACTGAGGAATTTTGTTATAGAAGATTATACCCATTCCCACAAATGACTTTTGGACCTTCCTGAGACGGAGCGTAGGAGTCGCAAGCCTGTTACGGTGTCTAGTCAGCCTGTTGTGTAGATCGCCAACCCTCTTGTAACTAAGAATATTTTGTCTTACAAAAATTATGTTGTTGTAAATATATTGAGAGGCTACGGTAAGGATACCTATTTCCTTAAATTTTTCTCGAAGTGAATCGCGTGGTTTTAAGTTATAAATTGCGCGTATTGCCCTTTTTTGTAATACAAAAATTCTCCCAATGTCTGCCGCTCTACCCCATATTAAGATTCCATAAGACATAATACTATGAAAATAAGCAAAATATACTATCTTTGCGGTCTCCACGTCAGTTAATTGTCGAATCTTTCTAACCGCGTAAGCAGCAGAGCTTAGTTTGCCAGCAAGAGTTGATATATGGGTGCCCCATTGCAGCTTCGCATCTAAGGTTATCCCCAAAAATGTAGTAGTCTCTTCTATTTTCAAAATATCATTATTTATCCTTAAATTAATGTTACTTGTGTATAAACCCAGTCCGCCATTGTTTACGTACAGGTCGATTAATAAAGCAACTAATATCTAAAGTTAGTGTTATTTGTGCCCCAATGTATACCTAAATATACATAATGGTGGCCCATGAGGGGACCCAAGCAGCGTGAACCAGCAGGACAGCGAAAATATTGCATCACGACGCAGAAATATCAAGATAAGTGTCCATCCTTTGTCCTACTTTTTTCTTATCCAAATTTCCAAAATAGTGGCTAAAGCTATTAGGAGTTGCATTTATTTGAGTAGATAAGGTTTCGTTCGTGTTGTAATTAGTGTAAAATATCAGTAAGTAACGTAAAATTACGAGATAAAGCGCAGTGAAAGTTTTTTCAACCCACCTACATTTGTGAATAAAAAATAAATTTTTGATTATCATGAACTTTATTTGATATAAATACTTAGATAGTTCTGCCGACTATTCCAGGCTGTAACCAGCGTTGTGCTACGCGACTGCTGCATGACAGCAGCAGTTATTCATCGCATGCGGCACGTGGGTAAATAAGGCGTTTGGTGGTCTTCAGCCTGGCATCCTAGGGCAACCGAAACGAGGAACGTGAGCTTATTGTTTTCATTTAGTTTATTGAGTTAAATATATTAGTTTTGATTACCTGATATCGTATAACTAACAATGCCTAACGAAAGGGATAATAAACAGGGCTTAAAGGAATTATTAGTCAAGCGAACGTCCGCCAAAGGACAGATCACTAAATTTAAGAATTACTTGAGCGGACTTGCTATTAAGCCCGACTTGAACAACATTCAATTAACTGAGTTGAATCTTAAGCTTGCAAAGTTCGAGGCATTGTCAGTTAGAGTTGATGACTTGCAAAGTGACATCGAGGTTTTATGTCCCGAAAATATTGCTACCGAAATCGATGAACGTGAAAGCATAGAACACGATATCATTATTAACATTGCCACTGCCAAAACATTGGTGGAAAAATTCACAAAAAAGGTTGAGTGTGAACATATGAGACTAGGCTCGTTTCTTGACAATTCTTGCCATTCTGAGAATCAAGAAATTGGGTTAAAACTACCTCGTATTGAAATTGCTAAGTTTGATGGCGCGTGTTTTCGTTGGATGGAGTTTCGTGATACGTTTGAATGCTTAATTCATAAAAATTCGCGTCTCACTGATATTCACAAATTCCATTACCTTATTTCATATTTAGAAGGCGGGGCAGCACGAATCATTTCAAATCTAGAAGTTTCATCCGCTAATTATTCTGAAGCGTGGAATTTGCTATGCAATCGATACAACAATAAAAGGATTTTGATAAATCATCATTTAAATTCATTGTTTAATTTTAAGCAGCTTCCACGGGAATCAGAGAAGTCCTTAAGATTCTTGGTCGATCACGTGACAAAAAATTTGCGCGCACTGGCCAGTTTAGGACAACCAACGGACCAGTGGGACGTGTTGATTATTTTTATGCTGTCGTCTAAATTGGATAGCACCACACTCATAAAATGGGAAGAGCACCGCAACAATTTAGACGATGACGCTCCAACTTTGGAACAGTTTTTTAAATTTATGATTGATCGTGCGAATGTGCTAGATGCTTTAAACCGTACAAATAGGCATGACAGCACTGGTTCTAAGCCCCACATCAATAGTGTACGTAATATTTCAACAAATGATAATCCCAATAAGCAACAAGCATCTTATACTAAATCATTTGCATCAGTAAATAAGTTTAGAAGGCCAATTAACGTTCTTTCTTGTGTTATATGCAATAATAATCATAAAATTTACGATTGCCCTACCTTTAAATCAAGGAGTGTTGACGAAAGGATGAAGGAGGTTAATAAATACAAATTATGTGTGAACTGCCTTCGTCAAGGACACATGGCCAATAATTGCCGCCTGCGCCCTTGTCAGTGCGGGGAATTGCATAATAATTTGCTCCATAGTCCGAGTCAGACTACTAGCCACCACGTTGATGTGGATGATATAGATAATAGTAGTGATGATGAATTAATGGTTAACTTTTCAACACAAAATTCAAAGCAAATTCTTTTATCAACAGCTATTGTGGAAGTTACTAATCCATTGAGCCGGCAAAAGGTCAAGGTTAGAGCACTTCTAGACTGTGGTAGTCAAGTGTCATTTATTTCCAAAAATCTAAAGAATAGACTACAATTAAAATCAAATCCTATTGACTCGCTTAAGGTCATAGGAATAGGAAGAAATAGTTTAGATAATGTGTCAGAGAGTTGTGATTTACAAATAAATTCTATAAATAGTACTTTCAGTATAAATATGTCAAGCCTTGTACTTAATGAACTAACAGGAGAGATACCTAAGCACCCCGTTAATATTGATTCCTTAAATTTACCTAAAGATGTTTTATTGGCTGACCCTAAATTTTATAAACCATTTCCAGTTGATGTTCTGATTGGAGCCGATTTGTTTTGGGACATACTAGGAACAGAAAGGATTGCGCTTGGGCCTGGGAAACCAAACCTGAGAAATTCTCGCCTAGGGTGGCTGATATCTGGTCCTGTAAGCTCAGTGGTTGTCAACAAAGCCACAGCCTATAATGATGCGTTGGTTCCTAAATTAGCAAGTAAAAATAAATTCTGCAAAATAAGCAAATGAAACTTCTATCTCATTTTGCAAGTCAACAAGGTATTATGTTTAAATTTATATCAGCGTACGCTCCTCTTTGAGTTTGTCTGGGATGCCTGGGCATGAACTCCGCTAAAACGCGGTACATAAATACTATCGGGAACTTATTCATTTGTTTATCAGTCAATCATTTATTGCTTGAGCAAATTTCAACTTTGTTTGCACAAGTGGAAGCAATTCTTAATAGCCGACCTTTGTGTTCCTTTCATCCTGGCCTAATAACCTACTGTCCCTCACTCCTGGACACTTCATCATATGAAGGCCCTTGGCTGTATTACCTTCGTCAGCATCTGAAGACTGTACCGACAATCAGCGAATACGTTATGAACGCATTAAGAGCATAAAGCAGCATTGTTGCAACGATGGTAGAAGGGCACCTTCCTGAACAAAGGACAAAATAACGAAACGAAATTACTGCGCGTCTCAGCGAAGGCGTTATGGAGCTTTTATCTGAAGACGGCGCACCCCCATTGTGTTGGCGCTTAAGACGAGTTGTACAGCTTTTCCCTGGACCAGATGGAGTGTCAAGAGTCGCAGACATCCATACGACCAAAGGCCGTGTGCGTCGGTCGTTCACTCGTCTTTGCCCACTACCTACAGCGGATGAACCGAAAGGTTGAAGTTGTCATTTCAACGGGGGGGAAGATGTTCCAGCGCAGCGCTTCGTTGTGATTGTGCTAAATTTGTATGGATTCTGCATTGCGTGTAATTTTACGTCAGGCTCTTTAGTGTGATAACACGTCATCACACTAATATTATAAAGGCGAAAGTTTGTATGGGTGTGTGTGTGTGTGTGTGTGTGTGTGTGTGTGTGTGTATGTTTGTTACTCCTTCACGCAAAAACTACTGGACGGATTTAGCTGAAATTTAGAATGGAGATAGATTATACCCTGGATTAGCACATAGGCTACTTTTTATCCCGGAAAATCAAAGAGTTCCCACGGGATTTTTAAAAAACCTTCATCCACGCGAACGAAGTCGCGGGCATCAGCTAGTAGTTGTATAAACCCAGTCCGCCATTGTTTACGTACAGGTCGATTAATAAAGCAACTAATATCTAAAGTTAGTGTTATTTGTGCCCCAATGTATACCTAAATATACAATGGAGCTTTATGGTAAGAAAAAAAAAAAAAAAAATCTAACACTTACCAGGCTGCATGGTCTACGACCTTTGCCTCATATAAATTTTTTCTCACTGGTTTTAAGTTTCACAAGACCAGTAAGCAAAACTCAATGTTACTCACTGGTTTTAGGCAGCAAAGGCGCCCTGTTTGAGCTAGAGAGGTGAAAAAATACTGTTTCTCACTCCAGTGAGCAAAATTGAGTTTTGCTCACTGGTTTTAGGCAGCAAAGGCGCCCTGTTTGAGCTAGAGAGGTGAAAATTATATTATTAACTAGATGATGCCCGCGACTTCGCCCGCGTGGATTTAGGTTTTTTGAAATCCCGTGGGAACTCTTTGATTTTCCGGGATAAAAAGTAGCCTATGTGCTAATCCAGGATATTATCTATCTCCGTTCCAAATTTCAGCCAAATCCGTCCAGTAGTTTTTGCGTGAAGGAGTAACAAACATACACACACACACACACACACACACACACACACACACACATACAAACTTTCGCCTTTATAATATTAGTGTGAAGTGTGATAGTAGTGAAATAAACATAACTTACTCGTAGTTAATGTTATATTCCTTGTACTTTACCACTTTAAAATTTCGTATATTGACATAAGTAGGTACATACTAGATTTATTACACAAAAGTTAAATATAAATAGTAATTTAGCCAGTGTCGCTAACACAATATATCTGTAATTAGTTAGTTTAGATAAGTTAGTTAAGCAACATTGTTTTATTTTGTTAAAACTTGTGAGAACTTTTTTTTAATAAATAACAATGTCAACAAATTACAGAAAGATTGATCATTAATTTCTGCCTTACTTTAAGACTTAAGAGCGTTATTTGACATTATTCCGACGACTTTGTCCATGTGGACTACACAAAACCGTAATAGCCCGTCCCCGGGATGCAACGTGTTTCTGTACCACGTAAAAACATTTAAAGTCCTCGAGGTTAACGACAAAGTCTTTACTTGGTACAGTTACCTTCAATATCAATCAATTTATAACCGACAGTTTCTAAATCCCTTCAGTTTTGAATGGTCATGCTCCCTGCAGCATCAGGATTGAGGAGTTGGAATCCAAATTTTTTATAAAACAATGTCGCAAAGTTCCTCTATCGATAAAAAAAAAAAATGACCCAAATCGGTTCAGAAATCTCGGAGATTTCGGTGTACATAGGTAGAAAAACAGAACTCCCTTTTTGAAGAGGTGGAACACACAGAATTTGGATGCAAACATACACACATACATACATACATACATAGACTGCAAAAATCATAACCCTTCCTTTCGACTTTGCCGCAGTCGGGTAAAAAGGAGGAGGTTCTTAATTCAACTGTATGTTTTTTATATTATACAGATTTTTCATTATATGGATGAAATGAAAATAATCAAAAGTTGAATTGCCAAAATATGTTTTTTTTTATTCACTATAGGCAAGATCACACCTGATGGAAAATGATGATGTGGTCTAAGATGGGACGCGTTTACCTAGAAAGTACCTACCTATTCACTCTTGTTTTAAAGATACCCGGATTGTAACTGGTAGAAAACATAGATCGCGGAAGAGTATTCCAAACCTTAGCCATGCGTATGAGGAATGAAGACGCAAAACGTTTCGTGCGTGTAGATGGAATGTCGACGACATAAGGATGGAAACTCGCCCGACGTCTTGCGGTTCGGCAGTAAAATGGTGAAGGGGGGACAAGATCGAAAAGGTCCTGTTCACACTCTCCGAAATATATCCTATAAAACACCGACAAGCCGGCGACCTTACGGCGGTGATCGAGACTTTGAAGTTTTGCCAACAAAGGAGTCTTCGCCTATAAGTCTCCTAGCTCGACGGTCAACGGCATCCAGAGCCGCTAGTTGGTACTTAGCGGAGTCATCGTAGAGGTGACTGCAGTACTCCATGCACGACCTGACTGGTGCTTGATACAAAGTTATCAGTTGGCGCGGCGTGTCAATGTGATCAGTGATATTAATAGATATATTCCGGAAAGTGGGAGTCAAGGTAAAAGGACTCAGTTTTGCTGTGAGTAGACACGCCTGTGTTTTGGTAGCGTTAAACTCTACCAAATTGGCATCACCCCTAATCTGAAACGTATTTCAGGGCAAAGTTTAACCGCAGTACCATTGCCTCCCTGAGATGATCTCAGAACTACTAGCGCGTGGACTGGATATGTATCTCTCCATTACTGTGCTGTCGTCTGCGTACCCAACGATTCCGGGTCGTAGCAGATCGTTTACATGCAACAGAAAGAGAGTAGCGGAGAGAACAGACCTCTGAGGAACACCGGCATTAGTAACCATGAGTTCAGACGAGCAGCCATCAATGACTACTCAGAAGTATCTTTCGCTCAGGAAGTCAGGTATCCAGTCGCACAAGCTCAATGGAAGACTGTATGCCGGAAGTTTGCTAAGAAGGCAGTCATGCCAGACCCGGTCGAAAGCCTTAAAAATATCTAGAGAGACAGCTAGTGCCTCTCCATGCTTCTCTATGGCCTCACCCCCAACATGTAAGAAAAACATTCAGAATGACAGCTACAATAAAATAAAATAAAACTCACTCAGTTCGTAAAATAGGTGGTGGATTCGAAAAGTCCATATTGAATGGCGCTACAGGATCTGAAACAAAGAAAAAACCGGTCAAGTGTGACTCTGAGTCGCACACGAAGGGTTCCGTATATTGGCGTCACTCAGAAAAGCAGGTATTATTTAAATATTTTTATCGAATTATTGAAATGTCCTCCCAAAACCAACACAAAAAAAAAACACAAGTTTAATGTGTAGAGGTTATCCGAGAGTTTTAATCTAAACAAACTAATGCCAAAATAAATAATTTAATTAGAGCGTGATTGCTATCACAACATCTAATTATCCAGTTCACTATCCAAATACCGAAAATATGCGATATCGCTCCGAATCTCAGATGGAGACTAAACTAAAACCTTCAAAACACCCGTATTTATGCAAGTTCAATCTTGTTGGCCTCCTAGCAACAGATTGTATGACATCGAATGAGCCAAATATCGATTTTATCAAACTACCTTCATTTGACAATTTAATAATTTTATATTATTTTTGACGACTTCGTCTGTGTTGGCGTTTGCTGACGCACGTGCGGTGCTTTCTCGGAGTGTTTTTTTTTGTTAAAAGTAGCCGGTTTTTGTGTTTTACTAGTGTTTTTTGGTGGTGGAACTAACTGTGAGTGTTGAGAATGGAGGTGGACCCCCCTCCGGAGCCCCCAGACCCTGATGGGTCACCAAACAAAGATGCGTGTAACGCGTCTCGACAGGCGGCTTCCTCCCGGAAGCGGCCTGTCGTAACAGATGAGCCTGCTGCAGATAGCAGTAAAAACCCGGACATAAATTCAACCCAACCATCCATACAAACATTGTTTACTCACCCTTCCTTTGCCGAAGGCCCTAAAAGTTATTTAAGAGACGACAAAGGTCCGTTCATTGTTCACGTCTCGAGAGACGTCGCAGACCCATCCGCAGGGGTAACTATCCGTGCGCTTAAATTCGGTCAGTTTTTGCATACTAACAAATTCGCAAATATTATCAATGATGGTGGGACGCAATAAAATTAGCGTGGAGTTTAGTACTGCCCAAGCAGCTAACGACTTTTTGGTCAGCCCTTTACTCCCACTCACAAAATACAAGGCAATTATACCCACATTTAATATAACTAGGATGGGTTTAGTACGTGGCGTTCCAGTAGATTGGTCAATGCAGGAATTTGTCGACTCTGTTGTTCTGCCGGCTGGCTGTGGAGAGATCCTGAAAGCCCGTCGTCTCAACCGAAAGACCATCAACGAAGGCATTACTGAATGGGTGCCCACCCAGTCGGTAGTTGTAACTTTTAGAGGCCAGACGCTCCCGACCCGAATTTTCTCTTTTTATACATCGCTCCCTGTGGAGACATACAAATATCCCACGATTCAGTGCCTTAACTGTTGCCGTTTTGGTCACATTAAGACACAGTGTAGGTCCAAGCCCAGGTGCTACAGGTGCGCTCAGCCCCACACAGGAGATACTTGCGATGTTTTACTAGCAAATGCTACCTGCTTGCATTGTTCAGGTAGCCACTTTGCATCAAGTAAGGACTGTCCGGAGTTTTCACGACAACAAAGTATAAAATCGGTTATGTCTCAGGATAATGTATCATACGCTGAAGCATCATCACGGTTTCCCCCAGTCCGCAGGTCATATGCAGAGATGACAAGGGAGTTGTTCTCCTCTCCTACATTTTCTCTACGTCCTGTTAACTCCTCTCATCCCGCAAACTCATCTCGTCCTAGTACACTCGGAAAAATAATTCGCTTGACAGAGCATACTAATGCGAGCGTATGTATAACACACAAAGATACGACGCGATGCTATCCGATAATAGATACACTCACACTTACTACACTCACTCACACTTCTAGATAACCTTACCAGTCGTATAGGGTTGCAAATTTCACTTTGGTTAACATAGTTCTGATGGCCGAGTGGTAATAGTGTTGACGTTCTTAAACATGCCGTGAGTTCCAATCCTAGTGGGGGATTGCTTTTTTATTTTTGTAATTATTTATTTTGTCTTCTTTATACAGTTAAAATTATTATACTTTCAAACAATATAATTATAAGCAAGAAAAAACAAAAATAATAAAACTTTTCTATTTTAGAAGTTATTTATTTGTCTTTTGTGCAGTTCATAATTTATTATAATAAGCAAGAAATAAATAAGACGCTTGTCAAACAATTAACACATCAAGTTAACAGAAGGTATAGCTATTAAAGAAGATATAAAACATAAACTTAAAGGAAATATTATAATTATAAATCAAATTAATATTTGATAATTTGAAAATTTTAATAAATTAAAATCCATAATTAAAATAATTCTAGATAATATAATTAAAATTAAACTAACTTCATAAGAAATAGTCTGAGCCAAAAGAGGAAAAAAAATTGACATACTTTATCTACTCCTATTACTCCTATAGTAATTTAAAACCAATACCGATGTGAAGTATACTAAAAGTCAGTCAAGTATGAACGTAATGTTTTATTTACGTTTTGGGTTACTTTTAGGTTTGTGAGATGAATCAACATGTTAATTACTTAGTTAGAAATCAAAATCAATTATAACTTCTAACTGCAATAACAATAATATCACTCACAAATAGAATTAAATTATTTACCTATACTTTAATTAATAATATATAAAGGTAGGCCACCCTCGTTAGTTATTACTTTTTGTAATCGACTCGTCATGTTAGTAACCATATTCCAGCAAGTCTATGCTGTCCCAAATTGAAGAGACTCAGACCCAGGTTGAAGTTACCACTTTATTCAAAGAATATATCGTTTGCCTGTAGTTCTATTATAGTATTTTACGTCCATCCTTGTCCGACTCAAAAGATTTTTCATTGGTAAAAATAACAACATAATTACATCAGTCACAGTTTATATATTCCATTGCAAAATGAAAGTCTATGTTCCCGGTGCAAACCATTTGTAATATTTTCTTCGTAGTGTATTCCGGCAGCACGCAAATGGTTCCGCACAGTTTGCAGAGGAGATTGAGTTTTTAAAAAGGAATCCACGCTATGCATTGCAACGATGTCTTGGTGGTGATGTGACTCCATCTTACAAGTTGATGGTTTGGGCCTAGGTCAACAATTGTCTACATGCCCCGTTTCTCCGTAGTGACAGACCCACAAGCGCACGGTATTCATCTGTAAAGGATTTTATCCTGGATTAATACATAGGTTACTTTTTATCCCAGAAAATTAATTAGTTCCCACGAGATTTTTAATAACCTATATACACGGGAACGAAGTCGCGGGCATTGGCTAGTATTTAGTATATTGGTTACATTGTTATATTATAATGCGTCTGATTAAAAGTATTAAATGGATTAAAAACATTACGCTAACATTTAGAAAATACTAAATACACATAAGTAAAAAGCATAAACATAATTTCAATACGAGTAGGTTATATTTGTTTACTTACCGATATCATCGATCTCGGTTATCGAAATATTGCACTCAAATAACAATCTCTGCTTTTTAAACAAAGATAAATAGGTGTTCCACGGTGGTGAGAAGTTCAGTAGTTATTCAGTGTGAAAAATAACACAATCACACTTCACACTAATATTATAAAGCCGAAAGTTTGTATGTGTGTGTGTGTGTATGTGTGTGTGTGTGTGTGTGTGTGTATGTTTGTTACTCCTTCACGCAAAAACTACCAGACGGATTTGGCTGAAACTTGGAATGGAGATAGATAATATCCTGGATTAGCACATAGGCTACTTTTTATCCCGGAAAATCTAAGAGTTTCCACGGGATTTCGAAAAACCTAAATCCACGCGGGCGAAGCCGCGAGCATCGGCTATCACACTAATATTATAAAGCCGAAAGTTTGTATGTGTGTGTGTGTGTATGTGTGTGTGTGTGTGTGTGTGTGTATGTTTGTTACTCCTTCACGCAAAAACTACCAGACGGATTTGGCTGAAACTTGGAATGGAGATAGATAATATCCTGGATTAGCACATAGGCTACTTTTTATCCCGGAAAATCTAAGAGTTTCCACGGGATTTCGAAAAACCTAAATCCACGCGGGCGAAGCCGCGAGCATCGGCTAGTACACCATAAATGAATTCACTACTAGAATCTATTAATCCGCGTGCTCAAGTTCTATTTGACAATAATTTATAAAATAGGTAGGGTAGATTTAAAAAAAAAATTATTGTTTTGTGAGCTCGAAACATTTCAGCGATGAAGTATAACTATAATAGACCTTAACTGACTTGTTTTAAAGCTTAAATTCGTCCACATATCTACAGCCAGCACTGCAAATTAAAGTCGTGAATTTTAGACGTTATCTCAAGGTGGTTTAAGGCCATTTTACTCTGACATTATTGTGCTTCGATGATCGGATTCTATCAGCGTGGGTAAGCGGCAATACTACGCCTAGTGCCTGCTGTGGGGAAATCAGCGAAATATGTAATTTGTAATTATTGCAAGTAGGTATGGTGAAAAGAGACCGACAATGCGTTAAAGAGAGATAGGTGTAAAAGAATAAGTAAACGAGTTATGCACACACATAATGCTTCGTTGTGTTGCCGGGTTACCGATTTGTTTTGCTTTGTGTACCACGCCCAAAAAATCTTATCGGGAAACAATTATCCGTTCTCCTCGCCTCCGTGCTCCCTTACCAAAGGGTTATAATAAACAGGCTCACGAAGCTGTTATTAACAACCCACCCTCTTCCCAACCCAATGGCTGTGCTCTTGGCAACAGTCAACCCGACTTCCCTCCTTCCCAAGGGAAAATGTTAGAAAACCTTTCCGCTTTGCTCCTGAGCATCGTTGCTCCATGCAGCGAACTCCCACTACCGCCCAACGTTGCCCAAAACCTTTCCCGTCTTTTCAAAATTTTAAATAACGGCCCCAACAGCTCTACTACAATGGAACTGTAAAAGCATCAGACCTAGAAAACAAGACCTTATTTCCTTAATTAATTTGCATAGACCCGTCATAATTGCCATCTCGGAGACATGGCTGAGGCCTGGAGCCCGATTTCGGATTCCTGGTTTCTTCTGTCTGCGGGATGACAGGGATGACGGCTATGCAGGTAGTGCCATATTCATCCGGCACAATCTTTCCTTTTCTTCTCTTCCTATCCCCCCTCACAGTAATCAGATTAATGCTGTTGCTGTGAGAGCTGTAAATATTTCCTTCCTCTCTTTATATATCCCTCACCCAAACCCATCCCTGATTCCAGAAATTGAAACTATCCTTGCTTCTCTTCCCAGTCCAACTGTTCCTCCTTCTTCTCCTTCTCTCTGGGCTGGTTTCCGCACTTAAACGTTTCCGTCTGTTGTGCGTGCGTTGCCCCTCCCCGCCGAAGTCTTCACTCCAGCCATCCAAGCTCGCTCCAGAAGCCAAGTAGACCGCCCAGGTTGCCGAGGACTTCATGGAGTGAGGTTGGGGAACCCAAATGGCGTTCTCGTTGTTCTGCCACGACCATGCACTCCAGGAGCACGTGTGTCGGCGTCTCATCGACCTCCATGCAGGCCCTGCACAGAGGACTGTCGGTAACACCTATAACGAAAAGGTGTTTGTTTAGTGGGCTATGCCCTGTTATGAGTCCCACCACCTTCCTAAGTTTACCTTTGTCCAGGCGGAGTAGTTTGTTAGTTTGTCGTATATCTATGTTAGGGAAAGCCTCTTTGGCTTGCCTGCAGTCAGTTGCGTTTGCCCATAATTGGGAATGCTCCTTAAGTGTTAGTTCATGCAACCAAGTTTTATACTCACTGAAGGGTATGGGTACAATAGGCTGAGGCCCTGTCACCTTCAGCGTCGTGGCCTTGCGTGCTAATGCGTCCGCTGCCTCGTTTCCCTGGTCCCCATCATGTCCTTTGACCCACCGTAGGGTGATATCATTCGACATGGCGAGTGTTTCCAGAGCCTTATGGCAGTCTTGTATGAGTTCGGAGGTTGTCCAGAATTTAGCCAAAGCTTTGAGAACAGCTTGGCTATCTGAGTTAATGTTAATCTTAAAGTTTTTTACCTGTCGATTTGCCATTGCTATGGCTGCGGTTGTAATGCCTACACACTCTGCTTGGAAGACAGAGTTGTCCTTACCGAGTGCGTGACTTATTTTCATGTTTAGTTCTTGGCAGTAGGCCCCTGCTCCTGTGCCAGTTTTTGTTTTGGATCCATCGGTGTACACTTCTATTGCATCCCGTGTTGACTTCGTATCTATGTTTATCTCTGGATATATTTTGTATGGTTTGTCCAGTATGTGTTGTTTCCTGGTTCTGTCACATTTCCACTCCAGGCGTGGTTCTTTGGTTATGCTTTGCACTAGAATTTTAGTGTGCCTTGTGTTCTGTTCTTTCCATAGACCTGAGGTTTTCAGTCTCAAGGCTGCGAGCGTTGCTTCTTCTCTGATTTGTAAGTGTAGGGGCGGGATCCCCAGTATGATTTCAAGTGCTGTTGTTGGTGTGGTACTCATGCAGCCTGTAATGGCGAGGCATGCTTGTCGTTGAAATTTCTGTAGTTCTTGCTGGGCGGTCGTAAGAAGAGTTCTCGGCCACCATATCAAAGCGGCGTATGTTAATGAGCTTCTTACTACCGCTAGGTATAACCACTTTATTATCTTTGGTTTAAGCCCCCATTTTTTCCCCAGCATGCGTTTACATTGGTTTAGTATCGTAAGCGATTTATTAATTTTATCTTCTGTATGCCTTTTCCAGCTGAGCTTGCTGTCCAGAGTCACACCAAGGTATTTTACCTCAGTTGACAGTTTGAGGCTTGTGTTGAACAGAGTTGGTGGTTTGGTTAGCTCTATTTTCCTTTTGTTGGTAAACAGAATCATCTCTGTTTTCTTTGGATTTACGGTGAGTTCATTTTCATTGCACCATCTTTCGATTACGCGCAATGCCCGTTGCATGACTTCATATAATGTGTTCTCTAGTTTTCCACTGATTAAGATGGTGAGATCATCAGCATAACCAATGGTGTAAAATCCGCTTGTGTTTAGTTTGTTTATCAAGTCGTCAACTACAAGGTTCCACAAGATCGGTGATAGGACACCCCCTTGAGGGCAGCCTCTCGCTACTATGCCTTTTGTGACTCCGTTGATATCTAGTTGTATGATTCTTAGTTCTAATAATGCTCTTATCCAGCTGCGTATAGTTCTTGGCGCCCCGTATCGTCCCAAGGCCCTGTCTATGCTATAAGTCCAACTGTTATTATGGGTGATTTTAACACCCACCATACTTTGTGGGGGTGTTATAACTGTGACGGATTCGCTCCATCGTTGATTGACATCTTTGAGGATATGAACCTTTGTATCCTGAATGATGGCTCTACGACTCGTAGAGTTTATCCCAATTAGAACCCAAAATCAGCAGTAGATCTATCTCTTTCTTCGACTTCCCTTGCATCTCAGCTATCTTGGCAAACTCTTCCCAGTACCTATGGTAGCGATCACTTCCCAATCATCCTAACTCTAAACAATAGATCAATCCCTCCCTCCAACCCTGACCCTTTGCTAAAATATAAATTACAGAAAGTAGATTGGTCTCGCTATGCTGTCTGTAGATGACTTGATGGACTCTCTACCTTACCTTACGTGTGATGGAAACCTCTTGATTTACTATGATCTCTTTGTCAAATCTCTTAGTTCTTCTTCTTAAAAATCTTTCTGTTTCAAATCATTTGCCTTCCCCTCCCTGGTGGGATGGGGAATGCAAAGATTTGTTTAACCAGAGGGTGGCAGCAGAGAAAGAGTACACTGCCCATATGACAGAAGAGAATTTTATTAAAAACAAACATATTGACGCTAAAACAAAAAGAATGGTGTCAAAAAAGAAAAAGTTTGGCTGGACTAAGTTCTGTGAATCACAAAACATAAGAAGATTCCGCAGAACCCTCAACTACTGTGATCCTAGCTCCAACAATCCATCTGAATGGCTTAGCATTTTTGCTTTGAAGCATCAGTGTAGATAAGAAGGTGATTTGACCAATTTTGATGAACTAAGCTTTGAAATTTTGAATTAGTATCAGGGGCTCCTTTGACCAAACCAAGATCAGTAACCACAGAGGGATTGAAAATCAGGGCTTTATATGCTGTGGAGAATAGAGGATTCTTTGGTAAAGATAACAAGGGATGAGGGAGATTGGTAAATTTACGGAAACTATCCAATAGATAAGAAGAAGGATTGCGTGGGCTAAGGACTTGCGACAACTGTTCTAATTTGGTCCACAGTGGGTGAGAGGAAAGCTGTAACATTTTGCTGACAAAGCGGTCACATAGGTATTGCCGTCGGAGATGTAAAGGAGGATCAACACATTCAACTTGTAGAGCGTTAGTGGGGGAAGACTTCATTGCACCCAGGATGATTCTGAGGCAACGATATTGAATTTTATTTATCTTCTCATACACAGTTTTATTTAAGGGGTCTAAAACAAATGAGCAGTAATCAATGTGGCTACGAACTAAAGCATTATATAAGAGTTTCAGTGAGTAGGCATGAGCACCTCACCAAACTCCCGCTACTGCACGTAGAACATTGATGCCCTTTTCACATTTATTGGTTACTAGGGGATGCCCGCGGCTTCGCCCGCGTGGATTTCGATTTTTTAGATCCCATGGGAACTCTTTGATTTTGTCTTGATTTTGATGTCTGACAGATAGACAGACACACTTTCGCATTTATAATATTAGTATGGATATATTCAGTATGAGCCAATCCGTTCAGTCTGTAATCAAGAATAATACCAAGGAACTTTGCCGTATCTACTAAGTTGATGGGTTGATCCTCATAACAAAAGCTAAAGTTAGGGGTAGACCGCTTCCTCGTAAACACGACTGCCTGGCATTTAGCCACTGACAAAGATAGGCCGTGGTCAGAGAGCCACTGCCCTAGATAATAAAAAGCAGAGTTAAGACATTGGGGTATTTCCTCTACACAGTGGCGGTCTTAGGGGGTGGCGAACGGGGCAATCGCCCGGGGCCTCGCTCTTGCAGGGGCCTCGCGCAACAACCCAAGCAAATTATAAAAAATATACATTTTTTAAACATATTTTTTAATTAAAACTTTTGATTCTGATCTTTAATTACTTATTAAGGTTATTAAATAACGGTAAATTAAAATAAAGTTAGTTAACTAATTCATCGCTCGGGCAATCCCCGTATTTTATTTCGTTCGTCAGTTCTTGTCACCTTAGAATTATTTTGCTTGTAGTATGAGTTACAAAATTGTTACTGGTAAGGTTTTGGGGGTTCAAACTTCCAGACAAAGAAAGCTTAAAATAGACTAATTCTCGAATTCCTTCAGGCTTAAAATGTTGAATTCGTAAAATGTTGAATTTGCAAAATGTTGAATTTCGGAGTTGCTAAATGTTAAATCCCAAAATGTTGGATTCGCAAAATGTTGAATTTGAATTCCCAAAATTAAATGTTGAATCTTAAAAGTAAGCTTTTAATTCGCATATGCTTATACGTAATTTATAAAAAAAAAACCGGCCAATTGTGAGTCGGACTCGCGCACCGAGGCGAGGGTTCTATACTCGGGTATTTTTTTCTGACATTTTGCACGATAAATCAAATATTTCAACATTCACACAACAAATTCAACATTATAAGAATTCAACATTTTAGGAATTCAACATTTTGGACCTGAAGGCTCAAATTTACCATTCTCTTATTTAAATATATCGAAAATTTTGCGCTGGCTTCGCTCGCGCTTTTATATTGTATTAGTTGATGCCCGAAACTTCGTTCCCATCGATTCGGGTTTTAAAAAACGTCATGGAAACTCGGGATAAAGTATCTGTGCGCAAGCTATCTCTGAATTATACCAAATTTTAGCTAAGAAGATGGGCCCTGAAAAGGACTTTGGCTAATATTAATATGGTTTTTTTTGTAAATAATATATCAAAAATTTCGCGCTCGCTTCGCTCGCGCTTTTATTGTATATTCTTTGATACCCGGAACTTAATCCACATGGTAAGTTTTTGAAAATCCCCCTAGGAACTCTTTGTCTTTCCGGAATAAAAAACATGAGAAAAGTAGAGTGAGGTGCTTTGAAACATAAAATTTTGTTATGGCTGAGCTCGTTTATATTTCTCTTTTTTATCTGTATTAAACAAAAAAGTTGCGCTCGCTACATATCTTTCAATTTTATTGAATACTAGTTGACCGGCCCCAGCTTCGCACAGGGAGCCTATCTATTCCATAGACAAAATATGGGTGGTATTATGGAACAGGTAGACTCCCCGTGCGAAGCCAGGGCGGGTCAACTAGTTATGACTAAGAGTCTACTTTCTACTAAGCTATTATACTGATCGCGATCGTTATGCTGTTACCCGTTGAGGAGTTCCAGCCTCTATTTCCGAAACTGTTCATCAGGGGGCACGGCAGTGCCCCCGCCAAGACGAGCCAAACGGCGGCCGGGGCGCTACGTAGTACCTTTTTCTCGAAGTGTTTCGCCGTATTTTCGACCCGTCATAACTTCGGTCTGGATGACGCTAGAAAGCTGAAATTTTCAGTATAAGGTGTCCTCAGCAAATTTACCAAATATACTAAGTATCAAATATCTAGCTTTTATGGTTACAGATTTATTGATACCTAAAATACGCCGTTTTCGTCCCTCACTGATGATCATCACAATTCATAGTCTGTAATTCTAGGGTACTTCCAGAAGTCCTAGAAGGCTGAAATTTGGTATGTAGACTAGAAATTGCATACAAACTACAGAAAAATTAAGAAATTGGCAATGCCCCCCCTCTACGACTCTTATGGGAAAAGCAAATCTGTAAATTCTGTCGGTAGAATGCTGATATTTTCAGGATAAGATGTTCTTGGCAAATTGATTAAACACATTGAGTATCAATTGTCTAGCTTTTATAGTTTCAGATTTATTGACAGTCAAAACTTCTAGTCTGTAATTCTAGGGTACTTCCCGAAGTCCTAGAAGGCTGCAATTTGGTGTGTAGACTAGAAATTGCATACAAACTACAGGAAAATTGAGAAATTGGAATTTCCCCCCCCTCTACGCCTCTTATGAGAAAAGCAAATCTGTAAATTCTGTCGCTAGAATGCTGATATTTTCAGGATAAGATGTACTTGGCAAATTGATTAAACGCATTGAGTATCAATTGTCTAGCTTTTATAGTTTCAGATTTATTGACAGTCAAAACTTCTAGTCTGTAATTCTAGGGTACTTCCCGAAGTCCTAGAAGGATGAAATTTGGTATGTAGACTAGGAATTGCATACAAACTACAGAAAAATTGAGAAATTGGAGTTTCCCCCCCTCTACGCCTCTTATGAGAAAAGCAAATCTGTAAATTCTGTCGCTAGAATGCTGATATTTTCAGGATAAGATGTCCTTGGCAAATTGATTAAGCGCATTGAGTATCAATTGTCTAGCTTTTATAGTTTCAGATTTATTGACAGTCAAAACTTCTAGTCTGTAATTCTAGGGTACTTCCCGAAGTCCTAGAAGGCTGAAATTTGGTATGTAGACTAGGAATTGCATACAAACTACAGAAAAATTGAGAAATTGGAGTTTCCCCCCCTCTACGCCTCTTATGAGAAAAGCAAATCTGTGAATTCTGTCGCTAGAATGCTGATATTTTCAGGATAAGATGTCCTTGGCAAATTGATTAAGCGCATTGAGTATCAATTGTCTAGCTTTTATAGTTTCAGATTTATTGACAGTCAAAACTTCTAGTCTGTAATTCTAGGGTACTTCCCGAAGTCCTAGAAGGCTGAAATTTGGTATGTAGACTAGAAATTGCATACAAACTACAGAAAAATTGAGAAATTGGAATTTCCCCCCCCTCTACGCCTCTTATGAGAAAAGCAAATCTGTAAATTCTGTCGCTAGAATGCTGATATTTTCAGGATAAGATGTACTTGGCAAATTGATTAAACGCATTGAGTATCAATTGTCTAGCTTTTATAGTTTCAGATTTATTGACAGTCAAAACTTCTAGTCTGTAATTCTAGGGTACTTCCCGAAGTCCTAGAAGGCTGAAATTTGGTATGTAGACTAGGAATTGCATACAAACTACAGAAAAATTGAGAAATTGGAGTTTCCCCCCCTCTACGCCTCTTATGAGAAAAGCAAATCTGTAAATTCTGTCGCTAGAATGCTGATATTTTCAGGATAAGATGTCCTTGGCAAATTGATTAAGCGCATTGAGTATCAATTGTCTAGCTTTTATAGTTTCAGATTTATTGACAGTCAAAACTTCTAGTCTGTAATTCTAGGGTACTTCCCGAAGTCCTAGAAGGCTGAAATTTGGTATGTAGACTAGAAATTGCATACAAACTACAGAAAAATTGAGAAATTGGAATTTCCCCCCCCTCTACGCCTCTTATGAGAAAAGCAAATCTGTAAATTCTGTTGCTAGAATGCTGATATTTTCAAGATAAGATGTCCTTGGCAGATTTATTAAATGCACTGAGTATCAATTGTCTAGCTTATAATAGTTTCAGATTTATTGGCAGTCAAAACTTCTAGTCTGTAATTCTAGGGTACTTCCCGAAGTCCTAGAAGACTGAAATTTGGTATGTAGACTAGAAATTGCATACAAACTACAAAAAATTAAGAAATTGGAAATTTCACCCCTCTACGCCTCTGTATGGGGGAAGCAAATCTTTAAATTCTATCGCTAGAATGCTGATATTTTCAGGATAAGATGTCCTTGGCAGATTCATTAAACGTACTGAGTATCAATTGTCTAGCTTTTAAAGTTTCAGATTTATCGACATTCAAAACCTCTAGTCACAAATTCTAGGGTACTTTCTGAAGTCCTAGAAGACTGAAATTTGGCATTAAGTAGGAATTTCAAGAATTATGAACAACAGATAAATTAAGAAATCGGGTCCCCCTTCATCCCCTCGTATATGAGATGCATATCTGTAAAATCTGTTGCTCGAATACTAAACTTTACAGGATAAGATGTCCGTGGCAGATTTATCAAAGGTACCAAGTATCTGTGTTTCCTGAAGTCCTAAAAGACTGAAATTTGGTATATCTGCTTCAAAATTGAGTTGCAAGATTCCACCCGAACAAATATACTTACATACGAGTACATTGCAAGTTGAATAGAAGCTTTAAAAAAAGAGGTAACGATAGAGAGTGGGCCATGAAAATGATGTACCTACAAGAAATAGATCCAAAAAAAATTTAGGGCACCTGCCAAAAAGAAATGAAATCCCACCAAAAACATTTCATGTAAAAAGTTAGCCAAGACTCACAAGTTCATAATGTTTTCACTGTTAAAAAGTTATGAGATCTCTAGTAGAGCCAAGCCCCTAGCTGAGCTTAGATTTGTGCTGGCCATGGGACCTATCCCAAGTCCAAAGTAATATAGCTCTTAAATGTTCTTGACTTTATCACATTTATAACAATAAATAACAAATCACTCTACTTACAAGCTCTGATTCTACAAACCCTATATCTTGTTAAAAAAAGTACGGCTTGGCCGTTTAATGTTCGTAAAACTATTACATGACATAACATATTAAACGTTAAAAGTTATTAAACGGCCAAGCCGTTTTTTTTTTTAAATTTTAGAGTAATTAAAGAGTAGGGCACACCATCTTCCCCAGGGGTTGAATCTTTCAGACCACTGAGAGCAATCCGAAGCTCTGAAAAGGAAAAGGGGGCATCCATTTCGCCCATAATGGGTGCTGGTGTAGAAACTGGAAGATCGTCCCGATGGGGAACAGACGGGGGAGCGAGTTTGTCAGCAAAAATGCTAAGCCATTCAGATGGATTGTTGGAGCTAGGATCACAGTAGTTGAGGGTTCTGCGGAATCTTCTTATGTTTTGTGATTCACAGAACTTAGTCCAGCCAAACTTTTTCTTTTTTGACACCATTCTTTTTGTTTTAGCGTCAATATGTTTGTATGTTTGTATTTAATAAAATTCTCTTCTGTCATATGGGCGGTGTACTCTTTCTCTGCTGCCACCCTCTGGTTAAACAAATCTTTGCATTCCCCATCCCATCAGGGAGGGGAAGGCAAATGATTTGAAACAGAAAGATTTTTACGAGGAATATTGGAGTCGGCCGAAGAAATAAGAGATTTGACAAAGAGATCATAGTAAATCAAGAGGTTTCCATCACACGATTTGACGATTTAATAATTTTATATTATTTTTGACAATTCAAATCAATTTTTAAAAGTAACCTTACACGTATCACTCTAGAAGAAATAACATATTAATTTTTTAATTTTTCTTTTATTATCTGTTATAGCAGTAATAGTAGAAATCGAACTCTGTGAGTCAAAAGTCAAAATCATTTATTTTCATTTGAAAAATGTGAAAATTTCTTCTCTCTATCTATTATGGTTCACGAGACACAGCCCGCTAACAGACAGACGGATGTACAGCGGAGGCTTAATAATAGGGTCCTGTTGGCATCCTTCTTAAAAATATTTAAAAGATTTTCAGTTGTAATGTATTTGTGGATGGCTTGGTAGGATTTACTGGCAAGACTTGCGTCTATGTGCTACCCGGCGCGCGACGAATCTTCAGGCATACCCATGGCCGTAGCCAGGCAAAGAGAAATTGATTTCAAATGCATAATAACTAGTTCACGAATTTACAAGCTTTTTGTAAAGCTATCAAAAAATTTCTTGTTGTTTTCTATCTTGCTGCCAAATTGAAAGGTAAAATTCCACTAGGCAACTAGGTATTCACCCCGTCAAGTCTGGCTACGGCCTCTTTAATTTTCTAATTTTCTTAATGCAAAATCTGCTTAATTTTCTAATTGCAAAGTCAATTAAATAACTTTGCAATTAGACATTGTAAGGTCTACATCTCCTGAGGATGCTCCGGTGTCGGGGCGAAACGCGCGTCGAGTGGTGTTGGGTTTTGTGTGGTTCTGCGTACCATACAGATTTCTTTGGTTTGGCGGATTATAGCAAATTAAGCTTTTGGTTCCTTGTATATCATGGACTTACGTAAAATAACGTCTGCTTCTATAATACAACAAAGAGCGTTTCACTATAAAGAAGTATATTAAAACTTACACCATGCTTATAAAAAAAATGATTACCTTCAGGTGGAGGCGGTGGAGGCGGTGGAGGGGGCTGTAGCATGTCATTCACTTTGTGGTGCAAAGCATGCGCGCGCAAAACACCAGTCCTGTAGAAATTCTGCTCTTCAAACACAGTGGCATGCACATACTTGCAATTTGCAAAAGTGCACACTGAATTTTGAAAGTTTCTGCAGAAGGTGTACACTCCTTCCAGTTGTGATAAATCATGTTTGTGGGCGTATTTACAGTTCCTTTCTCTTTTGCAGTTTCCCCTTATGAAATCCCTGCATATGGTTTGATCTGTGGGGGTTTCTTCTTGGCCTCCTTGTAGATTAGGGATGTAGTCTTGTGGTGGGGGATATGTAGGCAAAGGAGGCCAAACTTCAGGCCTCTGCCAGTCCAGACGAAGATCCATTCTTTTTAAATTTGGAGGTGGCGGTGGATCCGGGGCACTTAGCGCCACTGGTGGTACACGAGTTCCCGAAGTGGTGGTCTCTAAACGAGACATTATGATTTTTTTCATGTTGTAAAATTTGGCGATGGTTTGAATTTGATTAAATGCTCTTCCACTCCAACTAAAATATATTATAAACTAGAGTCCATTTTAGTGGTGGGCGTTGCGACGACGAACCGTTTATACCTAAAGACTGTTTTCAAGTGTTTTCTGTTCTGACTTCTGCGACGGTGAACACAGACCACGAATCGTGAAACCGTTTTCACTAGGGATGGGCGTTGAATGAACGGACTAGTCCAAACTGTCCAATAGACGGTTAAAGACTCATCGACGATTCGACGGTCCTCCGTCCATGCGTTATCTAGTCGAATTATTAGACGGGTAAACGGACGCAACGTCAGCGTCACACATAGTCTTAGTCGGTTAATACAGTTTATTTGTTAAATCAAACAAATTTGAACCATGTTATCTAAGTCATTGAGTTCATTTAAAATGTGTGATTGATGGACGATTTGCCATGTCAACGTAATGAACAATGGACGTTTTAACTTCAAGAGAATTTGAACCTTAGCAACGAAGTAAAGGCGGTAATTTATTAAATAGTTTCTTGCGAGCGAATTCGTAGAAATCAACATACCATTCAATTTGAACTCGATGAAAACGTCACGTCGCAGCGTCGACTAGTCGACGAATTGAACTAGTTGCTCGACTAGTCGATGAACGTCCATGAACGGTCTAGTCTCGTTTACGGAAAATGCGTCGACGACCCATCGCTAGTTTTCACGTCCTGGGTCAGTCATACAGTCTTCGTTGCACAAACCAGTCTTCGAATAACTTAGTGCGATTTTGTATTTTAAGGCTAAGAAAATACAGTCGAAAGTGAATTGATGCAACGACACACGTCGTCGCAAACGTCGCGTCGTCCTTAACGTTCACGTTCGTTCTTAAAATATAGTTCCTACCGTTTTAAAGAACAGTGTTCCGTTCTGCGACGGTGAAACCGTATTCACGTCCTGGGTAAAACAGTCTTCGTTGCACAAACCAGTCTTCGAATAACTTGGTGCGATTTTGTATTTTAAGGCTAAGAAAATACAGTCGAGAGTTAATTGATGTAACGACACGCGCGTCGCGAATGTCGTTCCACGTTCTTTCTTTAAGTAGTTCTTACAATGAAAAGTGAATCTTTTGACCATGACATACAGTCGATAATGTACTACCACCAGTAGAGTGACCTATGCTGTAAAGAACGGTTGTCGTTCTTCCGTAACCGAACGGTTCCGTTTTCTGTAACCGTTTTCGTCGTCAGGAAAACGGTTGCGTTTCGTCCGACAAAAAAGCGACAACGACCCACCACTATTCATGAAAGAAGTCCCCCAGACGCAGCGCTGTACTCGCGTGACGTAATGTTGCCATTTATGAGCAAAAAAATTACCTATTTTACATTTAGCAATGTAATTTTAAATCAAATAATACTATTTCCTGCATACTTCGATGAAACAATATAAGCTCTTAAATTGTATTAAGAAATAAATACATTTTAGATAGGCTGTAATTTCATTACTTAAGCCCATACTATAACAATAGTTCAGATTAGTGAAACATGCATATTTCTGTTATGTCAATAGTAGTTATATTTGGGCATTTTTATCAAAATGTCTACCAACCCACTCATGGGATGACCCATGCAATAAATCCAAATAACTAACGTTATTATGACTCTGTAAGTGTCGTGCTACTTATTATTAAATAGTTTAAAATGACTAAAGCTTTCTTTTCATTAAGTTGTTAGGTGAGAAACTTAAAACAAAGTAATGAAAGCCGACGATTTTTGTTCATGACCGCTACCGAAAACAAGGGACAGTACCTACTGCGAAACGTAGAATGCCACATTTCTGAGTTTAATTTTATTACTTTGTTTTAAGTTTCTCACCTAACAATATAGTAAAAAAGGAAACTTTAGTCTTTTGAAACTATTTAATAATAACACAACACTTACAGAGTCATAATAACGTTAGTTATTTGGACTTATTGCATGGGTCATCCCATGAGTGGGTTGGTAGACATTTTGATAAAAATGCCCATTTACCTATATTTCTGCTATGTAAAAAGTATATTTTTATTTACTTATATAAGCGGTGTTCTACCTAGGTACTTACAGGGAAAAGATGAGAAAATAGGGTAAAGAAAAGCATTATAATTTTTTATTCAGAGTTTTAGTGAATAATTGTGATCAGCGGCTATAGGAACATCACTGTTTGAAGAGTGGATGGAAACTGAATCAGATTCTGTTTCAGTATCACTAGCCGTAGATATAATTATTCGGTTGATCTCTTTATCCATAAGACCATCATTTTTTACATATTCCTCCTCTAAATGTTCGACATGCGTGCACTGAGCTGTCCAATCTTCCACCGTAATAGACTCAAAGGCCTCTTCAGTTAATTTTACAATTTTTTTTGGATCTTGTGCCACGTTCTTATCCGCCACCTTTCTTTTTAGAAGGCTCCAGATTTTCTCAATCGGGTTGAGGTCACAATGGTAAGGCGGCAACCTTAATACTTCGTGTCCATGAGGTGTTAATAATTCATCCACTGCAAATGTCGGTGGACCTTTATTTTGTTTGATTAGCTCAAACAGCACAGCTTTTCTCCAGGTGTCTTCAAAATATATACCCTTTTGCCGGAGCCATTCCTGCATACTGCTTTTTATATTTGACATTGAAGGGGCTTTGTTTAATTGAGTGCAATGGTAAGGAGCGTTGTCCATTACCACAAGCGACCTTTCAGGTAGATTAGGTATTAGTTTTTCCGTCATCCATTTTAAGAAATTTGCAGAGTTCATGTCATCGTGGTAATCTGAGGACTTTGATTGGGATTTGAACATTAATAATGCACCATTTATGAATCCATCTTTTGTTCCCGCATGAGCGATTATCCAGCGACTCCCTGATGACTCTGAGACGAACATTCCTGGCTCGTCCTCACTCTGCCAACAACTTTTTGTATGATAAGTATTGTGTACCTATATAGGTCTCATCTAAGTATACAACGGGTCGTTTTTCCACAGTACGATTTATTCGTATTTTATCCAAATATCTTGCACGCCATGCGGTAATGTCGTGACGTTCCATAAGTAGTTTGCGTCTGGATTGACATCGCTTGTACTTGAAACCAATCCTATTTAATATCCTGTGCAATGTGGTGATGCTTCCCTGAAAATTGATGTCTTCTCTCAGAGCTGACCGTAATTTAGCCAATGTTGGAAATTCTTTATGCACAATGTAAAAACTGTGAATTTTTTGCCGGATAGCGCACAAATCGAACCCGTCTAAGTCGAACTTTTTCGGATGCGGGCGAATCTTCCCCGGGGTGACAATTTTGCTCTGACACACCTGCATTTAAATAATGACCAATTAAAAATAATAGCAACTTTAAGTTTATAATGTTTATGTACTATGTAATATATGTTTTAATTTCAGTTTCATCACTATTTGTTCATTTTTGTCGCAAAAATGAATTTATATCATAAAAAAAGTCCCATCAATACAGCAAAAAATTTTTATATGGCAACTCTAAAAAGAACCTGTTATGGCGGCGCAGGGGGGAGACACTTATGTGTTTGCTAAAAATACACAGCGTTGCTATGAAGATCATTTTGTGTGGTGTGCACTCTTCCTTAATTTTTCTATGTGTACTCACCTTTAATCCTGCTATGTTGGTATTTTACCTGTCTGTCACCTGCGACTTGCGAGGGCGCCCAATCTCTCCTAAGTTGGTCAGCCCTCTTTACTGTCATAGCGTTTTGTGAATTCCTGCATTATCGGACGAAAACTTTCATTTTTCGGAAAAAAGTTGATTTTAAAAAGTTTTCATGGACTTTTAAACGGATATTTCGTGTTCGAAAGTGAGAATTTAATGCCACAGAGGCAAAATGAGTAAAAACAGTGATAAAGACTCGCAAAGTGAGCCATATTCTCAGTCTCATGGAGAGAAAAGAAGTCACGACTCATCATCATCAGATGATAGCAGCGGGAAATCCGAGTCCGAATCGGAACGCGATTGTGCGCGTCCCCCGAATAAAAGAACAAGAAGAGTAAAGGAGAATGGGGACCCACGAATAGACCTCTTATTGGACCATGTTAGTCAACTATCGAATTATCTTCAATTGTATATGCCATATAATGTGAGGGCAAGAGCTGAGTTGCCTGCGACGGCGAGTGGGGAGATACCATCATGCTCCTCTGCAGAATTTTCCCAGAGCTGGACAGCTGGATCTAGGTGAAAATGAGACAGTAATAGATGTAGCAAAGATTATAAGAGATGCTCCGGCAGAACGGGTGCAGGCTCTTTGTAGACTGCAGAGATTCCACACAAATCAATGGAAAGATGTTAAATATTCGAAAAGTCTGCAGACGTTACTGGCGAGACCGGGCTTTGCAGATTTGAAGGTTAATGATGAACTCTGCCACTTGAATAAAGGGAAGTATTTTTTAATGAGCACGGAGAGAGTGCTGGCGGGGCTCACGAATGGACTGTTTGAGCATAGAGAGCTAATGCGGAACAATTTACAGGAAATAGTAAATTGGGCAAGCAATTCGAGAGGCGAGTTGAGTTGAAATAAATTTTCTGTTATTTAAGAAAGTCCGGAGTCCCAGGGCCACAAGAAAATGGATCAGATCCTACAAGTGGTATGTGGGAAGAGGGCCGAGTGTATTGAAGTGCGAAGGGACAGACTTATAGCAGAGGTGCAGAATAAGAATTTGCAAGCTACGTTGAAGAATGTTCCTCCAAGTGCCAATTACTTTTTGATCCTAAGGCATTAACGCCGGTGATTCAATCTTTGGGGGGATCGGGTTCGTGGCTGACTGTACCTACATATTTGAAGGAAGGTAAATCTTTCAAAAATAAAAACAAATCAGAGGGTGAACCTATTGCTTCCACATCAAGGCATGTGGATCAGGGATATCGTAGCTCAACCTTCCGTCCTGGAAGGAATAAGACTTTTGTAACGTGTACCTGAGCGGTCCCGTTACATCCCTTATTTAGATTGCATATTTTTTTTTATATTAACGTAACCTTAAATCTGTTTGTTCACCTTTTTATATGTCATATGTCAGTGTCCCAAACTTCACCATGACGTTTAGGCGTGACGTTTGGGAATGTAATTCAACGATCTGTCAAACCCTCTTTCATATTGGAAAAAAAACTGGTAACATTTTGACAGCTCGTTTACCGAACGAAGTTGGCACTTTTCGGTGGCCATCTTGAAGCTTCACTTTTTCTTCTTACATTGACGTGCAAACATTTGCTCGTCAAATTATTTTTCTAAAAATGTGAAAGTTAAACTAAATAAGTATTATAATGGGCCTGAGGGCTATAGAGTGGTAGGACACGGCGCTTTTAGCGGTAAGTGTTCATTTTTCTACCCAATCTCGCCATTAGAACATTGAATTTTCCAACAAGAAAATGGATGAAAATTTTAACCTAACATTTCCTTGTTACAGCCGTTGATCCTAGATCTTCGTCCCTAGATCGACCTTCCCAGATTGTTATTATTTAACGCCTCATTTGATCATTTATCATGGGGATTTTCTGTAAATATCATTTTGGATCTAAATGTTACGTGTTAAATCGGATTCCATCCCGGAACTGGTGTGATGGATTGCAGTTTTCGGCCTGTGGAATTAGTTAACTATTCGACATGTGCCTAGCTTATTCTCTATTTTAACAAATTTTGTGATAATTTTGTACTTTATTTTTTTATAACCTAGTGTGTGGCCATGTGGCCCAGGTTACTATAAGTTTGTTTATTTTTGATCTTTGTAAAATATATAATATATAAAATTAAGACAAGAACAAAGGGGCGGTACCTATTATAAATTGTCATATTTTCTTTTCCTCTTTAATAAATAAAATCTTGTAGGAAACTTTAGAAATTTAATAAATTAATTTTAATAATAAATTTTAAATTCTTTGATTTTTATTCACCAATATTTATTTCTTGTGGACATTTGGCGTCCCGGACTAGAGAGCACGGCTAGGTGGACCGAATCTCTGACTTGCGATTAAAAGTCCAGGCCTCGGCAAGTCTATCTGAGGAGATTTCTATCCAGCTGGCTGGCGCCCGAAGGTTTTCCCTATATCCATTCTATGTATATATACTTTTGTCAGCTGGAAGTAAAAGTAAGATTTAATTTTATTGTTTTTATTATTATTTTTTTTAAATAATTTTATTTTAAATTTTTCACCTATTGGGGGGTGAAAAATTTCTCTGTTACAATTGGCGGCCCCGAACAGGGACCGATTTTTATTTGGGAACCTAGTTGTGTTGATTCTCATAGTATTGGTGAATAAATATTTTAATTGTCCTCGTTCTTGTCTTAATTTGTATTTTTTGTAATATTTTAAGGTGTATTGTATTCTTGTAACTTATTTTTTTTCTTTTTTGAATTTTGTATGCCTAGATACTAAGATGTTTGTCTTAACATAGCAATTTAAGTGTGCTCGCCTAGTTAATAGTTTATTTTGAGGTTTTTTGTATTACTATTATCTATGTGTTACTAGTGAAAATGCTACCTTACCTAAAAAGGCCATTTCTTTGTAAGAAACGGAGCCAAAAACTTGATAGGTGTCGCTGTGACCAGTTTTCTCTTGAAAATGATAGGTGCACGACGATGGAAAATCTATTTTACTTGATTTTATCTATTTTATTTAGGCTTTTTCCAAATTTTATTAGAAGAATCTTCTAGAGAATAGACAGCGTTTGTAGTCCCAGGTCGTGGTCTATTTGTATTCGTTAGGATGTTATTTGGTATGACAAATGCACCGTCGAATTACACAGACTTTCTGATCGTTTGTTTGGACCAGATTTTGATAACAAAGTCCTGTTACCTAGATGTTATTATTATTTTACTTTCAAAAGATTTTAAATTCATTCAGCATTTTGGATAAATAAATATCAAAGATTAAAAGATTCTAGACTTGCAAATAACTTAAATAAATCTGAATTTTGCTAAAGAATATAATATTCCAAAAATATTTCATAATATACTCCTCAGAATTACCCAGTTGAACGCTTTAACAAAACTATTGAGACTTGCTTAGCATGCTATGTTGAAAGCGATCATAGAACCTGGTCTAAATATTTACCCCATGTTCAGGCAGCTATTAATGGCACTATTAATTTAGTTACAGGATACACACCTAATTTTCTTATGTTTGGTAGGGAAGTTTTCCTTGATGGATCCCTACATAAATTTTATTCTATCTCTGACCCTTCTAAGTTAACTATTGGTAGTCGTTCAGATTATTCGGACGCACTTCTTACTTTGAGTAATGTTTTTGATAAAACTGTTAGTAATCTGGCTAAATCATATAGACGAAATGCCAAATACTACAATGAAGGAAGAAAAAGCATTTCTTATTGTGTTGGAGACACAGTTTGGAGGCGCAACTTTGTGCAATCCAATGCTGCTTCTTTCTTTTCCGCAAAATTAGCCCCTAAATTTGTTAAATGTAAAATAATAAAGAAAATTTCAGATAATGTATATTTATTAAAAGATTTGGAAAAAAATAGTACAGGTAGATACCATATAAAAGATATTCTTAAAATTTGACAAAATTAAAACTTAAAATTAATTTTAACAGGAAAAGAATCTAGCAGAAGCTAACACAATAAGGACTCATTATTATTTTGTGTAGGATTTTTTTGGCTCCTTTGTCAGTCCTACCGATTTATAGGTTGCGGCTATGCAGTTGAAAGAAAGAAAGAAAGAAAAGAAAGAAAACTTTTTTTATTTGATCACTACATCACATTACAATACAATATATCTTAAAACTAATTGAATGAATATCTACATAATAATATTATACTTATAAGTTAACATATACTAAAATTAAAATGTCCCATGTGACCAAATATAGGTCTCCCACTCAGCATAATGCTGCAGCAAGCTGCAGCGCTGGTTTTCAGTGGGAGCCTTAAAGAGTGAGGTCACGGACTACAAGTTACCTAATTTAAATATAAAATAATTATAATATAATAAAAAAAAAAAAAACAAAGCAAAAAGACTAACGATATAAAAATTAAGGTGCAAAGACAAGCAAGAAAAATAATGAATGCAATCTAAGATTATAATCTAATAAATTATAAAGTGCGGCTTAAGTGCTGTAACGATACTGTGCTGATTGATCCAAATAGTAAATATTTAATATAATAATTAATTTTAATTTGTAATTTTTTGTTGCAAAAGAAGATATGTTTTCAGTTTAGTTTTAAAAATTCCAAGGGACATAGGCAATTTTAACGGTGGTGGTAAATCGTTCCAGCACTTAGTGGCCGCAAATTTAAAACTTCCCTTAAATGCCGCTGTTTTATGCTTTGGTGTAGACAGTAGGAGATAGGAATTACGTGTAATGCGTGTTGACTTATCACCAAACCACATTAGTTTATTACGCAGGTATTCTGGGATTCCGTGCTTAAGTACCCCAAACAGTAGAGTAGCAAGGTGTAACTTCCTACGTGCTTCCATCTTCAGGAGATTTGCCTCGTTAATGTAGGAAGTGACATGCGTGCGTGGTGGGATATTAAAGCAAAACCTAGCACAGGCGTTTTGGACGCGTTGAATAACTTTTTTAGTCCTACTTAAGAGACGAGGCCCATATACCGTGTCAGCATAATTTAGTCTTGACAGAACGAGTGATTCGCATAACCGTATTCTTAGCTTTAAACTAATATAGGGCCTCATTTTATAAAGCAGCTTAAGGCGATATAAGCTATTGCGGACGGCGTTAAGGATGTGAGTCTCAAAGTGCAGTGCGGTGTCAAAGACTACTCCCAAATTTCGTGCTTCCTCTATCTTTTCAATGATATTATTATTGATTTTTATTGTGGGATTAAGCATGTTTAATTTAGCAACAACACTTTTGGAACCCAACATCATACATTGTGATTTACTAGGATTTAGTACCAAGCAGTTCCTTTTTGACCATAGATGTATTTGCTCTAGATCAAAGTTAATTTTTGATTCAGCTGCCGCTGTGTCCAGGGGATCAAAAGAGATGTACAGTTGTGTATCATCAGCATAAAGATGGTATAGGCAATGATTAATGCAACTTTTAATGTCAGCAGTATAAATTGCAAACAGCAAAGGTCCAAGAATAGATCCTTGAGGAACTCCTCTGGTCACAGGAGATGGGTCTGAGGTTGAGATTGTGCTGTCGCTGTTCGTGACTTCAACAAACTGCGCTCTATCACTTAGGTAGCTATCAAACCATTTCACTGTTAAGATGTCAAACCCATAGTAAGACAGCTTGGACAGAAGAAGAGTTGTATTTAGGGAATCAAAAGCTCTTGAGAAGTCTAAAAGAACAAGCAAAGTACCCTTACCCTGATCCTGTGCAGTCAAGATATCATCTACTACGGTTGCAAGAGCGGTAGTTGTGCTATGTCCTTTTCTAAAACCTGACTGAAAAGTTGGTAGTATCTTATTTTCTTCCACGTAATTTGTTACCTGATGAGCCACAACCTTTTCTAAAATTTTTGAGATGCAAGGCAGGATACTGATGGGTCTCAAGTCTTTAAAATTGAGGGGATTATTACATTTTGGCAATGGTTTTATTTTAGCAATCTTCCACGCATCAGGAAATGTAGACGTAGATATAGATTTATTGACTATCGCGGTGATAACTGGTAATGTTTGAGGCAAAGTCAGTAATAGCATTTGAAGAGATATGTCGTCTACACCCTGCGCATTTGACTTTAAATTCTGAATAATCTTGGCAATGATAATTTCATCCACTGGATGCAGCGTAAATTGACCATCTCCATACCGGTGATATTCATAATAAGACAGATCCGACAAAGCTACTGCCTTTTCGCCTGGTACGTCAAGAAAATGTTTGTTAATTATGTTGGGGTCATTTAACATCGCTGGCAGTTCTTTCGATTTTTTCTTGTCCGTTATCAAAGATGATTTTTTTAGATTTCGCCACAATATAGCTGGAGAATTGATGTAGGCATTGATGTATGTTTCATGAAACGCTTTTTTTTCAGATTCCAAAGCATATTTAACCAGAAGCTTCATGTCTTTGTAATATTTTTTATGCGATTCAATCCCAGTGGTCTTAGCCCGATCGTGACTTTGATTTCTGAGTTTTATCATTAATTTTATAACGTCAGTAATCCATGGATGCTGCTCTTTCAACACCACTTTTTTTAAAGGCGCATGCAAATTAAATAAATCTAAAATTATTCTATTAAATTCTAATACAATATCATTTACATTATTAGTACTATTTACAAAATTCCACGATATATTATTTAAATCTCTGTTAAAATTTTCAATATTTATATTTTTTAAGGGTCTAATACTAATCCAGCGCGGTGGGAGGTTGTCTTTTTTCAAATTAAGGGTGGATGAAACTATCGCATGGTTTCCAAGTTCTGGTATGTGAGTAACTTTAACGTCATGTATACGTGAGTCAGTACAGATCACATCAATAAGTGTGCTGCTTTGATCTGTGAAGTGTGTTGGTTCAGTAACAGTTGCTCCGCATTACCTCCTTTTTTTGTATATATTGTATATTTTTGATTTTATAGTTCTGTTTATAAGGGATCTTTTGGTAGCGGTTATGCAGTTGCTTCGTTTTACCAGGCTCTTGAAGAACTCATTTTTGGTTGCGGTTTTGCCTTTGTTTGCACCGTATTACCTAATTTTGTTGTAAATATGTATAGTTTTCTTTTATGGGATTACGGTTTAGCACATGCCCCGTACTATCCTCCTGCTTGTTCTGCTATAGTCAGTCAGGTAGTTTTGTAAATATGTACAGATCTTTTGTGGGATCATGGTTGGCACATGCTCCATGTTATCCTCCTGCTTGTGTCTGTTTTATCGGGCAAGTAGATGTATATATTTTTTTATGTGGGTCTTTAGTACTCTAGACTCGTGAGAGTGACTCCATTGAGCGTCTTGTGGTGCAGGGCAAGGTGGAGGGTACCAGAGGGCGAGGAAGGTCGCCTACGCGATGGACCGACCAAATTAAGTCCGCTGTGGGCGGTGCCGTGCACGAGTGTACCAGAATGTCGACCAGCAGGGAGAAGTGGCGAATGCTCGTGAGGCGTGTAACATCTGCCCCCCAAAACGTCACTTCATGATGACCACGACCGCTCTGCCAAGAGTGTAACGACAAAGAAGAAGTACTCATCCTTGGCATTGTCTCACACATGTGGACATGTTCGCTAGGTCCTTGCTTTAGGCAGGACGATGTTTTAGGTGTTGCTCTTTTGTAGCGCATCTTTATTTTTGGATGGTTCGACAATGCGCGGCGAGGGTGCCTGAGTGCTTTGTTCGGTTGCATACCATTCCGAAAACCCCTTAGCTAGGTTAGTTCGTCAATACGCGGCGAGGGTGCCTCAGTGGATTGATCAGTTGCATACTAACTCTAGACTCTTTTTTATTTTGGCTTATGTTGTGTTAGGTTGGTTTGCCATTTCACGGCGTTGATGCTTAGTGTCTTGGTCAGTAGTATACCAATCCTAATCACACACTCTTCAGAAAGTTTTCTTCCCTTCTTCGCTAGTTTGGTTTGCCATTTCACAGCGTTGATGCTAGTGTCTTGGACAGTAGTATACCAATACTATGCAATTCTAGTTTAGGAATTTTGTTTTAATGGATTGCTTCTCAATCTGTATTTATTAATGATTATTTGGTCGTTTTGGCTTACATAAATTTAGATATTTAACTTTCCTTTTCTTTGGTAGTTCCCTTTGTTTTGTCTTCTAGAATTGTTTAGGGTAAAGAAAAAAAAAGGTTTTTTTTTCTTTTCTCTAGAAAGGGGAAATTGTAACGTGTACCTGAGCGGTCCCGTTACATCCCTTATTTAGATTGCATATTTTTTTTTATATTAACGTAACCTTAAATCTGTTTGTTCACCTTTTTATATGTCATATGTCAGTGTCCCAAACTTCACCATGACGTTTAGGCGTGACGTTTGGGAATGTAATTCAACGATCTGTCAAACCCTCTTTCATATTGGAAAAAAAACTGGTAACATTTTGACAGCTCGTTTACCGAACGAAGTTGGCACTTTTCGGTGGCCATCTTGAAGCTTCACTTTTTCTTCTTACATTGACGTGCAAACATTTGCTCGTCAAATTATTTTTCTAAAAATGTGAAAGTTAAACTAAATAAGTATTATAATGGGCCTGAGGGCTATAGAGTGGTAGGACACGGCGCTTTTAGCGGTAAGTGTTCATTTTTCTACCCAATCTCGCCATTAGAACATTGAATTTTCCAACAAGAAAATGGATGAAAATTTTAACCTAACATTTCCTTGTTACAGCCGTTGATCCTAGATCTTCGTCCCTAGATCGACCTTCCCAGATTGTTATTATTTAACGCCTCATTTGATCATTTATCATGGGGATTTTCTGTAAATATCATTTTGGATCTAAATGTTACGTGTTAAATCGGATTCCATCCCGGAACTGGTGTGATGGATTGCAGTTTTCGGCCTGTGGAATTAGTTAACTATTCGACATGTGCCTAGCTTATTCTCTATTTTAACAAATTTTGTGATAATTTTGTACTTTATTTTTTTATAACCTAGTGTGTGGCCATGTGGCCCAGGTTACTATAAGTTTGTTTATTTTTGATCTTTGTAAAATATATAATATATAAAATTAAGACAAGAACAAAGGGGCGGTACCTATTATAAATTGTCATATTTTCTTTTCCTCTTTAATAAATAAAATCTTGTAGGAAACTTTAGAAATTTAATAAATTAATTTTAATAATAAATTTTAAATTCTTTTATTTTTATTCACCAATATTTATTTCTTGTGGACATTTGGCGTCCCGGAATAGAGAGCACGGCTAGGTGGACCGAATCTCTGACTTGCGATTAAAAGTCCAGGCCTCGGCAAGTCTATCTGAGGAGATTTCTATCCAGCTGGCTGGCGCCCGAAGGTTTTCCCTATATCCATTCTATGTATATATACTTTTGTCAGCTGGAAGTAAAAGTAAGATTTAATTTTATTGTTTTTTTTTTTATTTTTTTAAAATAATTTTATTTTAAATTTTTCACCTATTGGGGGGTGAAAAAATACTCTGTGACACTTTTCATAAGAATTTAAAGAAGGAAACAAGACCAAATAATAATAAGAATAAGTCCTGTCACAAAGAAATTTTTCACCCCCAACAGGTGAAAAATTTAAAAAAAATTATTTAAAAAAAAATAAAAAAAAAAACAATAAAATTAAATCTTACTTTTACTTCCAGCCGACAAAAACATATATACGGAGAATGGATACAGGGAAAACCTTCGGGCGCCAGCCAGCTGGATAGAAATCTGCTCAGATAGACTTGCCGAGGCCTGGACTTTTAATCGCAAGACAGAGATTTGGTCTACCTAGCCGTGCTCTCTATTCCGGGACGCCAAAGGTCACGAATAGATTGGTGAATAAAACATCAAAGAAATTAACATTTAGAATTTATTATTAATTTATTAAATTTCCAAAGTTTCATACGAGATTTTATTTACTAAAGAGAAAAAAAATATGACAATTTATAATACCGCCCCTTTGTTCTTGTCTTATCTTAATTTTTATATATACATATATAGGATACAAAGATCTAAAATAAACAAACTTATAGTAACCTGGGCCACATGGCCACACACGAGGTTATAAAAAAAATAAAGTACAAAATTATCACAAAATTGTTAAAATAGAGAATAAGCTAGGCACATGTCGAATATTTAACTAATTCCACAGGCCGAAAACGGCAATCCATCACACCAGTCCCGGGATGGAATCCGATATAACACGTGATTTACGACACGTAACATTTACGATCCAAAATGATATTTAAAGAAAATCCCCATAATAGATGATCAAATGTGGCGTTAAATGATAACGAACAGTGGATAAACGATCTGGGAATAACAATCTGGGAACGAAGGCTGCAACAAGAAAATGTTAGGTTAAAATTTTCATTCATTTTCTTGTTGGCAAATTCAATGTCCTAATGGCGAGATTGGTTAGGAAAATGAACACTTACCGCTAAAAGCGCCGTGTCCTACCAGTCTATAGCCCTTAGGCCCATTATAATACAATATTTCCTTTAACTTTCACATTTTTGGAAAAATAATCTTACGAGCAAATGTTTGCGCGTGTACGTAGGAAGAAAAAGTGAAGCTTCCAAGATGGCCTCCGAAAAGTGCCAACTTCGTTCGGTAAACGAGCTGTCAAAATGTTACCAGTTTTTTCCAATATGAAAGAGGGTTTGACAGATAGTTGAATTACATTCCCGAACGTCACGCCTAAACGTCATTGTGAAGTTTGGGACATGGACACTGATATATGACATATAAAAAGGTAAACAAACAGATTTAAGGTTATGTCAACAATTTACTATATAAAAAAATGCAATCTAAATAAGGGATGTAAGGGGACCGCTCAGGTACACGTTACAGTCCTTTCGGGGGAAAGATAAAAAATGACAGCCATATAAGATTCAGGGGGGGTCATCTAAGAAACTTCTTGCCAGCCTGGAGAGCTCTAGGAGCCAACAGCTTTATTATGAAAATTATTTCCGGGGCTCGCATACCTTTCATGAGGAAACCCCCTCTGATATATCCATACAGAAATTTGATGAACCGATACAGTACAAAGGTTACACCGGATTTGACGTGCATAATAAAGGATTTAAAAGAGCAACAAATTTTAGAGAAACCAAAGCAGTTAACACCAAGCTTCCTATCAAAAATATTTTTAGTTCCCAAGAGCAATGGCAGCCTTCGTCCTGTGTTCGACCTGAGGGGGCTAAACAAATATGTGCAGGCCAAACATTTTCAACTAATATCCCATGCATCAGTACCAGAGTTCTTACAGGCTGAGGATTGGATGGTCAAGATAGATATTTCCAATGTATATTTTCACGTGCCAATAGCAGAGCCCCATCGTTGCTACCTCAGATTGGTTTACCAAGACGAGTTGCTGATAATGACATCCCTTCCTTTCGGCCTATCATCTGCACCTCGGACATTTGCAGCTCTAACGAACTGGATTGCGGAAATCCTTCGTTCCAGAGGAATTCGAGTTCTAGTCTATCTGGACGATTTCCTCTTGGTCCACCAGGACCAGTCCAAGTTAAGATCTCAGACTGCGGAAGTCGTGAAGATCTTGGAGTCTCTGGGATGGCAAATAAATTATCCAAAGTCAGTGGAAAGATTGCTAGGTCAGTTAAATTTCGCCAATTTTGTGGTTCCAAGAGGCCGCCTTCACTGCCGGTACCTACAAATATTTCTGAGACGATTCAGACGAAACCACAAAATGAAACGGAAGCTGCCACCACAGGTAATGGACGATCTCAGATGGTGGATTCGCGCTATCCAAGCCGATTCACTTCTACATCAACGTCCATACACTCACTTCCTGACGACCGACGCAGCGGATGCAGGTTGGGGAGCCCAGCTAAACGAAACTCTGATGTCGGGAATGTGGACAGAAGAACAGATGAGATGGCACTCGAACTGGAAAGAGCTGTTTGCAGTAGATTCGGAATCGATCTCATACACTGAAGGATGCTCATATTCTAGTCCAGTCAGACAATCAGACACTGGTCTCATACATACGGAACGAGGGAGGAACTCATTCCCTGAGTTTACTCAACTGACACGCAAGTTGTTGAGGCTGACAGAAGAGAGGAACATACTCTTATCAGCTCATTACCTCCCGGGGAGGTACAACTGCACAGCCGATCGCCTATCAAGGGGGCGAAGGCTATCAGAGTGGCATCTATTGCCCACAGCAACAAACCGATTATTTCATCGTTGGGGAAAACCAGACATCAACCTGTTCGCGTCAGCAGAAACAGCCGTGGTCAACAGATACGTCTCTCTGGACTGCAAAGATCACTCAGCACTATTCTTAAATGCCTTCAGTCAAGATTGGGACTATCAGCTGGGATGGATATTTCCTCCACCCAATCTCATTCCTCGGGTTTTGGCGCAGCTAAACAGGGCAAAAGGTCTTTATATTATCATAGCACCACTCTGGGAAAATACCTTTTGGTTAGCGGATCTGAAATCACGAGCCTTGGAACCACCAATAACGATAGAGAGACTTTCGGAATGTCTAATCGACACTGCAACAGGCCTAGCTCCAGCGAAAGTAGACCAACTGATCCTTCAGGCTTGGTTAGTTGGAGGTGGGGGCAACAGACCTGCAGCTGGTCTGAAAAAGAAAGACAGTTGTTAAAGACTAGTTGGAGACAGTCAACAATACAAACTTATTATCCAGCTATTAGAAGATGGTTTAAATGGTGTGATGAGAATAAAGTGAATAGTTATAAACCGCAGTTACAACAGGTAGCTAGATTTCTTGCCTATCTGCATTTACAATTGCATCTTGCTTATAATACAATCTTAATCCATAAATCTGCCATATTCACATTTTGTAAGATCAATTCAGAGCAGGAAGAAGAGCAAGTACTTGTAAGGCAAATTCTCAAGGCAATAGCTACAGCACACCCAGCTAAGCCAAAACCACCAGTGTGGGATGCTCAAGTGGTATTAGATTGGTTGTCTACACCAAATGACAAAATTACACTCTTTGAGGTATCATGCAGAACTGCAACTATCCTTCTGTTAGCGTCTGGAAGAAGGGTACATGATTTAACATTGCTAAGAATATCTGATTCTCATATATGTATCTCAGATGATAGAATAGTTCTGTGGCCAGCGTTTGGCTCGAAGACGGATTCAGGGCAATATAGACAGTCAGGATGGTTACTATTAAAACACCCAGATCCACAAATTTGCCCGGTGAGATGGGTCAAACAGCTAATGTAATAATAATATAATAATAAAAAATACACAGCGTTGCAGGAATGTCTTCCTGGTGAAGACACTATGACAGTAAAGAGGGCTGACCAACTTAGGAGAGATGGGCGCCCTCGCAAGTCGCAGGTGACAGACAGGTAAAATACAAACATAGCAGGATTAAAGGTGAGTACACATAGAAAAATTAAGGAAGAGTGCACACCACACAAAATGATCTTCATAGCGACGCTGTGTATTTTTCTATCAACACATAATAACAATTTTGTTGTAATTCAAAATATTATAATTTGTCGTCGAGTCAATATTAAAAAGAGGTTTTAATGTCATAGACTCCGTGAAAAGGAACGTTACGTGAATAATTCAGCCATATTTGTTTAGCTGTCACTGTCAAGTGTCAGAGTTGGATTTTGATGGGCACGCGTTGCTGTGTTCGGAATTCACTCTCGCATTTTATTATCAGAATATTAGCGTAGCGATTGGCGGTTGGTTGGTTGGTTTGGGACCGGTGTAGGAGTGGAGGAGCCGGTCTAGGTAGGTTAGGTTAGGTTTACCTAGTTACGCTGGAAGTTGTCACGTGCAGTAAGTGAGAGTTATCATGTTTGTAGTTGCGGGTAGTTCAATATCATTTGATAGTCCAAGAATATCGTTGGTGCGCCCACGAAGGCTTGGTTAGTCTAAAGGTTGCTATCCTGACGTATCCGCTTGGTTATTATCCAGTGCGCCTAACATGCAGCTCACGAGATAATTTTGTCTACGCATTTTGTCGTCTTATCTCTCTATGTCTACCGAAGCTAACATGGTTGCAAACGTCAATCGTCTCGTGACGTCACAAGTAGAGATAAACTTAATTTTTACTTATCTGTGGTATTTTTGTCTACGAGCACTAACATGCCAACGTAATTTTCTCGACTTTTGACATTTAAAATAGGCATAATTGTCGTTGTCGTTTCTAGCGGACGAGATAATTTGTCTTCAATAGATTAACGGAATTGCGATGGCCGTTAATTTTTATAATTATTTAATTTCATTATATGAAGAGCGAGAGGCGCGCAAAATCCAGCGCAGACGAATTAGGGATGTGTGTGATCCATTTGATTTAGGCGATAGAGAGTTTCAATTGCTTTGGCGGATCTCCAAACCGATGGCACTCTATATCGTTGAAAAACTTTCAGAGGATTTGAACCCTCAAACCAGTGACGGCCTGCCTGTTCATCTCAAAGTAAGTGAAGATGCCTACCTACCGCTCGGAATTGTGTCTAAGAAGTACTTACTGAAAAAATACTAATTTTTTTCAATAAACATTTGAGCCTCTTTGACTCGATGTCCAAGGAAAATGTTACTTATCGAGGTAATAGTAGCGTTTTACCTGAAAATAAAACGCATATTAAAATACTTACCTCACTGGAAGCTTTATATTGAGAGTAGCATTTCCGTTTCCGTCGATTTCATGCCAGTTTTCGTACTTTTATTGATATCATATCCGGTTTTGTGGCGCCACCTGGCGGTGTCGCGCTCAAAGTTTTCTTAAATTTTTCAGCGCGGCCATGGCTTCATTGGCTCAATATCACCAGGCAGGAATTACTGAAAGCTTCCAGTGAGGTAAGTATTTTAATATGCGTTTTATTTTCAGGTAAAACGCTACTATTAAATAACTTGACCGTCACTGGAAGCTTTATATTGAGACCCTGTTTGTTTTCGCCTGGTGACGCCACATAATAGATATTAGAATTCTACGCCAATGTGATTACATTTGTACCATAATGAGTACTTATATGATATTATGTTCTTTTTCATAAACAAAATTTTGTTTATTTGAATACAAAATCAATAAAGAAAAGAATTTTAACTATCAGTCATAGAACTGAAGAAAAGTTAGTTGAGCGATACCACCTGGACTAAGTACATTGCCTTCAATCACTTTACATTTAGAAATTTTTTGAATTGTATTAGCTGATTGCTAATTTTTATGAGCCGTCTCATCATAAGAATGATTTTCCCTGAGTTGAGTGTATGTTACTAGAAGTAGCAGATATGCTTGCTTCTTTCAAAAAGGTTTTTACCCAGTCTGCTATACCTACTGTACGAGGGGCACGTTTAATCCGTTAACGATTATAAAATATAGAGCATTATATTTTGTAGCATATCATACTCTGTCGTTTAATAATTAATTACCAATTACACATATAAATCCAAAAAGAGGGTAAAGATACCCGTTATGACTATTTCTATTACAAGCAATTTCTGATTGGTTGTCTATGTCAGATTTTGAGCCGAATTTAGGGCAAATGTCAGATTTTAATTTTATAATCATCAAATTTTACTAAATACACATCATTCGCTCTAAGGTACGATTTTGATGCAATATGAAGTTATCTGAATAGTAAGCAGTAATAAAAACGCAGATATTACAAATGATTAGTTAAGTAATAAGTTATTATTAGCACCCCAAACGGGTGGATTTCAAATCTTTCTGAAGAAATCGATTTTAAAACATGCTTGGACATGAATACATAATTGAGTGAATTTGCTTTTATTCATTAATATAGCACATATGAAACAGACGCGCATTAACAAACATTACTTGACTTTTATTTCATACATCCAATAATAGATCCAATTACAGGTTCGTGTAAGAGGAATATAATATAATATTATATATAATATTATGTGCCAAAACTGGTGCTAATTGTGATACTTTAGGTTGGTATCAATATTTTTCTTTAAAGACCATGTAGATCAACGTTTTCAAGCTTATTCAATAGTTTCAAGATAGATTTCCGCTTGAAATTAAGCAGTGATTTACTGCTTAGGTTTTATGTGTCTAAAGTATAGGACCACTCATTCTTTCTAGACTTCTTAAGACAATGACAGACCCATAGCGCGTCAATGAGGCTGTGTTTTATATAACGGTCGAGGCCCGCCAAACACTTTCGATCGGAGTAAATTATATAAACTAAATCAACTATTCAAAAAATATTCCTTTTGACCAATTGAGATGGGTCAAGAGTCAAGACGAAGAATTGAAAATAATGGCGTAAACCACCTATGCCCGTGGAAACTTTCATGAGATAGAGCATCGTGAAACAGGACTTGATGGTCCATCAAATCTAAGAGTGCATAGTTGTGTACTACGAATGCTTTCTCCGAGGTGAATAGATCGACCTCCAGGATTACTCACTTTGCAAATATTATTTCCACACAAGCTCGTATTGCCACTCTGGGAGGTTGGCTATGACATTAGATACAAATTATTTACATGATTACTATACATACCGGATATAATATTGTATGCTATCGTGTATTTGTCAAGCGATAATTCCAGTATTTGGAATGTTTTATTCAATAAGGATAACAACATCTTTAAACCTTGTAAATATGCTTTATTAACAAATGAATGAATGATAGAATGAACATCATTCCTCTTTTTCTTAAATGAGAGAGTAACGTCTCGTCGTTACTTTGAATGAGACTTGAACTAAGGCGTAAGAAGTGAGCCTTCTTGAAGCTTCTGAAGGGTAAATTAGACTATCATTTCGATATATCGCATCTGCCAGCTTAGAGCGTAGCGTGGAGATCCCCACTTGGTGGAAAGACGACATTTAACGAGTCGCAGGGATCCGCTAGATTCATGCAGTGTAAGCACGTGGCATGTGGTAGTCTCTTTATGAGACCTATGTCCAGCTGTGGACGTCTATCGAATGATAATAGTGATCTACCAGTATGGGATAGATCTCGGATTATCCAGCGGTCATTGGTTTGAGTCATCGTGATTGGATAGCAAAATTGGCAAAATTCGGAAGTCCTATTATTTTTTGTTATTTTATAGAATAATAAAAATATTATTATAGGATTAAACTAGCGTTTCTAACTGTTCTTACATCCAACTGCTCTCTTTGGAGGCATTTTCTAGGGTTTCTATAGTATTTCTAAATAGACTCACTCTTTCGTGGTCAAAGAACCAATTCTCAAATTTTATATACCAAAAACAGTAAGTTCAACTGTAGTAGATATTAACTTAATGCATGTAAAAAATTGTACATGTATTAAGTCTCTTTGTACATTTAGCATGTACTTGCATTAACTTTCTATGACAAGACGATTAAGTAAAATAGGACTCATATTTCACCATTCTCTTAATATCACCCATAGACACCGTGGTTAGTCCGAACGGCGGGTAGGTTATCATCTAATTGCTAGCACTTTCCTGTATGGCCTCAATAAGAAGCACTGACACAAGACTGTTTCACTACATGAAAACAGACTTTGCATGTTTATTAAAATGAAAAGTTCTGCCATAACATACATAGTTGTTTCGTACTCTAAGATGTGATCTTGGTCGGGATGACACTTCAGTACCAGAAACAAGGTGAAAACGAAGCTTGGCGTGCGGTGCAAGCTTCATGATTCATTTTATGCACTATTGCAGACAGTTCCTTGGGAAAAACAATAGGTGGCTTTTTAAATGTTGGTATGCGATACCATTGAAATAACCTTTGTATAACCTCTGGTGCCTCTATTTTCTTTCATTGCGAAAGACGGTGCACTAAATAACCTGCTTGGAACGAGGTTGGTTTAGTTTCTCTGATTTGTCTTGGAGAATTCGGGTGCAAATAATCATGCTGTGGCTTACTTACCTTTTTGGACCGCCAGTCCTGATTGAGGAACGATAAGAACTTTCGACTTTTTAGATGACCTTTGTAGATATTACCGGTATGTTCGTTTCCACCCCGCGAGGGTGTATGATGTAGATCACGCTGGCATCCACCCCGCGAGGGTGGATGATATTGATCATACTGGTATTCACACCGTGAGGGTGTATGAGATTGCTCAAACTAGCATCCACCCCGCGAGGGTGGACGATATTGAGCATACTGGTATCCACCCCGCGAGGGTGTATAATATTGCTCATGTTAGGATCAACCCTGCGAAGGTTGAATGATATTGATCATACTGGTATCCGACCCGCGAGGGTGGATAATATTGATCATTGAATTGGCTCAATGCACGGCAAAGGTAGTCATGGCAGCTCTATGTATTGAAATGGTAACATTTGAAATGCATGGCCCCTACGAGGGGCGGGTGACCATTTTTCAGAAAAGCAATGTGCATGTCGAGTAGTTCCACGCGATGGAACGGCAACAATTATAATTTTCTGTGCTTGTGAAGCGGCGAACGCGTTCAATGTGTTTTCTATTTATTGCTGGGTCAAATAAATTTATTTTATCTTTATTCAAATACACTTTTGCTATTGCTTTTGAATCGTCAAAATAATTTACCATAGTGTATGCAAAATAGTTCCACGCGATGGAACAGTAACATTTTTAATACCCTGCCCCCGCGAGAGGCAGCGGACTAATAATAATTCCTTAGCTTTTGACTGAACAAATGTGTTCTTTTCGACCCAAAAAATATTAACAAACTCCACTCGTTTTTTCCCATATGGATGTAACCAAAAGACCCACCTGGCTCGTGATAATTTCGCAGCGCATCGCAATGCCTTCTATGCTGTAGCCACACACTAATTGTGGAAAGACCCGACGAAGTCTGATTATTGATTTCATCAATATTTTAGTTAATTTAATATTATTATTTAAGTTAATATTGATTTTCAGTTAATTTATATACGAATAAAAATAAAGTCAAGAAAGCACAATTTTTAGGAAAACCTAGGCTTATTTTTGTTTATGCAGTATGTGATAGCTGCATAAGCTTTATCTGCTAGAAATTGCAAGGTATCATACTTTTTTACTTCTTTGTTTGTTTCTAGGTCTATGAACCTTGAGTTTTATCAAAGAATTTTTAATGTACTGTGTAGGTATACGTAAAAACCAAGATGCGCTAGCTAAACCTGAAAAACCTGGAAACTGGTTAATTAATGGTTAGAACCTGTTGAAAGTAAAATCTAAACACGAACTTTGTTATTCGATTTCATCCTGATGATCGTCAGGTGTGATATTTTTATTTTTATAAAGGTTACCTGTAATTTCATTACTATTCGATGTAACAATTTGAATTAACAATAACAATAACTAGAAAAGACATATCATAATCTTAAAAGAATTTCTCGTATAAATCCGAGAGGATTCATTTCAAAATGCAATCGGGGTCATAACTATCGTCATGTACCCTCTCAATAAAATGAGCATATTGTAACAGACTTAAAAGGTAAATTTTAGCTAATAATATTAATTTCAAATATTTGAAATTCATTTCTAATAATCGGTTTCTAATTGTTACATCGTCTCAAGTACGAAAAGTTTTTAATAACTACCTTCTGGCAAATAAATATAAAGTACTGTGATCCGAACGGACAAACCGTTAAAAATATTGATCACGTACATATTAATATATTTTAAATTTTACATTTTACATAATGTAATATAAATTAAAAATAAGTACTTACTGCGAATTATTCACCAAATTCACTTTATTAAGTACCACACAATGAAATAAAATAAAAATATCTTGCAAAGTTTTGTGTTGACTGATTGCAAGTTGCTTCGACGGCAAACAAAACGCCAATGAAGCCATGGCCGCGCTGAAAAATTTAAGAAAACTTTGAGCGCGACACCGCCAGGTGGCGCCACAAAACCGGATATGATATCAATAAAAGTACGAAAACTGGCATGAAATCGACGGAAACGGAAATGCTACTCTCAATATAAAGCTTCCAGTGACGGTCAAGTTATTTAATGAATGTTAGACTTATCGAAGACTTTGAGACAAGGGGTTTTTAATTATCCTATTTAAACAAAAAAAGCAAATCGATGTTCTATGTAGACAACACGAGATAAGTCTAAATATAAAAAAGGAAAAGGTGACTGACTGATCTATCAATGCACAGCTCAAACTACTGGACGGATCAGACTGAAATTTGGCATGCAGGTAGCTATTATGACATAGGCATCTGCTAAGAAAGGATTTTTGAAAATTCAACCCCTAAGGGGGTGAAATAGGGGGTTGAAATTTGTTTAGTCCACGCGGACGAAGTCCCGAGCAAGATAAGATAATTTTGTACCTAAGCAGATGTGAACAAAAATGTATATAATAGTAGTTGTTGTTATTGAGAACTTCTGCAAAAAAAAAACGCCCTGTGAGCTAAATGATTTCTTGGACATTGTTATTGATATTCAAATTTTATTACTTCCTGTTTATAAATTAATAACTGTGTCTTAGAGAGGATTTCGAGTTAAAGAGGTCTCACTGTACTGATACTAATGAATAATGTTATTGTAGGTATTGTGCTCCATCCAATTTCTTGCCAATGGAGGCTACCAGAGGCAAATTGGGCAAGAACACACAATGTGCCAGGCCCAAACAACAGTAAGCAGTTTTCTTGGTCAGTTTCTGACCTCTATTTATAGAAGGTACATTTATGTTTAAATTGTTTTCAAACAAAAAAATTATACTTCCAGTATTTGTTTACATAAAATATACCTATGTACCTACAAATTTCAGACTTTTGGCTGAGTGGGTTCATTTTCCTGGCTCCGAACCAAGCCGGAGGAGTGTGGCTTCAGAGTTTGAAGCAAAATTCAACGTGCCAGGAATAGTGGGGCTCCTGGATTGTACCCACGTTAAAATATTTCCTCCGTCTGGCCCACAAGGTGCCCATTATAAAAATAGAAGGAAGGATGCACACACCATTAATGTACAACTGGTATGTATTTTTATTTCTTTTGTTTCATATGATAAATAATATTTCTTCACAACTTTCACACTGATGACAGACAGATAGATGGAAAGAAAGATGATCCTATAAGTGTTCCTCTAAGGGTACTTAATTCCTTTTTCCTTTGAAGTACAGAACCCTAAAAATTGTAGACTTGAGTGCTGGAGGTTTTTGAAATTTAAATTTTGTGTATTTCTGTATTCTAAAGGGAACTGTTTACCGTTTTTTTCGCAATTCAGTTTGAAATTATTTTTATAGATCTGTGATGCTAACTGCAGAATACTCAATGTCAATGCGCGCTATCCTGGCAGGGTGCATGATGCCTTTATATGGCATCATTCATCTGTACGAGAGGAGATGAAAAGGCTGCATGACAGAAGAATCGGAAATTATTTCCTCTTGGGTAGGTCAACATACAATTGATTCTTAATTAATTTAGGAAAACATTCAGACACTGTAAAATAAACTAGATAATGATGCTGAAATATTTTAATAAGTAAAAAAATATATTATTAGGGACTATTTAATTAGAGCTATAGGCTTAACTACCACTAGGCTATTGTTACATTATTTTAATAACTGAATATTGTATGTTATGCTATGTTTCACTGTATTAACATAGTACAAACATACACTGAAACCATGAATAATAAAGCCATTTTGATATTTTATTATTGCAGGTGATTCAGGGTATCCATTTGAACCTTGGCTAATGACCCCAATTCTGCATGCAGAACCTAACTCTCCTCATCAGAGGTACACAGATTGGCACTGCCAGGTACGGAATGCAGTGGAGAGGACAAACGGGTATCTCAAGGGTAGCCTAAGATGCCTGGGGATAGACAGAGTTCTGCACTATTCCCCAGAAAAAGCATCTGAAATTATATATGCTTGCTGCATCATTTATAATTTGATGAAGCATTTTGGGTAAGCATTTTAATAATCTCTACATAACATTATTTTGTTATTAACTGAAGGTAATGTATTTAATTTATGTAATGCTGTTTTTACAGTGTACCATTGGAGGAAGATTCAGGAAATGCTGAGCAGTACGGAGACAATGAGCCTAGTGGTGTGGAAGAACCTAGGCATCTTCTAAGATTCTCCCAAGCCAAACGGGAACAACTCATCGCCAATTATTTTAACTAGCTTAAGATCGCGACTTCGTCCTTGTGGGCTACACAAATTTCAAACCGCTATTTCACCCCCTTAGGGGTTGAATTTTCAAAAATCCTTTCTTAGCAGATGGCTTCATCATAATATCATGCCAAATTTCATCCCAAACCGTCCAATAGTATATTATAAGGGGCTATAAACATATAATTAGAGCTATAGGCTTAACTACCACTAGGCTATTCACATTAGGTATTTTAATAACTGAACATTGTATGTTATGCTATGTTTCACTGTATTAACATAGTACAAACGTACACTGAAACCATGAATAATAAATCCATTTTGATATTTTATTATTGCAGGTGATTCAGGGGCTAATGACCCCGATTCTGCATGCAGAACCTAACTCTCCTCAACAGAGGTACGGAATGCAGTGGAGAGGACAAACTGGTATCTCAAGAGTAGCCTAAGATGCCTGGGATAGACAGAGTTCTGCACTATTCCCCAGAAAAAGCATCTGAAATTATATATGCTTGCTGCATCATTTATTGGGTAAGCATTGGGTGGCTCTTCCATTCTACGTGACATTGGCGAAGTGCATTGTGCTGGTGTGGCACTACTAAAAGCCATTATACAAAATAAGAAGAAGCATTTTAATAATAATATAAATAAATAAATGTATTTAATTTATGTAATGCAGTTTTTAGTGTACCATTGGAGGAAGATTCAGGAAATGCTGAGCAGTACGGAGACAATGAGTCTAGTAGTCTAGTATGAGTATACTAATAAAGTGATACACGTGCAACCGCCAGTCTGTCGAGGGACGAACACAGGTTTTAATGGGTGCAAGCCCCACATAATCCCTCCGTTCCCTGACGGAAGGGTATGCGTCAGGCATTGGATTTGACTCTCTCCAGTAATACACGAGGCTGCAATTGCTTGTATAGTACAGTATGGCATATTATTGTAAATTGAATACTTGAAAAGAGCAACCGCCGAGTTTCTTGCTGGTTCTTCTCGGTAGGAACGGCATTCCGAACCAGTGGTAGATGCATCTGACGATTCAAAAATACATGTAAAAGTTTTATTGAATATAAAATATTTTTGTTTTAAATTAGTGTTTTATTTATTCATCATCATCATCATAGTCACAGCCTGATAGTAAGTAAAAAGTCAGATTTAATTGTTTATGATTAGTTTATTAAAAATAATTAGTTTACTAAATCACATTTAAGTAGATTGTGCAGTCCGTCATTAACTTGCAGTGTTCTACCACAGAGGGTTCTACTAACTAAATCTGTTAGGTACCTATATCTTATACGATGATACTATTAAAAATAATTAGTTTACTAAATCACATTTAAGTAGATTGTGCAGTCCGTCATTAACTTGCAGTGTTCTACCACAGAAGGTTTTACTAACTAAATCTGTTAGGTACCTATATCTTATACGATGATACTATTAAAAATAATTAGTTTACTAAATTACATTTAAGTAGATTGTGCAGTCCGTCATTAACTTGCAGTGTTCTACCACAGAGGGTTCTACTAACTAAATCTGTTAGGTACCTATATCTTATACGATGATACTATTAAAAATAATTAGTTTACTAAATCACATTTAAGTAGATTGTGCAGTCCGTCATTAACTTGCAGTGTTCTACCACAGAGGGTTTTACTAACTAAATCTGTTAGGTACCTATATCTTATACGATAATACTATTAAAAATAATTAGTTTACTAAATCACATTTAAGTAGATTGTGCAGTCCGTCATTAACTTGCAGTGTTCTACCACAGAGGGTTCTACTAACTAAATCTGTTAGGTACCTATATCTTATCCGATGATACTATTAAAAATAATTAGTTTACTAAATTACATTTAAGTAGATTGTGCAGTCCGTCATTAACTTGCAGTGTTCTACGACAGAGGGTTCTACTAAATAAATCTGTTAGGTACCTATATCTTATACGATGATACTATTAAAAATAATTAGTTTACTAAATTACATTTAAGTAGATTGTGCAGTCCGTCATTAACTTGCAGTGTTCTACCACAGAGGGTTCTACTAACTAAATCTGTTAGGTACCTATATCTTATACGATGATACTATTAAAAATAATTAGTTTACTAAATTACATTTAAGTAGATTGGGCAGTCCATCATTAACTTGCAGTGTTCTACCACAGAGGGTTCTACTAACTAAATCTGTTAGGTACCTATATCTTATACGATGATACGGAACCCTTCGTTTGCGAGTCAGACTACCTGCACTTGACTGGTTTTTTAGGATTCTGTACCTCAAAAGGAACTTATATCACTTCGTTGTCTGTCTGTCTGTCAGTCTGTCCATCATGTCTGCCAATAAAACCTATAGGGTACTTCTCGTTGACCTAGAATATTGAAATTTGGTAGGTAGGTAGGTCTTATAGCACAAGTAAAGGAATAAATCCGAAAACAGTGAATTTGTGGTTACATCACAAAAAAATATTAAAATGTATATTTTCAAATATAACTAAACCAAGTGGGTTATCATAGGAAAGGGCTTTACCTACACATTCTAAAACAGATTTTTATTTATTTTTATGCATAGTAGTTTTTGTTTTATTGTGCATAGTGTCGAAAAAATGAACCCTCAGTGTGAGAGTCTGACTGGCATATGCCATTTTTGGCTTATAAATGGCTACTTTGGACAGTTCTTAAGAATCAGTGTTATGCATTTCAGTTTCTTAGAAGTAGATAAATATGAGCTGAAAATGTTGTTTTGGACTTGGTACAATTAAGTTAATTTTGCTCTAGGAGTCTGACTCGCACTAGGCCGGTTTTTGTTTATGAGATACCAACGGAACCCTAAACACATTAAATCAGTTTTTACACTTAAGAGGGGTCTCTCCGTCACTCGCTCCATACAAACGTAGTTCCAATTTCATTTGAATATTAAGCAACCAAAGTCCACGAAATTTTGCAGACATATTCTAAAAACTAATATCTATGCCTGTGGTTTTCCAGATTTCTGTTAAAATATTCGGTTTCAAAATTATGCGGTCTTAAAAATTCACATACAAATCTTTGAGCCCCTGTAATTTTAAAACTACATATTTTTAGAAAAATCTAAAACGCCACAGGCACAGATATTAGTTCCTAGAATATGTCTGCAAAATTTTATGGACTTTGGTTGCTTAATATTCAAATGAAATCGGAACTACGATTGTATGGAGTAAGTGACAGAGAGATAACTGTTGTAAGCTTGCACTTGTCACTAAAAATATCAAAAAAATCTTAAATAACATCTTTAACATAAAATGTCCTTCTAAATACAAAACATTATTATATTTATAGTGATACTAAAATTGATGGACGGACTAATCATGTAGAATAACTTAAGATAATGCAATTCTTCTACTTGATTAGTCATCCTTCAATCACGCCGCAACGGATGACGCAATTTTTTCAGAATGAGAAGGGTTTTAGCCATAGTCCACCACGCTGGCCAACTGCGGATTGTCGGGACAGTTTGTATTGAATTCCGAGCCAGCGAAGGATTCTAAGGTTGGCTATTAGTCTTCTTTATTTCTTTTCTTTCTTCTCTCTGGGCTGGTTTCCGCACTTAAACGTTTCCGTCTGTTGTGCGTGCGTTGCCCCTCCCCGCCGAAGTCTTCACTCCAGCCATCCAAGCTCGCTCCAGAATCCAAGTAGACCGCCCAGGTTGCCGAGGGCTTCATGAAGTGAGGTTGGGAAACCCAAATGGCATTCTCGTTGTTCTGCCACGACCGTGCACTCCAGGAGCACGTGCGTCGGCGTGTCGAGAATCTAGCCAAAGCTTTGAGAACAGCTTGGCTATCTGAGTTAATGTTAATCTTAAAGTTTTTTACCTGTTGATTTGCCATTGCTATGGTTGCGGTTGTAATGCCTACACACTCTGCTTGGAAGACAGAGTTGTCCTTACCGAGTGCGTGACTTATTCTCATGTTTAGTTCTTGGCAGTAGGCCCCTGCTCCTGTGCCGGTTTTTGTTTTGGATCCATCGATGTACACCTATTGCATCTCGTGTTGACTTCGGATCTATGTTTATCTCTGGATATATTTTGTATGGTTTTTCCAGTATGTGTTGTTTCCTGGTTCTGTCGCATTTCCACTCCAGTCTTGGGTAATGTTTTGCACTAGAATTTTAGTGTGCCTTGTGTTCTGTTTTTTCCATAGACCTGAGGTTTTCAGTCTCAATTCTGCGAGCATTGCGTCTTCTTTGATTTGTAAGTGTAGGGGCGGGATCCCCAGTATGATTTCAAGTGCTGTTGTTGGTGTGGTACTCATGCAGCCTGTAATGGCGAGGCATGCTTGTCGTTGAAATTTCTGTAGTTCTTGCTGGTCGTAAGAAGAGTTCTATTAGTCATCAATCATCATTAGAGAAGTGGCTATTAGTCATCAATCACGCCGCATCAGAACACCCTTCCTGCAGCTCGCTTGATGTCTACGGTTGGGGGGAGGAGGGAGGGGAGCGGGGACGGACGCACTTTCTTTTTTCTTTTGCAGTCCTATAACAAGATAAACACAATGTTATAAAGTACACAAAAATTTAGATACTTTATTATTGGGGTGAAAGAAACTATTTTCTAAGGATGAGATCTATAGAGCGCACTGTGACTTAGCTTAGACTTAAGACAGAGTTAAAACGAGATAGATCTATCACATAAATGTCTCGTTTTAACTCAATTTTGAGTCTGAGAAAAGTTAGAATTGATTTAAAAAGATTGCACTTCTAGTTAAAAACATGAAACTTGAGTGTAATTGTTAAACATCCCTTATAATTACAATACATTAATGCTTACAAGATAGCAACGTGCTCTTGAGCTGTCTTGAGCGCTTCGCGTCGTAAGCCAATAGCTTCCCGACGTAAAGCGTTCGCCTCCTAAAACCAAACAAATACACAATACACTGTAGTTACACCATCAACAATTTATGGATATAAAGGCAGAATACATCTGCCCATTCTAAGGATTATCTTACTCTTAATAAGTTGTTGTTCTCTAATTGCGCCTCCAAGAACTTATCGTGAGGCAGCGATTTGCGAGCTCGTCTCCGTGGGGGCTGACCAGTTTGTGGTCCTGAAACCACCACACCCATGCCCGAGGTGCTGGGGCATGGTTCCGGTTCTTGTGCATGTTCTGCATGCAATTGGCTAAGAGCTGGCAGTGGGGTTGTGGTTTCCTGAGTGAACTAAAAGAAAGAGGAAAGTAAACACAGTTAAATACAATAGGTACACAGTGTAAATTCTAACTTTTAGTATTTAGCTATGCTATAACAAATTATGATTTCAAGTTGAAAAAATAAATGACTAGAAATAGATTTAGAGCCTACAATGTGCAAAGCTGTGGTAGTCTAGCGGTTAACAAGTCTGCCTCCTATTTGAGACTCATGAGCTTTTTAAGCAATATAAACTTCACTTTAACTGTGAAGGAAAACATCGTGAGGACACCTGCATGCCTGAGAGTTTTCCATGTTATCAAAGGTGTGTGAAGTCTGCCAATCCGCACTGGGCCAGCGTGGTGGAATATGGCCTAGAGTCTAGACCCTTCTCAATCTACTGAGAAGAGACTCGGTAGTGGGCCGACGATGGGGTTAATCATGATATATGTATATTTCTTACACCAATTGGTGACTCCTCAGGACCACAACCCACTGCCATCTCCTGGCTAATTGCATGCAAAACATGCACTGCGTTGTCGGAGATTGACGGCATCTCCACACAATTGCCGGTGGCATTTTTGGCCTTGTTTAAGGCCGCACCCTCATCTCGGGCCTTACGCTTCTGGTCTCGCCAGCACTTGAAACAAAAAGTTGTTAAATTAATGCGCTTCTCTGTATATCTTGAGGAAATTGTTATAGTATATGAATGAATATTTATGTTAAACATAACTTTTGAACCTATTTCCAGTGAATTCCACTAGTACCTAACTGATGCAAATGAAAACGGGTACTTCAACTTACAATTTTCCATTGTTCCACCGACCTCTGTGGGCCAAGCTCATCTAGTTCGCCTTTTAAGCGTTCCCACTGGGAATTATTTGTGGCCGCCCCTAAAGGCGTCCTATAATCCCCAGCGGCGAACCCGGGGTGCCTCGCCATATAATGGCACAAATGTGCAATTTGTGCCTTGTTGCTTCTGATACTGAAACATAGTGGTTTAATTAATTCATGTTTAACTCCATATTAAATAGGTACACCTAATAATATCCATATCATCAAAATAATTTACTTACAACTTCTTATTATTTTCCATTTTGCAAAACATTCACATTTCACAGTCCAATAACATAAAACTGAAAACCGCCAACATCCAAAATAACAAATTCAAGAGACGTTAAATTGACATAAAACGTCATTTTTAAACACAGACTATAGGTTTTAGACAAAAAATGAATGAACGAAATCGGTGTTGCAACATTAGAATATCGTATGATTTTGTGAAACCGCAACATCGGTTTGTCTACGCGATAAAGTCAAGTCTTCGACGACAAATTTGTCTCTCGTGTCGACCATGTTAGTGTAAACGAGAAAACAGTCGGCATCGACAATTATGTCTTTCTCTCGTCGCGAGATATCACGTCGGCTTATGTTAGCTCCACAGAGGTGCGATGGCAGTTTATTCGTTTCTATTATCTTAGGGATCATCCTGTTTTGCCTATAAATTTATAAAGATAATACTGCCATCTGTTTCTTGGGGTCGGAGATTTTTCGACAAAACAGTATGCAAGAGCCTCAACAGAGGGCACTATATTTTAGATTTCCCATATCTATAATTTACTATCATTTTGGTATAAATCTAAGACTATAAAGTTAATAAAAATATTTAGTTTGTGACTAAAACACATAAAATACAAATAATAGAAACACATTATAATTTTCAAAGTTACTTAGCAAAAACTAAGATAATTATGAACAAAATGTACAAGGCTTGTTTATTTTGTATTCTAATTTCTTAGTAGAATTTATTAACTCGAGACTGGTATTCCTCAATGGATGTTTCTGGCTTTCACAGACCACGAATCCGGAGATAGACGACGAAGTTCCATAGATCTGTTTATGATTAGTAGCGAGTACTATACATACCGATAATATCGGATTATATATATAGAAAAAATCAATATCTATCTATAATAAACTTTCTTTGTATCATGGTCTTTCTATTTCACCCTCTTATGGCAATTTAACACTATACATTACACGTCTCTTTCCCACAATATAATATAGATGTAAACGGTTGCGGCGAAACGTCACGATGACGTCATGACAGCCTAGTAATTTTAGGGATGAGCTTCGAAAATCGTAATGAATCGTAAATTAAATATAGTGTCGCACTTTATCGTAAAAATATTAGTTTTTCGGTTTTCATTTACCGATATTCGGCAAATAACCGATTTATTCAACTTTTTTTGGTCAACAAAAATAAAACGAAATAAAATAATTTAAATAATTTATTAACGATTTAAAAATCTTATTAACTATTTTTGGTTCAATGACGTGATGGTGATAAATATTAGCACGCTTAAAAATTAAGATGGATGCGACGGGTCTGCCCGCGAAATTCAAATTTAATTTGGTTTTTCGCAATTTGTAAACTAATACGACAACGTAGGCTTATGGCATTCTATTTGCGACAATAACAGTATCATCCCCAACTATTTATTTAAAAATCTTCACTTGAAAGGGTCCAGTTTAAGAAATTAGCTCTAGTATCCACTATAACCCACAAATTAGTCGACGATACTAGAGCTAATTTCTTAAACTGGACCCTTTCAAGTAAAGGTTTTTATATAAACCTGTGAGGATGCTACTGCCATTGGAGCAATTAAAATGCCATAAGCCTAGGTTGTTGTATTAGTTTACAAATTGCGAAAAATCAAATTAAAATTGAATTTCGCGGGCAGACCCGTCTCATGCCCTTAAGGGCCGGCGCACACATGGTGGAGTGCGGCGGAGTGCAGCGCAGAGCATGCCCGCGAAGTTTTCTAATCGCGTGACACATTACCCGAATTCCAAGTAGAGAATGCGCGAGCACGCGCGGGACTGCGCGCGGATGCGCGAGTATCCGCACGGATGCACAATTGATTTTAGATATTATTTCAATGAGGACAAAGTCGATAATACTTTGACTGTGAAAAATGCTCTGCGCTGCGCTCCGCCATATGTGCGCCGGCCCTTAAAGTACCTAAACTAAACCTTCGTAGGGTTCCAATGCACCACAACAAACTCAGCTGGGTATTTTTTATTATTACCATCTCGCAATCACACTTAAAACTAGTCAGAGCAATTTAATCATACTATTTTTTTATCATTATCTTTTAGAAAATAAAAACTTTAGATTTCAAGATACATCTCCAAAACGTTGTTTTGAGAGATTATTATAAACTGTATAACAATTAAATATCATAAAATGAATTGCTATAAGTGTAATAATTGTAGTTTTCTGACCAGCGTTTTATATTTAACACAATCGAACGTCTTGGACGAATTATACAAGACGCAAATGCCAAATTATCGTAGTCTTCATAAAGATATTATTCATTTAAAGTTACTGAGGTCAAGTCTGCCGTCCTAACAAAGAGTGCAATAAGTCGAGTTTTTGGGCAAATTGACTTAAGACCATATCCGTAATCACGAAAATGCTCTATATTTTCGCCTTAGACGTTTTTTTTGTATCTTCAGTAGTTTCGGTTCTGTTGGTTATCAAAACTGCAATATGTAATATTACGATTTGTAAGTAGCTAATCATAACCGCGAATATCTCGAAAGTAGTCGAAACCTAGTTATTGCTCTCTTCGTTAGGGTAATCAGGAAAATGAGCTCTATATTTTCGCCTTAGACGTCTTTTTTGTATCTTCAGTAGTTTCGGTTCTGTTGGTTATCAAAACTGCAACATGTAATATTACGATTTGTAAGTAGCTAATCATAACCGCGAATATCTCGAAAGTAGTCGAAACCTAGTTATTGCTCTCTTCGTTAGGACGGCAGAAGTATCAACCGATTTAAGTAATAAAATTTACATTGTCAGGAAATACAATACAAAACCAGATAATGCAATAAGAATTTTGCATAACAACATGACTTATCTCATACTTATACTGATACTTATACATACTTACATAATGACATACTTTTGTGTCTTATGACACAAAAGTATGTCATTATTATTCAGTTATGTAGTCATGTTTTCAACAATAATAATTGTACTTGATTCTAAAAATACCATTCAAGTGAGAGTCGGATTCGCACAGAAGGGTTCCGCACGATCGTACAAGAAATCTCAAACCAGTGTAATAAAAATGTGCAAATTAATGACGAATGTGATTTAGTTAAACTAATTATTTGATTGGGAACACAAATCTTTAATTTTTTTGTGATGTAACCATAAGTTCACGGTTTTCAAATTTTTTCGTTCAATTGTGCTATAAGACATTGCCACCAGCCAAATGTCATGATTCCTATTTTGATTCCCCCAAAATGGCAGACACGGGGGGCAGACAGACAGACAGACAACGAAGTGATCCTTTATAGGTTCCTGTTTTCCTTTTGAGGTATGAAACCCTCGACAAATGTAAATCTTTTCCATTAAACTACATTAACCAAAACATATTCTAGTAAAATGTATGAAACAAAAATTTTCAAAATCTATTTATGTGGATTTAGAAAATCATCAGTTTACAAATTCACAAAAAAATTAAGTTTACTAAATCAGATATAGATGGCGCTGTTGCCAATATCTTGTATAATGATATGGAAACCTTCGTGGGTGAGTCCGACTCGCAAATGACCGGATTTTTTATACCTAAAGCCTGACTAACTAAATTCGTCATCATTCCAAAACGCTAAATGGTTGCAATTTTCCGGACAATGCGTTCTTAAAACCACTTTTAGAATGACCACAACCGTTTAAGCTATCGAATAAATTATTTATAAATAAAATTATCTCTGTAATGAAAATGCCATCATCGATGTTTACAGGTATCGTACAATAATCGTCAATTGTTAAAATGTCCATGTATGTCTTCATCCGCATTGACACAGTGAGGGCCACCTCTCTGCTAAAGACTCTTACAGCAAGCTTGACCTGAAAGGTAAAATGAATTATCAATGAATTACACAAATTCGAGCAAATTGTTAGTTATAATATTATGAGACATAAATCACAACATTTCATGATAATCTTTGACTTTGATTAGATATGTGATGTAACCACAAATTCATGGTTTCGGATTTTCCCCTTTATTAATTATTGTGCTATTAGGACATTGCAAGCTACCAAATGTCATGGATTATATACGGGAAGTATCTCAAGAGCTTTGATTCCCTTGTCTTGATAGAGACACAGATAGACAGACAGAAAACGAAGTATAAGGATTCCTTTTTTCTTTGGAGATACGGAACCCTAAAAATAGAAGATCTAAATGAATTAAAATAAATGCTAATACATAATTCAAGAAATTTTTGGGCTGGGCCTTAAAAATAGTGCCACTGGTGCCGCTATTTTATGCACCAATTGGTCAAACCAATAATTAGTGGGACAAATTGAACTTTAAAATGTTATACAATCTACTTTGTCCTACTTGGAGGGGCAATGTGTAATAAGCCAAAATAAAAATCGGTCAAGTGTGAGTTGGACTCGCACACAAAAGGTTCTGTACCATCGCACAAGATATAACACTATTTAGCACGCTGAAAAACAGACATACAGACAAACGGACGGACAGGTGGACGTGTAAGCGGACGGACAGCGGAGGCTTAGTAATAGAGTCCCATTGGCACCCTTCACGTACGGAACCCTAAAAATTGATACGAGTCGTTGCAATGCTAAATACTTTTGGGTGCTCACACCTGTTTCTTCATAAAATGTTTGTAAAACTTCAGTTTGGTATGGTAAGATGTCTTTACTTGCCTTCATATTATCGACAGAATTTGGTTTCAAATATCTATCTGTTAGTCGAGTATTCCTTACAGTGCCACCAATCCCACCTACATATATTTTTTCAATGATCTGACACGCAAATAGCACGGCGATTACCGATGATTAGGTCCTTTTTCTGAAATTGTTTAAATGACATTTTAGTAGATGTGGAACATCACACATATTATGATATACTTTTTTGCCATTCATAATATAATATTAAAATTTTACCTTGAAATAAAATTTCTATTATGTTTCCTAAGACGTCCGAAGTCCATTTATGAAGTCCATTTATGAAGAGTACATCGCTCCTTCCACGCGCTTTCGCTAGATCTCGTTGATTTCCGTCACGGAACCCGTGCCTTCAACGCCGCCAACAGCCGTTCTGTGAACTAACTAACACAAGCCACAACAAGCCACCATATTTCGTCATTGTTCGGTTCATAATGATTAATGATGTGTACGGTAAGATATAATAGTAGCACCAGGAAGACATCATCTGGACTTCGGACGTCTTAGGAAACATAATAGAAATTTTATTTCAAGGTAAAATTTTAATATTATGTGTTCCGTTTGACGTCCGAAGTCCATTTATGAAGAGACCTGTTTGTTATCTCCTGGTGGCTTGTGAAAAGGAAAAACGCAACAATGTGATAACTTTATGTTATGTAAATTAAAAACGTTAGTATTAGATATTTAAATAACCATATAGGTATGTAAGTAATCCTTAACCGACAACTGTTAATGGATGATAACAGTAACAGAAAATTGACAGTAAAATTTTCTTGATACTGGAAAATATTGAATATCTACACTATTCGCATTATTATTCGATTTCGCACTCCTATAATTCATGATAACAGAGAACTGAAAATTGGTAGTAAAACTTTACTCGATATTAGAAAACATTGAATAAGGAACTTAGATTTGAAATCTGTCTTTTTATGATAATGTATTCTTTACCACCAACTTGCTTTAGAATAATTAATAGAATAAACTTAAGCCCAAAGGAGGGCATTGTGGATTGAAAGCTATTTGATTTAGTCTGTAGCAGCTTCGGAAAATAGATTCTAAACCCAACTTAGTTATGTTAAATATTAGCATAATATATAACTTAGCTAAATAATAGCTGAACTATCTGGCCTGTATGTCTCTCAAGCTAATAAGTTAGTTGGAGATCATCTAAATTTGTTAAAAACAAATATTAAAATAAAAAGATTAATCAGGAGAAGGTCAGCTCAGATTCAAAATTATTATAAAATTATCTCCATTTATAATACCAAAAGTAGGATTCTTATATCAACTTTTTTATTTGATTCCTGTTACCTGCAAGTATGTACCTACAGAATATCCTTGCATCCCATATAAGAAGTTTAGGTGGAATCAGTTCAGCTAAAGCCACTGCTTTTATGGTATGAATAACCGTATAAAATTTTAACATTCGAACCTGTCTCACAAATAGAAGCTATCGCTGATTTAGGTTCATAATATTATACAAGTATGGTATGGTAAGCAAGATTACTGCCAATATAATTTTGCTAAATATCTCACTATATCATCCCTTGGAAAAGGCGGTTGTCTATATGACTATATTTTAAATGAAGGCCTAGGTACGATTTGAGTGTCAAGGCTATTTCGCAGGCAGCACGATGAAAGAAGCTCCATCTCGCTATAGGGCCTGGGCTATATGTCCATGTGTCCCACCCAAATAGCTGGAGTTTCCGATTTGCAGGGGGCTTGATGTCAGCCGATGATCGCCCCGTCGCTGTGTTGTATGTATTATGTATCTCTCACCTGAGTTAAGGTGATGCCAGATGCGTGGAAATAGCCTAGGCGGCGGTAAGATGAACCACGCTGACTCGTATATCCAACCTCTGCTAGACGCTGCGAGCAGGCAGGCGTTCGAGTCGGAAAGACGAGTTCAGTTTAAAATTACTCCTTGTAGTAGATGCCACTCCGAGCCTGCGTGATTACGCCAGAGGTTGTCGGCTTCGGTATTGTACACTCCCGGAAAGGTGATGAGGGAGGAGTACAATATTGAGGCTGTCCGTCAGAGTGAATAACTTTTTGTCAAGTCTAAAAACCATTTTGGTCTCGTTCCGCTTCGTACTTTATATCTAAAGTGGATACGACTGCTTTGACTGTAAGGCCAGTTTTGAGTTCTCGCGTATTGAAACATAATACATCTTGAGTTGTAATGGTATTTTCTCTGTCGATGACTCACTAGTATGATGTACACTAGCCGTTTATATATTTCTTTATCTGTTACAACGTAATCCAAAAGATACCTATTGAGGTGAACTGAGACCGTCGGAAAACAGATTCTCTAGCCACTATACAAGCTCGGCTCGCACTCTTTCAGAAAATGATGTTTGGTTTTGCTAGCATGCTTCCGAACACAATTTCAGTGACTTAGAAACGTACGGCAAGCAACCTTCCCCGGTGGGTGATGAAGGTCGCAAAGTTGAGATACCCTAAAAGGCGTTGCGCCTGTTTGAGGGTCCCACTGCCGGTTTCTAAGAGAGACCACAGACTCTGACCAACTTTTGTTATCCCGTCTGGGGGTAGGGACTCCTGTTGAGGTGGGTGTCCGATTTTACTCCCCAATACTCGCGGTTGAAAGCGATCTCCTTTGCGTCGTGATCGATTACTCGACATTGAAACCTAGGCTGGTTAAGAGTGATAGCCAGTAAGGTTATGAGCTTTCAAAATTTTCATGGACTGGTGACAATGTGAAGTCGTCCAAATACACCAGTAGGCGAAAGCATTTGTCGCGCAATACTTGAGCAGCCCAATTTGACACAAAGGCGAACAACTTTTGGTGCGGTCGCCAGACATAAGGATAAGAAAGTTATGTTCCAAAACCAACATACCGATTTGGTGATTTATGTTTTAGGCGCAATAATAAGCCAGACTTTTGAGCATAGAGTCGTCCGTTTAAAAACTGGCATTTGAATGGTCAAGAAAACCAAACGCATGAATATGTATCGGTTGCAATATTCTTGGGTATCAGTCCATTCAGTCAGTTTAGTTGGTTACGTGACCTGGTACACATATCTATGGCGGCGCCTCCACCTGAACCAATTTTATCTCTTAAGAGAGAGAGAGAGAGAGAGAAATATCAAGGACAAGAGTGAACTTTAGGCCGTAGGGCTACGCGAGCCAAATTGCACTTTATTTGCATTGTGACGAGTCATTATTTATTGTAAGGTTAATTTTTTAAAAATTGATTTGAACTGTCAACAATAATATAAAATTATTAATTAATCCAATGAAGGCAGTTTGATAAAATCTATATTTGGCTCCTTTAACGTCCTACAATCCGTTGCTAGAAGGTCAACAAGACTGAACCTGCATGAATACGGGTGTTTAGAAGGTTTCAGTCTAGTCTCCATCCGAGATTCGGAGCGACATCGCACCCCCTCGGCACTTGGACTGCGAACTGGACAACTAGATGTTGTGACAGCAATTCCGCTCCAATTAAATTAGTCTTTTTAAATTAAAACTCTCTGACAACCTCCACGCATTGAACCAATGTTCCATGCGAAGGTTTTGGGAGGACATTCCAATAATTCGATAAAAACATTCAAATAATACCCGCTTTTCTGAGTGACGCCAATATTATTAAAACGTATTTGCAGAGTGAGCGTTCTGTAAGGTACTAAGTAAATGTTGTCACGCTTGACCACAATAACACCCGATGGAAAGAGATGATGCGGTCCAAGATGGGACGCGTTCATATAGAAGATGCTCATTCACTCTTATTCTAAGGACACCCGAACTACAATTTGGCAGGAAATACAGATCGCGGAAAAGTATTCCAAACCTTAGTCAAGTATCTTGAACAGCGATGAAATAGACGATGTAGTTTGCAAGGCTGGTTTTAGTAGATACCTGATTTTATCAAAACCCCGAATTTGTAAGGTAATGCTGCGAAAGGACGGTACTTTGATACTCTTTTAGAAATTTTTAAAGTTGAAGGAACCAATGGAGATTGATTTAAAAGAATTCGGGCTTAGTTACGTAGTTCGTAAAAGGTGTATACTTACCTGTCTTAATACTGTTTGAGACAGTCGCCCGAAACAACTTTTTAGAGTAATTTTCATGATTTTTATTTTATAAACTGTTTTCATATGGCTCCCCCTTTTTCTTTCCATCAGAGAAGTCACTTTGTTGACGATAAAAGGTATTTCCTAAGATATAGATAGTGTTGAAAAACTTTGGACATACCTACCCTCAATTTTTTGATATTTTTCTATACAACTTACATTCAATATTATTCTTATTGTTAAATATTGTGAAATTGTATTTCGAAGAAGAGAGTAGTTCTAAAATTCTTACGAAAGTGCTAGACACTTTAAAAGTTATTGATTCGTCCATATAATCTGAAGAATTGAACTTATTTGACAATGCCGCACACTACGTCACATATTTTGAAACCACGAAATATTACCAATATTTTGCCTGGGGCGTAAAAAAGGGAACCCGTTAAACACTAGTAGTTGCTTCAGTAAGAAAATATGAAGCCTAGTAGGTAGTTGAATTTAGTAAATTCGGTTCGGGCATTGGTAATTTAGCACAAAATATTTCAATTTGACTCACCCTTTGGAAGGTAACTCAAACCTTAGTTTCAACTTTTACGAGGCACAATGTGCTCTGAGCTGCTACGGCGCCCTGATTGACTGCGGCGCCCCACGCAGCTGCGGTGCCTTGAGCGATGCGGCGGCTGCCGCGCTCCGAGCGGCTGCGGTGACCTGAGCCACTACGGCGTTCTTGACGAATTTTCACTCACTCACACATTTCACACTTGACACACCACACGATGACGAGTTTTCTGGCCGAACTATTTTGTCGGCCTCGGACGGCACGGAAATTTCACCATTTTTAAAGATCACTACTTCTCGATGAGAGAAAGGGATCAAAAAAAAAAATATATATATATATATACGATTCAATCTACGAATCGCATGCACAAATTCACTTACGTAACGGAAAAATATTTAGTAAAAAACCAAAATTTTCTACTTAAATAATCATAAAACTTTTTACTTCTATCTCAAAAGTTTTATATAAAATCTAACGACTTGCGTGGTCGAAAGACGACGCAACAATGACGAAATATGGTGGCTTGTTGTGGCTTGTGTTAGTTAGTTCACAGAACGGCTGTTGGCGGCGTTGAAGGCACGGGTTCCGTGACGGAAATCAACGAGATCTAGCGAAAGCGCGTGGAAGGAGCGATGTACTCTTCATAAATGGACTTCATAAATGGACTTCGGACGTCAAACGGAACACATAATAATAAACATTCAACCCATCATTGCCACTGCAAAGGAGATTGGTAAACTTTTTTTTAGAAAAAGTGCTATTACGAGGGCGGCACTGAAAATTTCGGGAATCAAGGAAGTGACACAACATTACTATTTAAAAATGTATTTATTGCTTTTCGAAGTATTCTCCGCGAAATTTGACACATTTTTCCATACCATGGAACCAATCATTGAAGCAACCATTCCATTCGGAAGTTGGGGTCTCCAAAATGGCCGTTTTGTAGGCGTCCACAGCTTCTTCAGGTGATGAAAATCTCTGACCACGCAATGTATTCTTTATTTTAGGGAAAGTACAGAAATCATTAGGGCTTAGGTCGGGGCTGTATGGCGGATGGTCTAATAATTCTATGTTTTCTTGCTCTAAAAACTCTTTTGTTCTGTGCGCGGTGTGAGAACTCGCATTGTCGTGATGGAGGATGATGCGGCGGTTGCAGTTCTCTTTACGGAGTTCAGAAACGACCTGTGGCAAACAAATGCTAGCATACCATTCTGCATTAACCGTTTTTTGTCCCTCAAGAGGAATAGTCGCAACATAGCCGGTTTTGGAGACAAACGTGGCCACCATTTTTTTTGCAACACTTCGTGAACGAACAATTTTTGTTGGCTTTAACTCATTTTCGAACACCCAAACTCGTGACTGGTTTTTTGTTTCGGGTTCGTACGCGTATATCCAGGATTCATCACCTAATACGATGTTGTACACAGCATCCTGCGTGGAATCTTTCGAGAGTTCTGACGCACCAAGTAACGCGAGCCGCTTTTTGCTCTTCACAGAGCAAATGCGGTATTCATCGGGAAAACAACTTTTTTACACCTAACTGTTCATGCAAGATTATTTGTATTTGACTCATGCCAATGTCTAAAGTTGCCTGAATCTCGCGGTATGTCACATGTCGATCTTCCTCAATCAGCTTACGCACAGCATCAACGTTTTCTTGGGTGACTGCAGTTTTTGGACGACCTTGACGGGGATCATCACTGAGCTTGACACGTCCACGTTGACATTCAGCAAACCAGCGATAAATTGTGGTTTTAGATGGAGCTTCAGCACCAAATGCAGAAATCATCCGGTCAACACACTGTTTTTGTGTTAAACCACTTCGAAAGTCGTAATAAATCATCGCTCTAGAATTTTTTCGAGTCAATTCCATTTTTCTCAACGACTAAACAAATTTGACAAGACCTTGTGACAAGACCGAGAATCTTTTTTTAAATAAATAAATGGTATTCGATTTTTAAAACCAAGGAGTTTTCAATTAAAAAGATTTTAATATGACAGGGACGGTGGAAATATTCCATTCCCGATACTTTTAGTGCAGCCTATGTATGCCATAAATGATCTTCTTAACGACTTAAATATAATAAAAATAAAAATATGGGTCTCCCTGCTAGGGCCCGCTGCACAGACCAAATTGCAACACCCAAAACTGGGTAACTATAATACTACCATGTACAATCATAGTATTTTGTTCCAAACTAGAGGATGCCCGCGACTTCGTCCGCGTGGATTTAGGTTTTTAAAGATCCCGTGGGAACTGGTTGATTTTCCGGGATAAAAAATTGCCTATGTCAATTACAGGGACGCAAGCTACCTTGGTACCAAATTTCATACAAATCGTAAAGCGGATAGGTTTTTAAGAATCCCGTGGGAACTCTTTGATTTTCCGGGATAAAAAGTAGCCTGTGTCCGTCCCCGGGATATAAGCTAACCCTATACCAAATTTCGTCAGAATCGGTTAAACTGTTGGGCCGTGAAAAAGTAGCAGACAGACAGACAGACAGATAGACAGACAGACAGACACACTTTCGCAATTATAATATTAGTATGGATGTTAGATTTAAGGAAAGTATTTATGGAATTGCTATAAAAAAAACAAATAAATAAAAAAGATCTTCATGTGCATCTGACATCTGAAACTGCTGAACCGATTTTTAAAATTATTAGACCAGTAGAAAGCTGAGCAATTCATGAGTGACATAGGCAATGTTTTATTTTCAAAAAATTAGAGATCTTTACTAAAATTGTAATTAGCTACCTGGGCATGTCACTTTTTCATAGCTTAACAATAAAACCAATTTAGATGTTTACCAGAAAGATAGCTTGCATCCTGAAGATGGATACCATACTATATATACTGGAAAATTAAATAAAGTCTAAATAACGCCATTATTGTTTTACTACAGACAAAATGACGGGTGTAAGCTTGTATAGTGAATGTAAAATAAGTAGTACAGATTCTTAATATGAGGTGTATGACTAATATAGTCTGCACATTGTATAAAAACAGAAATCAGCCAAGTTTGTGTATTTAATCCTTAGTCTATGATATTCAATTCCATCAGCCTGTATGCGTTCACTGCTGGACATAGCCCTTTCCAAGAGTGGGCCACCAAACACGGTTCTCCACCTTCCGTGTGGACTATACAAATTTCAAACCCCTTACGGGTTGAATTTTCAAAAATCCCTTCTTAGCTACGTCTACCATAATGACTATTTGCATACCAAATTTCAGCCCCATCTGTCAAGTAGTTTGAGCTGTGCATTGGTAAGTCAGTCAGTCAGTGATTTTTATATGTATAGATATATGGTATGATATTTAATAAACCACTGTTTTACTTGCCTCAATTTGTTCAGGAATGCATGGTATAGTTCCAACATGTTTCTTTTTCAGTTTTGTAGCTTCTCACACAGCACCTCAGGTGCAGGATTTCACTGTGTTCCCAGTGTAAACACCAATTCAGATGACCAACTCCTTATTCTGGAAAGTTAAGGCAGAAACATAAAGTAAATGGTAAATTATATTATCATTCATTAATAGAGTAAATTTTCTTTTTTTAGCTCAACAAAAGAACCAGATTTGGAGAAATCCCACAGAGAAACAGCTTGCATCTGGAGACACAGATAGGCATTTTAAGAGCCATGCTTTTTATCCTAGAAAATTAAAGAGTATCCATCTCATAGATAGGAATTTTGAAAAACCGAAACAAAGTCATGAGTAGCAAGAAACAGTTAAAAATTATTTTGCTATAATCCGCCAACAGAAAAAATCTGTATGGTCAAACATGCAGTTACAAGCTAAGCACCGCTTACCTCCCCAACCAAGCAATAAAGCCAAGCTCCCAAGCAAGCACTGCCACCACCATTCACATGCAACACCACACAAGACTTTTCCACTACTCTCGACGCACGTTTCGCCCCGACACCGGAGCATCCTCAGGAGATTTTGACTTTACAATACAGCATTGTAAAGTCAAAATCTCCTGAGGATGCTCCGGTGTCGGGGCGAAACGTGCGTCGAGAGTAGTGGAAAAGTCTTGTGTGGTGTTGCATGTGAATGGTGGTGGCAGTGCTTGCTTGGGAGCTTGGCTTTATTGCTTGGTTGGGGAGGTAAGCGGTGCTTAGCTTGTAACTGCATGTTTGACCATACAGATTTTTTCTGTTGGCGGATTATAGCAAAATAATTTTTAACTGTTTCTTGCTAAACATGAACTTCCGCAAAGTAACGCCTGATTCTATCCAAAGTCATGAGTATCAAAGTGTTTATTTTATAGGAAGCTTTGAAGTGTATTAAAGAGTTCACACTTCACAATGAACAACATAATGAACATTTTTAGCCACTCATCAGTGAGAATATCCCTGTTTATTTGGTATAATGGATATATTTGGATTTGGCATGTTTAATGAAGAAATTCATCTGAAATTAATCCATACCAATATTATGAACGTGAAAGTGTAACTGTAACTTTTCACAGCCTATCCATTTAACCAATTTTGACGAAATTTTGTGGTGATAGCTTGCATCTTGGAGATGGATGCAGGCTATTTCTTGTTCCATGAAATGAAAGAGTTCTTAAAAATCTAATTCCACGTGGATGAAGTCACATGCATCATCTATTTGGCACTGAAATAGCTTGCATCCTGGAGGAGACATAGGATACTAATTTTTATCCCAGAAAATGAAAGAGTTCCCATGGGATTTAAAAAATCTAAGTCACGCGAACAAAGTCGCGGGCATCATCTAGTAATACTTACTCTGTGATAACAAAACTATGCTTTCCACCTCCGTAATTGCAGTCTTATATAGTTATGATACTGCATGCATGTATGAGAGTCCCTTTAGCCTTTTCCATCCAGTCGTTCTCGTCCAGCCACTCTCCTGAGGTAGTTTTTCCAGCAGCTTGCACTTGGAGGTTGTTTTACATGCCCTTATCGCCTTCACAGTAAGAACACCCCCAGAAGTCCCCAGAACCCCCAGAAGATGTTTGGTGCATCTTCGGCATTCGCTAGATGTGGGCCACCTTTCCTTTGATCTTCGTGAAAACGCAAAATGCAAGTCCAAACCAAGGAATACATTTCTCAATCGCGGTTATGGTTATTAGCGCTCACTGATTCTTTACACTCGTATACAAAACAAGTATACTCAATTTAAGAAAAAAAGACGATAAATTTCTAAGAAAAACATATGAAACAGTGATTTAAATTGGCTAAAAAGTTTTCGTATTTTATTGATTTCTACGTTACGCCATTTTTGTTTTATCAACAGTGTTGTCGACATTTGATTTTATTTCCCCCAAATTCAGATTTTTAATTGTACCTATTGAAATGAGAAATCCAATGAACGACATTGAACATTTTTATATTTTGTATGTTACTGCTACTCTGTTTTATATTACTTTATTCAAAAAATGGTTATCATGTTATATCACTGTAATTTCAAACCTAAATATATTATTTTACTTAAATTTGCTCTATGATTCTTAAAAACCTTTAATTTTGGCAACATGAAATTTAAAGTTAAATCCAATAAAATATACTTTTCTCTATAAAAATCTAAGCTCGTTTTTCTTCCACCTTTAGGGTAAAACCCTTAGCTGGTCACACTTCTCGCGCGACCATTCCATATAACTATAACTCATATAGTAATAAAAAATTTCAAACGTGTGCGTAAAATATAGCTGTGGTAGTGAAGCGAGAAGCTTAATGTCTACCCATACTAATTATGTGAGATAGAAGACATGTACTTGCAATGTACCTAAGCATATTTGAAATACCATTATACCATTTTTAGGGAAATTTCCAGATTTTCGGGAAATTGTAAAAAATCGAAATAAGGACTTTGTGCAAAATCCGAGTATGAGCGATTATGTGTTTTGATTGTACAAATGACATTTGGGTATTTTTGTCACCGGAGACTGGCAACACTGGAATTAATCGAAGAAAAAGTGATTTTCGACATGGTCTTTTTTCAGGGACGATCATTTCGCGTGGGTGCAAGCGAGATGAGAGATTGAAACGTCATCGGGAGCGGTATATCCTGTAGTTAATGGGAAAGTTGTACAACGATGTAATTTATTTCTGCAAAACGAGTTGGCGGCCATTTTGTAATTTTTTGAATTTTTCGACATTTTGATCACGTTTTTGAGGCAGTTGGCAACATTTTGGAAAGTCAATATGTATGAATCGATTGTGTATCTCGGCTGGCAGTATGGAGATATGCAACCGGTGTTGCCACTTTTGGGGAGATTTTCGAGAATTTCAACTAAGAAACTCCTGTAAAATTTTGTATGAAAAATTTTTTTTTCACTGATGGTGTCGTATAGAGAACAAAAACTTAGTAAGCCAAAATTATGGAGAGAGCTGATGATTGAGGATATCGGAAACGGGTGAAGGGCCCGCTTAAGGTATTGAAGATAGGTGGGGGGTGCTCGAGCAAATGTCATTCATGACGTCATCCAATTGCCAAAAAGCTGAAAAAAAATTCAAAATGGCGAAGAAAAGATGGCCGCCATACAAATTTCGCCGGTGTCCAGCTCGGAGGGTATAAAAGATGGAAGTGTGGTTTCTTGGCAAAAGAGAATCAGGATCTAAAGGTCTACTCGATGAATAGAAAAAAAATTCAAAATGGCGGAATTTATTTTTCCATACATTTTGTATGGCGATTATGAATGTCTCATTCTCCTAGAAAGAGACGGAAAACGATACATTGATGTACGGGAGATATGTTCGGATGCACGATATGAGTAGGGGAAAATTATGAAATTTCAGAAAAACAAGATGGCGACCGACGTGATTTTTGCAACTCTTTTGTTTTCCAACCGATTTCGTTGAAACTCGCAATCTTTGAAGAAAGTAGTAAATGATTAATAGAAAAAGTTGAAAATTTTGGAAAAACAAGATGGCCGCCGTACAAATTTCGTCAGTGTATATCTCGGAGGCTATAAAAGATGGAAGAGTGGTTTCTTGGCAAAAGATGATCAGGGTCCGAAGGTCTACTCGGTGGAACAAACTCTGCATGCTCGCGGACCACTTTAGTGGTCCGCGCACCCACGCACCCTACTTTATTAACCTCAACTACCCCGTTTTTTACAAAAAATGATATGGATGTCGTTTTCAGAGTTTTCCACGGTGCTGATTTTGATAACGACATTTATTTTGAAATCCAAGATGGCGGACATGCAGTTTTTAAGAAAAAATTGATACGGGTGTCGTTTTGTGGGTTTTGCGGTGAATTGTGTATCTTAATAAATAAATTTGGTTAAATATAATAAAGTTAACATAACCACGTCACGCGAGCTGCTTTAGCAGCTCGCGCACCGAGCGAATCACTAGTTATACTATATATAGCTCGATTACCACTGACTGACTGACTCATTGACATAATTGTTCTCCTAGAAAGAGAAGGAAAATGATATAGTGATGTAGGGGAGTTGTGTTCGGGTGGGGGAGTCGACTGGGGAAAAATTATGACATTTCGGAAAAACAAGATGGCGGCCGAGGTGATTTTTGCAGCTCCGTTGTTTTCCAACCGATTTTGTTGAATTTTGCAAACTTTGAAGAAAACAGTAAATGATTAACAGAAAATGTGGAAAAAATTGGAAAAACAAGATGGCGGCCGAGCCGTAGCGTTTTCAAAATTTTGATTTTTCGACCCCGAACCGCGGCGCCACAGATCCGAAACGGGGTAATCGAGGATAATTATTTTTTCTGGGTTCGTCTACAAATATCCTGAATTTTGACGGATAGGGAGTGATTTTTAAAAATTCAAGATGGCGGCTGTCGTGGCGGCCATTATGTTAGAGGTACGAAAAAACGCAATTTTAAAAGTTAAATATCCCAAGGTTGACAACATCGGAGCGATTCGGCTTCTATGAAGCGATTGTACGTATAGGCTCGAGGTATAGATTGGAGGATAAAATTATCCCATTTTTTGGGGAAATTTCAAGATTTTCGGGAAATTGAAAAAAATCGAAATACGGACTTTTCGCAAAATCCGAGTATGAGCGATTACGTGTTTTGCTCGTACAAATGACATTTGTGTATTTTTGTCGCCGGAGACTGGCAACACTTTAATTTATTAAAGAAAAAGTGATTTTCGACATGGTCTTTTTTAGGGGCGATCGGTTCGCCTGGGTGCGAGCGAGATGACAGATTGAAACGTCATCGGGAGCGGTATATCCTGTAGTTCATGGGAAAATTATGAAACCGTGTAAAATCTTTCTGTGTAACGAGTTGGCGGCCATTTTGTATTTTTTTTAATTTTTCGAAATTTTGACCACGTTTTTGAGGCAGTTGGCAACATTTTGGAAAGTCAATATGTATGAATCGATTGTGTATCTCGACTGGCAGTATGGAGATATGCAACCGGTGTTGCCACTTTTGGGGAGATTTTCGAGATTTTCAACTAGAAAACTCCTGTAAAATTTTGTATGAAAAATTTTTTTTTCACTGATGGTGTCGTATAGAAAACAAAAAGTTAGTAAGCCAAAATTATGGAGAGAGCTGATGATTGAGGGTTTCGGAGACGGGTGGAGGGCCCGCTGAAGGTATTGAAGATAGGTGGGGGGTGCTCGAGCAAATGTCATTCATGACGTCATGCAATTGCCAAATAGCTGAAAAAAAAATCAAAATGGCGAAGAAAAGATGGCCGCCATACAAATTTCGCCGGTGTCCAGCTCGGAGGATATAAAAGATGGAAGTGGGGTTTTTGGCAAAAGAGAATCAGGATCCGAAGGTCTACTCGATGAATAGAAAAAAAATTCAAAATGGCGGAATTTATTTTTCCATACATTTTGTATGGCGAATATTGAATGTCTCATTCTCCTAGAAAGAGACAGAAAACGATACAATAATGTAGGGAAAATATGTTCGGGTGGGAGAGGCGAGTAGGGAAAAATTATGACATTTCAGAAAAACAAGATGGCGGCCTATATGATTTTTGTGACTCTTTTGTTTTCCAACCGATTTCGTTGAAACTCGCAATCTTTGAAGAATGTAGTAAACGATTAATAGAAAAAGTGGAAAATTTTGGAAAAACAAGATGGCCGCCGTACAAATTTCGTCGGTGTCTATCTCGGAGGCTATAAAAGATGGAAGAGTAGTTTCTTGGCAAAAGATAATCAGAGTCCGAAGGTCTACTCGGTGGTTCAAACTCTGCATGCTCGCGGACCACTTTAGTGGTCCGCGCACCCACGCACCCTACTAAATTATTATCCTAATTTACAAAAAAATAATATGGATATCATTTTCAGGGTTTTCCAGGGTGCTGATTTTGATAATGACATTTATTTTCAAATCCAACATGGCGGACTTACATTTTCTACAAAAAATAGAAATGCCTGTCATTTTATGGGGTTTTTCGGGGTGAATTATGTATCTTAATAAATCAATTTGGTTTTATATAATAAAGTTTACCTTACCACGTCACGTGAGCTGCTTTAGCAGCTCGCGCACCGAGCAAAAACTAGTTATACTATATATAGCTCAATTACCACTGACTCACTGACTCATTGACATAATTGTTCTCCTTGAAAGAGACGGAAAATGATATAGTGATGAAGGGGAGTTGTGTTCGGATGGGGAATTCGACTGGGGAAAAATTATGACATTTCGGAAAAACAAGATGGCGGCCGATGTGATTTTTGCAGCTCCGTTGTTTTCCAACCGATTTCATCGAATTTTACAATCTTTAAAGAAAGTAGAAAACGGTTAATAGAAAATGTGAAAAAAATTGGAAAAACAAGATGGCGGCCGAACCGTAGCGTTTTGAAAATTTTGAATTTTCGACCCCGAACCGCGGTGCCACACATCCAAGACGTGGTAGTCAAGGATAACTATTTTTTCGTGTTTCGCCCACGATTATCCTGTATTTTGACAGAACGGGAGTGGTTTTAAAAATTTCAAGATGGCGGCTGTCATGGCGGCCGTTTTGTTCGAGGTACGAAAAAACGCAATTTTAAAAGTTAAATATCTCAAAGTTGGCAACATCGGAGCGATTCGGCTTCTATGAAGCGGTTGTACGTATTAATTCGAGGTATAGATCGGTGGGAAAAAATTACCCCATTTTTAGGGAAATTTCAAGATTTTCGGGAAATTGTAAAAAATAGAAATACGCACTTTTAGCAAAATCCGAGTATGAGTGATTATGTGTTTTGCTCGTACAAATGACATTTGGGTATTTTTGTCACCGGAGACTGGCAACACTGGAATTTATCAAAGTAAAAGTGATTTTCGACACGGTCTTTTTCACGGTATCCCCTTTCGTGTGGGTGCGAGCGAGAGGAAAGATGGAAACGTCATCGGGAGCAGTATATCCTGCAGTTAATAGGAAAATTATGAAACCGTGTAAAATCTTTGTGTGAAATGAGTTGGCGGCCATTTTGTATTTTTTTTAATTTTTCGAAATTTTGATCACGTTTTTGAGGCAGTTGGCAACATTTTGGAAAGTCAATATGTATGAATCGATTGTGTGATTCAGCCGGCAATATCGAAATATAGAAACAGTGTTGCCACTTTTGGGGAGATTTACGAGATTTTCAACTAAGAAACTCCTGTAAAATTTTGTATGAAAAATTTTTTTTTCACTGATGGTGTTATATAGAAAACAAAAACTTAGTAAGCCAAAATTATGGAGAGAGCTGATGATTGAGGATATTGGAGACGGGTGAAGGGTCCGCTCAAGGTATTGAAGATAGGTGGGGGGTGCTCGAGCAAATGTCATTCATGACGTCATCCAATTGCCAAAAAGCTGGAAAAAAATTCAAAATGGCGAAGAAAAGATGGCCGCCATACAAATTTCGCCGGTGTCCAGCTCGGAGGGTATAAAAGATGGAAGTGTGGTTTCTTGGCATGAGATGATCAGGGTCCGAAGGTCTACTTAATGAATAGAAAAAAAATTCAAAATGGCGGAATTTATTTTCGAATCGATATATTCGATTATTATTTATTATGGCGAAGAAAAGATGGCCGCCATACAAATTTCGCCGGCGTCCAGCTCGGAGGGTATAAAAGATGGAGGTGCGGTTTCGTGGCAAAAGGTGATCAGGATCCGAAGGTCTACTCGATGAATAGAAAAAAAATTCAAAATGGCGGATTTTTTTTTCCCATACATTTTGTATGGCGAATATTGAATGTCTCATTCTCCTAGAAAGAGACGGAAAACGATACGATAATGTAGGGGAGATGTGTTCGGGTGGGGGAGGCGAGTAGGGAAAAATTATGACATTTCAGAAAAACAAGATGGCGACCGACGTGATTTTTGCAACTCTTTTGTTTTCCAACCGATTTCGTTGAAACTCACAATCTTTGAAGAATGTAGTAAACGATTAATAGAAAAAGTGGAAAATTTTGGAAAAACAAGATGGCCGCCGTACAAATTTCGTCGGTGTCTATCTCGGAGGCTATAAAAGATGGAAGAGTGGTTTCTTGGCAAAAGATGATCAGAGTCCGAAGGTCTACTCGGTGGAACAAACCCCGCATGCTCGCGGACCACTTTAGTGGTCCGCGCACCCACGCAACCTACTTTATTAACCTCAACCACCCCGTTTTTACAAAAAATGATATGGATGTCGTTTTCAGGGTTTTCCAGGGTGCTGATTTTGATAATGACATTTATTTTGAAATCCAAGATGGCGGACATGCACTTTTTAAGAAAAAAATCGATATGGGTATCGTTTTATGGTGTTTTTGGGGTGAATTTTGTATCTTAATAAAAAAAATCGGTTTAATACAACTCATAAACCTAACCACGTCACGCGAGCTGCTTTAGCAGCTCGCGCACCGAGCAAAACACTAGTATACTATATATAGCTCGATTACCACTGACTGACTGACTCATTGACATAATTGTTCTCCTAGAAAGAGAAGGAAAATGATATAGTGATGTAGAGGAGATGTGTTTGGATTCGGGAACCCTCTGGGGAAAAATTATGACTTTTCGGAAAAACAAGATGGCGGCCGACGTGATTTTTGCAGCTCCGTTGTTTTCCAACCAATTTCGTTGAATTTTGCAATCTTTGAAGAAAATAGTAAACGATTAATGGGAAATGTCGAAAAAATTGAAAAAACAAGATGGCGGCCGAACCGTAGCGTTTTCAAAATTTTGATTTTTCGACCCCGAACCGCGGCGCCACAGATCCCAAACGGGGTAGTCAAGGATAATTATTTTTTTCTTGTTTCGCTCACAATGATCCTGAATTTTGACAGAACGGGAGTGGTTTTTAAAAATTCAAAATGGCGACTGTCATGACGGCCGTTTTGTTCGAGGTACGAAAAAACGCAATTTTAAAAGTTAAATATCTCAAAGTTGGCAACATCGGAGCGATTCGGCTTCTATCAAGCGATTGTACGTATAGACTCGAGGTATAGATCGGTGGGAAAAAATTACCCCATTTTTTGGGGAAATTTCAAGATTTTCGGGAAATTGTAAAAAATCGAAATACGCACTTTTAGCAAAATCCGAGTATGAGTGATTACGTATTTTGCTCGTACAAATGACATTTGGGTATTTTGTCACCGGAGACTGGCAACACTGGAATTTATCAAAGTAAAAGTGATTTTCGACACGGTCTTTTTCACGGTATCCCCTTTCGTGTGGGTGCGAGTGAGAGGAAAGATTGAAACGTCATCGGGCGCGGTATATCCTGTAGTTAATAGGAAAATTATGAAACCGTGTAAAATCTTCCTGTGAAACGAGTTGACGGCCATTTTGTATTTTTTTTTATTTTTCGAAATTTTGACCACGTTTTTGAGGCAGTTGGCAACATTTTGGAAAGTCGAGATGTATCAATCGATTGTGTGACTCAACCAGCAGTATCGAATTATGTAAACAGTGCTGCCACATTTGGGGAGATTTTCGAGATTTTCCCCAAAAACTCCTCCTGTAAAATTTTGTATGAAATTTTTTTTTTTCACTGATGGTTTCGTATAGAAAACAAAAAAAAAATCGAGGAAAAATTTGGAAATAGCTGATGATCGAGGATGTCGGAGACGGGTGAAGGGTCCACTCAAGGTATTGAAGATAGGTGGGGGGTGCTCGACCAAATGTCATTCATGACATCATCCAATTGCCAAAAAGCTGAAAAAAAATTCAAAATGGCGAAGAAAAGATGGCCGCCATACAAATTTCGCCGGCGTCCAGCTCGGAGGGTATAAAAGATGGAGGTGCGGTTTCTTGGCAAAAGAGGATCAGGATCAAAAGGTCTAATTGATGAATAGAAAAAAAATTCAAAATGGCGGAATTTATTTTCCCATACGTTTTGTATGGCGAATATTGAATGTCTCATTCTCCTAGAAAGAGACGGAAAACGATACGATAATGTAGGGGAGATGTGTTCGGGTGGGCGAGGCGAGTAGGGAAAAATTATGACATTTCAGAAAAACAAGATGGCGGCCTATATGATTTTTGTGACTCTTTTGTTTTCCAACCGATTTCATTGAAACTCGCAATCTTTGAAGAACGTAGTAAACGATTAATAGAAAAAGTGGAAAATTTTGGAAAAACAAGATGGCCGCCGTACAAATTTCGTCGTTGTCTATCTCGGAGGCTATAAAAGATGGAAGAGTGGTTTCTTCGCAAAAGATGATCAGGGTCCGGAGGTCTACTCAATGGAACAAACTCTGCATGCTCGCGGACCACTTTAGTGGTCCGCGCACCCACGCACCCTACTTTATTAACCTCAACTACCCGGTTTTTATAAAAAATGATATGGATGTCGTTTTCAGAGTTTCCCAGGGTGCTGATTTTGATAACGACATTTATTTTGAAATCCAAGATGGCGGACATGCATTTTTTAAGAAAAAAATCGATATGGGTGTCTTTTTATGGTGAATTTCGGGGTGAATTATGTATCTTAATAAATCAATTTGGTTTTATATAATAAAAGTTAACCTTACCACGTCACGCGAGCTGCTTTAGCAGCTCGCGCACCGAGCAAATACTAGTTATTATACTATATATAGCTCGATTACCACTCACTGACTCACTCACTCATTGACATAATTGTTCTCCTAGAAAGAGAAGGAAAATGATATAGTGATGTAGGGGAGATGTGTTTGGATTCGGGAACCCTCTGGGGAAAAATTATGACTTTTCGGAAAAACAAGATGGCGGCCGACGTGATTTTTGCAGCACCGTTGTTTTCCAACCGATTTCGTTGAATTTTGCAAACTTTGAAGAAAGTAGTAAACGGTTAATAGAAAATGTAGAAAAAATTGGAAAAACAAGATGGCGGCCGAGCCGCAGCGTTTTGAAAATTTTGATTTTTCGACCCCGAACCGCGGCGCCACAGATCCGAAACGGGAAATCGATAATAATTATTTTTTTCTGGTTTCGCCCACGACTATCCTGTATTTTGACAGAACGAGAGTGGTTTTTCAAAATTCAAGATGGCGGCTGTCATGGCGGCCGTTTTGTTCGAGGTACGAAAAAACGCAATTTTAAAAGTTAAATATCTCAAAGTTGGCAACATTGGAGCGATTCGGTTTCTATGAAGCGATTGTACGTATAGACTCGATGTATAGATTGGTGGGGAAAAATTACCCCATTTTTCGGGAAATTTCAAGATTTTTGCGAAAATGTAAAAAATCGAAATACGGACTTTTCGCAAAATCCGAGTATGAGCGATTATGTGTTTTGATCATACAAATGACATTTCGGTATTTTTGTCGCCGGAGACTGGCAACACTGGAATTTATCAAAGAAAAAGTGATTTTCGACACGGTCTTTTTCACGGTATCCCCTTTCGCGTGGGTGCGAGCGAGATGAGAGATTGAAACGTCATCGGGCGCGGTATATCATGTAGTTAATAGGAAAATTATGAAACCGTGTAAAATTTTTCTGTGAAACGAGTTGGCGGCCATTTTGTATTTTTTTTCATTTTTCGAAATTTTGATCACGTTTTTGAGGCAGTTGGCAACATTTTGGAAAGTCAATATGTATGAATCGATTGTGTATCTCGGCTGGCAGTATAGAAATATGCAACCGGTGTTGCCACTTTTGCGGAGATTTTCGAGATTTTCAACTAAGAAACTCCTGTAAAATTTTGTATGAAAAATTTTTTTTTCACTGATGGTGTTATATAGAAAATAAAAACTTAGTAAGCCAAAATTATGGAGAGAGCTGATGATTGAGGATATCGGAGACGGGTGAAGGGCCCGCTTAAGGTATTGAAGATAGGCGGGGGGTGCTCGAGCAAATGTCATTCATGACGTCATCCAATTGCCAAAAAGCTGAAAAAAAATTCAAAATGGCGAAGAAAAGATGGCCGCCATACAAATTTCGCCGGTGTCCAGCTCGGAGGGTATAAAAGATGGAAGTGTGGTTTCTTGGCAAAAGAGGATCAGGATCCGAAGGTCTACTCGATGAATAGAAAAAAAATTCAAAATGGCGGAATTTATTTTTCCATACATTTTGTATGGCGAATATTTTATGTTTTATTCTCCTAGAAAGAAACAATAAACGATACGATGATGTTCGGGAGATAGGTTCGGGTGCACGATATGAGTAGGGAAAAATAATGACATTTCAGAAAAACAAGATGGCGACCGACGTGATTTTTGCAACTCTTTTGTTTTCCAACCGATTTCGTTTAAACTCGCAATCTTTGAAGAATGTACTAAACGATTAATAGAAAAAGTGGAAAATTTTGGAAAAACAAGATGGCCGCCGTACAAATTTCGTCGGTGTCTATCTCGGAGGCTATAAAAGATGGAAGAGTGGTTTCTTCGCAAAAGATGATCAGGGTCCGAAGGTCTACTCGGTGGAACAATCTCTGCATGCTCGCGGACCACTTTAGTGGTCCGCGCACCCACGCACCCTACTTTATTAACCTCAACTACCCCGTTTTTTACAAAAAATGATATGGATGTCGTTTTCAGTTTTCCACGGTGCTGATTTTGATAACGACATTTATTTTGAAATCCAAGATGGCGGACATGCATTTTTTAAGAAAAAAATCGATGTGGGTGTCGTTTTATGGTGTTTTCGGGGTGAATTTTGTATCTTAATAAATCAATTTGGTTTTATATAATTAAATTAACCTTATCACGTCACGCGAGCTGCTTTAGCAGCTCGCGCACCGAGCAAAAACTAGTTATACTATATATAGCTCGATTACCACTCACTCACTGACTGACTCATTGACATAATTGTTCTCCTAGAAAGAGACGGAAAATGATATAATGATGTAGGGGAGATGTGGTCGGATTCGGGAGTCCTCTGGGGAAAAATTATGACATTTCGGAAAAACAAGATGGCGGCCGAGGTGATTTTTGCAGCTCCTTTGTTTTTTAAGGGACTCCGTTCAAACTTGCAACTATTAAAGAATGTAGTAAATGGTTAACAGAAAATGTAGAAAAAATTGGAAAAACAAGATGGCGGCCGAGCCGTAGCGTTTTCAAAATTTTCATTTTTCGACCCCGAACCGCGGCGCCACAGATCCAAGACGGGGTAGTCGAGGATAACTATTTTTTCGTGTTTCGCCCACGATTATCCTGTATTTTGACAGAACGGGAGTGGTTTTAAAAAATTCAAGATGGCGGCTGTCGTGGCGGCCGTTTTGTTAGAGGTACGAAAAAACGCAATTTTAAAAGTTAAATATCTCAAAGTTGGCAACATCGGAGCGATTCGGCTTCTATGAAGCGGTTGTACGTATAGACTCGAGGTATAGATCGGTGGGAAAAAATTACCCCATTTTTAGGGAAATTTCAAGATTTTCGGGAAATTGTAAAAAATCGAAATACGCACTTTTAGCAAAATCCGAGTATGAGTGATTACGTGTTTTGCTCGTACAAATGACATTTGGGTATTTTTGTCGCCGGAGACTGGCAACACTGGAATTTATCAAAGAAAAAGTGATTTTCGACATGGTCTTTTTTAGGGGCGATCGGTTCGCCTGGGTGCGAGCGAGATGAGAGATTGAAACGTCATCGGGAGCGGTATATCCTGCAGTTAATAGGAAAATTATGAAACCGTGTAAAATCTTTCTGTGAAACGAGTTGGCGGCCATTTTGTATTTTTTTTAATTTTTCGAAATTTTGATCACGTTTTTGAGGCAGTTGGCAACATTTTGGAAAGTCAATATGTATGAATCGATTGTGTATCTCGGCTGGCAGTATGGAGATATGCAGTCGGTGTTGCCAGTTTTGGGGAGATTTTCGAGATTTTCAACTAAGAAACTCCTGTAAAATTTTGTATGAAAATTTTTTTTTTCACTGATGGTGTCGTATAGAAAACAAAAAGTTAGTAAGCCAAAATTATGGAGAGAGCTGATGATTGAGGGTTTCGGAGACGGGTGGAGGGCCCGCTTAAGGTATTGAAGATAGGCGGGGGGTGCTCGAGCAAATGTCATTCATGACGTCATCCAATTGCCAAAAAGCTGAAAAAAAATTCAAAATGGCGAAGAAAAGATGGCCGCCATACAAATTTCGCTGGTGTCCAGCTCGGAGGGTATAAAAGATGGAAGTGAGGTTTCTTGGCAAGAGATGATCAGGATCCGAAGGTCTACTCGATGAATAGAAAAAAAATCCAAAATGGCGGAATTTTTTTTTCCATACATTTTGTATGGCGAATATTGAATGCCTCATTCTCCTAGAAAGAGACAGAAAACGATACATTGATGTATGGGAGATATGTTTGGATGTGCGATATGAGTAGGGGAAAATTATGATATTTCAGAAAAACAAGATGGCGGCCTATATGATTTTTGCAACTCTATTGTTTTTCGACCGATTTCGTTGCAACTCGCAATCTTGGAAGAAAGTAGTAAACGATTAATGGAAATAGTGGAAAAATTTGGAAAAACAAGATGGCCGCCACACAAACTTCGTCGGTGTCTATCTCGGAGGGTATAAAAGATGGAAGAGTGGTTTCTTGGCAAAAGATGATCAGGATCCGAAGGTCTACTCGTTGGAACAAACTCTGCATGCTCGCGGACCACTTTAGTGGTCCGCGCACCCACGCACCCTACTTTATTAAGCTCAACTACCCCGTTCTTACAAAAAATGATATGGATGTCGTTTTCAGAGTTTTCCAGCGTGCTGACTTTGATAACGACATTTATTTTGAAATCCAAGATGGCGGACTTACACTTTTCACAAAAATTAAAAATAGGTGTCGTTTTCGGGGTTTTCCAGGGTGCTGATTTTGATGATGACATTCATTTCTAAATCCAAAATGGCGGACTTATACTTTTTACTATAAATAAAAACTCTGCATGCTCGCGAACCACTTTAGTGGTCCGCGCACCCACGCACCCTACTTTATTAACCTCAACTACCCCGTTTTTACAAAAAATGATATGGATGTCGTGTTCAGAGTTTTCCGGGATGCTGACTTTGATAACGACATTTATTTTGAAATCCAAGATGGTGGACATGCACTTTTTAAGAAAAAAATTGATATGGGTGTCGTTTTGTGGGTTTTTTGGGGTGAATTGTGTATCTTCATAAATAAATTTGGTGAAATATAATAAAGTTAACCCAACCACGTCACGCGAGCTGCTTTAGCAGCTCGCGCACCGAGCAAAACACTAGTATACTATATATAGCTCGATTACCACTCACTGACTGACTCATTGACATAATTGTTCTCCTAGAAAGAGACGGAAAATGATATAATGATGTAGGGGAGTTGTGTTTGGATTCGGGAACCCTCTGGGGAAAAATTATGACATTTCAGAAAAACAAGATGGCGGCCGATGTGATTTTTGCACCTCCGTTGTTTTCCAACCGATTTCGTTGAATTTTGCAAACTTTGAAGAAAGTAGTAAACGGTTAATAGAAAATTTAGAAAAAATTGGAAAAACAAAATGGCGGCCAAGCCGCAATGTTTTGAAAATTTTGATTTTTCGACCCCGAACCGCGGCGCCACAGATCCGAGACGGGGTAGTCGAGGATAATTATTTTTTCGTGTTTCGCCCACGATTATCCTGTATTTTGACAGAATGGGAGTGATTTTTAAAAATTCAAGATGGCGGCTGTCATGGCGGCCGTTATGTTAGAGGTATGAAAAAACGCAATTTTAAAAGTTAAATATCTCAAAGTTGGCAACATCGGAGCGATTCGGCTTCTATCAAGCGATTGTACGTATAGGCTTGAGGTATAGATTGGAGGAAAAAAATTACCCCATTTTTTGGGGAAATTTCAAGATTTTCGGGAAATTGTAAAAAATCGAAATACGGGCTTTTTGAAAAATCCGAGTATGAGTGATTACGTGTTTTGCTCGTACAAATGACATTTGGGTATTTTTTTGCCGAAGACTGGCAACACTGGAATTTATCAAAGAAAAAGTGATTTTCAACGTGGTGTTTTTTCAGGGGCGATCGTTTCGCGTGGGTGCGAGCGAGAGGAGAGATTGCAACGTCATCGGGAGCGATATATCCTGTAGTTATTGGAAAAGTTATACAACGATGTAATTTATTTGTGTAAAACGAATTGGCGGCCATTTTGTATTTTTTTAATTTTTCGAAATTTTGATCACGTTTTTGAGGCAGTTGGCAACATTTTGGAAAGTCAATATGTATGAACCAATGGTGTATCTCGGCTGGCAGTATGGAGATATGCAACCGGTGTTGCCACTTTTGGGGAGATTTTCGAGATTTTCAACTAAGAAACTCCTGTAAAATTTTGTATGAAAAATTTTTTTTTCACGGATGGTGTTATATAGAAAATAAAAACTTAGTAAGCCAAAATTATGGAGAGAGCTGATGATTGAGGATATCGGAGACGGGTGAAGGGCCCGCTTAAGGTATTGAAGATAGGTGGGGGGTGCTCGAGCAAATGTCATTCATGACGTCATCCAATTGCCAAAAACCTGAAAAAAAATTCAAAATGGCGAAGAAAAGATGGCCGCCATACAAGTTTCGCCGGTGTCCAGCTCGGAGGGTATAAAAGATGGAAGTTTGATTTCTTGGCAAGAGATGATCAGGGTCCGAAGGTCTACTCGATGAATAGAAAAAAAATTCAAAATGGCGGATTTTTTTTCCATACATTTTGTATGGCGAATATTGAATGTCTCATTCTCCTAGAAAGAGACGGCAAACGATACATTGATGTATGAGAGATATGTTTGGGTGTGCAATATGAGTAGGGAAAAATTATGACATTACAGAAAAACAAGATGGCGGCCGACGTGATTTTTGCAACTCTTTTGCTTTCCAACCGATTTCGTTGAAACTCGCAGTCTTTGAAGAAAGTAGTAAACGATTAATAGAAAAAGTGGAAAATTTTGGAAAAACAAGATGGCCGCCGAACAAATTTCGTCGGTGTCTATCTCGGAGGCTATAAAAGATGGAAGAGTGGTTTCGCACGCACCCTACTTTATTAACCTCAACTACCCCGTTTTTACAAAAAATGATATGGATGTCGTTTTCAGAGTTTTCCGGTGTGCTGACTTTGATAACGACATTTATTTTGAAATCCAAGATGGCGGACATGCACTTTTTAAGAAAAAAATTGATATGGGTGTCGTTTTGTGGGTTTTTGTGGTGAATTGTGTATCTTTAATAAATAAATTTGGTTAAATATAATAAACTTAACATAACCACGTCACGTGAGCTGCTTTAGCAGCTCGCGCACCGAGCAAAAACTAGTTATTATACTATTATACTATATATAGCTCGATTACCACTCACTGACTCACTGACTCACTCATTGACATAATTGTTCTCCTAGAAAGAGACGGAAAATGATATAGTGATGTGGGGGAGATGTGTTCGGATTCGGAAACCCTCTGGGGAAAAATTATGACATTTCAGAAAAACAAGATGGCGGCCGACGTGATTTTTGCAACTCTTTTGTTTTCCAACCGATTTCGTTGAATTTTGCAATCTTTGAAGAAAGTAGTAAACGATTAATGGGAAATGTCGAAAAAATTGAAAAAACAAGATGGCGGCCGAACCGTAGCGTTTTCAAAATTTTGATTTTTCGACCCCGAACCGCGGCGCCACAGATCCGAAACGGGAAATCGATAATAATTATTTTTTTCTTGTTTCGCTCACAATGATCCTGAATTTTGACAAAACGGGAGTAGTTTTTAAAAATTCAAGATGGCGGCTGTCATGGCGGCCGTTAAGTTAGACGTACAAAAAATCGCAATTTTAAAATTCAAATATCGCAAAGTTGGCAACATCAGAGCGATTCGGTTTCTATGAAGCGATTGTACGTATGGACTAGAGGTATAGATCGGTGGGAAAAAATTACCCCATTTTTAGGGAAATTTCAAGATTTTCGGGAAATTGTAAAAAATCGAAATACGCACTTTTAGCAAAATCCGAGTATGAGCGATTACGTGTTTTGCTTGTGCAAATGACATTTAGGTATTTTCGTCGCTGAGGACTGGCAACACTGGAATTTATCGAAGCAAAAGTGATTTTCGACATTGTCTTTTTTCAGGGACGATCATTTCGCATGGGTGCGAGCGAGAGGAAAGATTGAAACGTCATCGTGAGCGGTATATCCTGTAGTTAATGGGAAAGTTGTACAACGATGTAATTTATTTCTGCAAAACGAGTTGGCGGCCATTTTGTATTTTTTTTAATTTTTCGAAATTTTGATCACGTTTTTGAGGCAGTTGGCAACATTTTGGAAAGTCAATATGTATGAATCGATTGTGTATCTCGGCTGGCAGTATGGAGATATGCAACCGGTGTTGCCACTTTTGGGGAGATTTTCGAGATTTTCAACTAAGAAACTCCTGTAAAATTTTGTATGAAAAATTTTTTTTTCACTGATGGTGTTATATAGAAAACAAAAACTTAGTAAGCCAAAATTATGGAGACAGCTGATGATTGAGGGTTTCGGAGACGGGTGAAGGGTACGCTTAAGGTATTGAAGATAGGTGGGGGGTGCTCGAGCAAATGTCATTCATGACGTCATCCAATTGCCAAAAAGCCGGAAAAAAATTCAAAATGGCGAAAAAAAGATGGCCGCCATACAAATTTCGCCGGTGTCCAGCTCGGAGGGTATAAAAGATGGACGTGTGGCTTCTTCGCAAAAGATGATCAAAATCCGAAGGTCTACTCGAAGAATAGAAAAAAAATTCAAAATGGCGGAATTTATTTTCCCATACATTTTGTATGGCGAATATTGAATGTCTCACTCTCCTAGAAAGAGACGGAAAACCATACGATAATGTAGGCGAGATGTGTTCGGGTGGGGGAGACGAGTAGGGAAAAATTATGACATTTCAGAAAAACAAGATGGCGACCGACGTGATTTTTGCAACTCTTTTGTTTTCCAACCGATTTCGTTGAAACTCGCAACCTTTGAAGAATGTAGTAAACGATTAATGGAAATAGTGGAAAAATTTGGAAAAACAAGATGGCCGCCACACAAACTTCGTCGGTGTCCATCTCGGAGGGTATAAAAGATGGAAGAGTGGTTTCTTGGCAAAAGATGATCAGGTTTCGAAGGTCTAATTGTGAAACAATCTCTGCATGCTCGCGGACCACTTTAGTGGTCCGCGCACCCACGCACCCTATTAAATTATTATCCTCAACTACTCTGTTTTTAAAAATAATAATGTGAAGGTCGTTTTCAGGGTTTTCTAGGGTGCTGATTTTGATAATGACATTCATTTTTAGATCCAAGATGGTGGACATGCACTTTTTAAGAATAAATTGACATGGGTGTCGTTTCATGGGTTTTTCGGGGTGGATTGTCTATCTCAATAAATAAATTCGGTTTAATACAAAAAAATAACATAACCACGTCACGCGAGCTGCTTTAGCAGCTCGCGCACCGAGCAAAACACTAGTTATACTATATATAGCTCGATTACCACTCACTCCCACTCACTCATTGACATAATTGTTCTCCTAGAAAGAGAAGGAAAATGATATAATGATATAGGGGAGATGTGTTCGGGTGGGGGAGTCGACTGGGGAAAAATTATGACATTTCGGAAAAACAAGATGGCGGCCGCCGTGATTTTTGCAGCTCCGTTGTTTTCCAACCGATTTCGTTGAATTTTGCAGTATTTGAAGAAAATAGTAAACGATTAATAGGAAATGTCGAAAAAATTGAAAAAACAAGATGGCGGCCGAGCTGGAGCGTTTTCAAAATTTTCATTTTTCGATCCTTAACCGCGGCGCCACTGATCCGAAACGGAGAAGTCGAGGATAATTATTTTTTCGTGTGTGGGCGAAACACGAAAAAATAATTATCCTCGACTTCTCCGATTATCCTGTATTTTGACAAAACGGGAGTAGTTTTTAAAAATTCAAGATGGCGGCTGTCATGGCGGTCGTTTTGTTCGAGGTACGAAAAAACGTAATTTTAAAATTCGAATATGTCAAAGTTGGCAACATCGGAGCGGTTCGGCTTCTATGAAGCGATTGTACGTACAGGCTCAAGGTATAGTTTGCAGGAAAAAAATTACCCAATTTTTAGGGAAATTTCAAGATTTTCGGGAAATTGTAAAAAATCGAAATACGCACTTTTAGCAAAATCCGAGTATGAGCGATTATGTGTTTCGCTCGTGCAAATGACATTTAGGTACTTTTGTTACCAGAGACTGGCAACACTGGAATTTATCAAAGTAAAAGTGATTTTCGACACGGTCTTTTTCACGGTATCCCCTTTCGCGTGGGTGCGAGCGAGAGGCAAGATTGAAACGTCATTGGGAGCGGTATATCCTGTAGTTAATAGGAAAATTATGAAACCGTGTAAAATCTTTCTGTGAAACGAGCTGGCGGCCATTTTGTATTTTTTTTAACTTTTCGAAATTTTGATCAAGTTTTTGAGGCAGTTGGCAACATTTTGGAAAGTCAATATGTATGAATCGATTGTGTATCTCAGCTGGCAGTATAGAGATATGCAACCGGTGTTGCCAGTTTTGGGGAGATTTTCGAGATTTTCAACTAAGAAACTCCTGTAAAATTTTGTATGAAAATTTTTTTTTCACTGATGGTGTCGTATAGAAAACAAAAACTTAGTAAGCCAAAATTATGGAGAGAGCTGATGATTGAGGGTTTCGGAGACGGGTGGAGGGCCCGCTTAAGGTATTGAAGATAGGTGGGGGGTGCTCGAGCAAATGTCATTCATGACGTCATCCAATTGCCAAAAAGCTGAAAAAAAATTCAAAATGGCGAAGAAAAGATGGCCGCCATACAAATTTCGCTGGTGTCCAGCTCGGAGGGTATAAAAGATGGAAGTGAGGTTTCTTGGCAAGAGATGATCAGGATCCGAAGGTCTACTCGATGAATAGAAAAAAAATCCAAAATGGCGGAATTTTTTTTTCCATACATTTTGTATGGCGAATATTGAATGCCTCATTCTCCTAGAAAGAGACAGAAAACGATACATTGATGTATGGGAGATATGTTTGGATGTGCGATATGAGTAGGGGAAAATTATGATATTTCAGAAAAACAAGATGGCGGCCTATATGATTTTTGCAACTCTATTGTTTTTCGACCGATTTCGTTGAAACTCGCAATCTTGGAAGAAAGTAGTAAACGATTAATGGAAATAGTGGAAAAATTTGGAAAAACAAGATGGCCGCCACACAAACTTCGTCGGTGTCTATCTCGGAGGGTATAAAAGATGGAAGACTGGTTTCCCGGCAAAAGATGATCAGGATCCGAAGGTCTACTCGGTGGAACAAACTCTGCATGCTCGCGGACCACTTTAGTGGTCCGCGCACCCACGCACCCTACTTTATTAACCTCAACTACCCCGTTTTTACAAAAAATGATATGGATGTCGTTTTCAGAGTTTTCCGGCGTGCTGATTTTGATAACGACATTTATTTTGAAATCCAAGATGGCGGACATGCACTTTTTAAGAAAAAAATTGATATGGGTGTCGTTTTGTGGGTTTTTGTGGTGAATTGTGTATCTTTAATAAATAAATTTGGTTAAATATAATAAAGTTAACATAACCACGTCACGTGAGCTGCTTTAGCAGCTCGCGCACCGAGCAAAACACTAGTTATTATACTATATATAGCTCAATTACCACTGACTCATTGACATAATTGTTCTCCTAGAAAGAGACGGAAAATGATATAGTGATGTGGGGAAGTTGTGTTCGGTTTCGGAAACCCTCTGGGGAAAAATTATGACATTTCAGAAAAACAATATGGCGGCCGATGTGATTTTTGCAGCTCCTTTGTTTTTTAAGGGACTCCGTTCAAACTTGCAACTATTAAAGAATGTAGTAAACGGTTAGCAGCAAATGGGGAAAAAAATTGGAAAAACAAGATGGCGGCCGAGCCGTAGCGTTTTAAAATTTTTGATTTTTCGACCCCGAACCGCGGCGCCACAGATCCGAAACGGGGTAATCGAGGATAATTATTTTTTTTGGTTTCGCCCACGATTATCCTGTATTTTGACAGAATGGGAGTGGTTTTTAAAAATTCAAGATGGCGGCTGTCATGGCGGCCGTTTTGTTCGAGGTACGAAAAAACGCAATTTTAAAAGTTAAATATCTCAAAGTTGGCAACATCGGAGCGATTCGGCTTCTATGAAGCGATTGTACCTATAGACTCGAGGTATAGATCGGTGGGAAAAAATTACCCCATTTTTTGGGAAATTTCGAGATTTTCGGGAAATTGTAAAAAATCGAAATACGCACTTTTAGCAAAATCCGAGTATGAGCGATTACGTGTTTTGCTCGTACAAATGACATTTGGGTATTTTTGTCACCGGAGACTGGCAACACTGGAATTTATCAAAGTAAAAGTGATTTTCGACACGGTCTTTTTCACGGTATCCCCTTTCGCGTGGGTGCGAGCGAGAGGAAAGATTGAAATGTGATCGGGAGCGGTATATCCTGTAGTTAATAGGAAAATTATGAAACCGTGTAAAATCTTTCTGTGAAACGAGTTGGCGGCCATTTTGTATTTTTTTTAATTTTTCGAATTTTTGATCACGTTTTTGAGGCAGTTGGCAACATTTTGGAAAGTCAATATGTATGAATCGATTGTGTATCTCGGCTGGCAGTATGGAGATATGCAACCGGTGTTGCCACTTTTGGGGAGATTTTCGAGATTTTCAACTAAGAAACTCCTGTAAAATTTTGTATGAAAATTTTTTTTTTCACTGATGTTGTCAGATAGAAAACAAAAACTTAGTAAGCCAAAATTATGGAGAGAGCTGATGATTGAGGATATCGGAAACGGGTGAAGGGCCTGCTTAAGGTATTGAAGATAGGTGGGGGGTGCTCGAGCAAATGTCATTCATGACGTCATCCAATTGCCAAAAAGCTGGAAAAAAATTCAAAATGGCGAAGAAAAGATGGCCGCCATACAAATTTCGCCGGTGTCCAGCTTGGAGGGTATAAAAGATGGAAGTATGGTTTCGTGGCAAGAGATGATCAGGGTCCGAAGGTCTACTCGATGAATAGAAAAAAAATTCAAAATGGCGGAATTTATTTTTACATACATTTTGTATGGCGAATATTGAATGTCTCATTCTCCTAGAAAGAGACAGAAAACGATACATTGATGTATGGGAGATATGTTTTGGAGCGCGATATAAGTAGGGAAAAATTATGACATTTCAGAAAAACAAGATGGCGGCCTATATGACTTTTGCAACTCTTTTGTTTTCCAACCGATTTCGTTGAAACTCGCAATCTTTAAAGAATGTAGTAAACGATTAATAGAAAAAGTGGAAAATTTTGGAAAACAAGATGGCCGCCGTACGAATTTCGTCGGTGTCTATCTCGGAGGCTATAAAAGATGGAAGAGTGGTTTCTTGGCAAAAGATGATCAGGGTCCGAAGGTCTACTCGGTGGAAAACACTCTGCATGCTCGCGGACCACTTTAGTGGTCCGCGCACCCACGCACCCTACTTTATTAACCTCAACTACCCCGTTTTTACAAAAAATGATATGGATGTCGTTTTCAGGGTTTTCCAGGGTGCTGATTATGATAACGACATTTATTTTGAAATCCAAGATGGCGGACATGCATTTTTTAAGAAAAATTTCGATATAGGTGTCCTTTTATGGTGTTTTTGGGGTGAATTTTGTATCTTAATAAATAAATTCGTTTTAATACTTATCAACCTAACCACGTCACGCGAGCTGCTTTAGCAGCTCGCGCACCGAGCAAAACACTAGTTATACTATATATAGCTCGATTACCACTGACTGACTCACTGACTCATTGACATAATTGTTCTCCTAGAAAGAGACGGAAAGTGATATTGTGATGAAGGGGAGTTGTGTTCGGGTGGGAAATTCGACTGGGGAAAAATTATGACATTTCAGAAAAACAAGATGGCGGCCGATGTGATTTTTGCAGCTCCGTTGTTTTCCAACCGATTTCATCGAATTTTACATTCTTTAAAGAAAGTAGTAAACGATTAATAGAAAATGTAGAAAAAATTGGAAAAACAAGATGGCGGCCGAGCCGTAGCGTTTTGAATATTTTCATTTTTCGACCCCGAACCGCGGCGCCACAGATCCGAGACGGGGTAATCGAGGATAATTATTTTTTTTGCTTTCGCCCAAGATTATCCTTAATTTTGACAGAACGGGAGTGGTTTTTAAAAATTCAAGATGGCGGCTGTCATGGCGGCCGTTTTTTTCGAGGTACGAAAAAACGCAATTTTAAAAGTTAAATATCTCAAAGTTGGCAACATCGGAGCGATTCGGTTTCTGTGAAGCGATTGTACGTATAGGCTTGAAGTATAGATTGGAGGAAAAAAATTACCCCATTTTTAGGGAAATTTCAAGATTTTCGGGAAATTGTAAAAAATCGAAATACGGACTTTTCGCAAAATCCGAGTATGAGCGATTACGTGTTTTGCTCGTGCAAATGACATTTAGGTACTTTGGTTACCAGAGACTGGCAACACTGGAATTTATCAAAGTAAAAGTGATTTTCGACACGGTCTTTTTCACGGTATCCCCTTTCGCGTGGGTGCGAGCGAGAGGCAAGATTGAAACGTCATCGGGAGCGGTATATCCTGTAGTTAATAGGAAAATTATGAAACCGTGTAAAATCTTTCTGTGAAACGAGCTGGCGGCCATTATGTATTTTTTTTAACTTTTCGAAATTTTGATCAAGTTTTTGAGGCAGTTGGCAACATTTTGGAAAGTCAATATGTATGAATCGATTGTGTATCTCGGCTGGCAGTATAGAGATATGCAACCGGTGTTGCCAGTTTTGGGGAGATTTTCGAGATTTTCAACTAAGAAACTCCTGTAAAATTTTGTATGAAAATTTTTTTTTCACTGATGGTGTCGTATAGAAAACAAAAAGTTAGTAAGCCAAAATTATGGAGAGAGCTGATGATTGAGGGTTTCGGAGACGGGTGGAGGGCCCGCTTAAGGTATTGAAGATAGGTGGGGGGTGCTCGAGCAAATGTCATTCATGACGTCATCCAATTGCCAAAAAGCTGAAAAAAAATTCAAAATGGCGAAGAAAAAATGGCCGCCATACAAATTTCGCTGGTGTCCAGCTCGGAGGGTATAAAAGATGGAAGTGAGGTTTTGGCAAGAGATGATCAGGATCCGAAGGTCTACTCGATGAATAGAAAAAAAATCCAAAATGGCGGAATTTTTTTTTCCATACATTTTGTATGGCGAATATTGAATGCCTCATTCTCCTAGAAAGAGACAGAAAACGATACATTGATGTATGGGAGATATGTTCGGATGCGCGATATGAGTAGGGGAAAATTATGATATTTCAGAAAAACAAGATGGCGGCCTATATGATTTTTGCAACTCTATTGTTTTTCGACCGATTTCGTTGAAACTCGCAATCTTGGAAGAAAGTAGTAAACGATTAATGGAAATAGTGGAAAAATTTGGAAAAACAAGATGGCCGCCACACAAACTTCGTCGGTGTCTATCTCGGAGGGTATAAAAGATGGAAGACTGGTTTCTCGGCAAAAGATGATCAGGATCCGAAGGTCTACTCGGTGGAACAAACTCTGCATGCTCGCGGACCACTTAAGTGGTCCGCGCACCCACGCACCCTACTTTATTAACCTCAACTACCCCGTTTTTACAAAAAATGATATGGATGTCGTTTTCAGAGTTTTCCGGCGTGCTGATTTTGATAACGACATTTATTTTGAAATCCAAGATGGCGGACATGCACTTTTTAAGAAAAAAATCGATATGGGTGTCGTTTTGTGGATTTTTGTGGTGAATTGCGTATTTTAATAAATAAATTCGTTTTAATACTTGTCAACCTAACCACGTCACGCGAGCTGCTTTAGCAGCTCGCGCACCGAGCAAAACACTAGTTATACTATATATAGCTCGATTACCACTCACTGACTGACTCACTGACTCATTGACATAATTGTTCTCCTAGAAGGAGACGGAAAATGATATAGTGATGCAGGGGAGATGTGTTCGGATTCGGGAACCCTCTGGGGAAAAATTATGACATTTCGGAAAAACAAGATGGCGGCTGACGTGATTTTTGCAGCTCCGTCGTTTTCCAACCGATTTCATCGAATTTTACAATCTTTAAAGAAATTGGTTAAAAATTAATAAAAAAAAGTAGAAAAAATTGGAAAAACAAAATGGCGGCTGAGCTGGAGCTTTTTCAAAATTTTCATTTTTCGACCCCCAACCGCGGTGCCACAGATCCCAAACGGGGTAGTCTAGGATAATTATTTTTTCGTGATTCGCCCACGACTATCCTGTATTTTGACAGAACGGTAGTGGTTTTTAAAAATTCAAGATGGCGGTTGTCATGGCGGCCGTTTTGTTCGAGGTACGAAAAAACGCAATTTTAAAAGTTAAATATCTCAAAGTTGGCAACATCGGAGCGATTAGGCTTCTATGAAGCGATTGTACGTATAGGCTCGAGGTATAGATTGGAGGAAAAAAATTACCCCATTTTTTGGGAAAATTTCAAGATTTTCGGGAAATTGTAAAAAATCGAAATACGCACTTTTAGCAAAATCCGAGTATGAGCGATTACGTGTTTTGCTCGTACAAATGACATTTGGATATTTTCGTCACCGGAAACTGGCAACACTGGAATTAATCAAAGAAAACGTGATTTTCGACATGGTCTTTTTTCAGGGACGATAGGTTCGCTTGGGTGCGAGCGAGATGAGAGATTGAAACGTCAACGGGAGCGGTATATCCTGTAGTTATTGGAAAAGTTATACAACGATGTAATTTATTTCTGCAAAACGAGTTGGCGGCCATTTTGTAATTTTTTGAATTTTTCGAAATTTTGATCACGTTTTTGAGGCAGTTGGCAACATTTTGGAAAGTCAATATGTATGAATCGATTGTGTATCTCGGCTGATAGTATGGAGATGTGCAACCGGTGTTGCCACTTTTGGGGAGATTTTCGAGATTCGAGACTAAGAAACTCCTGTAAAATTTTGTATGAAAAATTTTTTTTTCACTGATGGTGTCAGATAGAAAACAAAAACTTAGTAAGCCAAAATTATGGAGAGAGCTGATGATTGAGGGTTTCGGAGACGGGTGGAGGGCCCGCTTAAGGTATTGAAGATAGGTGGGGGGTGCTCGAGCAAATGTCATTCATGACGTCATCCAATTGCCAAAAAGCTGAAAAAAAATTCAAAATGGTGAAAAAAAGATGGCCGCCATACAAATTTCGCCGGCGTCCAGCTCGGAGGGTATAAAAGATGGAGGTGCGGTTTCGTGGCAAAAGAGGATCAGGATCCAAAGGTCTACTCGATAAATAGAAAAAAAATTCAAAATGGCGGAATTTATTTTCCCATACATTTTGTATGGCGAATATTGAATGTCTCATTCTCCTAGAAAGAGACGGACAACGATACGATAAAGTAGAGGAGATGTGTTCGGGTGGGGAAGGCGAGTAGGGAAAAATTATAACATTTCAGAAAAAACAAGATGGCGACCGACGTGATTTTTGCAACTCTTTTGTTTTCCAACCGATTTCGTTTAAACTCGCAATCTTAGAAGAATGTACCAAACGATTAATAGAAAAAGTGGAAAATTTTGGAAAAACAAGATCGCCGCCGCACAAATTTCGTCGGTGTCTATCTCGGAGGCTATAAAAGATGGAAGAGTGGTTTCTTGGCAAAAGATGATCAGGGTCCGAAGGTCTACTCAGTGGAACAAACTCTGCATGCTCGCGGACCACTTTAGTGGTCCGCGCACCCACGCACCCTACTTTATTAACCTCAACTACCCCGTTTTTACAAAAAACAATATCGATGTCGATTTCAGGGTTTTCCAGGGTGCTGATTTTGGTAATGACATTCATTTCGAAATCCAAGATGGCGGACATGCACTTTTTAAGAGAAAAGTTGAAATGGGTGTCGTTTTGTGGGGTTTTTGAGGTGAATCGTGTATCTTAATAAATAAATTTGGTTTAGTATAATAAATTTAACCCAACCACGTCACGTGAGCTGCTTTAGCAGCTCGCGCACCGAGCAAAACACTAGTTATTATACTATATATAGCTCGATTACCACTCACTGACTGACTGACTCATTGACATAATTGTTCTCCTAGAAAGAGACGGAAAATGATATAATGATGTAGGGGAGTTGTGTTCGGTTTCGGGAACCCTCTGGGGAAAAATTATGACATTTCGGAAAAACAAGATGGCGGCCGACGTGATTTTTGCAGCTCCTTTGTTTTTTTAGGGACTCCGTTCAAATTCGCAACTATTAAAGAATGTAGTAAACGATTAATGGGAAATGTCGAAAAAATTGGAAAAACAAGATGGCGGCCGAGTCGTAGTGTTTCAAAATTTTTGATTTTTCGACCCCGAACCGCGGCGCCACAGATCCGAGACGGGGTAGTCGAGGATAACTATTTTTTCGTGTTTCGCCCACGATTATCCTGTATTTTGACAGAATGGGAGTGGTTTTAAAAAATTCAAAATGGCGGCTGTCATGGCGGCTGTTTTGTTCGAGGTACGAAAAAACGCAATTTTAAAAGTTAAATATCTCAAAGTTGGCAACATCGGAGCGATTCGGCTTCTATGAAGCGGTTGTACGTATAGACTCGAGGTATAGATCGGTGGGAAAAAATTACCCCATTTTTTGGGGAAATTTCAAGATTTTCGGGAAATTGTAAAAAATCGAAATACGCACTTTTAGCAAAATCCGAGTATGAGCGATTATGTGTTTTGCTCGTACAAATGACATTTGGGTATTTTTGTCACCGAAGACTGGCAACACTGGAATTTATCAAAGAAAAAGTGATTTTTGGCATGGTCTTTTTCACGGTATCCCCTTTCGCGTGGGTGCAAGCGAGAGGAAAGATTGAAACGTCATCGGGAGCGGTATATCCTGTAGTTAATAGGAAAATTATGAAACAGTGTAAAATCTTTCTGTGAAACGAGTTGGCGGCCATTTTGTATTTTCTTCAAATTTTCCGAAATTTTGATCACGTTTTTGAGGCAGTTGGCAACATTTTGGAAAGTCGACATGTATCAATCGATTGTGTGACTCAACCAGCAGTATCGAAATATGTAAACAGTGTTGCCACATTTGGGGAGATTTTCGAGATTTTCCCCAAAAACTCCTCCTGTAAAATTTTGTATGATTTTTTTTTTTTCACTGATGGTTTCGTATAGAAAACAAAAAAAAATCGAGGAAAAATTTGGAAATAGCTGATGATCGAGGATGTCGGAGACGGGTGAAGGGTCCGCTCAAGGTATTGAAGATAGGTGGGGGGTGCTGGACCAAATGTCATCAAAACACATGATAAAATAACTTAGGCATTGCACCAAAAAATACTGTAACAAACCTCAATTATTATTAAAACCTTGAGTCACGCGAGCGAAGCCGCGGGTAATAGCTAGTTATATAATATATCGGAGACTAACATTAAAGTGGCCATTATTTAAAGCACCATCTGTTATGAAATGGTTGTACTACTGAATTGTAGAGCGACATCTGTTTGCGAATTGTTACATCCCTCAACTGCTAGCTGAACAGCTGACCCAGCAGCTACTCTATCTTGACCAGGTGTCAGATCGGGTAGATGCCGGCAGTCCGGTCCCACAACTCGAAAAGGTTGCACGTCTATTACTATTTCTTTGGAAACCCAAGTATTTTTCCCAGTGTACTAAAATTCATTATATTATTCTGTGTAAAAACAATTTTATTTTTTTTAAAAACCCTGTCGGATTTTCCGTCGTAACATTGGTGGCAGCGGTGGGATTCAAAATACAAATCCCTGGACCCTCCACTGGTCCATATAGTGATCTGTGTATTACAGTGATATCAATAATAAGTGTTACTTGTGCTGTGCTATTCTGTGCTCTGTGTCCATACGTGTTCACTGTTCACCACGAAACCATTGGGGAAATCTGCAGTTTCTCCGAAATGCAAACGCCAATAATCGCCATCATCGCCGCCCACGTACTAATGTGAGTCGAGCATTTCGCCTTATCTCAAAGTAAACAATCTCATCCGGTCTCACCTTTTAATATGCCTGTTGATAAAATAAGCCCAGAGTCTGTCGAGCAATCTCCGCTCTTACAAAAGATAACAATAAGGAAAGAATCAAATATTGAAATGGAACTGAGTGTCTTGTTCAAATTTGTGAAGCCATACGACGGGTGTCGCGAAACGCTAAATTCATTTCTAATAAACTGTGACAATGCCATTTCATTGGCCAGTGACGTTCAAAAACCGATTTTACTTAAGTTTATACTATGTCAACTAAAAGGTAAAGCGGAAATTGCTTGCTCCATAAAGGATTTTACCTGCTGGTTGCAATTAAAAAATTTCCTCAAAGAACAATTCTGCGAGAGGAAACATTACTCACATCTACTAGCAGACCTACAAGAGAGCAAGCAAAGCCCGCTCGAAAATGTCAGCCAATTCGCGCTTAAGGTGGAGACGTGCCTGTCACAACTCTTAACAGAGATTTCATTAACCAATGCCGAACCGGGTCAGTTAGCCGGTCGGACTGCAGCCATGGAGGATCTTGCCCTCCATCATTTCACAATGGGTCTACTCCCTCGCATATCCACGATAGTGAGATGCAGGTCTCCAAAAACCTTAAACGAAGCTATCAATATAGCTGTATCCGAGGAGCGTATTCAACAAACTCTGTATAGGAGGTCCCAGCCTGCCGAGAACAAAGGTAACAAACCCAGGAATTCATTTACATCTTTTCAGAAACCGAGTTTTGCGCAACGACCCGCTAACTCTCAAACCAATGACACGTCTTCCAAATCCCCAGTGATTTGCAGATACTGCAAATCCGAAGGTCACGTTCTAATGAATTGCAAAAAACGTGAATACAATAATAGCCGTTATCGTAACCCTCAGGCACAAGCACCGGCTCATAATCCCAACTCATTCTCTAGACCAGGCCCCAGTCGCGTAAATTTCATGCAAGAAGAAAATATCGAGTCTCGTGATGAGGTAGACACTGGTTCTGAGAATGATTATTCCCCAAATCATTTAAACGAATAAAGGTCCCGTCTTGGTGTCGTACGGGACACCAAAAATTCAAAATCGATGCCAAACCCTCTGTATCCATGTCAAAATCCTATGCATCCGTGTTGGGACGTGCACCCGTGACAAATATCTCTGGATCTGAGTCGAAACCCTCTGTATCCGTGAAGAAAACCTCTGTATCCGACTCAAAACCCTCTGTATCTGTGAATAAAACCTCTGTATCTGTGAATAAAACCTCTGTATCCGAGTCGAAACCCTCCGTATCCGAGTCGAAACTCTCTGTATCTGTGAAAAAACTCTCCGTATCCGAGTCAAAACCCTCTGTATCCGTGAATAAACCCTCTGAATCCGTGAATACAACCTCTGCATCCGTGACAAAACCCTCCGTATCTGCAAAGAAATCCTCTGTATCCAAGTTGAAACCCTCTGTGTCTGTAAGGAAAACCTCTGCATCCGTGACAAAACCCTCCGTGTCCACCTCGCAAGTGAAAATCCAGTCTGAAGTTCGCCGTGAAGAACTCAGATCTCCCAAATCCGATTCTAAATCCCAGAACTTCGATCCTGTAAAGGATTCAAAATCCGACGCCATTAAAGGTAATAAAGTCTTTGAAATTACTACTAATCCAGAGAAAATATTACTCCCGCATATCCTCATCAAGTCCTCTGTTTCAGATATACCTCTTTCATTACTCATTGATTCAGGTTCAGCAATTAGCCTCATTAAATATAATTCAATCCAAACATATCTCACTCTTGTCAAAGAGCAAATCAACCTAAAGGGAATAGATCCTGGTCAAGAGTCAACAAAGACCATGGGCCACTTTAACTTAAAATTACAACCTCTAGATTCCAAACAAAAATCGATCAGCTACAAATTCCATGTCGTAAGAGAAATTGACATACCTTATGATGGCATAATCGGAACTGATATGCTAAACGCTTTTGGGTGTAACATTAATTACACTAAGAACACTCTAAGAATCAATGATGTAAATATAAAGTTACTATTCCACGAACCTGTATATAACATCCCTCCGAGATCTGAAATGGTCATCGAATGCTCTGTCTCAAATCCTGAAATAAAAGAAGGTATCATACAAGACCAAAAACTGGTCAAAGATCTTCTGGTAGCCAATTGCCTAGTCAAGGTCAAAAAGAATAATAGAATAAACTTGACTGTGGTTAATACATCCGAATCTTCTATATCCATAAACTCCAACTTAAATTTTACTCTGAATCCCGTAGAAGAAGTCCAATCATATCCTAAGCAGCAACCTCATTCGCATCCTGTTAATAATATCCAATATCAAGACTCTTATCGCCGTACCCAAGAAGTTCTGAACCAACTTAGAACGTCGCATTTAAATTCAGAAGAAGTGAATGCTCTATACAATCTCTGTTCCGAATACTCCGACATCTTCCACCTTCCAGGTGAAATATTAACACACACAAATGCACTAAAACATTCCATAAAAACCACATCTCAGAATCCAATTCATGCCAAATCCTATCGATTTCCTGAAATCCATAAGGCTGAAGTAAAGAAACAAGTTGACCAAATGCTATCTCAGGGAATAATAGAGCCTTCCAAATCTCCATGGTCAGCCCCCATATGGGTGGTCCCTAAAAAGTTAGATTCATCTGGTCAAAGAAAATGGCGTATTGTCATTGACTATCGTCAACTTAATGACGTGACCATAGGAGATACTTACCCAATACCACAAATCAATGAAATTCTTGACCAACTTGGTTCCAGCAAATATTTCAGTACTCTAGATCTTGCCTCTGGTTTTCACCAAATCCTTGTAGAAGAAGAAGATAAAGAAAAAACTGCTTTTTCAGTTCCTGAAGGTCACTTTCAATTTGCTCGTATGCCATTTGGGCTCAAAAATGCCCCTTCAACATTCCAGAGATTAATGAACTCGACTCTATCCGGTCTCCAAGGGACACGATGTTTCGTGTACCTGGATGACATTGTCCTTTATGGTTATGACCTTGATCAAGCCATAAATAACTTGCGATGTGTTTTCCAACGTCTAAGGGAGTACAACCTTAAGTTACAACCTGACAAGTGCGAGTTCCTGAGGCGAGAGGTTGCCTACCTTGGCCATATAATTACAGAACAAGGCGTAAAACCTAATCCTGAAAAAATAGAAGCCGTAATTAATTTCCCAAGACCAGAAAATCCAAAACACATAAAATCCTTCCTTGGTCTAGTTTCATATTACCGTAGATTCATTCCAGACTTCTCGAAGATCGCCAAACCACTAACTCATTTATTAAAAAAGAATATTCCTTTTGATTGGCAAAACCAACAACAAGTAGCCTTTGATGAATTAAAAACCAAACTCACCTCTGCTCCTGTCTTAATTTATCCCGATTTTATAAAGCCATTTATCCTAACATGTGATGCCTCAAACCATGCAATAGGCTCAGTACTCTCCCAAGGTCCCGTAGGCAGGGAAAGACCAATTGCCTACGCTTCTAGAACGCTAAATAAAAGTGAATGCAATTACAGCACTACGGAGAAGGAACTCCTTGCTATAATTTTCGGCTGTAAAACCTTCCGGCCTTATCTATATGGCCACAAATTCCAAATTGTAACTGACCATCGCCCATTAAAATGGCTTTTTAATCACAAAGACCCATCCAGTAAACTCCAAAGATGGAGACTCAAACTCGAAGAATATGAGTATGAGATAGTTTACAGAAAAGGTAAACTCAATTCAGCAGCTGATGCCCTGTCTCGATATCCATCCGATTTTCTAAACCCTGTAAATGCAATCAATACTGACGATGCTCGTGGAGAAAATGAAATACCTCCACTAAATCCAATTGCCAATGCTGATCCAACAGAACAACAGCTGGATGATGAACAGCTTATTCCAAGTCCATTGAGTGTTGATCTAGGCTCACTTTCTCCGATTCCTTTTGAACATATAGATTTCGACCTCCCTGGTACTTCTTCAAACCCTGAACCGGAAAGGGATGTTGTCAATAATCCAGAAATTATACTAAACCCATCTACTTCAACCGACTTACCCGTTCTAAATCCTTTAGACTTGGATCTCAGCCTTCCAAACTCTCCATTTAATCCTGAAACCCTACTAAATCCTACTAATTCCAACAGTGAGAATTTACCTGTATACCAAATCCTGTTAATACATCCGGTGAATCCTATTCCGATTATCTGAAAGCAATGTCAAATAAAAATTATAAATATAATACGATTATCCACGAGTATGCCAATAAATTGCTATCCTCTGATTCTAAAACAATTATTGTTCCCACTTCAATTGATCTAGACGAGACAAATCCAAATGTCGAAGAAATCCTCGCCAACAACAACGACAACAGTGAATTCCTAAGTAGGGAAAGAACACTTCATTCATTCATGACTCTAGAATCAAACGATAAACACTACTATTTCCTTTTCACCAAGGCGCATTACTTCGATGATATAACTTATCCTGAATTGTACAAAACTTTACAAAATCTCCGAAATGAATTGCTTTTACAACCTGAGACTCCTAACGAAATTTCAATCTCTGATTTCAAGGACCCTTTTGTAAAATTATCCTATACTAAGTTATATAACATCCTGGCCTATCTATTCCATAACACTAACATCACCATAAAAATTTATAGAAATACCCTAATATATCCAACCCCTAGTGAAATCCCAACTATACTTAGGGAAAATCACGATCTACCCATTGCAGGTCATGTGGGTTCCACAAGAATGTTAAATCGAATAAAAGAAAGATACAGCTGGAAGAACATGAGATCAGATATAGAGAACTATGTTAGAAAATGTACTCAATGCCAATCCAACAAAGCACTACGCCAGATTAACAGGGCTCCAATGCAAATTACATCAACATCCACTGCACCCTTCGAAAGAATTAGCCTGGACATTGTGGGTCCACTACCAGAAGCTGGTAGAATCTCCTTGAAATACATACTCACCTTGCAAGACGATTTAACCAAATTCTCTACAGCTTATCCCATTACCAACGTAACTGCTGAAGAATGTCTAGAATGTCTTGTTCACTTCATCTCCCTTTTTGGGTTGCCCAAAATGATTTTGACAGATCAAGGGACGAATTTCACCGCCGAACTCTTTAAAGAAACCTGCAAATTCTTAAAAATCAAACAGATTTGGTCTGCACCCTATCATCCCCAGACTCAAGGCGCTCTTGAGCGAAGCCATTCAACCATCAAGGAATATCTTAAATCCTTCGTAAATGAAAACCAATCAGACTGGCATAAATATATTTATACCGCCATCCTAGCTTATAATACCAATATCCACTGCACTACCAAGTTTTCTCCACATGAATTATTATTCGGCCAAAAACCCTATTTCCCTGATTCTCTTTTTGAACCCAATCCATCGGGGACCTATCACGAATATATTAAAATGCTTCATCATCGATTAAAACTATCACGTGAAAAGGCCCTGGAATATATCGCGAAATCCAAAGAAAGATCCAAACAATATTATGACAGACATTCCCGTCCAGTTGAATACAAAGTAGGTGACATGGTTTATGTAAAGAACCATGCACGCCTACGTAAAGCTCTTTCACCAGTATGGAAAGGACCATATAAAGTAGTTAAAGTCCATGGTAACCATACACTTTCCGTTTTAATTAACCGGCGTCATGTTAAACAACATTATGACGAAATAAAGTTGGCAACAACTTAATTTAGTTTAAGATCAGTTTAGTTTAAGTCTATATATTAAGTTTAGCTTAGTACTTACATATTTTAAATTTAAATAAAATATATATACATATATATATATATATATATATTAAAAATACATATATTTATATTTCCAGTCCAGCAGTATTATGTCAAGGCATAAAGCACGATGACTACATCGAACAGATTACAAGCAGTCCTGGAATTTATTTTAACCCAATAGGTTCAGTTAAATTAGTTAATGATTATTTACACGTAGTAATACCCATAGATTTAGAATACATAAAACCCCATATTAACAATATCAATAGTGTTTTACATACATCCCAACATCTTTGCACGAAAAGTAATACATTAACCGGTCTTGAATGTCAAAATATATTCCAACCACTCATTCCCATGCTCGAAGATTTGACACGGGATTACCATTCTTTATCGCATCTGATTTCATCCAGAAGTAAAAGGTCAGCATGGATACCTGGTATTGGTATCATTTTTAAACACATCTTCGGTACCATGGATGAAGATGATGCCATCAAATATGGTAATGCTATACAACAATTAAAAAACAATGACAAAAGCTTATTAAATTTAGTTAAAGAAAACATTCTCATCTCCAGAACAGCTATAATTAATTTTAATGAAACCTTAATCGAAATTAACAGAAACGAAAAACGTCTTAACGACGTTATCGAAAATTTGACGTCACATATTAACAATATGACAATTATCACGAATTCAATACTGGCCAAGACCGCTATGCAAGAACTGTTTAGTGCGCTCCAATCAAGTTTGTTAAGTTTATCTTACAGATTAGAGGATATTGTAAACTCTATTTTGTTTGCAAAAACCAATACATTACATCCATCCATCATAACACCGAAGGATCTTTATAATGAATTGGTTACCAATGTAAAACACTTACCCAAATTCTCAGAATTCCCTGTAAATTTAGAATTGTACAATATACATATAATAATCAAACTGTCAGAAATTATATCATGTATCTTAGACAATAAGCTAGTATATACAATTAAGATTCCTCTAGTTTTAATTTCTCCTTTCAATTTATACAAAGTTATTCCAATCCCTGTAGCTCATAATATTGAAACACCTAGCTCATTTGCCCTAATTGTACCGTCGGCATCCTATATTGCTATGAGCAGGGACAAATCGGAATATTGTATCTTTAATGATTTGAATAGAAATTGTAACCTAATAGTTAAGAATTCATATATATGTCATGAAGTTGCTAAATTTAATATTATGAATGAGCCGATATGTGAAACGGAAATAATTACTAAAGTCATACATTCACTTCCAAATGAATGCAAAATTAATTTTATCTCAGGTATTGTTCATATTTGGCAAAACATTGGAAATAACCAATGGGTTTTTACACATTCTGAACCAACAAAGTTGCACATTGACTGTGAAAATGAAAACTTTGATACCATTCTACTTGGCACAGGGATAGTAACCCTAAAACCAAGATGTAATGGTTATTGTAAAAATACAAAGCTTATTGGCACAACCAATCTCACGATTAAAATAAATAAAATATTTTCAGACTTTAATTTAATTAATGACACTTGCTGTAACCTAACAACGTTTAATAAATTAAACTTTACCTTACCCTTAAGATCCCCTTACTCTCAAATCAATTCTGACAATTTCATGAAATTAAACATCAGAGCAAATGACGCTCTAACCCTAATAAAGGAATTAGATTCCCGAATTAACACCGAATCCATACCGACTCATTCTATTATTTCATATGTTTTTATAAGTTTTTGTATATTATTTATAATTTACTATTTTTGTAATAAGAGATGTTCAACCTTTTATTCAAAATACAGGGTAACCTCTACCCCTAATAATACAGATAACCCGGATAGTAATAATGATATTCCTCTTTCTCAACCACGCTTAAGAATTGTTTAAGTTAGTAAACTTCGCCTTTAAAACGCGTAAGTTTACACTTAACCGGGGGGCTGTTACATCCCTCAACTGCTAGCTGAACAGCTGACCCAGCAGCTACTCTATCTTGACCAGGTGTCAGATCGGGTAGATGCCGGCAGTCCGGTCCCACAACTCGAAAAGGTTGCACGTCTATTACTATTTCTTTGGAAACCCAAGTATTTTTCCCAGTGTACTAAAATTCATTATATTATTCTGTGTAAAAACAATTTTATTTTTTTTAAAAACCCTGTCGGATTTTCCGTCGTAACAGAACTCACGATTGTATGTTCGCCTACCCACAACTAAGTCTTAAAAAAAGTGAAAAATATGCCCACGACAACCTGATAACACCCTCGGCCTCCGTTATATACAACATTTCCGAACGTTTCTTGTGACGATGAATTGAATAAATGCCAATCCAAAGCATTCTAAAAAAAAATACATAACATAAGAATAATTCATCTAACACTTACACACCTGCACAGTCCACATCTATAAATCAGCATGATGATTCCCCTCAAGAAAGGACAAAGAAAGTCCCACCACCCCCGCCAATAATTGTAGACGATGTAACAAACTATCAGTCATTTTATGACTTATTAACAGAAGGTCCATCCGGAGACTCTTTTCGAATCAAAATGTTAAATGGCAACAATGTTAACATAAATGCCAACAACGAAGATACATATCGGTCAATCACTAAGATACTGACTGCAGGGAATTTCCTATGGCATTCTTATGAAAACAAGCAAGAAAGGCCCATTAAAGTCATGGCCAAAAAGTTGCATTTTACTTGCAAGCCAGAAAGAATAATCGAAGACCTACAGAATAAGGGGTTTAAGGTTGAAAATGCCGTCAACAAGCTAAGGTGGAAAAATAAGGAACCTCTAAACATGTTCTTGCTTAGCTTTAAAAATGGAGAAGACATCAACAAAATTTATAGAATCACTTCGATTCTTGGATGCAAAGTGGAAATACATCCACTGAGATCATCAAAGCTCATACCACAATGTAATAGATGTCAAACGTATGGGCACACCCAAAAGTACTGTTCTAGAGAGCCAAGATGTGTCAAATGCACTGGAAAACATCTGAGTATTGAATGCAAAAAACCAGCTGAGCAGAAACCTAAATGTATCCACTGTGGGGAAGCTCATCCAGCTAATTATAGAGGCTGCATAGTAGCCAAGGAGATGCAATCCATTAGGAACAAGAAATACAAAAATCCATCTTCTCAAAACACTCAAGCAGCAAGTGATAAAGCAAAACAAACTCCAGCTATTAAGAACCGACTTGCCGAAATCAACAAAGGAAATCCTAATAAAAAGGTAACATATGCACAAGTAGCATCAAATAAAATGTCCGACAGTAATAACACGAGCGATCCTACCTCAAATAAACTAGACGAGATCCTAAAACTATTGTCATCATTTGATGATCGCTTGCGAAAACTTGAAAAAAGCAATAACAAAGCTCCCTTTAAAACCAAATAATGGGAAAGGAACTAAAAATATTGGCATGGAATTCTAATGGACTATTCCAACATCAATATGAGCTACAAGTAGTCCTAGATACTGAAAATATAGACATATGTCTGATCTCCGAAACACATTTTACAAAAGAATCCTATATCAAATTTAAGGGATATAAAGTATACCATGCCCTACATCCCAATAATTCAGCCAGAGGAGGTAGTGCTGTTATAATAAAAGAGAATATTTCCCATTACGAAGAAAGTAAACATGAGGAGTTAGAAATCCAAGCAGTGGCAGTAAATATCAAAACAGAACGATACCCAATTACAATAGTAGCCATATACTGCCCACCACGGCATTCTCTAAAAAAATATGAATACACAAGATTCTTGAGTCAATATGGACACAGATTTATAATTGGTGGCGATTTTAACGCCAAAAATATTTTCTGGGGCTCTAGACTAACAACAACAAAAGGAAAAGAATTGTTGAGTGCGAATTAAGACCTAAGATGCGACGTGATCAGTACTGGTATGCCGACCTATTGGCCTACTGATCCTCGAAAAACCCCAGATCTGATAGATTTCTTTATATCTAAGAATATCTCACCAAAGTACCTAAATATTGAAGGAAAATACGATATGAATTCGGACCATTCGCCAATATTGTTAATATTGGATAAACATAACATTGCATTCAAGGAAAGCAAGCTCACTCTTGTGAATAACAATACAGACTGGGAGAGCTTTAAAATAGAGTTAGCCAATATTATAAACCTAAAGGTCCCCTTAAAATGCCCAGACCAGCTCAATTTGGAAGTAGCCAAATTTATTACAGACATACAAAAATCAGCCTGGAACAATACGCCATTCATTAAAAAATGGAGTAAGGGTGCCACCTATCCGAAGGAAATTATCCACCTTATTAGAATAAAGAGAAAGCAAAGAAAAAAATGGCATGCCTCGAGATCGCCAGAAGACAAAACAACACTTAACAAACTCGCGAAAACAATCAAGAAAGCAATCAAAAGTCATAACGAAAATAAGTTAAATGATTACCTACGAAGCTTGACCAATGATCGAGAAACTGACTATTCTCTTTGGAAAGCAACGGGAAATCTAAAAAGACCCATCACACATATACCACCACTTAAAGACTCAAATGGAAAATAGGCTATCAATAACATTCAAAAAGCTAATAGATTCGCTCAGCATCTGGAATATATATTTCAACCAAATGAGGGCCATTCACTTGATCTTAGTGAGAATGAAGAAAGACAAGATGATCGGCAAAATATCAGACTTGTGACACCAAAAGAAGTATCTGAAGAAATAAAGTTCAATTTAAGCAAAAAAAAATCTCCAGGATACGATCTCATTACTGGAGAAATTTTAAAAAACCTTACCTCGGAAAGCTTTAGTGAAACTTACCAATCTCATAAATGCGTCATTTAGACTGAGACATGTACCTGAGTTATGGAAAGTTGCTGAAGTCATTATGATTGCCAAACCGGGGAAACCACCCCATGAAACAACATCATATAGACCAATCTCTTTATTACCAGTTATTTCAAAGTTGTTTGAAAAATTATTACTCAAGAGACTAAAACCCGTACTAGAAGATAGAAAATTAATACCAGATCATCAGTTTGGATTCCGAGAAAAACACTCAACGATAGATCAAGTCCACAGAATAACTGATATAATAGAGAAATCATTAGAAAATAAGAAAGTGTGTTCTACAGTTTTCTTAGATGTAGCGCAAGCTTTTGATAAAGTATGGCACGAAGGGCTTATCTATAAACTCAGAAATATGCTACCAAAGTCATTTGCAGATATCCTTGAATCATACATTTCAAACAGATGGTTTAGAGTTCGTCAAGAAGATGCGTATTCTGAACTCAAGGAAATTAAAGCTGGGGTACCACAAGGAAGTGTCTTAGGTCTGGTCCTGTACTTATTGTACACCTGTGATATTCCAGCACTAGAAAATAATACCATTGCAACATTCGCTGATGACACTGCGATTATAGGAACTGGTGAAAGTCACGAAGAAGCAGTGGAAAAAGTTCAAGTTGCCATAAATAAAGTTAACGAATGGACTATAAAGTGGCGAATTAAGCTTAACGAATCGAAATCAATGCATATAGATTTTACCAATAAGCGACCGAAATATCACCCGATTTATCTAAATCGGCAACTTATTCCATATGTAAATACAGCAAAGTACTTAGGTATGACGCTAGACGCAAAGCTTCGATGGAAAGCTCATGTTAAAAAGAAACGCGAGGAGCTGGAACTACGTTATAAAAAAATGTATTGGCTGCTTGGAAGGCACTCAACACTCTCTATAAATAATAAACTTATGCTATACAAGCAAATTCTGATGCCTGTATGGACGTATGGTATACAACTCTGGGGGTGTACTAAATCGACCAATGTACAAGTAATACAGAGATTCCAGAACAAAGTACTCCGGGAAATAACAAATGCACCCTGGTATGTAAGAAATCACGATCTCCACAGGGACCTTAAGATAGAGTTCGTATACAAAGTCATCCAAAAGTTCGCAGAAGCTCACCAACATCGACTTCATCATCACGTTAATTTCGAGGCTGTGAAGCTTCTAGATAACTTGGACATAAAAAGAAGACTCAAAAGAACCAAGCCGTTCGAACTAGTGTTAAAAAGTGCATAAATGCAGTGATTGTGTAATAGTGTTTGTGCTACTATATTTTTATCTAGGTCGCAATAACATAGTGGACCGTAAGCATATTAGAATAAACTAAGGACAGTTATTGGACTGAAATTAGATTTAGAAATTATTCATAAGTAGAAGTTTAAGCTAGAATAAAATTACTAATTAGCCCATAGGCTAGATCGTAGTAGGAATAAAGCTACCATTATATAATGGATGTTCCAGCGCAGCGCTTCGTTGTGATTGTGCTAAATTTATATGGATTCTGCATTGCGTGTAATTTTACGTCAGGCTCTTTAGTGTGATAACACGTCATAGTTGTATAAACCCAGTCCGCCATTGTTTACGTACAGGTCGATTAATAAAGCAACTAATATCTAAAGTTAGTGTTATTTGTGCCCCAATGTATACCTAAATATACATAATGGTGGCCCATGAGGGGACCCAAGCAGCGTGAACCAGCAGGACAGCGAAAATATTGCATCACGACGCAGAAATATCAAGATAAGTGTCCATCCTTTGTCCTACTTTTTTCTTATCCAAATTTCCAAAATAGTGGCTAAAGCTATTAGGAGTTGCATTTATTTGAGTAGATAAGGTTTCGTTCGTGTTGTAATTAGTGTAAAATATCAGTAAGTAACGTAAAATTACGAGATAAAGCGCAGTGAAAGTTTTTTCAACCCACCTACATTTGTGAATAAAAAATAAATTTTTGATTATCATGAACTTTATTTGATATAAATACTTAGATAGTTCTGCCGACTATTCCAGGCTGTAACCAGCGTTGTGCTACGCGACTGCTGCATGACAGCAGCAGTTATTCATCGCATGCGGCACGTGGGTAAATAAGGCGTTTGGTGGTCTTCAGCCTGGCATCCTAGGGCAACCGAAACGAGGAACGTGAGCTTATTGTTTTCATTTAGTTTATTGAGTTAAATATATTAGTTTTGATTACCTGATATCGTATAACTAACAATGCCTAACGAAAGGGATAATAAACAGGGCTTAAAGGAATTATTAGTCAAGCGAACGTCCGCCAAAGGACAGATCACTAAATTTAAGAATTACTTGAGCGGACTTGCTATTAAGCCCGACTTGAACAACATTCAATTAACTGAGTTGAATCTTAAGCTTGCAAAGTTCGAGGCATTGTCAGTTAGAGTTGATGACTTGCAAAGTGACATCGAGGTTTTATGTCCCGAAAATATTGCTACCGAAATCGATGAACGTGAAAGCATAGAACACGATATCATTATTAACATTGCCACTGCCAAAACATTGGTGGAAAAATTCACAAAAAAGGTTGAGTGTGAACATATGAGACTAGGCTCGTTTCTTGACAATTCTTGCCATTCTGAGAATCAAGAAATTGGGTTAAAACTACCTCGTATTGAAATTGCTAAGTTTGATGGCGCGTGTTTTCGTTGGATGGAGTTTCGTGATACGTTTGAATGCTTAATTCATAAAAATTCGCGTCTCACTGATATTCACAAATTCCATTACCTTATTTCATATTTAGAAGGCGGGGCAGCACGAATCATTTCAAATCTAGAAGTTTCATCCGCTAATTATTCTGAAGCGTGGAATTTGCTATGCAATCGATACAACAATAAAAGGATTTTGATAAATCATCATTTAAATTCATTGTTTAATTTTAAGCAGCTTCCACGGGAATCAGAGAAGTCCTTAAGATTCTTGGTCGATCACGTGACAAAAAATTTGCGCGCACTGGCCAGTTTAGGACAACCAACGGACCAGTGGGACGTGTTGATTATTTTTATGCTGTCGTCTAAATTGGATAGCACCACACTCATAAAATGGGAAGAGCACCGCAACAATTTAGACGATGACGCTCCAACTTTGGAACAGTTTTTTAAATTTATGATTGATCGTGCGAATGTGCTAGATGCTTTAAACCGTACAAATAGGCATGACAGCACTGGTTCTAAGCCCCACATCAATAGTGTACGTAATATTTCAACAAATGATAATCCCAATAAGCAACAAGCATCTTATACTAAATCATTTGCATCAGTAAATAAGTTTAGAAGGCCAATTAACGTTCTTTCTTGTGTTATATGCAATAATAATCATAAAATTTACGATTGCCCTACCTTTAAATCAAGGAGTGTTGACGAAAGGATGAAGGAGGTTAATAAATACAAATTATGTGTGAACTGCCTTCGTCAAGGACACATGGCCAATAATTGCCGCCTGCGCCCTTGTCAGTGCGGGGAATTGCATAATAATTTGCTCCATAGTCCGAGTCAGACTACTAGCCACCACGTTGATGTGGATGATATAGATAATAGTAGTGATGATGAATTAATGGTTAACTTTTCAACACAAAATTCAAAGCAAATTCTTTTATCAACAGCTATTGTGGAAGTTACTAATCCATTGAGCCGGCAAAAGGTCAAGGTTAGAGCACTTCTAGACTGTGGTAGTCAAGTGTCATTTATTTCCAAAAATCTAAAGAATAGACTACAATTAAAATCAAATCCTATTGACTCGCTTAAGGTCATAGGAATAGGAAGAAATAGTTTAGATAATGTGTCAGAGAGTTGTGATTTACAAATAAATTCTATAAATAGTACTTTCAGTATAAATATGTCAAGCCTTGTACTTAATGAACTAACAGGAGAGATACCTAAGCACCCCGTTAATATTGATTCCTTAAATTTACCTAAAGATGTTTTATTGGCTGACCCTAAATTTTATAAACCATTTCCAGTTGATGTTCTGATTGGAGCCGATTTGTTTTGGGACATACTAGGAACAGAAAGGATTGCGCTTGGGCCTGGGAAACCAAACCTGAGAAATTCTCGCCTAGGGTGGCTGATATCTGGTCCTGTAAGCTCAGTGGTTGTCAACAAAGCCACAGCCTATAATTAAAAATCAAACGAACTTACCAAGTGAAGTTCGATTGTAATTATGCGAGCAGCTTCTTTCGACGCGATTTGGTTTACATATTGTAGAACGCGTCCCACGCATCAGCCTAGCACGGATTTTTAGATCTTTTTTGACTTTGAAATTGGCAACACTGCCTACCCGCATCCAATCCCCCACTAGCGCCCTCCCACCACAGCTCGGACCACTTCACGACCGGCTTGTCATTTTAGTTGATAGTTATAGATAGATACATTTTATATTTGTTTATATATGTATGTATATATATAAATTAGGGTAGGGTGTACTTTTGTGTACTTTATGAAAATAATAAAATTAGGGAGGGTGTGTATAAATCGCGTCGAAAGAAGCTGCTCGCATAATTACAATCGAACTTCACTTGGTAAGTTCGTTTGATTTTTAATTATGCTTCGCAGCTTCTTTCTTTGCGATTTGGTTTACATATTGTAGATGTTCAGAGCTAACAAATATAAAATGAGTAACCTATTTGGAAAATAAATAGATTACGTAAGTATTTGTGAATATTACAAATAAAAATTTACATTAAAAACATAATAGATTATGGCATATTATAGCTTGTTGAATCAACTTTTTTAATTGAGTAGGTATATACTTATACAATACATTTGTGATCTTATATATATACCTACTATCTACATAATAAATCGGCATGTTAAATATAATAAATAATAATAAATTTAATAAGTCAACAAAAGTTATCGTTAACTAAGTATCTTTATCTCTCTTTTATAAAATTTAGCGAAAGTAGCCGATAACTGGCTGTAATCAGCAGTGTTATCATTGTTGACACCTGCTCTGCTGGCTCCAGATGTGGATGCATGGCGTGTTATGTGAGCACTAAATTTTGTCACATCAATAACACTTTTATGAATTGTTATCCAATGACTCAATCATTGGGATGATAACTTTTTGTTAGGCCCTTTGTAACTAATATAAACAAATAATCATTATTAGTTTCACGAATAGAATTTGTTTTATTAATATACTACTTTAAACATGTATCTGAATATATACTACTTTAAATATGCATCTGAATATATATAAAATTTTCACTAAAGAAAGGTAATTTCAAAAAAGGGTTGAGAATTGAGATGAATTAGGTCAAGAAGTCGTTATCAAATCTGAAATTTTAATAGTAATCTAGTTCAGCCTATTGACGTTGCTTATTTTTATCAGTGAAAAAGTAAGCACTCTATGAGTAAACAGTCATTAAAGCCAACAAAGTAAGGGTCTTTTTTTGAAAGATTTCCCAAGTTGAAGTTCTCATTTGGCCATTGTTCAGATAAGTAACTAGGAACAGTGTCAGTATCCCATGTTATATTATACTTTGGTTGAGTTGGGCTTGACCTGCAACTCCCTTCATAAACTTCCTAATTTGATAGTCATCTAACATATTAGGAAAACCCAATAACAAGGCAGATAAGTACAAATTTACAGTTCCATTTTTTTTTTTTTTTTTGTACTCTTATCAAATATTTTTGTAAGAAAATCTAAAATCACAATAACATTTTTATGACTATAATGATAATCATTTTGTTTACGATATTCTATCTAGGACCTAATACATGTATCGTATTGTCTGTACGTAATGGTCAGAATGTGCATTAATCACAAGATCAACAATTATTGCTGGTACCGACATTTTCAGATATTTTTGTCGCATAATTTCACGGTGACTAAGTGGATTGTTATGTGAAGATTATGAGGTTTTCTGAAAGGTTAAAAGATTAACGTTAGGATGAAAGTATACATAGGTACATGGTGAGCAGACCGATCTTGTAAACAAAGGAAACTAGGCTTGCGATGGCTAGTTATTATTTTTATCGGTTTTAAGTTATTATTTTTCTTATCATTTTTAAAATCAAAATCAATGGTGGAAACGCATAATAGTACAAATGTTTTTAGGAAACCGTAGAGGAATCAACAGTACATGCATCAGGATTGATTTTCTATGTGATGTAAGTCTCACATTTTGCATTGCAACGACTAGCGAACAAATCTATTTCAAAACTGTCAAGCACTTGAGTCAACGTTTTAAAAGCATAGTCAGTTAATTCCTGGTTAATTCCCATTCGGTGTCCTGGAAAGATTTTCTCGACAAAATATTAGCTTAGGTATTATCTTTAATTAATAATAAAGATGTAAATACATAAGAATTACGGGTACTGCGCGCTTCCCCCGTACAATTTACGTAGAAAATAACTGCTGTACTATCAATCCTTAAAAGGATTGTCTACGTTACAAAGATCATTTGCAAATACCTTCAAAGCTAGGAAAACTGCCTTTAATTCTAACTCGTTTATATGTAAACAGGAGTCTTTCTTGTTACGACCGGACGCTACACTGTAGCTACACTATACATTATTATAATAAAAAGTACTCCAGTTAAGCATGCGTCTGAATGTTTAATCATCAATTAATTAATGTACTGTTGATACTATTTAACTTTCTCAAATCCTCAAACTCAAATTTAACTATTTCAAATTGCTAAGGCGGTGAATGTTTTTGTTCGTAACTCGGGTTATTTAGTAAGCAATGATACTTGTGACGTTTGAACATTTTCGTATAATAACCCACGAATATTGGACTCCAGGATAAGCTGAAATTAACGGTTCAAACAATCTAGCAAAATCACGAAGTTTGCGTTTCGATTGTGTGAATATCTTTTCAAAAAATAATAATAATAATTAATTTTAATTTTCTTATCATCAAGAAGTTTTAAGTATCATGTCAGAATGCTCACGACATTTAAAACGTAAATATTTTCGCTGTGATATAGTTATATTAAAAAACATGCATCTTTTAGGCTGATTTAAGCCAAGTGACAATTTGTTGTAATTAATTTTGATGCAGTGCGATAATCCTCTATTTTAAAATTACTACTTTTAATAAACCTAAATAGGTTTATAAGGTTTAAATACTAAAATATACTATAATAGTTCTTATCTAGAACTGAGAGTTGTGATTCGTCATCTACGAATCGCTCCTATTTCGAGTAATTTGTTTAATGGTTTTTGAAAACCTAAAGACTTGTGAGGTGATTTTGGGCAACAATCACTGGGATTGCTATTTTGGATAGGCGTGCTTATAAAAGGAATAATGTAGCCTTCGATCCATTATAAAACAATTAGATCACTTGTAATAAATACATGATCATTCATGTGAGAAAGGACGTAAACGTCATGCGTACGATACCTCGTGTAGCACTAGCGGCGGCTGTGAGCGCATGCGGCGCGGCGGCGACGGCGGCGGCGAGCGCTCGGGTGCCGCGGCGCGGAGGGGCCGGCTGCTCTGCTGCTGGCGCGGAACTAGCCGACTCTTCCCTATATCTTGTTTGATTTTTCCGACACATTATCGCCGAATATATATTTGTTAGTATTTAAGTTTTCAAGGGTGTCTATAGAAGACACCACGAATTTTTTCCTGCTTCGTTGTGGTGCATATCACATAAGATTCGGCAGGCGTCGTTCGCTATTGCTCTTGGTTTAAACCTTCGTATATTATGATTTCTAGTGCTGGAGTTAAGGCAGTTAAGGTGTTACCGAGTTGTTTGTGCAATTACATAATTACATTTTACAAAGGGTTCCGTTAGGACTGCTTTTAACCTCTCAATTCAAAATTGGAGGTAAAATTTTATCAATTTTCGAGTGACATAATTTCAGTAACCGGGTTTGACTTCTACTTCACGTGCAACCAGCACGTGAAGTAGAGAAGCATCGTCGCTATATTCATCATGAATATTTGAATGAATGAAAACAAAATTGAAATAGCCCTCAATTTAGCTATTCGCTATTTTATTTTTGTTTTGACGGTAAGAGCCCAGAATTTGGCAATTACGCATCAATGTGGTAAGCTTGATGGTTAAAAACCAGGTATTCATCATGAATATTTGAAAGAATGAATATTCAAATTTAAATCAAATTCAAAACATTTTTATTCAATTAGACTTTTACAAGTTCTTTTGAATCGTCGAAAGCATCTACCACTGGTTAAAATAAAATTGAAATAGCCCACAATTTAGCTATTCGCTATTTATTTTTGTTTTGATGGTAAGAGCCCAGAATTTGGCAAATACGCATCACTGTGGTAAGCTTGATGGATAAAATCCCTGTATTCATCATGAATATTTGAAAGAATGAAAATAAAATTGAAATAGCCCACAATTTAGCTATTCGCTATTTATTTTTGTTTTGATGGTAAGAGCCCAGAATTTGGCAAATACGCATCACTGTGGTAAGCTTGATGGATAAAATCCCTGTATTCATCATGAATATTTGAAAGAATGAAAATAAAATTGAAATAGCCCACAATTTAGCTATTCGCTATTTATTTTTGTTTTGATGGTAAGAGCCCAGAATTTGGCAAATACGCATCACTGTGGTAAACTTGATGGATAAGATCCCTGTATTCATCATGAATATTTGAAAGAATAAAATTGAAATAGCCCACAATTTAGCTATTTGCTATTTATTTTTGTTTTGACGGTAAAAGCCTAGAATTTGGCAATTACGCATCAATGTGATAATTATCCATCAAATAAACTGCAGCTATATATCATGAATATTTGAAAGAATAAAAATTCTTTAAATTAAATCTCAAAATATTTCTAGTCAATTAGACTTTTAAAAGTTCTTTTAAATCGCCAAAAGCATCTACCACTGGTTAAAATAAAATTGAATAGCCCACAATTTAGCTATTCGCTATTTATTTTTGTTTTGACGGTAAGAGCCCAGAATTTGGCAATTACGCATCAATGTGGTAAGCTTGATGAATAAACTCCAGCTATTCATCATGAATATTTGAAAGAATGAAAATTCAAATTTAAATTAAAACTCAAATATTTCTATTCAATTAGACTTTAAAAAGATTCTTTTGAATCGTCAAAAGCATCTACCACTGGTTAAAATAAAATTGAAATAGCCCACAATATAGCTATTCGCTATTTATTTTTGTTTGACGGTAAGAGCCCAGAATTTGGCAAATACGCATCATTGTGGTAAGCTTGATGTATACAATCTAGGTATTTATTATGAATATTTGAAAGAACGAAGTCTTCTTTAAAGTTATATTTTTGTATTGGTTTAATTTTAATAAAATGGATTCTACTTACGATTTGTGTTCTCGTTTTCTCTGGCGTTTTTCATTTAGCCTCCTTATTTTTCTCCTAATTCTTTCCTCTGGGTCCTCATTTTTCCTCTTCTTCCCCATGTTCAGAACGATGATTTTAATAATATTTCGCGCGGGTTTCTGTGACGTGCGTAGGCTTCGGCACGGAAACACGTAATGACAAGCCGGTCGTGAAGTGGTCCGAGCTGTGGTGGGAGGGCGCTAGTGGGGGATTGGATGCGGGTAGGCAGTGTTGCCAATTTCAAAGTCAAAAAAGATCTAAAAATCCGTGCTAGGCTGATGCGTGGGACGCGTTCTACAATATGTAAACCAAATCGCAAAGAAAGAAGCTGCGAAGCATAATGATGCGTTAGTTCCTAAATTAGCAAGTAAAAATAAATTCTGCAAAATAAGCAAATGAAACTTCTATCTCATTTTGCAAGTCAACAAGGTATTATGTTTAAATTTATATCAGCGTACGCTCCTCTTTGAGTTTGTCTGGGATGCCTGGGCATGAACTCCGCTAAAACGCGGTACATAAATACTATCGGGAACTTATTCATTTGTTTATCAGTCAATCATTTATTGCTTGAGCAAATTTCAACTTTGTTTGCACAAGTGGAAGCAATTCTTAATAGCCGACCTTTGTGTTCCTTTCATCCTGGCCTAATAACCTACTGTCCCTCACTCCTGGACACTTCATCATATGAAGGCCCTTGGCTGTATTACCTTCGTCAGCATCTGAAGACTGTACCGACAATCAGCGAATACGTTATGAACGCATTAAGAGCATAAAGCAGCATTGTTGCAACGATGGTAGAAGGGCACCTTCCTGAACAAAGGACAAAATAACGAAACGAAATTACTGCGCGTCTCAGCGAAGGCGTTATGGAGCTTTTATCTGAAGACGGCGCACCCCCATTGTGTTGGCGCTTAAGACGAGTTGTACAGCTTTTCCCTGGACCAGATGGAGTGTCAAGAGTCGCAGACATCCATACGACCAAAGGCCGTGTGCGTCGGTCGTTCACTCGTCTTTGCCCACTACCTACAGCGGATGAACCGAAAGGTTGAAGTTGTCATTTCAACGGGGGGGAAGATGTTCCAGCGCAGCGCTTCGTTGTGATTGTGCTAAATTTGTATGGATTCTGCATTGCGTGTAATTTTACGTCAGGCTCTTTAGTGTGATAACACGTCATCACACTAATATTATAAAGGCGAAAGTTTGTGTGTGTGTGTGTGTGTGTGTGTGTGTGTGTGTGTGTGTGTGTGTGTGTGTGTATGTTTGTTACTCCTTCACGCAAAAACTACTGGACGGATTTAGCTGAAATTTAGAATGGAGATAGATTATACCCTGGATTAGCACATAGGCTACTTTTTATCCCGGAAAATCAAAGAGTTCCCACGGGATTTTTAAAAAACCTTCATCCACGCGAACGAAGTCGCGGGCATCAGCTAGTAGTTGTATAAACCCAGTCCGCCATTGTTTACGTACAGGTCGATTAATAAAGCAACTAATATCTAAAGTTAGTGTTATTTGTGCCCCAATGTATACCTAAATATACAATGGAGCTTTATGGTAAGAAAAAAAAAAAAAAATCTAACACTTACCAGGCTGCATGGTCTACGACCTTTGCCTCATATAAATTTTTTCTCACTGGTTTTAAGTTTCACAAGACCAGTAAGCAAAACTCAATGTTACTCACTGGTTTTAGGCAGCAAAGGCGCCCTGTTTGAGCTAGAGAGGTGAAAAAATACAGTTTCTTACTCCAGTGAGCAAAATTGAGTTTTGCTCACTGGTTTTAGGCAGCAAAGGCGCCCTGTTTGAGCTAGAGAGGTGAAAATTATATTATTAACTAGATGATGCCCGCGACTTCGCCCGCGTGGATTTAGGTTTTTTGAAATCCCGTGGGAACTCTTTGATTTTCCGGGATAAAAAGTAGCCTATGTGCTAATCCAGGATATTATCTATCTCCGTTCCAAATTTCAGCCAAATCCGTCCAGTAGTTTTTGCGTGAAGGAGTAACAAACATACACACACACACACACACACACACACACACACACACACATACAAACTTTCGCCTTTATAATATTAGTGTGAAGTGTGATAGTAGTGAAATAAACATAACTTACGCGTAGTTAATGTTATATTCCTTGTACTTTACCACTTTAAAATTTCGTATATTGACATAAGTACATACTAGATTTATTACACAAAAGTTAAATATAAATAGTAATTTAGCCAGTGTCGCTAACACAATATATCTGTAATTAGTTAGTTTAGATAAGTTAGTTAAGCAACATTGTTTTATTTTGTTAAAACTTGTGAGAACTTTTTTTTAATAAATAACAATGTCAACAAATTACAGAAAGATTGATCATTAATTTCTGCCTTACTTTAAGACTTAAGAGCGTTATTTGACATTATTCCGACGACTTTGTCCATGTGGACTACACAAAACCGTAATAGCCCGTCCCCGGGATGCAACGTGTTTCTGTACCACGTAAAAACATTTAAAGTCCTCGAGGTTAACGACAAAGTCTTTACTTGGTACAGTTACCTTCAATATCAATCAATTTATAACCGACAGTTTCTAAATCCCTTCAGTTTTGAATGGTCATGCTCCCTGCAGCATCAGGATTGAGGAGTTGGAATCCAAATTTTTTATAAAACAATGTCGCAAAGTTCCTCTATCGATAAAAAAAAAAATGACCCAAATCGGTTCAGAAATCTCGGAGATTTCGGTGTACATAGGTAGAAAAACAGAACTCCCTTTTTGAAGAGGTGGAACACACAGAATTTGGATGCAAACATACACACATACATACATACCTAGGCGGTCCCATAATGAATTGGCCTAGCTATGAAATAGTCAACAAAATGAGATGAAACCAATTTTATTTTTCTATGTAATCTCCACTAATATAAACACACTTTTAACATCTGAGAACTAACATCTCTAAACCTTCATAACAGTGACTTCAATCTTTGTCTTCAAAATGACTAAAGACGGCCGCCTGCAACTCTTCATCGTTTGAAAATTTCCTTCTTCTTAAGCCCCGCTTTAAATTTGGGAACAAATAATAGTCCGATGGGGCCAGGCCTGGACTATACGGTGGATGTTCCAGTACCGTGAACCCGCATTCACAAACTGCAGCCTTCGGAACACCGGCAGTGTGAACGGGTGCGTTGTCGTGGAGCAACAGGACGCTTTAAGACAACTTGCCTCCGCGCTTCTCCTTAATCGTGTCTCGCAGTTTATATAGTAATGAAGCATAATATTCGCCGTTTACGATTGTATTACGTTTTTTAAATTCTACCATCAAAATCCCTTGAGAATCCCAATAGATTGTACACAAGACATTTTTGGTGGATTTTTGCACCTTTGCCTTTCTAGATGGCTTTTCACCCTTGTAACACCATTCCATTGACTCGCGCTTGCTTTCTGGATCATGATATAAGACCATAGTTTCATCACCAGTAAGTAGCCGCTCGATTACATTCTTTGGGTTTTCGTCCCAAACACCTAAAAACTCGGTTGCACAGCGCATTCGCTCCTGTCTTTGGACAGCTGAAAGAAGTTTCGGAACTCATCTTGCACTAACTTTTATCATACGAAGATGGTCATGGACTGCACGATGGATGGTACTTTTAGAGAGCCTAAGTCTAGCTGCAATTACTCTAATCTTCAAACGGCGGTCACTTAAAACCTCCTCTTCGATTACAGCAATAGTTTCAGGAGAGAACACTTTCACCGGTCGACCGTCATGGCCGAAGTCTTCGACCGTTTCTCTCCCGAAGCGAAACTCTTTCACCCAGTTTCTTACTGTGCTATACGAGGGGAAAGACTCCTTGTACACATCATCTAATCGTTCTTTTATTTAGGCGGGAGATAAGTCTTCATTAAACAGAAACTTGTGACGCTTCGATATTCGGTTTTCGACATTTCCAAAAAACACGCGAATCTTGATGTTCAAACCACTGCTGAGCTGAGACTACGCTTTTCATGTCGATGCATGTTAGTATATAAAGTAACACGATAAACGTACTGTCCGATATAACATAACATGTATCGATATGTTGCTTAGAACTATATCAGGCCAATTCATTTTGGGACCGCCCACGTACATACATAGACTGCAAAAATCATAACTCTTCCTTTCGACTTTGCCGCAGTCGGGTAAAAAGGAGGAGGTTCTTAATTCAACTGTATGTTTTTTATATTATACAGATTTTTCATTATATGGATGAAATGAAAATAATCATTGTAATAAATTTTAATAATATAATTCATTAAAAAAATGTTTTTTACGTACTTATTACACAATAGGTATACCTACAGTAACATAACAATAATAATAGGTATGTTATATACGCTTATAATATATTTTATAACACGCATAAGAGTTACAATACTCAGAAGACTCAGCAAGTAAGTAAAGTAGGTACCTACTCGGTCTTAAATCCTTTTTTTCGTTTCAATTTTTAGGGTTCCGTACCTCAAAAGGAAAAACGGAACCCTTATAGGATCACTTTGTTGTCTGTCTGTCTGTTTGTATGTCTGTCTGTCCGTCCGTCCGTCGTGTCTGTCAAGAAACCTATAGGCTACTTCCTGTTGACCTAGAATCATAAAATTTGGCAGGTAGGTAGGTATTATAGCACAAGTACAGGAATAAATCTGAAAACCGCGAATTTGTGGTTACATCATTTAAAAAAAATGTGTTTCAATTTTCAAAATAAGATAAGTATCATATAAAAGGGCTTTACCTTTTAAAACAGATATTTATTTATTTTTATGTATAATAGTTTTTGATTTATCGTGCAAAATGTTAGAAAAATACTGAGCACGGAACCCTCAGTGCGCGAATCTGACTCGCACTTGGCCGGTTTTTTTTTACCTAACTAAACTGTTGTGAAGTTTCTTTGGCTCCTACGCGTTAGCAACAGAGTCACAGATAGCAGAGTAAACTTTATACTTACCGTTGGTTTGGTTGGTTGGTATAGTATGACGCATAATGATTAATGACTTATAATAAGAATTCAAACAGTTTGTAAATTAAATGTTTTTCAACCATAAGTTATCCGACTGATAGTGATTATTATTTTTACATGAGAGGCGAGAAGAAATAAGAATTTGAAATCTGTCGGTTGACCCATTAACAATTTGTTGCCGCGTTTTTGCCTATGAAAATACATCTTCACTTATTATCGAGCAGGATCGCAATCCAGTGCCAATTTAAAATTATTTAGTAAAAATGGTTAAAATTGTGAAATATAAATGGTATATTTATTTACCTCAACCTTTATGAGATCTTTATTCTGTGTTGAAATCTTTGCTTGAATTTGGCGGGCTTCTTCCGCAAGCTTTCTTTGAGTTAATATTTTTTGTATTTTGTTGGAAATTTCCATTTTTAATTTGAATAAAGAAATAATAATAATAAAAATGAAGATTTTTTTGAGTTTTAAAGATTTTTAAACTTTAGATTCTGTTAACGTTATCTAACTGTGCAACAAAGTATTCACAAAAAAATATGGCGGCTGAAGACTGCAATTTTGTACTTTCGGCGGCAATTTTTTTTTTCTAAATTCAGGCAAAGATTTATTTATTTTCAGCCAGCCAAGTAGCGAGACTTGGAGACAACCAGAGCCAACTGCCAAGTTTTTCTGGTCGGTGGAGCCAACTGGCAAGAATATTTATAAGGGGAGAGCCAGCGCGTGCCAGGCCTTCGTTATAATAACAGAAATTTATATAAAAGGAGGAACGATCAGCAACTATGAAATTAGAATCAAAGATTATGTAACAACAAGGTAACCACTATCATGGTGGCTTTGCAAGATAACAGGTACCTAATAAAAAATATCTGTCAAAGTATAAAGTAATGCTAATTGGTGCTAATCTGGCACTACAATAAGCCACCAAACAAGAAAAGGAGAAGAAAATTCTATTTTTTTTTTAAATTTTCCTCAAAATAGTGTTAGAAACATTTAGATACCACGTCATGTATTGCCACTTGCCAGACACTTGAGTCGTGGCAGCCCATTGGCAACCTCCTGCCAGACACCCTTAAAGTTTAAAAGTTTAAAGGTGTCTGGCAGGGATTGACACTTGACACAATTAAGTTTTTGTTTATAACTAATAAATTTTAATAAAGGTTCAGATTAATATGATTGTAGATTCTATGAAGATACATTGTAATTTATAAAACAAAATAGAACTGTATTCTTGGGAAAAAATTGCAGTCATTTATTTATCTATACTAATAAATAAAATTGGAGTGTCTGTCTGTAATTTCGAAATAACTACCTCATATTAAGCTCATATGGTTATTTGAACGATACCAACACTGAATCACACGTTTTTAAAATTATTGTCTGTCTGTCTGTCTGTCTGTCTGTCTGTCTGTCTGTCTGTCTGTCTGTCTGTCTGTCTGTTTGAAAAGGCTAATCTTTGGAACAGCTGAACCGATTTTGACGGGATTTTCACAGACAAGTAGAGGATTGACCAGGGTGTAACATAGGCTACTTTTTTAACCGACTTTCAAAAAGGGAGTTGTGTTTTTCTACCTATGTACACCGAAATCTCCGAGATTTCTGAACCGATTTGCGTCATTTCTTTTTTAATCGATAGAGGAACTTTGCGACATTGTTTCATAAAAAATTTGGAGTCCAACTCCTCAATCCTGATGCTGCAGGGGATCTGACCAATCCACGCGGGCGAAGCTGCGGGCATCAGCTAGTTATTAATATTTACATTGTAAAATTTTGTATTCACAATTATGGTTACTTTGTCATAACCATCGATGGTCATAACACAAGAGTTTATTTAAAAACATCTTCTCAGCTCTTCTTTTGTTGCAAATGTTGTGGGAAATGGAATGGTCAATAGTAATTTAGTAACCGTTAGGAACACCTACATTAATTAAATGGATTTGGATTAAAAAAGTTTAATGGATTATGGAACCCTACAAACCATAACCATAATTGATAAATAGAGGTAACCTCTGTTACCTCTATATCAATCTTAGCCGTACGGTAATATTATGTCTATAATATTACCGTGACTGTAGTGATTAAATACAGACAGGCTCAAAAAAGCTAGACATCAGAGCCGTGAAGTCAATAGAAAAAGTTGGACTTCGTCTGTGTTGGCCATGGTGTTGGCGTTTCCTGGCGCGCGTGCTATGCTTTTTTGGAGTGGTTTTTTTTAAAGTGGCCGGTTTTTATGTTTCACTGGTGTTTTTGGGTGGTGGAATTCCCTAAATTGTAAATAACTACAAACTAGACATTGGCTAATCTGTGTAATGCCAGACGAGAGAGAAAAAAAAATATAGAAAAAAAGAAAAATAAAACCGACTTCAAAAACCAAAAACACTAAAAAGTAGAAAATATTTTTTGTTTAGCTACACGTTAATGTACCTAGGTATGAAGTCGAGCGAGCATATTAAAATAAAATTAGAAATCCAAGAGTGAAACTCGCCCGACTTCATACCTAGGTACATTAACGTGTAGCTAAACAAAAATTATTTTCTACTTTTTAGTGTTTTTGATGTTTGAAGTCGGTTTTATTTTTCTTTTGAAATTTTTTATTTCACAATTTTTAGTGGCCCCACTGTACTATAATATGCTATGCCCAGTTAAAACCCTACTGTTTACTAAGCTATTACACTGATCGCGAGCAATTTGCTCTTATCCATTGAGGAGTTCTGTTCTCCATCTCTGAAGATATTCATCAGATCTTCACCAAATTTATATGGGACCACCTGCACAGTATACCCTTTCAAACAAAAAAAAAATCCAAATTGGTCCAGGGGTCTTTGAGTAATCGGGGAACATACATAAAAAATAAAAGAACCCGACGAATTGAGAACATCCTCCTTTTTTGGAAGTCGGTTAAGAAATCTGTGCCCTGTGGCAGTCTATGCAGTAAAGTAAAAGTAGACAGTAGGTAAGTTTTTTTTTCTCTTGTCTAGCTTTACAAAGATTAGCCAATGTCAAGTTTGTAGTTATTTAAGTTAGGGAAACTATATAAGTATGGACTTCATCTGAGCCGGCCCTCGCCGACATACGCGCGGCGCCCCTTTAGAGCGCTTCCCAGTCAGTTCCAGCATGGTTCCAGCACCAAAAAATACCAGTGAAACACAAAAAATCAGCCACTTTTAACAAAAAAAAAAAACACTCCAAAAAGGCACAACACGCGCGCCAGCAAACGCTAACACAGAAGTCCTGTAGGTAAGTTTGCAGTCATAGATTTTTTTTTTTTTACAATGATTAGCCAATGTCAAGTTTGTAGTTATTTGTAACAAGTGAGCTAAACTATACAAGTATGTGTTAGAAGTAAAATTTAAATTTGAAGTCTAATGTTGCCCGTACTCACTGAAATAGTACTGTGTCTGATATGGTGTCTATGACCGCTCTCTCTCTTCTCTCTTGTCGGTGATCTCGGAAGCATATCAAGTCGTTGTAAATTATAAAATATTAATTTAATTATTAAATCAGTGATATAAAGTCGTAGTGCACATTTTATTACTCGCTTAAAATCAATAGGTTAAGGGCCCGGAAGCCCGATTAAATAAAAGTTGTACGTACATTGTCAAAACAACCTCGCGACAACGTGCGCCGCATTTCGCACTAAAATAATTTTTCACAAAAATGTCATCGGCGAATCCACTTACATTAATAGAAAAACTCACAGGAAGAGATAATTATAATACCTGGAGATTTGCAGTGCAAACATATCTGCAACATGAAGATTTGTGGTGTTGCATAGAGTACGGTGACAATGACCACGTGGATCCGAAGCTGGACATTAAAGCAAAATCAAAGATTATTTTATTAGTTGATCCTATTAATTACGTACACATTCAAGAAGCGAATACAGCCAAAGAAGTCTGGGATAACTTATCACGTGCCTTTGACGACTCCGGGCTGACACGCCGAGTAGGTCTGCTGCGTGACTTGTGCACTACGACACTTGACCGATGCCAAAACGTAGAGGAATACGTTAGTAAGATCATCACGACAGCTCATAAGCTAAGAAAAGGCTTCAAAGTGGATAATGAGTGGTTGGGAACATTGCTACTCTCCGGTCTGCCTGATTCCTACAAGCTTATGATAATAGCAATTGAGAGCTCAGGTATGCAAATATCGGCAGACTCCGTAAAGTCTAAACTTTTGCAAGATGTCAGAGATGCTCAGAGGTTAGCAATGACAAAAGTTTATTCAAAGATGTCCTGTATATGCCGGAACTTGCTACAAATATACTATCAGTAAGTCAAATCATAGTGGTGGCCAAGTAATATATAATAATTTGCTGTTTTATTATTTCTGTGTGTTATTGTGAATAACTAAAATAAGAGAGTGGTAACAGCCAGCTTAAACAACAATATGTACCGGCAGAATACCTCTAAGAGCTATGCATACATATCCGATGTTGACAAACAAGATATTTACCTGTGGCAGCAGCAAGCTTAATCAACAACATGTACTGGCAGAATATCTCTAAGGACTATCCATACATGTCCGAAGTTGACAAGCAAGATACTTACCTGTGGCAGCAGCAAGGTTAATCAACAACATGTACTGGCAGAATATCTCTAAGGACTATGCATACATGTCCGAAGTTGACAAGCAAGATACTTACCTGTGGCAGCAGCAAGGTTAATCAACAACATGTACTGGCAGAATATCTCTAAGGACTATGCATACATGTCCGAAGTTGACAAGCAAGATACTTACCTGTGGCAGCAGCAAGGTTAATCAACAACATGTACTGGCAGAATATCTCTAAGGACTATGCATACATGTCCGAAGTTGACAAGCAAGATACTTACCTGTGGCAGCAGCAAGGTTAATCAACAACATGTACTGGCAGAATATCTCTAAGGACTATGCATACATGTCCGAAGTTGACAAGCAAGATACTTACCTGTGGCAGCAGCAAGGTTAATCAACAACATGTACTGGCAGAATATCTCTAAGGACTATGCATACATGTCCGAAGTTGACAAGCAAGATACTTACCTGTGGCAGCAGCAAGGTTAATCAACAACATGTACTGGCAGAATATCTCTAAGGACTATGCATACATGTCCGAAGTTGACAAGCAAGATACTTACCTGTGGCAGCAGCAAGGTTAATCAACAACATGTACTGGCAGAATATCTCTAAGGACTATGCATACATGTCCGAAGTTGACAAGCAAGATACTTACCTGTGGCAGCAGCAAGGTTAATCAACAACATGTACTGGCAGAATATCTCTAAGGACTATGCATACATGTCCGAAGTTGACAAGCAAGATACTTACCTGTGGCAGCAGCAAGGTTAATCAACAACATGTACTGGCAGAATATCTCTAAGGACTATGCATACATGTCCGAAGTTGACAAGCAAGATACTTACCTGTGGCAGCAGCAAGGTTAATCAACAACATGTACTGGCAGAATATCTCTAAGGACTATGCATACATGTCCGAAGTTGACAAGCAAGATACTTACCTGTGGCAGCAGCAAGGTTAATCAACAACATGTACTGGCAGAATATCTCTAAGGACTATGCATACATGTCCGAAGTTGACAAGCAAGATACTTACCTGTGGCAGCAGCAAGGTTAATCAACAACATGTACTGGCAGAATATCTCTAAGGACTATGCATACATGTCCGAAGTTGACAAGCAAGATACTTACCTGTGGCAGCAGCAAGGTTAATCAACAACATGTACTGGCAGAATATCTCTAAGGACTATGCATACATGTCCGAAGTTGACAAGCAAGATACTTACCTGTGGCAGCAGCAAGGTTAATCAACAACATGTACTGGCAGAATATCTCTAAGGACTATGCATACATGTCCGAAGTTGACAAGCAAGATACTTACCTGTGGCAGCAGCAAGGTTAATCAACAACATGTACTGGCAGAATATCTCTAAGGACTATGCATACATGTCCGAAGTTGACAAGCAAGATACTTACCTGTGGCAGCAGCAAGGTTAATCAACAACATGTACTGGCAGAATATCTCTAAGGACTATGCATACATGTCCGAAGTTGACAAGCAAGATACTTACCTGTGGCAGCAGCAAGGTTAATCAACAACATGTACTGGCAGAATATCTCTAAGGACTATGCATACATGTCCGAAGTTGACAAGCAAGATACTTACCTGTGGCAGCAGCAAGGTTAATCAACAACATGTACTGGCAGAATATCTCTAAGGACTATGCATACATGTCCGAAGTTGACAAGCAAGATACTTACCTGTGGCAGCAGCAAGGTTAATCAACAACATGTACTGGCAGAATATCTCTAAGGACTATGCATACATGTCCGAAGTTGACAAGCAAGATACTTACCTGTGGCAGCAGCAAGGTTAATCAACAACATGTACTGGCAGAATATCTCTAAGGACTATGCATACATGTCCGAAGTTGACAAGCAAGATACTTACCTGTGGCAGCAGCAAGGTTAATCAACAACATGTACTGGCAGAATATCTCTAAGGACTATGCATACATGTCCGAAGTTGACAAGCAAGATACTTACCTGTGGCAGCAGCAAGGTTAATCAACAACATGTACTGGCAGAATATCTCTAAGGACTATGCATACATGTCCGAAGTTGACAAGCAAGATACTTACCTGTGGCAGCAGCAAGGTTAATCAACAACATGTACTGGCAGAATATCTCTAAGGACTATGCATACATGTCCGAAGTTGACAAGCAAGATACTTACCTGTGGCAGCAGCAAGGTTAATCAACAACATGTACTGGCAGAATATCTCTAAGGACTATGCATACATGTCCGAAGTTGACAAGCAAGATACTTACCTGTGGCAGCAGCAAGGTTAATCAACAACATGTACTGGCAGAATATCTCTAAGGACTATGCATACATGTCCGAAGTTGACAAGCAAGATACTTACCTGTGGCAGCAGCAAGGTTAATCAACAACATGTACTGGCAGAATATCTCTAAGGACTATGCATACATGTCCGAAGTTGACAAGCAAGATACTTACCTGTGGCAGCAGCAAGGTTAATCAACAACATGTACTGGCAGAATATCTCTAAGGACTATGCATACATGTCCGAAGTTGACAAGCAAGATACTTACCTGTGGCAGCAGCAAGGTTAATCAACAACATGTACTGGCAGAATATCTCTAAGGACTATGCATACATGTCCGAAGTTGACAAGCAAGATACTTACCTGTGGCAGCAGCAAGGTTAATCAACAACATGTACTGGCAGAATATCTCTAAGGACTATGCATACATGTCCGAAGTTGACAAGCAAGATACTTACCTGTGGCAGCAGCAAGGTTAATCAACAACATGTACTGGCAGAATATCTCTAAGGACTATGCATACATGTCCGAAGTTGACAAGCAAGATACTTACCTGTGGCAGCAGCAAGGTTAATCAACAACATGTACTGGCAGAATATCTCTAAGGACTATGCATACATGTCCGAAGTTGACAAGCAAGATACTTACCTGTGGCAGCAGCAAGGTTAATCAACAACATGTACTGGCAGAATATCTCTAAGGACTATGCATACATGTCCGAAGTTGACAAGCAAGATACTTACCTGTGGCAGCAGCAAGGTTAATCAACAACATGTACTGGCAGAATATCTCTAAGGACTATGCATACATGTCCGAAGTTGACAAGCAAGATACTTACCTGTGGCAGCAGCAAGGTTAATCAACAACATGTACTGGCAGAATATCTCTAAGGACTATGCATACATGTCCGAAGTTGACAAGCAAGATACTTACCTGTGGCAGCAGCAAGGTTAATCAACAACATGTACTGGCAGAATATCTCTAAGGACTATGCATACATGTCCGAAGTTGACAAGCAAGATACTTACCTGTGGCAGCAGCAAGGTTAATCAACAACATGTACTGGCAGAATATCTCTAAGGACTATGCATACATGTCCGAAGTTGACAAGCAAGATACTTACCTGTGGCAGCAGCAAGGTTAATCAACAACATGTACTGGCAGAATATCTCTAAGGACTATGCATACATGTCCGAAGTTGACAAGCAAGATACTTACCTGTGGCAGCAGCAAGGTTAATCAACAACATGTACTGGCAGAATATCTCTAAGGACTATGCATACATGTCCGAAGTTGACAAGCAAGATACTTACCTGTGGCAGCAGCAAGGTTAATCAACAACATGTACTGGCAGAATATCTCTAAGGACTATGCATACATGTCCGAAGTTGACAAGCAAGATACTTACCTGTGGCAGCAGCAAGGTTAATCAACAACATGTACTGGCAGAATATCTCTAAGGACTATGCATACATGTCCGAAGTTGACAAGCAAGATACTTACCTGTGGCAGCAGCAAGGTTAATCAACAACATGTACTGGCAGAATATCTCTAAGGACTATGCATACATGTCCGAAGTTGACAAGCAAGATACTTACCTGTGGCAGCAGCAAGGTTAATCAACAACATGTACTGGCAGAATATCTCTAAGGACTATGCATACATGTCCGAAGTTGACAAGCAAGATACTTACCTGTGGCAGCAGCAAGGTTAATCAACAACATGTACTGGCAGAATATCTCTAAGGACTATGCATACATGTCCGAAGTTGACAAGCAAGATACTTACCTGTGGCAGCAGCAAGGTTAATCAACAACATGTACTGGCAGAATATCTCTAAGGACTATGCATACATGTCCGAAGTTGACAAGCAAGATACTTACCTGTGGCAGCAGCAAGGTTAATCAACAACATGTACTGGCAGAATATCTCTAAGGACTATGCATACATGTCCGAAGTTGACAAGCAAGATACTTACCTGTGGCAGCAGCAAGGTTAATCAACAACATGTACTGGCAGAATATCTCTAAGGACTATGCATACATGTCCGACGTTGACAAGCAAGATACTTACCAGTGGCACCACCGGATGGCTAATTTGAACTTAAATAGTCTGGAAAAGATGAAAGAAAATAGAAAAGTGTTTGCTTATTAGAAAAGAAAGTCACTTTTGCATGTGCAACATGCAAGGAAGGAAAGCAAACACCACTGCTCTTCAAAAGTCAAGGTTCAAAATTGAATCATAATATATTAGAACTCATACACTCAGATGTCTGTGGTCTTGTTGAAACCAAATCACTGGGTGGTAGAAGATATTACATAACATTTTTGGATGATCTGTAAGAAAATATTTGTGAATAAAATAACATATAATGTACCTAAAGAAAGAAATGGGATCCTAAAGCTCAGAAAATGATTTTCATTGGATATTGTGATAATACTAAAGGTTATAGGTTTATTGTACCCAACTCCAAGACCGTGATTAAAAGTAGAGATGCTACTTTCCTAGAATCTACTGTCAAAAGAAATTATGTTCCTGTGGAGTTGAATACTACAACAGAAACTCACCAGAGAAGTGATTCGTGTGAAAGTGAAGACAATCCCTCAGATAGCTCACAAGACACTGTCACTGAAAATAAGTCAGAAAGTGAATACTTACCTGATGAGACTAGTGAGTCTAGTATCGAGTCTCCTCTGATTTCACATATTACATTGAGACCTAGAAATAAAATAAGTACAAGAAAACCAGAAGAGAATACTTACCTGTGTTACAATGAAGATGTTCTATTCTGTACAGCTCCTGAAACATACAGTGATGCATTGAGTTCGAGCGAAGCAGATAAATGGAGAAAATCTATCAGTGAATACTTCCGAATCAAAGACGAGCCAACGGGTCCACGGTTCAAGTGCACGCACGACTTTGTGCCAAGGGTTATGCACAAACTGAAGGTTTAGATTACAAGGAAACTTTCGCTCCGACAGTCAGTGTTCCAGTTGATCCTCATATAAAGCTCGAGAAAGGAGAGTGCTCAGCTGACAAGAATATCCCTTACAGAGAAGCAGTGGGTTCACTGATGCACCTAGCAATAGTAAGCCGGCCCGACATCATGTTTGCTGTAAGCCTGGTGAGTCGATTTCTTAATTGCTATAATGAATCTCACTGGAACGCAGTCAAGAAAATCTTCAAATACTTGAAAGAAACCAAGAATTATGGTCTGTGTTATCTATCTTCAACGAACCATGAAATCCTGGGTTACTGTGACGCAGACTATGCCAATGATGTTGACACCAGACGCTCAATCACGGGCTATGTGTTTATAAAGAATGGAGCAGCAGTAACTTGGTCCAGCCAACGTCAGCAAACTGTAGCTCTATCGACAACAGAGGCTGAATTCATGGCAGCCTGTGCCGCTACCAAAGAAGCCATTTGGATTAAACAGTTATTAAGTGATATTGGTGAATATAAACAACAGACATTGTGCCTAAATTTAGATAATCAGAGTGCTATAAGTGTTATAAGAAATGCTAATTTTCATAAAAGATGCAAACACATTGATATTAAGTATCATTTTGTAAAAGAAAAGTACTATGATAAAGTAATTGATTTAAAGTATGTTTGCAGTAGTAATCAGTATGCTGATATTTTTACTAAAGCTTTGAGTAGAGACAAGTTTAGATTGTTGAGAGAAAAGATAGGCTTGGTAACACTTAACACTTAATTTTAAATGTATCATTCTGTTGTTAAATTTTTGTTACTGTTTATTTTTATAAGGCTTAAATTTAGTGGGAGTGTTAGAAGTAAAATTTAAATTTGAAGCCTAATGTTGCCCGTACTCACTGAAATAGTACTGTGTCTGATATGGTGTCTATGACCGCTCTCTCTCTTCTCTCTTGTCGGTGATCTCGGAAGCATATCAAGTTGTAAATTATAAAATATTAATTTAATTATTAAATCAGTGATATAAAGTCGTAGTGCACATTTTATTACTCGCTTAAAATCAATAGTATGGACCCCGTCTGTGCCGGCGCTCGCAGACATACGCACGGCACCCCCTTTAGAGCGCTTTCCAGTCAGTTTTAACAAAAAAAACACTCCAAAAAGTCACGCGCGCCAGCAAACGCCACCACAGACGAAGTCCGCAGTCATAGATAGAACATTACAAAACGTAGGATTACATACTCTGTGTACATCTTAACTTGCTCTAGATGTTCCTACTCCGCCCGGATTCCTGGTCTGTGACTCCACCTACTCCATGCTCTATATTCTCTTTGGTGAATGCCCTATGTCTTTCGCAAATTGCATGTCTTTTGGTTGTAGAAATTTTAGTACAAATCTGAAATTGTTGAAAAACTGGTATTAGAAATTCTCAATTCTGAAAAGAAAAGTAAGGAGCTAGTTAAAAAAATATTTCTAACATTCTTTGAAAATAATTATGTATTACGTTAAAGAACAGTTAAACTAAATTGTACGAGTTATGTAACTGATGCCATGGTTATGGATAAAAAATTCAATTTCAGATGCTGACTTCATCACTTCTCGGTGGCCTCCGTGCGGCCCGCGCATCGGTCGTGGTCACGAGGAGCCTGGCAGCGGCACAGAAGGCAACTGACCCTATCCAGCAGTTGTTTCTCGACAAAATCAGGGAATACAAACAGAAGAGCGTGTAAGTACAACGATATAAAGTTTGATTCCCATCGTGTTCACTATTAAGGATGCGAAAGAGCTTTACGTTATCATTGTAGGCCCATATTCTCTATTTGCTGACCTGCGTAATTAATGCGGGTACAAAATCTTTACATTTAAAGGGATAAACTAGTCAGCCAGATTAACATTGGTGGTATTATATCAGAAACTTTCATGCAAGTGACATACACAACTGTACAAAGTTTAAACTGACTGAACAATGTGTTACAAACTGAACAGCAATTTTGATATTGATGGTTTACTGCAAGAACTTGAGTTTTGATAAGTTATAGTTGAACTGTACCACCACTTTATACCTGTACTCAAGCAAATAAAGAATATGATAATGTATTAAGAGAACTATACATATAGAACTCAGTCCATAGTTGTTGTGAACTACTAGATGATTTTGCAATTAACCGATGATACATTCATCATCCCAGCTGAATTTGTTATGGGCTCTTCTCAGACTGTATTTGAAGCCTTTGTAGCTTTAGTTTTAAGTTTATGTGATTATTATCACCATTACATCACTATCTTACAACAATTGACAATCAAGAAGAGTACAATAGAATAGAATACAATAGCTGGACAGACATCTTCCGACACGGCAATTTCCTGTGTGAGGTTGCCATTTTAGCACCTTGGGACCCCCCAACATCTACCGCTTTTCCGGTGCCCTCCCCATTGCCGCTTCAGCTCCGCAACCCGTTGAGCTATTTTCTTCTGCAGATCTTCTCATTTATGATTTGTTCATGTTGAGTGATTCCAAACATAGCACTCCCCATCTCCCGCTGAGTGATGATATAGGTCAAAATATTAAAAAAAATATTGCAGTGAATAACTAGAAATATTCTTGACTTGGACTTGGGAAGATCCAAAACAAAATCCATCATTAATGTTTATTTTATTTTATATTTTTAAGAACAATTATTTATTGTTGTGAAATATTATTTAAAAAAAATAATTTGAATTGTGATTGACATAATAATATAATGTATAATATTATGAATATTAAATGACTATGACTATTTTGCAGAGGCGGTAAACTAGTGGACCCAAGCCCTGCTATTGAAAAAGAATTGAAGACGGAGCTTGAAAAGCTTGAGCGCCAATTTGGAGGAGGCTCTGGTGTGGACATGACTTCCTTCCCATCCTTCAAGTTTGAGGAGCCTAAACTAGATCCCATTGATGAACAAGCTGCCCCGGCCAAGAAGTGAACCTAGACATAGTCATAAGCATAGCCATAATATAAACTTGTTAAAGTGCAGTAAATAAAAACTGTAAATTTACTGTATTTTATTGATTTTTTACTAATTTGCAGTGTAAATTTACAGCAATTATCACTTGCTGTAAGAAAACCATTGTGAGGAAACCTAAGAGTTCATAATAATGTTCTCAAAGGTCTGTGAACTTCGCCAATCTGCACTAAGCCAGCGTGGTAGATTGTGGCCAAACCCTTCTCATTCTGAGAGGAAAACTGTACTCAGTAGTGAGCCAGCGATGGGTTGATGATGAATTTGCAGTAGCACAACTAATTTCTATATGAACTATTCTATAATAATATTGAAGCCTCAATAGCTCAACCGGTAAAGGAGTGGACTGAAAACCGAAAGGTCGACGGTTCAAACCCCGCCCGTTGCACTATTGTCGTACCTACTCCTAGCACAAGCCTGACGCTTAGTTGGAGAGGAAAGGGGAATATTAGTCATTTAACATGGCTAATATTCTTTTTTAAAAAAAATAATAATAATTTACGAGTGCATCGAATCAGCTCGAAATTGACAATTGACCACAGACTAAAAACATAGAAAAAGAATTGACAAAAAATAAATAAATTGTAGATTGCATTGCAGCAGTAAACCTTAATTTTTTGATTTTATTTTATCAACATTACTGAGAAAAAACGAATAAGATACCTATTTCCGAGAAAATACTAAGGACTATATGTTTCAACATGAATTTTACGTTTAATAAAGAAAAGAAATTGAAATACTACAATAATCTGTTTGGGACTTGGCTTTGTGATTTAAGAAAATAACTTTACTTGTGTCTCAAAAATTAATAAACTTTGTATTATGTGGTCATATTCTAGCGTCATTAATTATTACGTTTTATTGTAAAACAAACTTATAAAATGTGGTGTTGTCTCCCTTTCTGTGAGAACTCCAGAGAAAATCTTTTCTCAAAAACATGCTTGAAATCTCAGGATATAACTTTTCATGGGTAAGTAAATGTCACTATCATTATAATGTGTAGTATATTATAAGGAGAAACTGACTGACATCAACATAGTACAATCTTCTAGGCAAGCGTGCTCTGTCTTAGGCTGCACTATCACTTGCCACTGTCTGATTGCAGCCAAACGCTAGTCTATAAATTAAAAAAACAAAATATCTGCATAATATCATAACGTACATATTTATTAAGAACATTATAATTAAAGTATAAAAGAACTGTTGGATTTAGGTGGTGTAAGACTGCCATGTGGAAGTCCTTACAGACCTATATATAGTCCTAAGAGACCTATGATCCGCAATGGATGTCTATTGGTTAATGACGATGAAGGAACCACCTTTAGGTTAAATTCCACATTACAGGTTTCCTACGATAGGATGGCAGAGAACTGCATGGCTGGTGTCTCTAGATATAGAAGAATGCCACTTGCCAGATGGTGCTATGGTTTGCTCGCAACATTTCAAAAATGATGATTTTCTGAGTGGGACCCGAATACTCAAAAATATTGCTATCCCTTATACTGCACAGGTATTTTTCTGGCTTATGTCATGTCCACTGGCAACAAAAAATAGACAAATAGAGTCAAATCATTTATTCAAAACTAGAGGATGCCCGCGGCTTCGGCCGCGTGGATTTTGGTTTTTTAAAATCCTGTAGGAACACTTCGATTTTCTGGAATAAAAAATTAGCCTTTGTACTTCCCTGGAATGTACCCCAAGTCTGTACCAAATTTCATTAAAATCGGTTCTGCGGTTGGGCCGTGAAAACGTAACAGACAGACAGACACACTTTCGCATTTATAAAATATTAGTTTGGTAAATAGGTAACATAGTACACTTTTTGATTGCCAATTTTGTAAGATAATGATATCGTAATGGTGATAATTAATTATATAAACTTAAAACTAAAGCTATGAGGGTTCCATCATCATCCAGGTCTGAGAAGAGCACACAACAAACTCAGTCTTGTATTCTTTTTACTATCACCAGTTCACAAAAATTATAAGAACTATCGAAGCTGTTAAGCCACTCATTTCCAAAGTTATTTTAATAAGCTTATGTTTTATGTAAGCTATGAACTTGTTGAGAGACATCACACTATCACACTATCACACTAATATTATAAAGGCGAAAGTTTGTATGTGTGTGTGTGTGTGTATGTTTGTTACTCCTTCACGCAAAACTACTGGACGGATTTGGCTGAAATTCGGAATGGAGATAGATAATATCCTGGATTAGCACATAGGCTACTTTTTATCCCGGAAAACCAAAGAGTTCCCACGGGATTTCAAAAACCTAAATCCACGCGGACGAAGTCGCGGGCGTCAGCTAGTCTTGAATATGTATTCTTCATAGCAATTCATATATATTTTTAAGCTTCTTAATTTTGCCTTATAATTCATCTATACTAATGTATTAATGCGAAAGTGTGTCTGTCTGTCTGCTACCTTTTCATGGCCCAACAGTTTAACCGATTCTGACGAAATTTGGTACAGGGTTAGCTTGCGTCTCTGTTATTGACAATCCACACTCACAAAGTCGCGGGCATCCTCTAGTACTTAATACTTAAATGCGAAAATATGTCTATATATATTTCCATCTGTCTGCTAGCTTTCAAGGCTCATTGATTTTGATGAAATTGAAATTTTGAAGACCCTTTTTTCGTCCCGGAAAATCAAAGAGTTCCCACATTTTTTTAAATGTTGATGTGCATAGACAAATAGTTGCAGACAGCATCTACTTGGTACGGGATAACATGCATCCTATATATATACAGATATAAGTTACTTTAAAAAAAAAATTGATTGTCTTTAAAGTCGGTTTACTGATGATAGTTGAACGTGACAACAAAGGCCGATTGTGCTTCTTTGTCGCTCGTTCCGCGCTCTCGCTTGCACTTCAAGCCTTACATGGAACGCCTCAGAGCGAGGTAACGCCGCATGAGTCATGTTTTTTCGTGCGTGCAGCCGGCTCTATCGAATTATAAGACATTGTCACGTCAAAAATATAGTTTTCGTCAACTTCAAAAAATCTTTTTTTTAGTTTCAGTTGGTAGAACTAATTATTTTCTTTTCAGTTCTGTATGACATGCCTGGACACCGGTAGCAAGCTGTATTCATTAGACAAATACAGTTTGTCAGAGGCCTACAACAATGTGACTGGTTTATCGGTAAGTTGCATTACCTCCTCGCCATATGCCTGTGTGTGAAGTCTGCTAATCTGCATTTGGCCAACATACAACTATGTCCTAAGCCCTTATAAGAGGAGACCTGTGATCTGTAGTGAGTTGGTGATGGGTTAATCATGATGATAACTATTCTATTCCATCAGTCTGTATGTGACTACTGCTGGACGTAGGCCTTTGCAAGAGCGCGCCACCAAACACGGTCCTCCGCCTTCCTCATCCACCCGCTCCCTGCCACCTTCAGGTCACCAGTCCAGCGGGCTGGAGGTCGTCCCACACTGCGTTTACTGGTACACAGTCTCTATTCCAGAACATTCCGGAACTTTTAACATCACTATCATCATCAGCCTGTGGACATCCACTGTTGGACATAGGCCTTCCCTAAAGAGCGCCACCACACCCGGTCCTCAGCCTTCCTCATCCAGCCACTTCCCGCCAGCCGCTCTATATCGTCAGTCCATCGTGCTGGAGGACGTCCCATGCCACGCTTGGTCTCCACTCAAGGACTTGCCGGCTCCAACGGCCATCGTCTCAACGACAGGCATGGCCCACTGCCACTTCAGCTTGCTAATAGTTTGGGCTATGTCAGTGATCTTGGTTCTCCTGTGGATCTCCTCATTTAACATAGTCCGTGATAATTAATTTCAGTTGCACAACATGATAAGCTTCCAACCAAAACTTTGCACAGAATGTACTCAGAGATTGATCAATTGCAATAAGTTTCGAGACAAGAGTGCGAGAGCCCACAACTTATTGGTGCAAGTGCTTGCTAACCATGGAATGGTAAGTTTCATAGCTTTTAGTGTTCTCAAAGGGAATAAATTAAAAATTTATAACACCCCCAACAAGTGAAGGTTACTGTAACTAGAAAAGAGCTGATAACTTTCAAACGGCTGAACCGATTTTCTTGAATTATAGCTAAGAACACTCTCGATCAAGCCACCTTTCAAACAAAAAAAAACTAAATTAAAATCGGTTCATTAGTTTAGGACCTACGGCGCCACAGACAGATACACACGTCAAACTTATAACACCCCTCTTTTTGGGTCGGGGGTTAAAAAAAGGACTTTGGTTCCTTAATATTCAAATGAAATTTGATCTACGTTTGTATGAAGCGAGTGACGGAGAGACCCCTCTTAATAAGATGATTTTGAATTATCGATATTTCGACCCAGTTGCATAAAGCTTTATAATTAAACTTTTTTATAGGTAACAACACAAAACATTAAAACTATTAACAGAGTAGAAAATCACTTAGCATCTAATCTATTCAAGAAATCTTTGGAACCAAATCACTGTGACTTGCATATAATCACTGAAGAAGAAAAAGAAAATGACTTTCCTAATATACCCATCGAAAACATAGTTGTTTCTGTGGAAAAAACTGAAATTAAAATTGAGAATGAATATAATAATAAGGAAGATATTTTTACCTGTGATTTTGATAGCGACGGCTTTTCAAATGATGATATAGACTTAGCTGAGTTACTAAAGGATAGTAACAAAAATCTAGAAAAAGAAAATAGAAAAAATCTAGACACAGACGCTAGCAAAAACATAGAAAGAGAAACTATTAAAATAGATAAACATAATATCGATGATTTTATTAATAACGAGATATTTACAGAAGTGGAATTTCCAAACAGCGATCATAATTCGGATTTCATCAATGATTTGGATAAAAAAAGTTCCAGTAAGAAAAATGGAAAATTTGTTAGTAAAAGTAAAGTTTCTAAAGAAGTTAGTTTGAAAAGTAAAATGGTTAAAAAGAAGAAACGAGTCAAATCTGAAGTAAAAGGTCGGCCCGGAAGAAAACCAGGTATAGAATTACAATAATCTATATACTCATCATCATCAGCCTGTGGACGTCCACTGTTGGACATAGGCCTTCCCTAAAGAGCGCCACCACACCCGGTCCTCAGCCTTCCTCATCCAGCCACTTCCCGCCAGCCGCTTATACTCATACATGCTAAAATTTTATTGGTTGTTTTCCCGAAGCAAAATGATTTTGTCATGGTATTAGATTCAATCTATAAATACAAAAAACTAGAGGATGCCCGCGACTTCGTCCGCGTGGATTCAGGTTTTTAAAGATCCCGTGGAAACTGTTTCATTTTCCGGGATAAAATGCCTATGTCAATTACAGGGACGCACGCTACCTCGGTACCAAATTTCATACAAATCGGTTAAACGGATGGGTTTTTAGGAATCCCATGGGAAAGTTTTGATTTCCCGGGATAAAAAGTAGCCTATGTCCGTCCCCGGGATATAAGCTAACCCTGTACCAAACGTCAGAATCTGTTAAATTGTTGGGCCGTGAATAGGTAGCAGACAGACGGACAGACACACTTTCGCATTTATAATATTAGTATGGATTAGAATCAAAAATGCCAAATTTTACAAATAAACTTACAAATTTTACCTCTTTATGTTTATAATTTATATTGGTACCAAATAAACAGTTTTTCTTTCTTTCTTTCTTTCTTTCTTATGATTAGTGTAAACTATGTAGAGATATCATCTCGCTTTATTCCAGGTTTCAAAGAAGAATTAAAACTGTTCAAAGTAACAGAATTGACTCACGAAGAGCAATTGGCTGAAATACTGAAGAGGAAGGAAACATCCAATTTCAAGAACTCTCCATATAAATGCACCACTTGCTTCAAGGGTTTCTGTGATACCAGCGCGTATAACAGACACATGGACAAACATACGAACGTAAGTTATATTTTTAGGGTTCCATATCCGAAGGCAATGGGAACGTATTACTAAGCCTATCACTTTTGTTAGGGTTCTGTACCTCAAAAGAAAAAAAGGAATTCTTATAGGTTCACTTTGTTGTCTGTCTGTCTGTCATGTCTGTCAAGATATAGGATATAGGAAACATTTTAATCACATTTTTGTCTTCTACTCATTTTAAGATATTTTTTTTAGTGATGTAACCACAAATTCACTGTTTTTGGATTTATTCCTTTACTTGTGCTATAAAACCTACGTACCTGCCAAATTTCATGATTTTAGGTCAACGGGAAGTACCCTATAGGTTTTCTTGACAGATACGACAGACGGACAGATAACAAAGTGATCCTATAAGAGTTCCTTTTTTTCATTTTGCGATACGGAACTCTGAAAATTAAAAAATGTTATATCTTGTGCCTTGGTACGGAACTCTTCGTGTGCGAGACCGACTGCGACCGAATTTTTTATTTTATTGAAGTGATGCAATGGTATTGGAGTTTGCTTGTTTATTTTTCTGAGAGTTTTCTCGTAACAGGTACATATATAGGGTTAATGTTTTCTCGGTATATTGAAGTGATATATATTAATTGTATATACATCGCATTGAGCGATTTTGGGATACTACAATTCATTTGAAAATCCAAAAAACCTCTGCCAACTGACTTTCTTTTTTTTTCAGAAATTTGGACAGTTTGCTTGTCCCGTATGCGGGCTCCACACAAAGAACACATATCGAGTCAATAAACATTTGAACAACACCCACGCTGCTTTATACAACTGTACTGCATGTACTTTCATTACTAGAAGTAGGTGAGTACATCAAGGGATTTGAATCCATACTAATATTATAAATGCGAAAGTGTGTCTGTCTGTCTGGCTGCTAGCTCTTCACGGCCAGACAGTTTAACCGATTTTTATGGGTACAGAGTTAGCTTACATCCCGGGGATGGACATAGTCTAATTTTTATCCCAGAAAATCAGAGTTCCCACGGGATTCCTAAAGGCCCATCCCTTCAACTGAGTCATATGAAATACTAGCTTATGCCCGCAGCTTCGCCCGCGTGGACTTAGATTTTTAGAAATCCTGGGGAAACTCTTTGATTTTCCAGGATAAAAAGTAGCCTATGTGCTAATCCAGGATATTATCTATTTCCATTCCAAATTTCAGCCAAAACCGTCCTGTAGTTTTGCGTGAAGGAGTAACAAACATACACACACACACACACACAAACTTTCGCCTTTATAATATTAAGTGTGATAGTACAGAGATAGCTTACATCCTGGAAACCGACATATGCCACTTTTTATCCCTGAAAATCAATGAGTTCCCACGGGATTTTTAAGAAACATCCACGACGACGAAGTCGCAGGCATCATCTAGTATGTTAATATATGCAATACGACTGAGTTGCCGGGCGACTAGTCGACCGTGCGTAGTGGCTCATTGTGAGAGGAGATCCGTGCTCAGTAGTGAGCCGACGATGGGTTGATGACGTTCATTTGGGTGTGGATTTTTCAGGAATTCGGCGAAAGCTCACGAACGGTGGCACGATGGAAAAAAATTACAAATGCCCGCATTGTGAAGAAGAATTTATGTGAGTACTCGATCCACATGAATTTAGATTTTTTTTAAATCCCTGGGAACTATTTGATTTTCCGGGATAAAAAGTTGCGAATCTCAAATTCCGGGACATAAGCGTCTGTCTACCTCCGTACCAATTTCATATAAATCGGTTAAACAGATGGGTCTTTAAGAATCTCGAGGAAACTCTTTAATTGTCCGGGATACAAAGTAGCCTATGTTCGTCCCCGGGATGTAAGCTAACTCTGAACCAAATTTCATCAAAATCGGCTAATCGCTGGCCGTGAAAAGCTACCAGACAGACAGACAGACACACTTTCGCATTTATAATATTAGTATGGATATCTGTGACCAAAATCGTACTTTTGACATAACTGTTGACATAAAGAGCCAAAAGGGCGGGTGAGATCTCATGCAATTAACTTTGATAGTTCTAATAAGTTTATGTGATTTTGTAAAGTGGTGATAATAAAAAAAAGAATACCCGGCTGAGTTTGTTGTGGGCTCTTCTCAGACTTGGGCGCGTTTGGAACCCTCGTAGCTTTAGTTTTAAGTTACGTAATTAATTATCACCACTATATCGTACAACTTTAACAATTTCGACCATCAAAAGGAGTACAATTGTAGCTACTTTGAGTAAATGATTTTGACTTTGACTTTGGCTTTGTTACAGTAAAAGCACGTCATACATGTCGCACGTGCGTATAAAGCACCCTTCAGACTACGTGTGCACTCAGTGCGGTTTCTCCTTCATCGGCGAGAGGGGACTACGCATGCATATGAATATGAAGCATCGCTTCGACGCCACAGAGGTAACAACATTCTACCATAGACAAATATCTCTTTGATTGGTGGACATTGACGGAGACGGCGTTGGTTTATAAGTGTTTATTGATCTTGCATGTTTATCAGTGCACAACCACCACCTGGATTTAGGTTTTTTAAAAATCCCGTGAGAACTCTGCTTTATGGGATAAAAAGTTGTCTATATCGTCGTCCCCGGGGTGTAAGCTACCTTTGTACCCGTCAAAATCGGTTGAAAGCTGCAAACAGACAGACACACTTTCGCAGTATGGAAGTATGAATTATTGACGGTTTTTTTGATCACTTTTCGGAAATTGCATAAACCCATAGTCAGTTTTGTCTGGAATGACCCTTTGTGGACCGAAGTAGCACTGGAGTCATGGACCTTATATTTTTTTTTCAGAACCCAGAAGGTCCAACGTGTGATGAGTGCAATATTCGCTTTGCATCCGAAATAGCATACCACCAACATATGAAGGTGTCACCCAAACATGCCACTGCTGAGTGAGTTAGCTTTTTTGAACATTCAATCATTTTTAGGGTTCTTGTGCAATGGTACGGAACCCTTGCCCATATGTTACTCTGGCTGATTTCCATCATCAACAAAACGTGCTGCCCTTAACAAATGACGCCGTATACCGATTGAAGATGACGCCTTCGTTACCTACCATCGGAGCGAATGCACGTGTCTGCATATTAATTATTTTATAACCCGTTTATATTATAAACCGTTTGATTAAACCATTCCACAACCAAAAGGAGTTCTACTTTCTCAACCAGCTCCGGACAGTCGCCCTAATGTAACTCATAAGTAAATATTGTTTCTTGCAGTACCTTCAAACTTAACTATCCAGTAAGAAAAATCTGTCGACGCAATCAGCCTAGGCCGACCAAGCCTGGCCTAAAGAGGGAATCTGCGCCTACCGCCAAAACCATGGGGCCCGTCGATTGTGAGCAGGTTGGTGTTCTTATACTAATACTACTACAATACTACATACAATCCATACTTCCATACTAATATTATAATGCGAATGTGTGTCTGTCCGTCTGCTATCATTTCACGGCCCAACAGTAACTGATTCTGACAAAATTTGGTACAGGGTTAGCTTATATCTCGAGGACGGACAGAGGCTACTTTTATCCGTGAAAATCAAAGAGTTCCACGGGATTCCTAAAACCCATCCGCTTAACCGATTTGTATGTTTGGTACCGAGGTAGCTTGCGTCCAGGTTATTGACATAGGCTACTTTTTATCCCGGAAAATCGGAGTTCCTACGGAACTTAAGAATCTATCCGTTAAACCGATTAATATGAAATTTGGTACAGAGGTAGCTTACGTCCCGGAAATTACCTTCGGCAACTTTTTATCCCGGAAAAGCAATAAGTTCCCATGGGATTTTTTAATTAACCTAAATCCACGTGGATGGAGTTGCGGGCATCATCTAGCTGTTTAATAATTTTATTTGTGGCCTAAACATTTCTTATTGTGAGAGGAGACCAAGTTCTCAGTAGTGAGCCGTCGATGGGTTGATCATGATAATGATGGATTCTCTTGTTTCCAGTGTGGTGTGAAATTGAAAGGCTCCCGCAGTTACGCTATGCATTTCAAGAAGTATCATCCAGACAAGAACCGCACCAAATTCCCGAAGGCGAGGATAATGTGCGAGCAGTGCGGAAAGATATTCACGGTGAGACAGAAACCGGTCAAGTGCGAGTCGGATTAACACACGAAGGGTTCCCTACCATCGTATAAAATATAAAACTTTATGTGTAACACTGCAAGTTAATGACAGACAGCGCCATCTATGATGTGATTTTGTAAACTAATTATTTGTAATTAATTATAAATTGTTATTTCTTGTACATTGGTACAGAACCCTTCATGTGCGAATCCGACTCGCACTTAACCGCTTTTTTGTACAGGTAATATTTTTTTCACTAAGAATTTTTCTAATCCCACTTCTGATTTTAATTTTTTTTTACAGTGCATGGCCCACCTCCGCTACCACATGCCAATCCATGCAGACACAAAGCAATTCAAATGCGACATATGCGACAAACGGTTCGCCTTCAAGGCCAACCTCATGAACCACGTGGTGATCCATGACACTTCACGGCCGCGGTTCGAGTGTACTGTTTGTGGGAAGAACTTCTCCAACCAGCAGAACCGGTGGAGGCATATGTTTGTGAGTATCACACTAATATTATATAGACAAAAGTTTATATATGTGTGCGTATGTTTGTTACTCTTTCACGCAAAACTACTGGACAGATTTGGGTGAAATTTAAAATGATGAGTTAGATTATACCCTGGATTATCACATAGGCTACTTTTTATTCCGGAATATTAAAGAGTTCCTACGGGATTTTTACTAAACCTATATCCACTTTGAATACAGCCGCCATTTTATTTTTGTTTTTTCAAAAAAAAATTGTCTGTGTCAAATGTCATCTGGGATGAAACAATTCTGTTCATTGGAAGTTACGTCGGATTGAAGAAACTCACATACATACAATATACATACATACATGAATCCTGGAAACATAACTCTTTTTTGGGAAGTCGTGCAAAAAATTGCGCTTGTTACACTTGCGGCGAGTCGAGGTAATATTTATTTGAAACCAAATTAATGTTTTTTTTTTTTACAGTTACACAAAGGAATCAAGTTCAAGTGCGAGATATGTGACAAGACGTTCAACACGGACCCGCAGCGCGCATTGCACGTGGCCCACGTGCACATGAAGGTGCCCTGGCCCAAGCGCAACAGAGGCCCCAGAGTGAAGACACACCACGTCAGGCACACCATGTACACCAGTGACTCGCAGGACTCGTGAGCCACAACTGACCACAAGACAACGTGGGGCGGACCAACAAATTCCTGAAATGTCGACAACGCATCGGCGGTACCTCTAGTGCTGCAAATGTTCATGGGCGGCGGTAATCACTTAACATCAGGTGACCCGCCTGCTCGTTTGCTCGCTATTTTATCATAAAACTCGTGATATAGTGAGGCACAAGACCTAAAGATTGGTGACACACTCATTATGACATAGGTGACTTCAAGATTGGTGACTTAGTGGGGCACAATGACCACATGACTCAGTGAGGTAAATAAGTGATCACAAAAGTCATGACTTAGTGAGGCAAATGAGTGCTCACAAGACTTGTGACACTGAAGCACAAGTGATTACACTTGTGAAACAGGAACTACCAGACTTGTGATTCAGTGAGGTACAATGACTACAAAATGCGGGGCACAGCGAGGTACAAGTGACCACAAGACTCATGACTCAGTGAGACGCAAGAGACCACAAAACTTGTGTCAGACAGTGAAGCACAAATGACCACTACCTTCGTGAAACAGTGAGGCATAAGGCCACAACATTCGTGACAGTGAGTCAAGTCTGAAGTAAGAAGATACAACTCGAAAACCGTCCAGAGGAATATAATATGATGCCTATTTTTACGGTCGAGCCTACATAATCTGCTCCTGTATAGTACAACAGACATTTTATGTAAATAAAATTATGTATCAATAAATAACTTCAGTTTTATTATTTACTTAGGTACTTCGTGATCGCAAAAGTAGTCCAATCTTATGTTGCAATACAAATTTTTTAGGGTTCCGTACCTCAAAAGGAACAACAGAACCCTTATAGGATCACTTTGTTGTCTGTCTGTCCGTCCGTCCGTCGTGGCTGTCAAGAAAACCTGAAGGATAGGTACTTTCCGTTGACCTACACAGTTGACGTACATTTACTCTTTGCCCTCTACTTAGTTAGTTTTTCGTTTATTCGTATAATTTGAAATCAACCACGATTCACTTTATTCAAGAAAGAATAGATAATAATGGATAGTTTGGTGCTGGTATCCAGAGCCGTAAAGCTAGTAAAAACCCGTACTCTATGGTCTATGGTAACCAGCCTCAGAGCCCGAGATCATTCATGGTCTGTGCCCGAGATAATCTATGCCTCAGACCACTGGCATAGGAAAGAATATTTCATAGCCCAGACCGAGGGTTTTTTTAACTGGTTTTACGGCTCTGGAATCTAGCCTTTTGAGTCTTTCAGACCGAAGAAGACTGTATGTGTACAAAGAATGTAAGTTCTAAGTTGATGTTCTGGGCAGCTTTTCATCAGTTTCTGTACACAAGAAACCTCTCAGACGCCTCAGCTTGCCGCGCATAATGATTATTTGCACGTGCGTCGTACGAAATATTTATTACCTGAGAGTTGAGGCCAAATAGAATGCAACTAAGAAAGAATCGTAACGAGAGTGTAGTGTGTACAATTCAAAATTTCTGACAGGAATGTTTGCATCCAAGTTCATTTTATAATGTTGGTACAACTAAATTAGTTTTCTTGTCTATTATTTTACATATTGGCGGGAAAAGACAAAAATTTTACTTAATTTGGCGGGAAAGTGTGATCACTTCACAGTTCACTTTTTCATCAGACAGTGAAGTAACAAAATTAAACTTACTTAGTTAAAACTAATAAAACGGGACCAACAAAGGCGTTGAAGGTATGATTTCCATAGTTTTTTAACGCTTTATGCGTGGATATAGTAGAAAACGCCGAATTATTTGTTCAGAAAAGTTCAAAGCATCAATAAAAATTGATGAATTCAAGTCGTTAAAAAACAATTTTAGCGAAGATGTTTTCTAACTCTTTATGAGTGGTTCACGATAGTAAATATATATTTATTAAGTACGTATCGATATGAGGGACGGTTGTGTACTAAGTATTTGCGTGAAAAATAATGGATTCTCACTGATCTACCTACCTATTTACCCATTGGAGCTTATATAGATAAATGATCAGTAATTCTAAAAGATGACGATGTATTGGTAGTACCTACCTACCGAGTAGACTGCTTTTATTTTATACTAGCTAATTTGCCTGGCTTCGCTCGGGTGACATTTTTGATATACCTATTATATAATAATAATAATAATAATAATAATAATAAAGCCCTTTATTACTGAACAACAGAATGAAGTTTTACAGAAGTTTTGCATACAACTATAGTACCTAGGTGTAATCTAACTAGTACATTTTTTAATTTTATTATTTTAACATAAATTTTATTATTTTAACATTAATGTAGGCACTTATTTTCTTAATTACTTATTATTATATTTTTCTATATATACATTTTTATTTTTGTTTTGTTTATTTTATCTTCAGTTTTTCTAATTTTAGTATAAGTACCTACTTTCCTTTATAACATTCCAGAGTTTGGCCTAGCTTACTGTTTCAAACAAAGTTTTATCTCAAAATATGATAATAGGTAGGTGCTAAAACTCTAAGTTATTTTTCTTTCTTTTTGATTGAAATATTCTTTTTATATTTTACAATGAGTAGATATACAAATTGCAAGTTAAGTTATAAGTAATATTCATTCTTATGTACTTGTCTACTAAACGGAAAGCAACACAAACAATTTGTTTTTATTTTTTTATTACATTGATTACACCTAGAAAAATCTGTTAAACAAATTATTCGGTTTACTTACTTATATTATTTTTGATATGTAATCCAAGAAAGTACTTTTAACAATAAAACTGTATGTTAAGTAGTTGTATTATTTTTATCCTAATGTATAATATTGTAAGCTTTTTAGTAACATACTGCAAGTATAATATTATATAAAATTATTTTTTAATTGGAAATTCCTACTATAATCTCTAATCAGTGAACAAATTACTTAAATGCTAATTAATTTCCAGTAGATACCTAGTTGACTGTCTAGCTGTTCAGTACACCCTTAAGGTGTGAGGCCTCCTTCAGATGTTTGCTGTGTTCATTTAACAGACGGTAGTCAAGTGACCTATGAACTTGTTATTTGCACTGAAGGGTAGTGGTCTAACCTCTCACGGGGACCAGCCGGATTGAGAGGTGGAGAGGGTCTATACAATGGTTTTCTAGCAAGTTTTATTATTCTAGGTTAGTGCATCTGTATAATATCAAGAATATTTAATTCTTGGTCTTATTTTTGTGTGTTTTCCTATTTTTATTGTTGTTTTTGAAATTATGGTTGCTTACTACCTCTTGGGAAAACAAGGGAAAATTCATCTTATTGTTGGTGATTTTTGTTTCCATTCCAGTTTTAATTTGGTCTAATATTATAATTTTATCATAAATTAATTTTGCGTTTTTTCCATTTTTTCTTTCTTCAGTAAGTTTTTCTCTAAGTTGTTTTCTCTTATTAAGAATCTCTTTTGGAAAATCTTCCATAATATAGTAGTTTGAACTGTCAAGCATTTTCTTCTTTTTTAACAAGTTGATTTTCATTCCTACTGTTTTTAAGGTTACAATTACAGGTCTAAAAGTGCCTGTCTTTTTACCAAGTCTTCCCACATACTCCAGACTATCATTGCTGTAGTTCATTTTCATGTTGTTGTTTATTATATTTAGTACATATTTTTCTAAATCATGGTAGCCATTTTCTTTTTCTTCTACTCCAAAAAATATTAAATTTTTTCTCCTTATGAATTTTTCGAAATAGTTAATGGATTGTTGCTGTTTTTCTAATTTTTCTTCCAGCATTTTAGTTTTAAGTTCCATGTTTTGAAATTTCTCATTGATGTTATCATTTATGCCATTTATGTTTTGTTGTATATTATGTAATTCTTGTTTTTGTGTGTTCATTTGAACTTGTATTTCACGTAGTATTTGTTTAATTTCTTCCATTTTTAATAAAAAACGTTGTAAACTACGAGAACTGCAGAGGTATAAAACTAGGCAATCATAAATCGGTATTTCGGTAAGTAGGTAAGTACCTGGATAATTTCAATAGCTTCGTATCAAAATCCTCGAACGTCATACATTGGAACTGCCTGCTGCATTTGTGGGTAGATGGCGTCAGAGGTAATCTTATCCAAGAATTATTTATTCGACAGTTTAAGTTTTTAGGTTATAATAGTTATATTTCACTTTTATTTTTCTGTTCACGTCCAAAATTTACGTACACAAACCTGCGAGATTATTCATTTAAGAATATTAGCTCAAAATTCAAAACAATTTGTAACTTATGATGATTTTTGTAGGTCCTGGAACTCCATTGTCCGTTGAGAATTTCTTTATGTTTTTTATCGCAAAACTGCTGTAATTTTACTAGATTATTATCACTAGTTATAGTTTAGCCACTAATGCAACAAATTATCTCTTTTTATTGCAATAATAATCTATATTTTTATTTTAAAACACTTTTTGGTACGGAGCTGATGTTAATCAGTGCACTGTTGCGCCCTCTCCGCGTACCTCTGTTGCGTACCTATTATATAGGTAGGTATAATATCTTCATCTGTTCATCATGAACAAGTATTGACCCATCGTCGGTCTACTACTGCGCACCAAAGAGTATGTAATCACTACGTTCTGCGCACAGTTCTCTCAGAATGAGAATAATTTAGGCCATAACCTACCACGTTGGCCAAGAGCAGATTTCAAACACCAAAAAGAGAGAGAGCTTTCTTTTGCTTGCTTTTCTTTTGAGAGCTTTAGAGAGCTTTCTGGCACGCAGGTTTCCTCATGATATTTTCCTTAATTAAAGCACTATGATCATTGTTGTTCGAATTTTTTTTACTGTACAGCAGCGAGCATGTCTCGAAACCTGCGCCAACAGACGCGCGTCAGTTACGCCGAGCTAGAGCCGCCGGCCGCGGACGAGTATGTGTGTGAGTACCTATAACAACTCCTCTACAACGAATGTCAGCCACGGCGGTCAATCTCCACAGAGATCAGCCATCTGCGCTAAACATAATGCGATTAAATAATTTTCTTTTATTTAAGTACTATAATTGTTTCTGAAAAGGTAGATTAATATGAACCAGAGACAATTTAAATAAGGTAATTGCAGCTAAATACCGACCCCTTGCCCAATTACTACAATTTACATGTTTGCGTTTCTACGATATTTTATGTTATAAATATTCATTTACCAAAATACTAAAAACTGTTAAATCTTTTTGATCGAGAGAGCTATGCTTGGGAACGCCCTACCGGCATCATGTTTTCCTCTCCACTTTTAATATGGGTAGGTACCTTCAAGTCAAGAGTTTAGGTATCTTCTAGGCAAACGTGTTCCATCTTAAAGGCTGCATCATCACTTGCTAGCAGGTCAGCGAAGCGCTAGCGTAGAGTTAAAAAAAACTAGAGTAAACCATAATGGTAGCCAAGTGTGAACACTAGTGTGGTGTTGCAGTGTGCACGGAATGCCGCGACTACGTGTACGAGTACTGCTCCATACACGGCCCGCTGCTTGTAGTGCCCGACGACAAGGTAGGCCAATCCTTCAAACACAACCAACATTCTCCGACTTATCGCTGGCCCACTACTGAGTACGGGTCTCGACAAGGTGCCAGCCATATTACACTAGCGCCACTCACTTAATCCTTCAAATACAACCAACATCCTCCGACTTATAGAATAGAATAGTATATATTTTTATTTAAATAAACTTTTACTTAAGTGCTTTTGAATCGTCAAAATAATTTATCACTGGTTCGGAATGCCGTTCCTACCGAGAAGAACCAGTACTTCTATAAACACTTTTTGAGTTATTTATCACCAATAAATATTGAAAATCTTCTTTTTTAAAGTGTGTTAAAAAGTAAGCTATACCTACCTGGCTATAAAGAATGATAGTAACAGGTAAACAGTCGAGGTAAGCGAGTACCGTTTCACCTTTAGTGGCGCGCCTGTAGTGAACTCTGTACCCAGCGCTAGGGCTGAGATCTTATAGACCGTACTTTGACTTTGCTCAGGCTTAAGTTTCAGTTAAAACGAGACAGATTTATGCCAGTGATATAACGCTGTCTCGTTTTAACAGTGTCCTAAGTCTAAACTAAAACAAAGTGCGCTCCATAAACTTCAGACTCAGGTTGAAATCTATAGAGCGCACTTTGACTTTGCTTAGACTTAAGTTTCAGTTAAAACAAGACAGATTTATGCCAGTGATATAACGCTGTCTCGTTTTAACAGTGTCTTAAGTGTAAGCTAAGTCAAAGTGGGCTGGCTCTATACTCGTAAATCTCAGACTAAGCGTGTCGCACGGCAGGTGCCGGCGCCGGCGCGCTGCCCGGCCGGCGTGCCGCGCGCCGCGCTCACCATCCCGCACGCCTTCCTGCACCTCGCGCGCTCCGGCATCCCAGGTTCCACTCCCCACCAACCAACTCTATTTACTCACACACTTATTTATTCATTTCCTACCCTTTTCATGTAAGACCTATTCATTCTAGATCATTAGTTTTGTCAAAAATCGCATCAAATAAAAAATTCTCATCGATCGCCTAGTTAGTATAATAATTATGTATAATAAATCTATCAAATCATTCTTATAAAGCATGTAGATAGGGTATATAAGTTCGCAAATAAAAGTATTATAAACTACATATTTGCACTGAGAAGTTCAGGTAAAAAAAAAATTTATGTAGCTTTATACATATTGTTAGTTGCTTCAAAATGTTTAGTTCACAATAAGATTCTCTCGAACACCTATTTTTTACTTAATAATTATGTTATTGTAAAAACTAAGTAAGTTATATCTAAGATTTACCAAGTGTTAATTGGTAAAAGTCAAAACTGTGATAATAATTATACTTCGGACTTGCGCCAGTGCTAGGTAAATCTTAGGTTTAATACCTAGTTAACCAAAGGAATTAACGTTTAGTTTCTTTTAATGTTCTACTCCTGAAGTGATCCGTCATCCCTTCATTCAGCTTCACCTACCTACCTTCGATTTTCTCTTTCTTTAAGGAGCTTCTGCTTGTTGGACAGACAAGACTGCGTCAGAGTACTCAGATTTCAATCTGATTTGATTTTAAAGACTTCTGTATATCTCTAAGTTAAAACTTAAGTTTTACCGAGTGAATTCTAATAAAAGACCGAAATTAACGAATATCACACAACATTTCGGACTTGTTAATCTTATGTCTTACCGTAAGTAGTTTAGGCTTTTACAAACTTAGCATATACTTATTTGAAAAGTTTGAACGCAACTCCGTACCGTCCTGTAGGAGCTGGTGTGGGAGTGTTGAGTTCGCTGGCGTTGCCCAGTGGGGTGCGCTTCGGCCCCTGCCGCGGCGTGCGGGCCAAGGCGGCCACCTCCTTGTATTGCTGGCAGGTAACCCACACTCCATACTATGTATCCCGCAAATAACTGAACAGAATATACGTATTTTCAAATCTACTTATCTGTAAAATAAATATATTTTCCTGGAATAAAAATATCCCGAGTGTCACGCAATATTGTTTGTATAGATATACGATCGTAACGGCAAACGCTCGCACGTAATAGACGCCGAAGACGAGAACAATTCCAACTGGATGCGCTATGTGAACTGCTCGCGACATTGGTGCGAGCAGAACCTGCTCGCTTACCAGTACAGGGGCGAGCTGTATTACAGGTTTTGTACATCACACTAATATTATAAAGGCGAAAGTTTGTATGTGTGTGTGTGTGTATGTTTGTTACTCCTTCACGCAAAAACCACTGGACGGATTTGGCTGAAATTCGGAATGGAGATAGATAATATCCTGGATTAGCACATAGGCTACTTTTTATCCCGGAAAACCAAAGAGTACTCCCGTGATTTCGAAAAACCTAAATCCACGCGGACGAAGTCGCGGGCGTCACCTAGTCCTCCATACACACAAACAGACCAACTGGATGCGCTATGTGAACTGCGCACTCGCGACATTGGTGCGAGCAGAACCTGGTCGCTTACCAGTACAGGGGCGAGCTGTATTACAGGTTTTGTATATCCTCCATACAAACTTTTTTTTTTTTTAAATTGAATAGGTAGTGTACTCTTGGTACTAAAATTAGAATTTTATGCCTACTTTTCAAATAATCATGTTATGTAATTTACACTCATTTAGTGTATTTCTCACTAATTTTAAAGAAAAATACCCATTTCAGGACGATCAAAGCAATTCCCCGTTTCACGGAGCTGCTGGTGTTCTACGGCGCGCAGTTCGCGAACATGCTGCGCGTCGACTTACGCGCCTACAACCGCCCCAAGGAGTACGCGCAGAAATTCGGTACATCAACATTTTCTTCAATCATATCATAAATTACTAGCTTATGCCCGCGACTTCGTCCGCGTAGACTACACTTTTAAACTCCTAATTTTACCCCCTAGGGTTGGAAAATCCAAAAATCCTTAGCGGATGTGTACGTCATAATAGCTACCTGCATGCCCAGCCCGATCGCTCAAGTAGTTTGAGCTGTGCATTGACAGATACCAGTCAGTCAGCCAGTCAGTCAGCCTTCCCTTTTGAATATTTAGATACACACTTAGGGCCTGTTTCACAACCGCCCGATAAACTTTATCTTGACGTCATTGTAGCCTCAATAGCTCAACCACGGTAATGGTATGTACAGTATTCAACTTCATACAAACGGACGAAACGTGAGCTATACCTACGCACCTCGATGTCGGCAGGCGCTCGACATGCAGACAGTCGCGACTGTGCCGCAGTGACGAACGGGCGGTGTTTTGTTTTTCTAACAATAACCGCGCGATTTTTTCGTTGTATGTGAAACCCGATCAAAGAAGCCACAATTTCAGCTCAGAATGTCGGTATTTAAAGTACCGGGACTACAATAAGATTAATTCGCAAACTTTTTTAATTGTACCCAGCGATGATTTTGTGGAATATATACAAAAAATGGAGAAAATGTTCCGAACTTCATTTAAAACCAAATATATAAATTGTAAAGTAGCTGCAGGTGTATATAACCAAGTAAAAGATATTCCTTTTTCTCTATCTTGCCCATATTCCCCAAAACAATTTTTGATTAAAAGCTTTATACGGATGTGGATTTTTTAAAATTTAAAATTTAATAATTCGTAACGTTCGTCTCAGCAAAGTTTGTGATCAAGAAGAAATCGCGGTGCAAAAGTAGTGTTAAAGTGAAAACAACCGACATAATTATTAAAAACCTAACCTATAAATTACACAGAGAAAACCAGTGACATAATTTGACAAATTATATGACAGTTCATCTGGCATCATAGACTATGGACTAAACTTCCGTCAATGGTACCAACCTTGTAATAATAGTCACCAGTACTGACGGGTAACTTTAGAATATCAAATATTTATAGAGTGCAGTTGCTAGTAAACAATTATTGACTCACCCACTTGTCTAAGAAGTTGAAATAAAAAAATATGGATAAAAGTATGGAACTACTGCTCTCAAAATTGGAAGAAAAACTTAATCAACAAACTACGATTATATCCACCGAAGTCACAAAAAACGTAATGCAGGCGCTAGACGAGAAAATGAAATCACTGCTAGAGGAAAATAATGCTTTGAAAACCAGAGTTACAGAATTGGAACACAAAATTGATTATATGGAGAGAAATAAGAGAAAAAATAATTTAGTGTTTTTTGGTGTAGAAGAGAAAGGGAAAACCGAAGGCGAATTAGTTGATCACTTAAAAGAAACTATTTTTGATATGGGTATACCCATTGAAATTCAAGAAATAGCTAATGTATACAGAATTGGCCCGCACTCAAATAAAAACCGACCGGTAGTGGTGACCTTTATATCAACGTGGAAAAAACATCTTGTGCAAAGAAATAAATCCAGCCTTCCACAAGGCATTTATGTTAAGGAAGACTATCCCAAAGAGGTACTCGAGGCACGTAAGAAACTTCAACCAAAATTAGAGGAAGAAAAGAATAAAGGGAATTTAGCATATATAAAATATGATAAGCTAGTAGTGAAAAAATCAAAAGATAGTAATCGTGAGAAACGGAAGCGGGAAAAAACAGAATCGCCAGCAGTTACAAACCATACCAAAAAGCAGTTAACTGACCACAACCTAAACACACCCAACGAATCTCCTGTCAATAAAATGAAGGGAACCTTAAAGCCAAACATTATGAATTATGTAACACGAGGAAGATCATCATCGATGACTGAGTTGGCAAAAAACTAAATACTACCCCGGACAAGCGGAACCTGAAAAAGAAAGATCTCACAACACTGTCAAATAAAACCATAATAAACTGCACCCCAAGCCGGTTGGTCACCGTGGGGGAAGAAGACCACTACCCTCCATCCAATAAAACTAAAAGAGAACAAAACCTAAAAATTTGTACATACAATGTAAGATCACTATCGACAGCGGAAAGAATTTTAGAATTGAACAATGCTATAGAAAAAATAAATTGGGACATTATAGGGCTCGCAGAAGTTAGAAGGATGGGATGCACAATAGAGGAACACAAAGATTATATCTTCTGCTACATAGGCGAGACTATTGGACTTCATGGCGTTGGTTTCCTTATAAAGAGAACACTTAAAGCCAACATTGTGAGCTTCACTGGTATATCAGAAAGAGTTGCCCTACTGAAGCTAAACTTCGAGGAGGTACGGGTTTCCCTAATTCAAGTTTATTCTCCAACTGAGAGCTCAAGCGAAGAAGAAATCACAAAATTTTATAATGACTTAACAAAAGCACAAGAGCTAGCAGACAAAAAATTACTAATTATTGGAGACTTTAATGCGAAAATAGGACTTCCAAAGCCTCACGAAAATATAATAATGGGCAAATATGGATACGGGAAGCGGAACTCTAGAGGCGAACGTCTAATACAATATGCACACGAGCACAAACTGTCAGTGATGAATACATATTTCAAGATAAAAGACTCTCGAAAGTGGACATGGGTTTCACCAGACCAAAAAACAAAGAACGAAATTGACTTTAAACTGAGCCAAAATCCAAAATCAGTGATAAATCTAGAGGTACTTAACAGAATTAATTTCCCATCGGACCACAGGATGATACGGTGCTCATTGAAAATTAAATTACCAAAAGTCAGTCGAAGAACATTCAAAGGTGTAACCAACACGTTGAAGTCCACTAGCGATAAAAAGAACTACAAACAAAATTTGATAGAGAACTCAACAACACTTTACAAATCTATGGAAAATATTGAAAATGTACAAATTCTCAGTGACAAACTAGAAGAAACAATTAAAAAAAGCTTGAAACTAGATGAAAAATTAGGAATAACCAACAAAAAGCACAAAATTATTAGTGAGCAAACATTGAATTTAATTTCTAAGCGAACTAAACTGTTGAACACAAAAAGTAAATCCAAAGAAATGAGGGAAGAATTAAAGGAGTTATTCAAAAAAACTAATAGAGCAATCCGAAAAGATTATGATAATTATAGAAGAACAGTCATAGAAAGAAACATACTAACATACCGAAGTTCGAAAAGAGCCTATAAAGAATTGGTAATTCATAAAAACTGGATACAGTGCTTAAATGACGGAAAAGGAGAAACTAGAACTAGGGAAGACATAATAAAATGTGCAACTGCCTTCTACTCAAACCTTTACAAAAAACTACCGCAAGAAACAGACGGAAAAATTAATTCTAAGAGCAAAGAGACTATTGAAACAATTGTGGACCCAATAAACGAAAGAGAGATATTAGGACATATAAAGAAATTAAAATCTGAAAAGAGCCCAGGACCAGACAAACTCGCAAATGAAGCCGTAAAAATAGGAGCGCCTATTCTAGTTGGATATCTAGCAAAACTTTTTAACTTAGTACTGGAAAAAGAACACGTACCAACACAATGGTGCAAATCAAATATAACATTACTGTACAAGAAAGGGAATCCACTAGACATAGGCAACTATAGGCCCATCAGTCTACTATCTACAATTTACAAACTCTTTTCATCAATCCTTCTGAGTAGAATAGCACCAGAAATAGATAAAAACCAATCATTAGAACAGGCAGGTTTTCGACCACAATATTCTACAATAGACCACATACATACTATAGAACAGATAATTGAAAAATTTAAAGAGTTTAACAAACCACTTTATATTGCATTTGTGGACTACTCCAAAGCATTTGACAGTATTACACACTCATCTATCTGGAATGCTTTAAGAAGTAATAACATAAGTGGAAAATATATAAACATTATAAAGAAAATTTACTCCATGAGTGTAAGTAGAGTGAAACTAGAAAGGCAAGGAGAAGAGTTCACGATTGAAAGAGGCGTTAGACAAGGAGACCCGCTTTCTCCCAAGCTATTCATAGCTGTTCTGGAGGACATCTTCAAAAACCTTGATTGGAAAAATAAGGGAATATGGGTGCTACACAAAAGGCTAACACATTTGAGGTTTGCGGACGACATAGCTATTTTTGGCGAGACCGCCAACGATCTGGAGAAAATGCTACAGAGTTTAGATTCAGAAAGTCAAAAAGTTGGTCTGCACATGAATACTACCAAAACTAAAATCATGACAAACAGTCACAAGAAAACAATCAAAATAGAACAAAAGTCAGTAGAGTATGTGGACAGCTATGTGTACTTGGGTAAACTGGTCTCCTTTGAAGCGAACACTAACGAAAAAGAAGTGGACAGAAGAATAAACATAACATGGAAGAAATACTGGGCACAAAAAGAAATTCTAAAAGGAAATTATAACCTAAAAATGAAAAAGATGATAATGGATTCCTGCATCCTCCCAAGCCTAACTTATGCAAGCCAAACATGGGTATTCACCGAAAAAGTCAAAAATAAAATCCTGTCCTGTCAACACGCCATGGAAAGAAGCATATTGAAGCTGAGAAGAATACAAAAAACTAGAAACATAGACATCCGCAAGAAAACTCAGATAATAGATGCTCTTCAGTATGCCCTGGAACAAAAGTGGAAATGGGCAGGACATATATCAAGGTATAAGGACAAAAGGTGGACTTATTTAACAACAAAATGGCAGGGCCCTACAGGCAAAAGGAGTGTAGGAAGGCAGAGGAAAAAGTGGGAAGACGAAATTATAGGTGTCGCAGGAAGAAAATGGATGGAAACCGCAATCGACAGAGAGGCCTGGAAAATGATGGGGGAGGCTTTTACCCGCAGGGGGCCGCACGCCAAGATTGTTAAAATATTGTAAAAATAAAAAATGTAATAGGTGCTAATTAGTGTGTGGAAAATAAAGCTTTAATAATAATAATAACGTTCGTTTAATTTCCTACGTCTCAGTTGAGGCGCAAATATATTTCGGTCTCAAATTATAAGACCGATTTGTTATTCAATCATAAACATGGTTTTTTAATTAAATCTACCAATCAAAAAACAACACGCATTTTTATTGAACATTTCCTATGCAATTCACAAAGTATTTTATTTGTTTATATAAAAAAAGTATATTTACAATCACAAAACTAGATGGAAACATGTTTACGTACCGCGCAGCTGTAGGTATTTATTTCAAAGATACGACCGAGTTAGAATACTGTATAGATAATATTACCGTGGCTCAACGGTTATAAGAGCAGACTGAAAACCGAAAGGTCGCGGAGGTTCAAACCCCATCCGTTGCATTATTGTCGTACCCACTCCTAGCACAAGCTTAACGCTTAGTTGGAGGGCAAAGGCGAATGTTAGTTATGATTAAAATGACTAGTTAATATTCTTTTTTTTTAATTTTTTTGACAGTTTCCCCAGATTTTCAGATTCTTAGATAAATTTTTGCTAGCGTTATGGTTACAGCCTGCACAGATTTGTTGTACTATAGATATTTTCTAAATAAAAACTGCTATCGAGGCTCACACTATTTTTTAAAAAAGATTCTACTGTACTGTATAGTATTTTAGTAGATAAGACTACTTATTTCTTAAAATATGAATTGTATCATTAAATTGATTTTTCGTTACAGGAGCTCCTCCCAAGAAAACTGCGAAGGCCCTAAAAGAGACACCACATACCGTGTCTTCCAAGGAAGTTGAACTTAAATTAAATCAAACCAAACGAGTAAACAGTAACAATAAAGAAAACCAACAAAAATGCGAAAATAAATCAGATGAACCAAAAGTAAAGAAACCTAGAAAATCTTCCAACAAAAAGTACGTACCGCCGATAAAAAAGACTAAAGAAACTTCAAATGAACCAAATATTCCAAATAACGAAAACATCGAAGCCTTTAAAAATACTTCTAGTGACAAACAGAATGCTGTTCACGAACCAGTGCCAAAGAAAGCTAAACACACACAACCAACTACAACGAACACCGAAAACATAGATGCGAATAATAATCCACAAACCGATACAAAACAGATAAATATAAAAGTAACCGACAATTTCCTTCAAAACGATCTACTTTGTGATATATGCAATTATAAAACACACTCACAAAAGTTTTTGGAGCTTCACTTGATTTTACACACACAGGACAAAAATGTATTGAAGTGTAGCTATTGTGGATATATGACTAAGGGGAAATCTGACTTGATTAGACACTTGAGATGCCACACGGATGATAAACCTTTTTCGTGCAAGGTTTGTGATTCCAAATTTACACAGAGCGGTAGCTTAAAATATCACATGAGAACTCACACGGGGGAAAAGCCGTTTTCATGCAAGGTTTGTGATTCCAAATTTACACGGAGCGGTACCTTAAAAGATCACATGAGAACTCACACGGGGGAAAACCCATTTTCGTGCAAGGTTTGTGATTCCAAATTTACACAGAGCGGTAGCTTAAAATATCACATGAGAACTCACACGGGGGAAAAGCCGTTTTCATGCAAGGTTTGTGATTCCAAATTTACACGGAGCGGTACCTTAAAAGATCACATGAGAACTCACACGGGGGAAAACCCATTTTCGTGCAAGGTTTGTGATTCCAAATTTACACGGAGCGGTACCTTAAAAACACACATGAGAACTCACACGGGTGAAACACCATTTTCCTGCAACGTTTGTAATTACAGATCTGCATTTTGCAGTAACTTAAAAAGACACATGAGATCCCAACACTCTGGCGACATTCAAAACATTTAAACAGATATAAATATGTATATTAATATTTTATAAATATATATATGAATATTTTAAACAGATATAGATATTCTTAAAGCTTTAATACACACATAGGAACTAACTGATAAGAATATTTTTTTAAATGGCGACTTTTATTTCGTGCTTTTGATTTCTATTTTTTAACCCCCGACCCAAAAAGAGGGGTGTTATAAGTTTGACGTGTGTATCTGTGTATCTGTCTGTGGCATCGTAGCGCCTAAACGAATGAACCGATTTTGATTTAGTTTTTTTGTTTGAAAGGTGGCTTGATCGAGTAAGTTCTTAGCTATAATCCAAGAAAATCTGTTTCGCCGTATGAAGAAATTATTAGACGTTTTTGTGTCGGTGGTTTTTAAATTTTAAGTTATTGTTTTATTTTCTTAAACCTGCGGAGGAGGCAATTTTTTTTTTATTTTTTTTTATTTTTTATTTAAACATATTCATAGCTTATTACTATGACAAAGAATTAAATACAGGATAGAGTTAAAAACAAAGGGCGACCTCATAACTCAACTTATCACTTATCCTTAAGAACTTATAGAATTGTAAGAAGGGGAGTCGCAATGCAACTTGCAATTAAATACATAAACATACACTCTAATAGGTTAATACTATAATATATATAAATACATATTTTATGACGTTTTTATGTATGTTTTCTATAATTGTAATTACATGAAGGCCTGGCCACACAAAACCCGCAGCGGCATCGAGTTAACGGAAGCTCCAAGTTGTAACTTGTAATGCAGGGTGAGCTCTTCATGCAGCTCCCTGTATTACAAATGAACACGCCTTCAGTGTCACCTCACAATTCTCATACTGCTGTCGTTGTTCTTTATGTTTGCAGACCTTTTTTAATTACCTTCACTTTATTGTAGACTAACAGATGCCCGCAGCTTAGCCCGCGTGGATTTAGGTTTGTAGAAATCCCGTGGGAACTTATAATTCCCCAGAACAAAAGTAGCCTCTCCGTAATAGCCCGTAAAAAAATTACGCAAATCGGTTCAGAAATCTCGGAGATTTCGGTATACATAGGTAGAAAAACATAACTCCTTTTGTGAAATTTGGTTAAAAAAGTAGCCTATGCTACTCCCTGATCAATCCCCTACTTGTCTGTGAAAGTCCCGTCAAAATCGGTTCAGCCGTTCCGAAGATTAGCCCGTTCAGACAGACAAAAATTTTAAAGTGTGATTCAGCTTTGGTACTGTCCAAAAAACCATATAAGCTTAATATATGAAGTAGGTATTTCGAAATTACAGACAGACACTTCAGTTTTATTTATTAGTATAGCTATATATAGATAGTATAGATTTGGATATCTACAATAAAGTGTAGGTAATTAAAAAAATTATATGAGGTAAATAAAAGTAATCTTTAAAATAGACTTTACCCAATCTAAATTAAAAATAAATACATTGAACTAAATTAAATTGAAATTAACTAAACTGAATGAAATCTAAAACCTCAAACAAAACCACTGTGTTCTTTTACTGTTCTGAGTTTATGTCATTAGTTTTGTAGTCGTATTTTGAGTTCATTTTCTTTGATAGTAATTTTTATTTTCTATTATAAAAATAAGAGGGTTTCGTTTAACTTTTGCTATTGTAATAATTTAGTTATAATTAAATAGTTTCATATATTGAGCACATTTTTGAAAGTATTTTTAATTTTCTATTATGAAAATAAATTTTAATAAGTAGGTACCTACTAAACATGAATAACGGGTTTCGTTTAACTTTTGCTATTGTAATAATTAAGTTATAATTAAATTACATAATTTCTTTGCCATAGTGTTTGTTATTATTACACCTGTCTAGCTAAACCTACCAATTTAGGCCTCATTCGCACGAGAGCTTTTTTAACGTTAAAAAAACGTTCAAATAGAACAAATACATTCCCAACTATCTGTTCACACGTTAACGCTTTTTTAACCGACTTCGAAAAAAGAAGGAGGTTCTCAATTCGTCGGAATCTTTTTTTTTTCTTTAAATCTGGCTTTACTCTGATAAGCCAATGCCAAGTTTGTAGATATTTTCAAGTTATTGAATTTTATACAAGTATGGACTCCGTCTGCGCCGGCGCCCGCCGACACACGCGCGGCGCCTCCCTAGAGCGCTTCCCAGTCAGTTCCACCACCAAAAACACCAACTAACACAAAAACCAGCCACTCTTAACAAAAAAAACACTCCAGACAAGCACAGCACGCGCGCCAGCAAACGCCATCACAGACCGAATCTTTTTTTAAACAGGCACTTTGTATTATCAGCGCAACGCCGAGTTTTAACGCAACACTTTTTTAACGCTCGTGCGAATAAGGGCTAAGTGTTTCGCAGCCTCAGTAGATTTAATTTTTTCTTAAATTCCGTGGGAACTTAGGGTCAGTTTGTTGTCTGTCTGTCTGTCCATCCGTCTGTCAAGAAAACCTATAGGGTACAAATAAAAATTGATGTCGTAAAAAGCGCCCGGGCGTCGCTATTTCAAGTCCCTAACGGCCTTTTACAGCGTGACAAGTATCTTTTGGCGCGTGGCCAAAATCAGAACTAAAGCCGCTATCTTGAGAAGTGCACTTGTTGATAGTTCGATGTGCCGACATAAAGCTACAACTACTACAACATAACAACAGCGCTCTCACTCAAGTGCTCAAAAAGAGCCTTGTCGGAGTTCGGACTCATAGAGTAGGATTATATTAGGTCGGACTGTGTGGTGTTGCTAAATAAAAAATCTAAATATCAGTTTTTTTAAAGTATTACAGCCATTTCATACAAATAACTTAACGAAATATATCCCGATAATACAGCATAAATGTGTCTGAATCTTATATTCAAATTCAAAATATTTTTATTCAATTAAAGTTTTACAAGTGCTTTTGAATCGTCAAAATAATCTACCGCTGGTTCGGAATGCCGTTCCTACCGCTATATTTAGCTATATTTAGCAGAATGTAAGTACAGAATTTGAGAAGGTAAACATGATAGGTTGCAAGTCCATGACCTTTCAATGGTTTTTATTTTTCCCCCCAAAGACAAAAAACTAAGTGAGCGTTAACCATTTTGAGCGGTCAACCAACACACAAACCTGTGTATTCGAATGATAGAGAGAGTTCTATAATAGAGTAAGGAGAAAAAGACATTAAAATTAAAAAAAATATTCACATATATTTCAAGTTTCAGTTCCTTATCCCACATAAGTCTTAATATAAAAGCACTTAGTACAATATTTACATATTATTCCACTTATATATACAGCCGTAAATGTGATTCTTTAACTTAAGAGGGGCATTCATGGATGCGAACACTCGTTGGTGGGTAGAAACTGGTAAAGCGGAAAATCCATAATCCGTGAATTCGTGGTGCCATCACAAAAAAAGCGTTATTAAGCGTTATAAGCGTTAGCGATGGCAACGGAACCCTTCGGTGTCCGGATCCGACTCGCACTTGACAGATTTTTAAAAGTATTTTAGTCTTCAAAGTTCTAGATGAATGAGGTTGCTTGTTCCATCTGTAAAAAAACAAAATAAAAAGTCGAGTAGACAACTCGATAATTTGTAGTGTCAGGGGTTACCTTCCCATTCATCACATTATCCGCGGTCCGCGGCCCGCGGCTTTTCTTGGGGTACGGCTTGTGGCGGTGCGCGTGCTGCACGTGTCACATATATACTGTTACCTCGGGCCACAGACCGCACACGGCATCCTTCACATCTCTCGCGCGGCTCGCGCGCAGCTTGGGCCCGCGGCTTCTCTTGGGGTACGGCTTGTGGCGGTGCGCGTGCTGCACGTGTCACATATATACAGTTACCTCGGGCCACAGACCGCACACGGCATCCTTCACATCTCTCGCGCGGCTCGCGCGCAGCTTGGGCCCGTGGCTTCTCTTGGGGTACGGCTTGTGGCGGTACGCGTGCTGCACGTGTCACATATATACAGTTACCTCGGGCCACAGACCGCACACGGCATCCTTCACATCTCTCGCGCGGCTCGCGCGCAGCTTGGGCCCGCGGCTTCTCTTGGGGTACGGCTTGTGGCGGTGCGCGTGCTGCACGTGTCCACATATATACAGTTACCTCGGGCCACAGACCGCACACGGCATCCTTCACATCTCTCGCGCGCAGCTTGGGCCCGCGGCTTCTCTTGGGGTACGGCTTGTGGCGGTGCGCGTGCTGCACGTGTCACATATATACAGTTACCTCGGGCCACAGACCGCACACGGCATCCTTCACATCTCTCGCGCGCAGCTTGGGCCCGCGGCTTCTCTTGGGGTACGGCTTGTGGCGGTGCGCGTGCTGCACGTGTCACATATATACAGTTACCTCGGGCCACAGACCGCACACGGCATCCTTCACATCTCTCGCGCGGCTCGCGCGCAGCTTGGGCCCGCGGCTTCTCTTGGGGTACGGCTTGTGGCGGTGCGCGTGCTGCACGTGTCACATATATACAGTTACCTCGGGCCACAGACCGCACACGGCATCCTTCACATCTCTCGCGCGCAGCGTGGGCCCGCGGCTTCTCTTGGGGTACGGCTTGTGGCGGTGCGCGTGCTGCACGTGTCACATATATACAGTTACCTCGGGCCACAGACCGCACACGGCATCCTTCACATCTCTCGCGCGCAGCTTGGGCCCGCGGCTTCTCTTGGGGTACGGCTTGTGGCGGTGCGCGTGCTGCACGTGTCACATATATACAGTTACCTCGGGCCACAGACCGCACACGGCATCCTTCACATCTCTCGCGCGGCTCGCCTGCAGCTTGGGCCCGCGGCTTCTCTTGGGGTACGGCTTGTGGCGGTGCGCGTGCTGCACGTGTCACATATATACAGTTACCTCGGGCCACAGACCGCACACGGCATCCTTCACATCTCTCGCGCGGCTCGCGCGCAGCTTGGGCCCGCGGCTTTTCTTGGGGTACGGCTTGTGGCGGTGCGCGTGCTGCACGTGTCACATATATACTGTTACCTCGGGCCACAGACCGCACACGGCATCCTTCACATCTCTCGCGCGGCTCGCGCGCAGCTTGGGCCCGCGGCTTCTCTTGGGGTACGGCTTGTGGCGGTGCGCGTGCTGCACGTGTCACATATATACAGTTACCTCGGGCCACAGACCGCACACGGCATCCTTCACATCTCTCGCGCGGCTCGCGCGCAGCTTGGGCCCGCGGCTTCTCTTGGGGTACGGCTTGTGGCGGTGCGCGTGCTGCACGTGTCACATATATACAGTTACCTCGGGCCACAGACCGCACACGGCATCCTTCACATCTCTCGCGCGGCTCGCGCGCAGCTTGGGCCCGCGGCTTCTCTTGGGGTACGGCTTGTGGCGGTGCGCGTGCTGCACGTGTCCACATATATACAGTTACCTCGGGCCACAGACCGCACACGGCATCCTTCACATCTCTCGCGCGCAGCTTGGGCCCGCGGCTTCTCTTGGGGTACGGCTTGTGGCGGTGCGCGTGCTGCACGTGTCACATATATACAGTTACCTCGGGCCACAGACCGCACACGGCATCCTTCACATCTCTCGCGCGCAGCTTGGGCCCGCGGCTTCTCTTGGGGTACGGCTTGTGGCGGTGCGCGTGCTGCACGTGTCACATATATACAGTTACCTCGGGCCACAGACCGCACACGGCATCCTTCACATCTCTCGCGCGGCTCGCGCGCAGCTTGGGCCCGCGGCTTCTCTTGGGGTACGGCTTGTGGCGGTGCGCGTGCTGCACGTGTCACATATATACAGTTACCTCGGGCCACAGACCGCACACGGCATCCTTCACATCTCTCGCGCGCAGCTTGGGCCCGCGGCTTCTCTTGGGGTACGGCTTGTGGCGGTGCGCGTGCTGCACGTGTCACATATATACAGTTACCTCGGGCCACAGACCGCACACGGCATCCTTCACATCTCTCGCGCGCAGCTTGGGCCCGCGGCTTCTCTTGGGGTACGGCTTGTGGCGGTGCGCGTGCTGCACGTGTCACATATATACAGTTACCTCGGGCCACAGACCGCACACGGCATCCTTCACATCTCTCGCGCGGCTCGCCTGCAGCTTGGGCCCGCGGCTTCTCTTGGGGTACGGCTTGTGGCGGTGCGCGTGCTGCACGTGTCACATATATACAGTTACCTCGGGCCACAGACCGCACACGGCATCCTTCACATCTCTCGCGCGGCTCGCGTGCAGCTTGGGCCCGCGGCTTCTCTTGGGGTACGGCTTGTGGCGGTGCGCGTGCTGCACGTGTCACATATATACAGTTACCTCGGGCCACAGGCCGCACACGGCATCCTTCACATCTCTCGCGCGCAGCTTGGGCCCGCGGCTTCTCTTGGGGTACGGCTTGTGGCGGTGCGCGTGCTGCACGTGTCACATATATACAGTTACCTCGGGCCACAGACCGCACACGGCATCCTTCACATCTCTCGCGCGCAGCTTGGGCCCGCGGCTTCTCTTGGGGTACGGCTTGTGGCGGTGCGCGTGCTGCACGTGTCACATATATACAGTTACCTCGGGCCACAGACCGCACACGGCATCCTTCACATCTCTCGCGCGCAGCTTGGGCCCGCGGCTTCTCTTGGGGTACGGCTTGTGGCGGTGCGCGTGCTGCACCTGTCACATATATACAGTTACCTCGGGCCACAGACCGCACACGGCATCCTTCACATCTCTCGCGCGGCTCGCGCGCAGCTTGGGCCCGCGGCTTCTCTTGGGGTACGGCTTGTGGCGGTGCGCGTGCTGCACGTGTCACATATATACAGTTACCTCGGGCCACAGACCGCACACGGCATCCTTCCCATCTCTCGCGCGGCTCGCGCGCAGCTTGGGCCCGCGGCTTCTCTTGGGGTACGGCTTGTGGCGGTGCGCGTGCTGCACGTGTCACATATATACAGTTACCTCGGGCCACAGACCGCACACGGCATCCTTCACATCTCTCGCGCGGCTCGCGTGCAGCTTGGGCCCGCGGCTTCTCTTGGGGTACGGCTTGTGGCGGTGCGCGTGCTGCACGTGTCACATATATACAGTTACCTCGGGCCACAGACCGCACACGGCATCCTTCACATCTCTCGCGCGGCTCGCGCGCAGCTTGGGCCCGCGGCTTCTCTTGGGGTACGGCTTGTGGCGGTGCGCGTGCTGCACGTGTCACATATATACAGTTACCTCGGGCCACAGACCGCACACGGCATCCTTCACATCTCTCGCGCGGCTCGCGCGCAGCTTGGGCCCGCGGCTTCTCTTGGGGTACGGCTTGTGGCGGTGCGCGTGCTGCACGTGTCACATATATACAGTTACCTCGGGCCACAGACCGCACACGGCATCCTTCACATCTCTCGCGCGGCTCGCGCGCAGCTTGGGCCCGCGGCTTCTCTTGGGGTACGGCTTGTGGCGGTGCGCGTGCTGCACGTGTCACATATATACAGTTACCTCGGGCCACAGACCGCACACGGCATCCTTCACATCTCTCGCGCGCAGCTTGGGCCCGCGGCTTCTCTTGGGGTACGGCTTGTGGCGGTGCGCGTGCTGCACGTGTCACATATATACAGTTACCTCGGGCCACAGACCGCACACGGCATCCTTCACATCTCTCGCGCGCAGCTTGGGCCCGCGGCTTCTCTTGGGGTACGGCTTGTGGCGGTGCGCGTGCTGCACGTGTCACATATATACAGTTACCTCGGGCCACAGACCGCACACGGCATCCTTCACATCTCTCGCGCGGCTCGCGCGCAGCTTGGGCCCGCGGCTTCTCTTGGGGTACGGCTTGTGGCGGTGCGCGTGCTGCACGTGTCACATATATACAGTTACCTCGGGCCACAGACCGCACACGGCATCCTTCACATCTCTCGCGCGCAGCTTGGGCCCGCGGCTTCTCTTGGGGTACGGCTTGTGGCGGTGCGCGTGCTGCACGTGTCACATATATACAGTTACCTCGGGCCACAGACCGCACACGGCATCCTTCACATCTCTCGCGCGGCTCGCGCGCAGCTTGGGCCCGCGGCTTCTCTTGGGGTACGGCTTGTGGCGGTGCGCGTGCTGCACGTGTCACATATATACAGTTACCTCGGGCCACAGACCGCACACGGCATCCTTCCCATCTCTCGCGCGCAGCTTGGGCCCGCGGCTTCTCTTGGGGTACGGCTTGTGGCGGTGCGCGTGCTGCACGTGTCACATATATACAGTTACCTCGGGCCACAGACCGCACACGGCATCCTTCACATCTCTCGCGCGGCTCGCGTGCAGCTTGGGCGCGCGGCTCGCGTGCAGCTTGGGCCCGCGGCTTCTCTTGGGGTACGGCTTGTGGCGGTGCGCGTGCTGCACGTGTCACATATATACAGTTACCTCGGGCCACAGACCGCACACGGCATCCTTCACATCTCTCGCGCGGCTCGCGTGCAGCTTGGGCGCGCGGCTCGCGTGCAGCTTGGGCCCGCGGCTTCTCTTGGGGTACGGCTTGTGGCGGTGCGCGTGCTGCACGTGTCACATATATACAGTTACCTCGGGCCACAGACCGCACACGGCATCCTTCACATCTCTCGCGCGGCTCGCGTGCAGCTTGGGCCCGCGGCTTCTCTTGGGGTACGGCTTGTGGCGGTGCGCGTGCTGCACGTGTCACATATATACAGTTACCTCGGGCCACAGACCACACACGGCATCCTTCACATCTCTCGCGCGCAGCTTGGGCCCGCGGCTTCTCTTGGGGTACGGCTTGTGGCGGTGCGCGTGCTGCACGTGTCACATATATACAGTTACCTCGGGCCACAGACCGCACACGGCATCCTTCACATCTCTCGCGCGCAGCTTGGGCCCGCGGCTTCTCTTGGGGTACGGCTTGTGGCGGTGCGCGTGCTGCACGTGTCACATATATACAGTTACCTCGGGCCACAGACCGCACACGGCATCCTTCACATCTCTCGCGCGGCTCGCGCGCAGCTTGGGCCCGCGGCTTCTCTTGGGGTACGGCTTGTGGCGGTGCGCGTGCTGCACGTGTCACATATATACAGTTACCTCGGGCCACAGACCGCACACGGCATCCTTCACATCTCTCGCGCGGCTCGCGTGCAGCTTGGGCCCGCGGCTTCTCTTGGGGTACGGCTTGTGGCGGTGCGCGTGCTGCACGTGTCACATATATACAGTTACCTCGGGCCACAGACCGCACACGGCATCCTTCACATCGCTCGCGCGCAGCTTGGGCCCGCGGCTTCTCTTGGGGTACGGCTTGTGGCGGTGCGCGTGCTGCACGTGTCACATATATACAGTTACCTCGGGCCACAGACCGCACACGGCATCCTTCACATCTCTCGCGCGGCTCGCGCGCAGCTTGGGCCCGCGGCTTCTCTTGGGGTACGGCTTGTGGCGGTGCGAGTGCTGCACGTGTCACATATATACAGTTACCTCGGGCCACAGACCGCACACGGCATCCTTCACATCTCTCGCGCGCAGCTTGGGCCCGCGGCTTCTCTTGGGGTACGGCTTGTGGCGGTGCGCGTGCTGCACGTGTCACATATATACAGTTACCTCGGGCCACAGACCGCACACGGCATCCTTCCCATCTCTCGCGCGCAGCTTGGGCCCGCGGCTTCTCTTGGGGTACGGCTTGTGGCGGTGCGCGTGCTGCACGTGTCACATATATACAGTTACCTCGGGCCACAGACCGCACACGGCATCCTTCACATCTCTCGCGCGGCTCGCGTGCAGCTTGGGCGCGCGGCTCGCGCGCAGCTTGGGCCCGCGGCTTCTCTTGGGGTACGGCTTGTGGCGGTGCGCGTGCTGCACGTGTCACATATATACAGTTACCTCGGGCCACAGACCGCACACGGCATCCTTCACATCTCTCGCGCGGCTCGCGTGCAGCTTGGGCGCGCGGCTCGCGTGCAGCTTGGGCCCGCGGCTTCTCTTGGGGTACGGCTTGTGGCGGTGCGCGTGCTGCACGTGTCACATATATACAGTTACCTCGGGCCACAGACCGCACACGGCATCCTTCACATCTCTCGCGCGGCTCGCGTGCAGCTTGGGCCCGCGGCTTCTCTTGGGGTACGGCTTGTGGCGGTGCGCGTGCTGCACGTGTCACATATATACAGTTACCTCGGGCCACAGACCACACACGGCATCCTTCACATCTCTCGCGCGCAGCTTGGGCCCGCGGCTTCTCTTGGGGTACGGCTTGTGGCGGTGCGCGTGCTGCACGTGTCACATATATACAGTTACCTCGGGCCACAGACCGCACACGGCATCCTTCACATCTCTCGCGCGCAGCTTGGGCCCGCGGCTTCTCTTGGGGTACGGCTTGTGGCGGTGCGCGTGCTGCACGTGTCACATATATACAGTTACCTCGGGCCACAGACCGCACACGGCATCCTTCACATCTCTCGCGCGGCTCGCGCGCAGCTTGGGCCCGCGGCTTCTCTTGGGGTACGGCTTGTGGCGGTGCGCGTGCTGCACGTGTCACATATATACAGTTACCTCGGGCCACAGACCGCACACGGCATCCTTCACATCTCTCGCGCGGCTCGCGTGCAGCTTGGGCCCGCGGCTTCTCTTGGGGTACGGCTTGTGGCGGTGCGCGTGCTGCACGTGTCACATATATACAGTTACCTCGGGCCACAGACCGCACACGGCATCCTTCACATCTCTCGCGCGCAGCTTGGGCTCGCGGCTTCTCTTGGGGTACGGCTTGTGGCGGTGCGCGTGCTGCACGTGTCACATATATACAGTTACCTCGGGCCACAGACCGCACACGGCATCCTTCACATCTCTCGCGCGGCTCGCGCGCAGCTTGGGCCCGCGGCTTCTCTTGGGGTACGGCTTGTGGCGGTGCGAGTGCTGCACGTGTCACATATATACAGTTACCTCGGGCCACAGACCGCACACGGCATCCTTCACATCTCTCGCGCGCAGCTTGGGCCCGCGGCTTCTCTTGGGGTACGGCTTGTGGCGGTGCGCGTGCTGCACGTGTCACATATATACAGTTACCTCGGGCCACAGACCGCACACGGCATCCTTCACATCTCTCGCGCGGCTCGCGCGCAGCTTGGGCCCGCGGCTTCTCTTGGGGTACGGCTTGTGGCGGTGCGCGTGCTGCACGTGTCACATATATACAGTTACCTCGGGCCACAGACCGCACACGGCATCCTTCACATCTCTCGCGCGCAGCTTGGGCCCGCGGCTTCTCTTGGGGTACGGCTTGTGGCGGTGCGCGTGCTGCACGTGTCACATATATACAGTTACCTCGGGCCACAGACCGCACACGGCATCCTTCACATCTCTCGCGCGCAGCTTGGGCCCGCGGCTTCTCTTGGGGTACGGCTTGTGGCGGTGCGCGTGCTGCACGTGTCACATATATACAGTTACCTCGGGCCACAGACCGCACACGGCATCCTTCACATCTCTCGCGCGGCTCGCGCGCAGCTTGGGCCCGCGGCTTCTCTTGGGGTACGGCTTGTGGCGGTGCGCGTGCTGCACGTGTCACATATATACAGTTACCTCGGGCCACAGACCGCACACGGCATCCTTCACATCTCTCGCGCGGCTCGCCTGCAGCTTGGGCCCGCGGCTTCTCTTGGGGTACGGCTTGTGGCGGTGCGCGTGCTGCACGTGTCACATATATACAGTTACCTCGGGCCACAGACCGCACACGGCATCCTTCACATCTCTCGCGCGGCTCGCGTGCAGCTTGGGCCCGCGGCTTCTCTTGGGGTACGGCTTGTGGCGGTGCGCGTGCTGCACGTGTCACATATATACAGTTACCTCGGGCCACAGACCGCACACGGCATCCTTCACATCTCTCGCGCGCAGCTTGGGCCCGCGGCTTCTCTTGGGGTACGGCTTGTGGCGGTGCGCGTGCTGCACGTGTCACATATATACAGTTACCTCGGGCCACAGACCGCACACGGCATCCTTCACATCTCTCGCGCGCAGCTTGGGCCCGCGGCTTCTCTTGGGGTACGGCTTGTGGCGGTGCGCGTGCTGCACGTGTCACATATATACAGTTACCTCGGGCCACAGACCGCACACGGCATCCTTCACATCTCTCGCGCGGCTCGCGCGCAGCTTGGGCCCGCGGCTTCTCTTGGGGTACGGCTTGTGGCGGTGCGCGTGCTGCACGTGTCACATATATACAGTTACCTCGGGCCACAGACCGCACACGGCATCCTTCACATCTCTCGCGCGGCTCGCGTGCAGCTTGGGCCCGCGGCTTCTCTTGGGGTACGGCTTGTGGCGGTGCGCGTGCTGCACGTGTCACATATATACAGTTACCTCGGGCCACAGACCGCACACGGCATCTCCTTCACATCTCTCGCGCGGCTCGCGCGCAGCTTGGGCCCGCGGCTTCTCTTGGGGTACGGCTTGTGGCGGTGCGCGTGCTGCACGTGTCACATATATACAGTTACTCGGGCCACAGACCGCACACGGCATCCTTCACATCTCTCGCGCGGCTCGCGTGCAGCTTGGGCCCGCGGCTTCTCTTGGGGTACGGCTTGTGGCGGTGCGCGTGCTGCACGTGTCACATATATACAGTTACCTCGGGCCACAGACCACACACGGCATCCTTCACATCTCTCGCGCGCAGCTTGGGCCCGCGGCTTCTCTTGGGGTACGGCTTGTGGCGGTGCGCGTGCTGCACGTGTCACATATATACAGTTACCTCGGGCCACAGACCGCACACGGCATCCTTCACATCTCTCGCGCGGCTCGCGTGCAGCTTGGGCCCGCGGCTTCTCTTGGGGTACGGCTTGTGGCGGTGCGCGTGCTGCACGTGTCACATATATACAGTTACCTCGGGCCACAGACCGCACACGGCATCCTTCACATCTCTCGCGCGCAGCTTGGGCCCGCGGCTTCTCTTGGGGTACGGCTTGTGGCGGTGCGCGTGCTGCACGTGTCACATATATACAGTTACCTCAGGCCACAGACCGCACACGGCATCCTTCACATCTCTCGCGCGGCTCGCGCGCAGCTTGGGCCCGCGGCTTCTCTTGGGGTACGGCTTGTGGCGGTGCGCGTGCTGCACGTGTCACATATATACAGTTACCTCGGGCCACAGACCGCACACGGCATCCTTCACATCTCTCGCGCGCAGCTTGGGCCCGCGGCTTCTCTTGGGGTACGGCTTGTGGCGGTGCGCGTGCTGCACGTGTCACATATATACAGTTACCTCGGGCCACAGACCGCACACGGCATCCTTCACATCTCTCGCGCGGCTCGCGCGCAGCTTGGGCCCGCGGCTTCTCTTGGGGTACGGCTTGTGGCGGTGCGCGTGCTGCACGTGTCACATATATACAGTTACCTCGGGCCACAGACCGCACACGGCATCCTTCACATCTCTCGCGCGGCTCGCGTGCAGCTTGGGCCCGCGGCTTCTCTTGGGGTACGGCTTGTGGCGGTGCGCGTGCTGCACGTGTCACATATATACAGTTACCTCGGGCCACAGACCGCACACGGCATCCTTCACATCTCTCGCGCGGCTCGCGTGCAGCTTGGGCACATCTCTCGCGCGCAGCTTGGGCCCGCGGCTTCTCTTGGGGTACGGCTTGTGGCGGTGCGCGTGCTGCACGTGTCACATATATACAGTTACCTCGGGCCACAGACCGCACACGGCATCCTTCACATCTCTCGCGCGGCTCGCGTGCAGCTTGGGCGCGCGGCTCGCGTGCAGCTTGGGCCCGCGGCTTCTCTTGGGGTACGGCTTGTGGCGGTGCGCGTGCTGCACGTGTCACATATATACAGTTACCTCGGGCCACAGACCGCACACGGCATCCTTCACATCTCTCGCGCGGCTCGCGTGCAGCTTGGGCCCGCGGCTTCTCTTGGGGTACGGCTTGTGGCGGTGCGCGTGCTGCACGTGTCACATATATACAGTTACCTCGGGCCACAGACCGCACACGGCATCCTTCACATCTCTCGCGCGGCTCGCGTGCAGCTTGGGCGCGCGGCTCGCGTGCAGCTTGGGCCCGCGGCTTCTCTTGGGGTACGGCTTGTGGCGGTGCGCGTGCTGCACGTGTCACATATATACAGTTACCTCGGGCCACAGACCGCACACGGCATCCTTCACATCTCTCGCGCGGCTCGCGTGCAGCTTGGGCGCGCGGCTCGCGTGCAGCTTGGGCCCGCGGCTTCTCTTGGGGTACGGCTTGTGGCGGTGCGCGTGCTGCACGTGTCACATATATACAGTTACCTCGGGCCACAGACCGCACACGGCATCCTTCACATCTCTCGCGCGGCTCGCGTGCAGCTTGGGCCCGCGGCTTCTCTTGGGGTACGGCTTGTGGCGGTGCGCGTGCTGCACGTGTCACATATATACAGTTACCTCGGGCCACAGACCACACACGGCATCCTTCACATCTCTCGCGCGCAGCTTGGGCCCGCGGCTTCTCTTGGGGTACGGCTTGTGGCGGTGCGCGTGCTGCACGTGTCACATATATACAGTTACCTCGGGCCACAGACCGCACACGGCATCCTTCACATCTCTCGCGCGGCTCGCGTGCAGCTTGGGCCCGCGGCTTCTCTTGGGGTACGGCTTGTGGCGGTGCGCGTGCTGCACGTGTCACATATATACAGTTACCTCGGGCCACAGACCGCACACGGCATCCTTCACATCTCTCGCGCGGCTCGCGTGCAGCTTGGGCCCGCGGCTTCTCTTGGGGTACGGCTTGTGGCGGTGCGCGTGCTGCACGTGTCACATATATACAGTTACCTCGGGCCACAGACCGCACACGGCATCCTTCACATCTCTCGCGCGCAGCTTGGGCCCGCGGCTTCTCTTGGGGTACGGCTTGTGGCGGTGCGCGTGCTGCACGTGTCACATATATACAGTTACCTCGGGCCACAGACCGCACACGGCATCCTTCACATCTCTCGCGCGGCTCGCGCGCAGCTTGGGCCCGCGGCTTCTCTTGGGGTACGGCTTGTGGCGGTGCGCGTGCTGCACGTGTCACATATATACAGTTACCTCGGGCCACAGACCGCACACGGCATCCTTCACATCTCACTATCAGATAACAGCGACAACTCTGAAAACAGATTTCTTAACCAACATGCTTCAGCGACACATTGACTTAGTGCTATATATTCAGCCTCAGTGGATGATAGAGAGACACATGTTTGTTTTTTACTACACCACAGTATTAGGTTATTAAAAACCATAAAACAATAACCTGAGGTTGACTTTCTACTAACCATGTCACCTCCCCAATCAGCATCCACATAGGCTTTCAAAGGAATTTCACAAATAACATTATTTAAATTCCGTTTATATAATAACTTTATATCTAAAGTAGCCTTTATATACCTTAGTATATGTTTTAAGTGTTTCCATAGATCTGTACTTGCACAGTTTTGAAATCTACTTAGTATACTTATGGATATTGACAAGTCAGGTCTGGTTCCTAACATAGCATACATAATGCAACCTATTAATTTTCTGCATCTATTTTCTATTTCTGGAGTTTCAGAGCTTTCTTTTAACAAGTGTGAACTGTTGAAATTTGGTTCTAAAGTCACAGCTTTGCAATCTGACATGTTAAATACCTGTAATATATTTTTTAAGTATTCACACTGATCTAGTGAGATGAAATCCTTATTCTGCATAATTCGAATGCCTAGGTAGTATGATGCAAGACCTAAGTCTTTAATTTTGAAAGTTTTACCCATTTGTTGTTTTAGGTATTCTACCATAGACTCATGAGAACTTATTATCAGAATATCATCTACATACTGTATGACAAATGTTTTTGTGTTTTCAAAAATTTTAATATATAAACACATGTCTGTTTTAGACCTTTTGAAACCCTGACTAATCATGAAATTACAGAAAGTGTCATACCAGTATCTAGGTACCTTCTTTAGCCCATAAATAGCTTTCTTAAGTTTTCCAACTTTGCCTGACTGACTATGACCCTCTGGTAAGTAAATATAAATATCCTCATTTATAGAACTATGTAGAAAGGCACTACATATATCAAGTTGATAGATATTCCAGCCATAATATGCAGCTATAGAAATTAAGATTCTTACCGTAGTTAAGCTGGTGACAGGTGAGTAAACCTCATCATAGGATACACCTGTTTGAAGGAAACCTCGAGCGACCAAGCGAGCCTTATAAACTTGTACTTTACCTTCGCTGTTTTTCTTTCTTTTAAATACCCATTTGGTGTCTATGATATTTTCTTCCGGGTTTACCGTTATTAAATCCCAAGTATGGTTTTCTTCCAAAGCTTTCAGCTCAGTATTAATAGCTTCTTTCCATTTAGTGGACTCGTTGGATTCCATAGCCTCTTGGTAGGACTGCGGTTCATTTTCCAACTCTGTCATGTAAGCATAACTTAAAAATTCAGTTTCATACCTCTTTGGGTTGATGATTTTATCACGACCTCGCAGCATGATATCTCCCGCTTGTCGTTGACCTGAACTTTTACCTGATGATACATCAGTTTTGTTGCCTATAACCTCACCAGTAATCTCTGTAGAGTCTTGACCTTCCTGGGAGTGTTTTTCCTCCGTAGAGTGTTCTAGTACCTTCTGAGAGTGTTTTAATACCTCCTGAGAGTGTTTACTGCTCTGACTTTGCAATTCCTCTTCGGACTCTTCACTACTGGAAGATATTATATCAGAGTCATGATGGCTTTTGTTTACCTGATTTGTCAGTGGAATTTCCCCACTTTCCGGCAGAAAGATGACATCCCTCACCGTCTCAACTTTATCAGTATTAGAGAAATATACTCTATAGCCTTTGACATTGGTATCATAGCCTATAAATATCCCAAATTTGGTTTTCCCATCCAGTTTTCTGCGTTTTTCTTTAGGAACATGTACAGCACATTGCATACCAAACTTCCTAAGAAAATTAATATCAAAAGATTTATTAAACCATACCTCATAAGGAGTTTTATTCTTCACTGGACTGGATCCGCACCTATTTAATGTAAATACCACTGTGTTGACAGCTTCCGCCCAAAAACGTTTAGACATACCTGTAATCAATGTTCTTGCAGCTTCCATGATAGTTCGGTTCTCGCGTTCTGCTCGGCCGTTCTGTTGAGGGGTGTAAGCTACGGTTCTCTGATGGCAAATTCCTAAGTTGTCTAACATGGCCTTTATATCACTATTACAAAACTCTAAGCCATTGTCAGTTCTCAAATACTTCATACAATTACCAGTCTGATTTTTAATTAATTTTATGCAATTTTGTAACTGTTGTTTTACTTCATTTTTATGTTTGAGAAAATAAACAAATCTATAACCTGACATGTCATCCTTAAGCAACAAGAAATATCTAGAGCCACCGATAGAATAAGATTCTACAGGACCACATAAGTCGGCATGTATCAACTCACCTGGCACTGAAGATCTAGACTCACTGTTACTGTAGCTCACTCTGTGCTGTTTGCCTTGTAAACAGGATTTGCATGGATACACTTTGGAATTTTCATACCTAATATTATGAAGATCAAGATACTTTTTAACATATTGATAATTTTGATGACAAAACTTTTCATGCCACTCAGTTAAACTACAAACATAGTTAGCAGTAGGTGGTTCTACTCTAAGAAACAATTTATATAATTTAGTATCTAACCTCTTAGCAATTGCTCGCACACTGTTATTTGAATCTAATATTTTACAATAATTTTGATCACTTTTCATGAAATAACCTTTATCTAAACATTTACCAACAGAGAAAAGGTTTGCTTTTAATGATGGAACATACAGTACGTCTGACAGTTTAGTTTCAATCCACTGTATCCCGTTCCAAGCCTCGCATTGTACAGTACCAATTCCTAACACATCTAACGAGGTGCCGTCACCTATTTTCACTTTACGCTGAGAACTTTCACTAAACTTTGAGAATATAGACCTATCACAACACATATGCTCACTAGCGCCGGAGTCCAGGATCCACTCGCTCGAAGAAGATGCTGTAACCGCGGTTTCCTCATCTGATGCTAGGATAAATGCGTTGGTATCCTTGTGTGTATTCTTTTGAACCTTCCTTTGTCTGAACCAGCAATTTTCTATAGTGTGATTATACTTTTTACAAAATTTACATTGAGTTTTATTTTTATTATTGTATGTTGGATGTTGTTTTCTTTGTTTAACTAGTAGTGCCTCGCTGGCCTCGCTTTCTTTTGACCGTGTTTCTTCTAAATGTAAGCGTGCACTTAACTCATTCAAAGTTTGGCGCTCTTTAGGGAGCGACTCCCACGCTGAGATAAAGTGTTTGTATTCTTGAGGTAAACTCATCAATACCTTTGTGATGATCATTTTATCTGTCAGATTCTCTCCACGAGCAATAATTTTTGATTTAATGTTTTCAATATTTGTTAATAAGTCTGTTATATTACTTTCGTAAGTTATGGAATAAAATTGCTGGTACAAGAGATGAATACTCACATGAGAGTCTTGTTCAAAAATTGATAGTAATTTTGTCCACATTTGGCTTGCACTGTCACATGATAACACGTGCGGTATTACATTTTCGGTCATTCGATTTACTATTAATGCCATAGCCTTTGAGTCTTTCTCGGTACCTTTTTCTTCCTTTAAAAGTGTGTCGTAAAGCCCTTTGGATTTTAGTTGAAGTGTAACCTGGAACTTCCAAATCGTCCAGTTTTCTTCGCCCCGTAGTTTAATTTTGGAGTCTTCTTTGTCCTCCATATTTTACAACCGTGATTACTCCGTGTCCTGAGATAGGATTTCACGTATTCACGTTTTACTTGCGTTTTAACACCGGGTGTTTCCAAGATGGCGAACCCACGCCGTCACACAGCGTAGCATTTTTACCGACCTGCTTTTTGTCCACACGTACCTAGGCCCTAACCTGATATTGTATTGAAAAAATTAAAAAGAGATATTTACTTATGATGACTGTTTAATTATAATAATTATAAAATAAGATACAAAATACAAAGGTCCGTGGTACAGCAGGTCGTTCACACACTTCACGAGAAAAAGTAGGAAGTTAATATGGGGCAGTGTTGCTACATCCAAAACAGGGATGACATACATAAAATTATTGTTACATTATTTTAACAGGTACGGCTTGTGGCGGTGCGCGTGCTGCACGTGTCACATATATACAGTTACCTCGGGCCACAGACCGCACACGGCATCCTTCACATCTCTCGCGCGCAGCTTGGGCCCGCGGCTTCTCTTGGGGTACGGCTTGTGGCGGTGCGCGTGCTGCACGTGTCACATATATACAGTTACCTCGGGCCACAGACCGCACACGGCATCCTTCACATCTCTCGCGCGGCTCGCGTGCAGCTTGGGCCCGCGGCTTCTCTTGGGGTACGGCTTGTGGCGGTGCGCGTGCTGCACGTGTCACATATATACAGTTACCTCGGGCCACAGACCGCACACGGCATCTCCTTCACATCTCTCGCGCGGCTCGCGCGCAGCTTGGGCCCGCGGCTTCTCTTGGGGTACGGCTTGTGGCGGTGCGCGTGCTGCACGTGTCACATATATACAGTTACCTCGGGCCACAGACCGCACACGGCATCCTTCACATCTCTCGCGCGGCTCGCGTGCAGCTTGGGCCCGCGGCTTCTCTTGGGGTACGGCTTGTGGCGGTGCGCGTGCTGCACGTGTCACATATATACAGTTACCTCGGGCCACAGACCACACACGGCATCCTTCACATCTCTCGCGCGCAGCTTGGGCCCGCGGCTTCTCTTGGGGTACGGCTTGTGGCGGTGCGCGTGCTGCACGTGTCACATATATACAGTTACCTCGGGCCACAGACCGCACACGGCATCCTTCACATCTCTCGCGCGGCTCGCGTGCAGCTTGGGCCCGCGGCTTCTCTTGGGGTACGGCTTGTGGCGGTGCGCGTGCTGCACGTGTCACATATATACAGTTACCTCGGGCCACAGACCGCACACGGCATCCTTCACATCTCTCGCGCGCAGCTTGGGCCCGCGGCTTCTCTTGGGGTACGGCTTGTGGCGGTGCGCGTGCTGCACGTGTCACATATATACAGTTACCTCGGGCCACAGACCGCACACGGCATCCTTCACATCTCTCGCGCGGCTCGCGCGCAGCTTGGGCCCGCGGCTTCTCTTGGGGTACGGCTTGTGGCGGTGCGCGTGCTGCACGTGTCACATATATACAGTTACCTCGGGCCACAGACCGCACACGGCATCCTTCACATCTCTCGCGCGCAGCTTGGGCCCGCGGCTTCTCTTGGGGTACGGCTTGTGGCGGTGCGCGTGCTGCACGTGTCACATATATACAGTTACCTCGGGCCACAGATCGCACACGGCATCCTTCACATCTCTCGCGCGGCTCGCGCGCAGCTTGGGCCCGCGGCTTCTCTTGGGGTACGGCTTGTGGCGGTGCGCGTGCTGCACGTGTCACATATATACAGTTACCTCGGGCCACAGACCGCACACGGCATCCTTCACATCTCTCGCGCGGCTCGCGTGCAGCTTGGGCCCGCGGCTTCTCTTGGGGTACGGCTTGTGGCGGTGCGCGTGCTGCACGTGTCACATATATACAGTTACCTCGGGCCACAGACCGCACACGGCATCCTTCACATCTCTCGCGCGGCTCGCGTGCAGCTTGGGCACGCGGCTCGCGTGCAGCTTGGGCCCGCGGCTTCTCTTGGGGTACGGCTTGTGGCGGTGCGCGTGCTGCACGTGTCACATATATACAGTTACCTCGGGCCACAGACCGCACACGGCATCCTTCACATCTCTCGCGCGGCTCGCGTGCAGCTTGGGCCCGCGGCTTCTCTTGGGGTACGGCTTGTGGCGGTGCGCGTGCTGCACGTGTCACATATATACAGTTACCTCGGGCCACAGACCACACACGGCATCCTTCACATCTCTCGCGCGCAGCTTGGGCCCGCGGCTTCTCTTGGGGTACGGCTTGTGGCGGTGCGCGTGCTGCACGTGTCACATATATACAGTTACCTCGGGCCACAGACCGCACACGGCATCCTTCACATCTCTCGCGCGGCTCGCGTGCAGCTTGGGCCCGCGGCTTCTCTTGGGGTACGGCTTGTGGCGGTGCGCGTGCTGCACGTGTCACATATATACAGTTACCTCGGGCCACAGACCGCACACGGCATCCTTCACATCTCTCGCGCGCAGCTTGGGCCCGCGGCTTCTCTTGGGGTACGGCTTGTGGCGGTGCGCGTGCTGCACGTGTCACATATATACAGTTACCTCGGGCCACAGACCGCACACGGCATCCTTCACATCTCTCGCGCGGCTCGCGCGCAGCTTGGGCCCGCGGCTTCTCTTGGGGTACGGCTTGTGGCGGTGCGCGTGCTGCACGTGTCACATATATACAGTTACCTCGGGCCACAGACCGCACACGGCATCCTTCACATCTCTCGCGCGCAGCTTGGGCCCGCGGCTTCTCTTGGGGTACGGCTTGTGGCGGTGCGCGTGCTGCACGTGTCACATATATACAGTTACCTCGGGCCACAGACCGCACACGGCATCCTTCACATCTCTCGCGCGGCTCGCGCGCAGCTTGGGCCCGCGGCTTCTCTTGGGGTACGGCTTGTGGCGGTGCGCGTGCTGCACGTGTCACATATATACAGTTACCTCGGGCCACAGACCGCACACGGCATCCTTCACATCTCTCGCGCGCAGCTTGGGCCCGCGGCTTCTCTTGGGGTACGGCTTGTGGCGGTGCGCGTGCTGCCCGTGTCACATATATACAGTTACCTCGGGCCACAGACCGCACACGGCATCCTTCACATCTCTCGCGCGGCTCGCGTGCAGCTTGGGCCCGCGGCTTCTCTTGGGGTACGGCTTGTGGCGGTGCGCGTGCTGCCCGTGTCACATATATACAGTTACCTCGGGCCACAGACCGCACACGGCATCCTTCACATCTCTCGCGCGGCTCGCACGCAGCCTGGGCCCGCGGCTTCTCTTGGGGTACGGCTTGTGGCGGTGCGCGTGCTGCACGTGCGTGCGCAGCACGGCCGTATTCACGAACGTCTTGTCGCACTCTTCACACGGGTACGGCTTCACATCCTGGTGCGACTGTCAAATACATATACAGTTTTTACTAGCGTCTTTTCGGGTGTGTTTACCCAAGAAAACGTGTGGTATGCACGGTCGGTTTTTGAAAATGCGGACACTGTCATCAGACGTTTTAACAGTTTAGAACTACTTGGATTTTGATTTTTGTATGTTTATCAGTTCTAACACATTCCTTGTACATTCCTGAGTTTTCATATAGGTATATTCGCATTTGCTGTACTTACATTGTAAGATCTTCGAAGAACATATCAAGTTAAAAACTTAAGACAGATTGATCAATTTTATTTTGTTTCGTATAAGATTTTTTTGTAGGAGGGCATTTTTTATTTACTGGTTCACCAAAGGGTTTAAGGGTTAAAGTACATACAGCACCACAACTTTTTGTCAGATAATTTTTGACGACCATAGGATTTTGTTTGGCAATTTTTCTTTGTTCGGTAGCTATCTATTAGTTATTCTCCAATTTACAAAGGGTCCAAGGTTTTAAATTGTATGAAAAAAACATTTACTGACCAACTTCTGCTGTCCCGATTATTTTCTTTCGATACAATAAAATGATCCTTACATGAAACTGAGTCGATTAGCATTCAAAAAAAATTAGTCAATTTCTTTGATTTTTATGGATAACTCACGCTTGACCAAAAAATTGTCAATGCCAAAATTGTTTTCACAAAAAAAGAGCTAAAGTTTTCTGAGACAGTTTCCTTGTACCTCCTATGGTTTTGGATTTCCCCACACTATCCCAGTTGAAACAAGTGTAAATTAAAAATTTATAACACCCCCGACAAGTGAAGGTTACAGTAACTAGAAAAGAGCTGATAAATTTCAAACAGCTGAACCGATTTTCTTGGACTAAAGCTAAGAACACTCTCAATCACGCCACCTTTCAAACAAAAAAAAAACTAAATTAAAATCGGTTCATTAGTTTAGGAGCTACGATGCCACAGACAGATTCACAGATACACACGTCAAACTTACACCACCCTTTTTGGGTCGGGGGTTAAAAAACACTACACAGATAACATAGATAAAAAATCTCACCCATGTATGTCTCTTGCAGTTTCCCTTGTTATTGAATTTCTTCTGACATATGGGACACTCGAATGTCGAGCGATCGATGTGTAACCTCATGTGACACTTAGAGAAGAACGATTTCTTGCAGATGTCACAATGGAACTGCTTCTTGCCTGTGTGCTGCAGCAAGTGATCGTTTAGTTTGTTCTGGTTCTGAAAACATTTTCAGGGTACCGTACGTCATAATATAAAAAGAAACCCTAATGAGATCACTTCGTTGTGTCTGTTTGTCTAGAAAAGGGAACCAAAACCTATAGGGTACTTTAGAATCAAGAAATTTTATTTTATTTACTACACACACACACACACGCACACACCCACACACACGCACACACACACGCACACACACACGCACACGCATTATTCACAATAATTCACAAAGTACTATATCTGTTGTACACGAAACTGAAATCCTAGATTAAATAGGTATTATTATTAATTTTAGTTTAGTCAAAATTTTAGTTTTAGTTTCGTGTACAAAGGAATCAATAGGAGAGTTATAACTTGTAATAAAATAAAATTATAAATAGTTGTGTGCACAGTATCATACTGTGTATTGTGTACAAATCACACTTCACACTATCACACTAATCACAGTAAGTGATTAGTGTGATAGTGTGAAGTGTGTGTGTGTGTGTGTGTGTGTGTGTGTGTGTGTGTGTGCGTGCGTGCGTGCGTGCGTGCGTGCGTGCGTGCGTGCGTGCGTGCGTGCGTGCGTGCGTGCGTGCGTGCGTGCGTGCGTGCGTGCGTGCGTGCGTGCGTGCGTGCGTGCGTGCGTGCGTGCGTGCGTGCGTGCGTGCGTGCGTGCGTGCGTGCGTGCGTGCGTGCGCGCGTGCGTGCGCGTGTGCGTGTGCGTGTGCGTGTGCGTGTGCGTGTGCGTGTGCGTGTGCGTGTGCGTGTGCGTGTGCGTGTGCGTGTGCGTGTGCGTGTGCGTGTGCGTGTGTGTGTGTGTGTGTTACTCCTTCACGCAAAAACTACTGGACGGATTTTGCTGAAATTTGGAATGGATATACATAATATCCTGGATTAGCACATAGGCTACTTTTTATCCCCGAAAATCAAAGAGTTCCCACGGGATTTCGACAAACCTAAATCCACGCGGGCGAAGTCGCGGGCATCGGCTAGTAAGTATTATAGGTGTACCTGAATTATTAAATTTAAGATGTATATAAAATAAATAAATTTGAAATTTGAATTTAATAGGAAGCCAACGGTATACAAAGAACTAATTGTTATTCTGAGACAATTTATTTAGACTATCGTTGCATACACATGTTTTTAAAAATCCCGTGGGAACTCTTTGCTTTTCCGGGATAAAAAGTTGCCGAAGTCAATATCCGGGGCGTAAGCTACCATTGTACCAATCGGTTAAATGAATAGATCGTTAAAAATCCCGTGGGAACTCTTTGCTTTTCCGGGATAAAAAGTTGCCGAAGTCAATTTCCGGGGCGTAAGCTACCATTGTACCAATCGGTTAAATGAATAGACCGTTAAAAATCCCGTGGGAACTCTTTGATTTTCCGGGATAAAAAGTAAGCCTTTGTCCGTCCCCGGCATGCAAGCTAATAGACTACAGGCCCATGTTCAAAAATGGATGGGTCATATGATCCACCAGGTGACGTATACAGGACGATATAAGAGCATAAAATAATAAGATTCAGCACTATGCCGTCACTTGTAAGCTGTCCAACAGAGTGCTGGTGAGAATTCAAAAGTGCAGGTAGAGTGAGTACATTTTGGTCATATATTTTTGTACGGCATTTTTACCATCGATAGATCCATGAAAAATAATAAAAAAGCGCGCAGTGCCGTAAAAAAATGGTGCGCCACAAAGTCAGTAAATATTTTGATTTTCTGACAATTTCCGGGGTAAATTTGGTCATTAAATAACTTGACCGTAACTGGAAGCTTTATATTGAGAGTAGCATTTCCGTTTCCGTCGATTTCATGCCAGTTTTCGTACTTTTATTGATGTCATATCCGGTTTTGTGGCGCCACCTGGCGGGGTCGCGCTCAAAGTTTTCGTAAATTGCTCAGCGCGGCCATGGCTTCATTGGCGTTTTGTTTGCCGTCGAAGCAACTTGCAATCAGTCAACACGAAACGTTGCAAGATATTTTATTTTATTTTATTGTGTGGTACTTTATAAAGTGAATTTGGTGAATAATTCGCAGTAAGTACTTATTTTTAATTTATATTACATTATGTAAAATGTAAAATATAATAATATGTACGTGATCAATATTTTTAACGGTTTGTCCGTTCGGATCACAGTACTTTATATTTATTTGCCAGAAGGTAGTTATTAAAAACTTTTCGTACTTGAGACGATGTAACAATTAGAAACCGATTATTAGAAATGAATTTCAAATATTTGAAATTAATATTATTAGCTAAAATTTACCTTTTAAGTCTGTTACAATATGGTCATTTTATTGAGAGGGTACATGACGATAGTTATGACCCCGATTGCATTTTGAAATGAATCCTCTCGGATTTATACGAGAAATTCTTTTAAGATTATGATATGTCTTTTCTAGTTATTGTTATTGTTAATTCAAATTGTTACATCGAATAGTAATGAAATTACAGGTAACCTTTATAAAAATAAAAATATCACACCTGACGATCATCAGGATGAAATCGAATAACAAAGTTCGTGTTTAGATTTTACTTTCAACAGGTTCTAACCATTAATTAACCAGTTTCCAGGTTTTTCAGGTTTAGCTAGCGCATCTTGGTTTTTACGTGTACCTACACAGTACATTAAAGTCTTTGATAAAACTCAAGGTTCATAGACCTAGAAACAAACAAAGAGGTAAAAAAGTATGATACCTTGCAATTTCTAGCAGATAAAGCTTATGCAGCTATCACATACTGCATAAACAAAAATAAGCCTAGGTTTTCCTAAAAATTGTGCTTTCTTGACTTTATTTTTATTCGTATATAAATTAACTGAAAATCAATATTAACTTAAATAATAATATTAAATTAACTAAAATATTGACTAAAATCAATAATCAGACTTCGTCGGGTCTTTCCACAATTAGTGGGTAGCTACAGCATAGAAGGTATTGCGATGCGCTGCGAAATTATCACGAGCCAGGTGGGTCTTTTGGTTACATCCATATGGGAAAAAACGAGTGGAGTTTGTTAATATTTTTTGGGTCGAAAAGAACACATTTATTCAGTCAAAAGCTAAGCAATTATTATTAGTCCGCTGCCTCTCGCGGGGGCAAGGCATTGAAAATGTTACCGTTCCATCGCGTGGAACTATTTTGCATACACTAAGGTAAATTATTTTGACGATTCAAAAGCAATTTCAAAAGTGTATTTGAATAAAGATAAGATAAATTTATTTGACCCAGCAATAAATAGAAAACACATTGAACGCGTTCGCCGCTTCACAAGCACAGAAAATTATAATTGTTGCCGTTCCATCGCGTGGATTACTCGACATGCACATTGCTTTTCTGAAAAATGGTCACCCGCCCCTCGTAGGGGCAATGCATTTCAAATGTTACCATTTCAATACATAGAGCTGCCATGACTACCTTTGCCGTGCATTGAGCCTATTCAATGATCAATATTATCCACTCTCGTGGGTTGGATACCAGTATGATCAATATCATTTAACCTTCGCAGGGTTGATCCTAACATGAGCAATATTATAACACCCTCGCGGGGTGGATACCAGTATGCTCAATATCATCCACCCTCGCGGGGTGGATGCTAGTTTGAGCAATCTCATACACCCTCACGGTGTGAATACCAGTATGATCAATATCATCCACCCTCGCGGGGTGGATGCCAACATGATCTATATCATACACCCTCGCGGGGTGGAAACGAACATACTGGTAATATCTACAAAGGTCATCTAAAAAGTTCTTATCGTTCCTCAATCAGGACTGGAGGTCCAAAAAGGTAAGTAAGCCACAGCATGATTATTTGCACCCGAATTCTCCAAGACAAATCAGAGAAACTAAACCGACCTCGTTCCAAGCAGGTTATTTAGTGCACTGTCTTTCGCAATGAAAGAAAATAGAGGCACCAGAGGTTATACAAAGGTTATTTCAATGGTATCGCATACCAACATTTAAAAAGCCACCTATTGCTTTTCCCAAGGAACTGTATGCAATAGTGCGTAAAATGAATCATGAAGCTTGCACCGCACGCCAAGTTTCCTTTTCACCTTGTTTCTGGTACCGAACTCCGAAGTGTCATCCCGACCAAGATCACATCTTAGAGTACGAAACAACTATGTATGTTATGGCAGAACATTTCATTTTGATAAACATGCAAAGTCTGTTTTCATGTAGTGAAACAGTCTTGTGTCAGTGCTTCTTATTGAGGCCATACGGGAAAGTTAGATAGATTAGATGATAACCTACCTGCCGTTCGGACTAACCACGGTGTCTATGGGTGATATTAAGAGAATGGTGAAATATGAGTCCTATTTTACTTAATCAACTTGTCATAGCAAGTTAAGGCAAGTACATGCTAAATGTACAAGAGACTTAATACATGTACATTTTTTACATGCATTAAGTTAATATCTACTACAGTCGAACTTACTGTTTTTGGTATATAAAATTTGAGAATTGGTTCTTTGACCACGAAAGAGTGAGTCTAACTATTTAGAAATACTATGGAGACCCTAGAAAATGCCTCAAAAGAGGGCTGTTGGATGTAAGAACAGTTAGAGAAACGCTAGTTAACAAACCAATGACCGCTGGATAATCCAAGATCTATCCAATACTGGTAGATCACTATTATCATTCGTTAGACGTCCACAGCTGGACATAGGTCTCATAAAGAGACTACCACATGCCACGTGATTACACTGCATGAATCCAGCGGATCCCTGCGACTCGTTAAATGTCGTCTATCCATCAAGTGGCGATCTCCACGCTGCACTCCAAGCTGGCAGATGCGATAAATAAATTATAAGGGCTAAAGGAGAAATATTAGCTACCTCCACTAGTTCATGTTCTAGTAACGGATGCTTTGGATCAGGCTTGGGAGCATTAAAAAAAAAAAAAAAAAAACAATCTTCATCTATCATGCTCTTTGACAGGAAAGGAACAAATGCTTTACTCTTATCAAAACGATAGTCTAATTTACCCTTCAGAAGCTTCAAGAAGGCTCACTTCTTACGCCTTAGTTCAAGTCTCATTCAAAGTAACGACGAGACGTTACTCTCTCATTTACTAAGAAAAGAGGAACGATGTTTATTCTTTCATTCATTCATTTGTTAATAAAGCATATTTACAAGGTTTAAGGATGTTGTTATCCTTATTGAATAAAACATTCCAGATACTGGAATTATGGCTTGACAAATACACCATAGCATACAATATTATATCCGGTATGTATAGTAATCATGTAAATAATTTGTATCTAATGTCATAGCCAACCTCCCAGAGTGGCAATACGAGCTTGTGTGGAAATAATATTTGCAAAGTGGGTAATCCTGGAGGTCGATCTATTCACCTCGGAGAAAGCATTCGAAGTACACAACTATGCACTCTTAGATTTGATGGACCATCAAGTCCTGTTTCACGATGCTGTATCTCATGAAAGTTTCCATTGGCATAGTTGGTTTACGCCATTATTTTCAATCCTTCGTCTTGTCTCTTGACCCATCTCAATTGGTCAAAAGGAATATTTTTTGAATAGTTGATTTAGTTATATAATTTACTCCGATCGAAAGTGTTTGGCGGGCCTCGACCGTTTATATAAAACACAGCCTCATTGACTCGCAATGGGTCTGTCATTGTCTTAAGAAGTCTAGAAATAATGAGGTGGTCCTATACATTAGACACATAAAACCTAAGCAGTAAATCACTGCTTAATTTCAAGCGGAAATCTATCTTGATACTATTGAATAAGCTTGAAAACGTTGATCATCATGGTCTTTAAAGAAAAATATTGATACGAACCTAAAGTATCACAATTAGCACCAGTTTTGGCACATAATATAAATGACAAAATTTAGAATTTTCATTCCTCTTACACGAATCTGTAATTGGATCTGTTATTGGATGTATGAAATAAAAGTCAAGTAATGTTTGTTAATGCGCGTTTTATATGTGCTATATTAATGAATAAAATCAAATTTACTTAATTATGTATTCATGTCCAAGCATGTTTTAAAATCGATTTCTTCAGAGAGATTTGAAATCCACCCGTTTGGGGTGCTAATAATAACTTATTACTTAACTAATCATTTGTAATATCTGCGTTTTTATTACTGCTTACTATTCAGATAACTTCATATTGCATCAAAATCGTGCCTTAGAACGAATGATGTGTATTTAATAATTATTGATGATTATAAAATTAAAATCTGACATTTGCCCTAAATTCGGCTCAAAATCTGAAATAGACAACCAATCAGAAATTGCTTGTAATAGGAATAGTCATAACGGGTATCTTTACCCTCTTTTTGGATTTATATGTGTAATTGGTAATTAATTATTGAACGACAGAGTATGATATGTTACAAAATATAATGCTCTATATTTTATAATGGTTAACGGATTAAACGTGCCTCTCGTACAGTAGGTATAGCAGACTGGGTAAAAACCTTTTTGAAAGAAGCAAGCATATCTGCTACTTCTAGTAGCATACACTCAACTCAGGGAAAATCATTCTTATGATGAGATGGCCCATGAAAATTAGCAATCAGCTAATACAATTCAAAATTTTTCTAAATGTAAAGTGATTGAAGGCAATGTACTTAGTCCAGGTGGTATCGCTCAACTAACTATTCTTCAGTTCTATGACTGATAGTTAAAATTCTTTTCTTTATTGATTTTGTATTCAAATAAACAAAATTTTGTTTATGAAAAAGAACATAATATCATATAAGTACTCATTATGGTACAAATGTTATCACATTGGCGTAGAATTCTAATATCTTTTATGTGGCGTCACCAGGCGAAAACAAACAGGGTCTCAATATAAAGCTTCCAGTTACGGTCAAGTTATTTAATAGTAGCGTTTTACCTGAAAATAAAACGCATATTAAAATACTTACCTCACTGGAAGCTTTCAGTAATTCCTGCCTGGTGATATTGAGCCAATGAAGCCATGGCCGCGCTGAGCAATTTACGAAAACTTTGAGCGCGACCCCGCCAGGTGGCGCCACAAAACCGGATATGACATCAATAAAAGTACGAAAACTGGCATGAAATCGACGGAAACGGAAATGCTACTCTCAATATAAAGCTTCCAGTGAGGTAAGTATTTTAATATGCGTTTTATTTTCAGGTAAAACGCTACTATTTAATTCTGTACGGCACTAGTTTCATACTGTTTCAATACAGCCTCTAATCCATTATTCCGCAACGCCGTACAAAAATCATGCGACAAGGGGGAAAAATTGAGGGTAGCAACCCCCTCTCTTTCCGTGGTCCGGGGGATGATTTGAAACAACGTAAAATTAATTTATTTTGAAAGTGTTTTATGCATAGATAATATTTTTTTACATGCCGTACATTTTCGTTGGTCCAAAGGTTTGTAGGGGATGTGGATATTATATACACACCCGTTCACTTCAGTTAGACGGCATAGTGATTTTATCATATTATCAATTGTTTTCTTCAAAAATATGTTAATGCCGTACAGTATCAGATGGCCATAAAGTACTACACCCTTAAAATGGTAGCGTCATTTTCATCAGCCTAAAAGATATGGTCTGCATTAAAATGTACGGCATATTTTTTTCCTAATTTATTTATCTTAATACTATTTAAAACAAGGGAAAAGCGTAGAAAATTGCTATATTTTATTAATCTATGAATATTTAAACTTTTGCAATAATTTGAAAAATTTCAGTTTTTGTATTTCTCTATAATTTTTTTTAGAACAGTTTCTTTTGAACGGCAATACTATACAACAATAGTATTTTACACTATCATGTTAAAAAAAAAGTTGCCGTACAGAGTCAAATGATTTTACAGCTTTAAAAATCAAGTATACCATGAAATTAAGATAATTATTGATACACATTCAAATGAACACTAATTTTTTGACGGCATTATTTTTAATAGTACTTTTGAGTGCTAGATAATGTTTTGGAATCAAAGCCGTACTTTTTTAAATTACCCCCCGGACCACGGAAAGAGAGGGGGTTGCTACCCTCAATTTTTTCCCCTTGTCGCATGATTTTTGTACGGCCTTGCGGAATAATGGATTAGAGGCTGTATTGAAACAGTATGAAACTAGTGCCGTACAGAATTAAATGACCAAATTTACCCCGGAAAAGCTCAGAAAATCAAACAATTTACTGACTTTGTGGCGCACTATTTTTTTACGGCACTGCGCGCTTTCTTATTATTTTTCATGGATCTATCGATGGTAAAAATGCCGTACAAAAATATATGACCAAAATGTACTCACTCTACCTGCACTTTTGAATTCTCACCAGCACTCTGTTGGACAGGTTACAAGTGACGGCATAGTGCTGAATCTTATTATTTTATGCTCTTATATCGTCCTGTATACGTCACCTGGTGGTTCATATGACCCATCCATTTTTGAACATGGGCCTGTAGTCTATAACTCTGTACTTCATTAATTAATAATTGTGATTCCAGAAAAGTACCTGGTTAAAAATTTAAGACCTAAATTGAAAGAGTTTGAATTGTTATTGATACAAGAAAAATTCACATAGCTTTCATTTCGGAAACTTGGCTTGAGGCGGAATCTATATTAAAAATGTAAATAGTCCTTGTTTATTTTGTTAGGGTAAGAATTTTTTTTATTATTAGAGGATGCCCGCGTGGATTTCGGTTTTTTAAAATCCCGTAGGAACTCTTTGATTTTCCGGGATAAAAAGTAGCCTATGTCCTTCCCCGGGATTTATCCCAAGTCTGTACCAAATTTCATTTAAATCGGGTCAGCGGTTGGGCCGTGAAAACGTAGCAGACAGACAGATAGATAGACAGACAGACAGACAGACACACTTTCGCATTTATAATATTAGTAAGGATTATTTAATTAGATTATAATAGGGCTGACATGTACATATAAAATGTATAAATGCCCTTAAATAAAGAAAACAAAAAAAAAAGTATGGATAGATGTTTTTGTCTCACCAAAAACGATCTTCCGCACTGCTCGCACAATTTTCTGCAGGCGGGAAGCTGGAGGGGGGCCGCGTTCTGGTGAATTGCCTTCAAGTGAGACCGGTATGACTCGGCTTTCAATTGCTTCCCGCACTGGAAATGGATAACACTGTTAGCGGGTGTAACCAGAACGTTAGCAAAAACCACGACAGGTGATAGTACTGGTGATTATTATTGACTAGCTGATGTCCACGACTTCGTTCGCGTGGATGTAGTTTTTTAAAAATCCCGTGGAAACTCTTTGATTTTCCGGGATAAAAAGTAGCCTATGTGCTAATCCAGGGTATAATCTATCTCCATTCTAAATTTCAGCCCAATCCGTCAAGTAGTTTTAGCGTGAAGGAGTAACAAACATACACACACACACACACACACACACACACACACACACACACACACACACACACACACACACACACACACACACAAACTTTTGCCTTTATAATATTAAGTGTGATAGTGTGATGTGATAGTGTGATTACTGATAAGATGCCACAAAAAAAATCACGAAAATAATAAATCGTGTATTTTTTTAAAGTTCACAATGTATTTCAAATATTACATCTGACTGACGCTAGAGATCAACAAACGTTCCGTAAATGGGTCACTCGGAGTCAAAATACGAGCGTTAAAAAAGCGTTGCGTTCAAACCCGGCGTTGCGCTGAAAATACAAAGTGCGCGTTAAAAAAGCGTTGACGTGTGAACAGGTACTTGGGAATGCATTTGTTCTATTTTCACGCTTTTTTCTATAGAATAGAATATATTTCTATTCAAATAAACTTTTACAAGTGCTTTTGAATTGTCAAAGTAAGTTACCACTGGTTCGGAATGCCGTCCTACCGAGAAGAACCAGCAACAAACTCGGCGGTTGCTCTTTTCAATTGTTCAATTTACAATAATATGCCATACTATAAACACGTCACACACTTGACGCATGTGCATAACCGTGCCACGCAAATATGGTCATTAACACGACTTACGGCCGTTGACTGTACACTCGGTTTCAGTCGGCGTTGGGTTGCGCATTTCTGCAATTCGAATTGCGCCGATGAGACTTACCAGTTCACAGGATATGGTGTTGTTGATGTCCCTGGTTTTCTTGTAGAGTGGAGTGTTGCGTTCCGATGCACTGCGAGTCAAAAATTAAGTTTATTTACAACAAGTAATTGAATATACAATTTAAGCGAATAAAACTGTCAATAACTCACTATTTAGCTTTGTGTTTGGGCGACACCCCCAAATGTTGCTCGTACGCCGTCTTGGAGGCAAAGCGAACGTCGCACTCCTCACACAGCGGCCCGTCTAGGTTCTGAAATAGTTATTTCTATCCTCACATAAACACTACTTATATTTAATATATAAACAAGTGTAAATTATTAATTTATAACACCCCCGACAAGTGAAGGTTACAGTAACTAGAAAAGAGCTGATAACTTTCAAACGGCTGGACCAATTTTCTTGGATTATAGCTAAGAACACTCTCGATCAAGCCACCTTTCAAACAAAAAAAAAAAACTAAATTAAAATCGGTTCATTAGTTTAGGAGCTACGATGCCACAGACAGATACACAGATACACACATCAAACTTATAACACTCCTCTTTTTGGGTCGGGGGTTAATGAAGCCCATTCATAGTTCTTCATTTATTTTTAGGCTTGCATATCTATGGCATCACAATTTGAATTTTCCGCGCATTAACTACACGTCACATAACTGTCAAGTGTCAGTAGGAGACAGGAGCCAAGATACGTCACTGTCAATTAACGTTATTTTTAACCCCCGACCAAAAAAGAGGGGTGTTATAAGTTTGACGTGTGTATCTGTGTATATGTCTGTGGCATCGTAGCTCCTAAACTAATGAACCGATTTTAATTTAGTTTTTTTTGTTTGAAAGGTGGCTTGATCGAGAGTGTTCTTAGCTATAATCCAAGAAAATCGGTTCAGCCGTTTGAAAGTTATCAGCTCTTTTCTGGTTATTACTGTAACCTTCACTTGTTGGGGGTGTTATAAATTTTTAATTTACACTTGTTCTGAGTTTTATCCTATCCTACAATATTAGAATTATTTAAGAATGTGAAATAATAGCATTAATTGTTGTTTTATAATGTGTTTATAATGCGACCTTGCGGTATCGCATAATTCCCATAACATAGTTTTAACTATATATTGTACATTAAGCTGATTTTTCACTATGGGATATTTATCATATTACTATAGTCCAGTCAAAATAGACGAATCAAGATATATTTGTAAGAGTAGGAGAACTTGCTCCAATAAAACTCGCGCCGTTGTTATTATTCATCACAGTTTATTATCAATCTTTAACCATCTTTAATATTACTTTTATCCTAATAAACTTTTACAAATACTTTTGAATCATTAAATGAATCTACCACTGGTTCGGAACGCCTTTCCCACCGAGAAGAACCAGCAAGAAACTCAGCGGTTGCTCTTTTCAAAGATTCGATTTACAATAAGATTCAATTTACAATATTTTAACCGAAATTACATTTAACCGTCAAACTAAAACGAACAAATTGAAAGAAGTTAAGAAACTCAACATTTAAACCAAAGTTACAATTAACTGTCAAACTAAACCGAATAAATTAAACAAGTAGAGAAATTCAACATGTTATCACTTCGACTGTCGATAATAGAATGCCGCTCCGCTGGACCGCTTCGCTTTTAAATACTATCGTGGCGGTGGGGTTCGGAAACGTCGACGACGTACGATGCGTCATTGAGGATTCTACTCGTCATTCGATCTATGAATTACGTGTCTCATTATTGCGCCGATACGGCCATACTGATCATAGGCGCGTCCCTGCGCCTACTCTCGTCCTTTTTCTCTGCAATAAAGTGCATAAATTAGTAAACCAACATCACACACACATAAACCCTTATAATTTCGAAATCAAAAATGGTTCCTCAACACTCTTATCACGTTAAGAATCTCATAGCCTCAGGGCCTCGACACCCATATTAGCTTTCACGTTAACTCATAGCCTTCACGTAAACACATTTCAATTATCTTGGAACACATAAGTGATAACGTCAGAACCTCATAGCCTCAGCGCTAATTTTGGTTCAGCCTCAGAGCCTCGGCGCTCATTTTAGCCTTGACGTTGACACATGAATTACAAGACAATTGAAAACACATAAGTGATCATCAGAACCTCATAGCCTCAGCGCTAATTTCGGTTCAGTAACCATTTTTTTGCTTGACGTTACAACCTCATAGCCTCAGCGCTAATTTTGGTTCACACATCAAATGGACTTTAAGGATAATTGAAACCCCAAGTGATGACGCCAGAACCTCATAACCTCAGCGTTAATTTTGGTTCAGCCTCAGAGCCTCAGCGCTCATTTTGGCCTTGACGTTTACACCTTCGGAAAGATAGTAAAAAGTGATGACGGCGGAACCTCAAGCCTCAGCGCTAATATTGGTTCAGCCTCAGAGCCTCAGCGCTCATATTGGCCTTGCCGTTTACACTTAAATAATGGAAAAGTACTTAACTTATAAAAGCACGTCAGTCTGCGCGTCAAATCCTCACTTTGCCGTACTATTACGTTTACTCATAGCCGATACGGCCACATTACTTTGTACTTCAAATTTTGGTACGCTTTCCAAACGTTCGTTAATCGTGGCAAACTTTTCTTCTGGTCCCATTGGTTTACTTCGATGAAGTTCACGTCTATTGTTCAGTAATATTCATATTCAGAGGATATTCTTACTTCAGCTTTTACGTTAACATTTTATACAATATTATTATCAGTTTTTTTTTCTTTCTTTCTTTTTTTTTTTTGCATTGTTTATCTTTTTGTTTGTTTTTTTTTTTTTTTTGCGGTATTACCCTTTTTTTTTTAAATATTTATCCTCTTTTTTTTTTATCATTACTATCCCATTTTTTTTTTTTTTTTTTTTTTTTTGTTTGATAAATACAAAACCCCAACTCTACCTAGACCGGCTCTTCCACCCCTATACCGGTCCCAAACCGACCATCTAGCCTAGCTACCACAACTAGTACTATGACCTCAACCAACGGAAACCACATAAGGTAACCACAACTCTAAAACCTACAGTAAGTACGACAGACCGTGTCTACTGAGAAGTGTCTCTGACCAGAGCCGCAGAATAATGAATCGGTTTTGATATATACAACACCCAGCGTTACGAATTCATAAAACACCACGGGATTCTATAACTAGATCTGATATGTATCACCGACTTGTAGAACTCTGATTATAATAACAACAAGTAACTGGGCGACGGTACCCTACACTAGATTGGCTCCATCGTAACTACTATCTCAACCGTCTAATCAACATTTCTAACCAACAATATCCACACGTATGTAAATTCACATTATCTGTACAAATTGGAACGAACTCACCAATTACAACTGCAACTTAAAATCACTTTCACAGTACTGACTCAAGAAGTCCTTTCACTACTTCACTCTGTCGAAACACCACACGTAATGAATGCCGCTCTGCCGCTGGTTAGCGTGTCTACCCCAAAAATCTCCCTACCACTTCACGCCATTTTATCATAAAAATACCCGCGCCACTTGCTATTGGTCGATTCAAACATATCACAAGACTGCCAACATAAAAAATGATATTGCCAATATTGTTAAAGTTGCCACTTGAAAATAATATTGACTATGGACAAACACGATTTACTCAAAACTTTGAATAATTATGGAATTGTTAAACAGTAAATTTAATCGAATCACGACAATTGTAATGTTATTATCTGTTCGTATTTGGTTGGTACCAAAAATTTGTAACAATAAGAAGAGAAAAAGTGGATTCGCAAACACATCTCTTTATGAGGTCTGTACTATTTGGTAGATAATAGGAACACATGGAAGCACTTAAATTATAAAATCGCGTCAACACCTTGAAATTAAAATTTGGATTGCACTACAGGAACAAGCGAGGTCTGTTAGTCAGTCATCAACTCATCGCCGATTGGGCGAATTTCATAATTAGTTGATAATAGGAACACGTCAAAACAGTTAAATTATGAAACCACGTCGATCGCCTTGAAATTAAAATTTAGATTGCACTTCAGGAACAAGTGAGGTCTGTCAGTCAGTCATCACCGATGTGGTCTCATTGATTTCTTGGGTGAATTACATAATTTGAGAACATGTTCGGCCATTCTGCCCATGACAACCTTTTCTCGTCAGTAGACAATAAGTACCTCAGATATGCCGTGATTAAGTCAGTACTTTCATCTCTTTTAGGATCGCTTTATGGTGTGATTTGATGTATTCCACTGAAGGTTTGATTAGACATTTTTAACTTTCTCGTAAAGCTTGAGCTTGATCTTAATATGGGATGGTGTTATTAAAACTGATTTAAATTGTCTGTCAATCGTCCAAGTAAATTACTTAGTAGAAAATTCTTTACAATAATGGCCTTCTTAATGAACCAAACTTATGAACATTCAACAAATTTATGACTACAAGACTCGTATCTTGGTTGAAAAATGAAACCTTAAAAATTTATTCACTACTATCATTTAAGACAAAAAGGAAACTGGGATACCGGTTCTACGTATCGTTGATATTTGGCATTGGCACGCACAACACACGGAAACGTTTAAGTGCGAAACTTGTAATTAGAATAAGTCTGAACCGAACGAGAAACTCGAAAGAAATGGCCAATACGAAAATGTTCCAGTAAGTCTTTAAGATAGCTTGGATTCGAGCTCCAAATACCTAATCGAACAATCCATGTACCCACAAATGTTTAATCCGCCAAATGCGGCAGTGGTCTGAGAAACACGCGGAACAACTATTAAAATATCAACTTAAAAAAAAATTAAAAATCTCTGAGATTAAATCCTACAAAAGATATTCATAACCAACGGCCAAGAAAGACAATTTAGTTTTCCCAACAACACTTCCTAACGGAGCCAATACTTTTAACGGAAATGGAAAATGATCAGCAAATCACCAAAGCCGTTGAGTCACCTCGCACAGACCCGTCAGCTCACCACAGAGTTTGTCAAAGTTATTCGATAAACCTGTATTACGAAGAAAACAACCGATTCTATATGACACAACATCCAGTCAGTAGCTTGGTCCTTGGTAATAGTATTCCACCGTAAAACAGAAAACGTTGAAAAGAAGGAACACTGCCGATCAGTGTCTCCCACCATAAAACAAGCCCTTGATCTAGTACGGTATTAAGGATCACTTAAAAAACAAAACTACTATGCTATTATGACCTCTCAAAGTGACTGCTGTGAAATTTAAGAATATTCAACGGTTCGCCATTAACAGCGAAATCTACGAATAATCAAAAACGATTTTGAAGACAAAAAAAAAAAAACGGAACTATCCAGAAACACAACAGGAGTCCGATAAATTGCTTAAACCCGTCTACTATCATCTTGGGACCACGAAATAGTAAAGTAAATGTTTTCAAAGAAATACACCTGTGAAGCTTTACAAAACACATCTGCTTCTAATAGCGGCCTACCACTGGAAAAATAAATAAAGATTATGATAATAATAAATGAAATGATGACAAATAAAACAGCTCACACCACGCCAGGCACGTCATCTTCTGTCGGCAACTATCTTTGAAATCTTAGGTTTGTATCACGTTCCAGACTTTGGATACCTTCAGCCATTATTTCACTTATCCAACATCATACGTATGCCAATTCACTCAGGTTATACTCCTTGGATTGATTGTTCTAAAACTGGTACTGTACTCCGTGTCGTGGTTTTAAGCAAACATTCCCACGATTTTACTGCTCCTAAATGAGCGCTAGCTGCTTTCAGTCGCACTTCGTTGTATTTTAAATCATATTCATTTCTTTCACATCAGGGTTGAAGTTTGAAAATAAACGGCTAAAATCTATTCATTATTTCTCAATCTATGTCTCTAAAGTATTATCCAGAAATGCCGTTGCTATTAGCGAGGCGATGATGGTAATTGGCGTTGATTCATCCCTTCTTCTGATGTAAGAGTAGGAGAACTTGCTCCAATAAAACTCGCGCCGTTGTTATTATTCATCACAGTTTATTATCAATCTTTAACCATCTTTAATATTACTTTTATCCTAATAAACTTTTACAAATACTTTTGAATCATTAAATGAATCTACCACTGGTTCGGAACGCCTTTCCCACCGAGAAGAACCAGCAAGAAACTCAGCGGTTGCTCTTTTCAAAGATTCGATTTACAATAAGATTCAATTTACAATATTTTAACCGAAATTACATTTAACCGTCAAACTAAAACGAACAAATTGAAAGAAGTTAAGAAACTCAACATTTAAACCAAAGTTACAATTAACTGTCAAACTAAACCGAATAAATTAAACAAGTAGAGAAATTCAACGTGTTATCACTTCGACTGTCGATAATAGAATGCCGCTCCGCTGGACCGCTTCGCTTTTAAATACTATCGTGGCGGTGAGGTTCGGAAACGTCGACGACGTACGATGCGTCATTGAGGATTCTACTCGTCATTCGATCTATGAATTACGTGTCTCATTATTGCGCCGATATATTTATAGTTCGCATAAAGCTAAAAATTTATATAAATGTTGGGATCATGTAAATGAACTGTGATAAGTTCCCATCGATCCCACATTTGCAAAAAATATATTGAGGGTCTAAGTTCACAAAAAATGGGATTCTTGCATTTTCCAGTGAAACAGTAGTTTTATTCATAAAATATGTCAAACAAAAATTGTAGATCATATAATTATCTACAAAAATTGTGCTTACACTTATCTTCCTAAGAATCACCATTCCTGAAGTATCACGATTCTAAAATTGAAGGAAAACTCGTTCAGAAAGCAGAATCCACACAACGCGCAAACTACGTCCGCGGGGTGGAATATGCGTCGAGAGGGCGTTGTGAGCGGGTCAGTGGGAATGTTTAGTCAGTACTCACTTCAACAGTTTCGCCGCGGTGCTTTACGCCGAGGTGAAATCGAAGGCCCGACTCGTTCAGAAAGCAGAATCCACACAACGTACAAACTACGTCCGCGGGTTGGAATTGTTATTTCTAGGCTTTTTGGGAGGCGTTGAATAGAAACACAGTTATACCGTTACAAGCTGTATTCCCACTGACTCATGCATCGCGCGGGTGCAACCGCGTCAACAAGTTTTCTATCTACCTACGTATAACATCCCTCCAACACTATTTTAACAATTAAAAAAAACTTATCAACTAAAAGACATGCTTAATTAAAAATATTTCTTATAATCAATGTGTTTACGAGGCCTTAGAGTTCGGACTGTTCGACTGTCCGTATTCGGTATAGCCTGGGCTGAAGGAGCCGGAGGACATGATGGCCTAGGAACGGGCTCCGTAGCCTGGTCAGATCGATTCGCCGATGCAACGCCGCCGGGGCAATCTGTGCGGACCTCAATGTTTACCGAGCCTGTACTGGCGACCTTATCGTGTCGTACGGCTTCTTCGTGTCCACCCATCACACTTTCCCCCTCAAATTTGCAAATTTGATTCTTGTGTCTTTTAATTTGAACGTTATTTTCCTTGAGACTTATTAAATATAACGATCGCCCAATTTTTTTCAAAATAGTTCCTTTAGTCCAAGCATTTTGTTGTTTATTGTATGTTTTCACTAGAACCAGTTCACCTTCTTTAAAGTCAATGTTTCTTTTTCCGTTATAGTTTTTAATCTGTGAACACTGATTTCTTTTTACAGTTTTTGATAACTCCCGGTCGGATGACGATGACGGCCGCGCAGGAGGGTTTAGCAAATCCAATCTACAACGTAAATTTTTACCAAATAACACCTCAGCAGGTGATCGATTCGTGGTGGAATGTGTAGAATTGCGATAGTGGAATAAAAACTCATTTAACTTATTATTAATATCTTTTTTTGACGTTCCTGATAAAACTATGCTTTTTAAAGCCTTTTTAACGATCTTAACAAAACTTTCAGCCTGGCCATTGCTTGCAGGGTGATAGATCGGCGAAGTTAAATGAGAAATACCATTATAACTACAGAAATTTTTGAATTCTGACGAGGTAAATGAACTGCCGTTATCGCTGCAAATTGTATTAAAAAGTCCAAATCTTGACATCATTTCACTTAATTTTTCAATTACTACTCTAGAACTGTACCCGTTACTCACATCGAAAACTTCCACCCATTTAGAATAAGCATCTACCACTATTAAATATACTTTATCATTAAAAGGGCCTAAAAAATCCACATGCACCCGGAACCAGGGTTCAGGCGGATAGGGCCACGGAGTGAGCGCGGCGCGCGGCGGGGCGGCGCGGAGCTGCGCGCACACTTCGCATGCACCTACTGCTGTCTCTAAACTCGCGGACATCTTAGGCCACCAAAATCGCATTCTTGCCGAGGCCTTCATTTTAGCTACACCCAAGTGGCCCGTATGCAACTCTTTAACCACTGCGCCCTGAATCGCTTCGGGTATTACAAGTTTCGCCCCTCTCATGACGCACCCGTTTTCAAACGACAATTCATAACGACAATTAAAATAAGGCTTGAGTTTATTATCCATCACCTTATTCGGCCAACCGTTCAATAGGTATTTAATAACTTGCATTAAAATTTTATCCGACTTCGTACTCTGTTGAACATCTTTAAAGATCGCCGGCATTGAATGTGCGTCCCAAATGTAACACGAGTAAGAGCTATTATCGATTGTGTTGCTTCCACTTCTAATCAGTTTACCTCGATTATTATATTTTGTAGGTACTAATTCTGACTCACCGTTGATCGTGGCGCGGCTAAGGTAATCGGCCGAGTTATTTGCACTACTAACGTACTCAATAGTGTAGTTATACGCTGATAAAAATAACGCATACCTTTGTAACCGATTTGCTGTAATTTCAGGTATACCACGGCCTGGTCGAAAAATAGATAGTAGCGGCCTATGATCGGTTCTCAATATAAATGGCTCTGCTCTGCCGTATAGGTATTGGTGGAACCGCCGCACCCCGAATATGATTGCCGTCGCTTCTTTTTGTATTTGACTATACTGTTTTTCGGCTGCGCTTAATGACCTAGAGACATACGAAACGGGTCGTTCCTCGCCACTGCCTTCTATTTGCGATAACACTGCACCGAGACCGTAAGGTGACGCATCAACTGTCAAAATTATTTTTGCGTCAGGATTAAAATGTGCTAAAGCGTTTTCGGAAGCTAACTGTTTCTTGATTAATTCAAAAGCCTCCGAATGTTCCTGTTCCCATTTCCAATTAGCATTTTTTTTTAATAAAGAATGTAAAGGACATAAAATACTAGAAGCATTTTTGATGAACCCTCTATAGTAGTTTACTAAACCCAAAAATGACTTAAGTTCGGTAACATTTGTAGGAACATTAGCCTTAAGAATAGCCTTCACCTTGTCTGGTGACTTATGTAACCCGTTTTTATCAATAGTGTACCCTAAATAAGATACCGAATCTTGGAAAAAATTACATTTATCTTTTTGCAATACAAGTCCAGCGTTTTCTAGCCTCTTAAAAACCTGGTTTAACCTCTCTAAATGTTCTTGCTCATTTTTTCCTGTAATCAAAATATCATCTAAGAACTGAAGTACTCCATCTATCCCTGTTAAAATTAACTCTAACGTTCTTTGAAATATAGCCGGCGCACTGGATAACCCAAATACTAATCTCGTGTATTTAAATAAGCCCTTATGTGTATTTATGCACGTCAATAATTGCGAATCTTCTTTTAACCTTAGTTGATTATATGCATTAGATAGGTCTAGTTTTGAAAATTTTACACCGCCATGAAGTTTAGAAAATAATTCCTCAATACGAGGCAGTGGATACTTTTCAACTAAAAGTTGTTTGTTAAGCGTCGCTGAGTAATCTGCACACACCCTTATGCTGCCATTACGTTTTAATACCGGAACAATAGGGCTGGCATACTCGGAAAACTGTACCGGCTCAATAACCCCTAAACACGTTAATCTGTTCAATTCTGCTTCTAGTTTATTACGCAGGGCGAAAGGCACCGACCGGGCTTTAAAAAAAATAGGTTTAGAGTCCGGTTTTAAATTCAATGTCACTTCAATGTCTTTGCAACACCCTAATGAATTGGAAAAAAGCTTTGGAAATTTATTAATTAGCGTTTCAACAAAGTCTTCTTTCGCTGTGCAAATGTTTACTGAGCATATTTCTAGATTGAATTTATTTATAAAATCACGGCCTAGCAGAGGTGGCCCGCCTCCTTTTACTACATAAACATCTATTATATCCGTTTTATTTCTGTATTCAAACCTTAAAGGTAACATCCCTATTGTCCGAATATTGCTGCCATTGTAACTTTGTAATATTCTGTTGGTTTCTAATAGCTTATGCTTAGAAAAATACTTATAATATGTAGAATCTGAAATAGCCGTCACAGCTGATCCTGTATCTAATTCAAAACACAAGGACACACTATCCACCACAATCGTCTCACGCATCGGCTCTCCATGATAGCTACGAATATTAAATATGAGTCGCTTACCATCATCGTCATCACCCTGGGCATCCGAATGAAACTGTAGGAAATGCTGGCTGTCCCGTCCTTTCACGGCGCCACAGGCACGCTGAATGTGACCTTTGACACCGCATACCCTACACGTAAATGACCTATATCTACAGATTTGGCTTCCGTGACCGAACGAGTCACAGACGATACACTTTTTTTTATTAGCTGGCACTGAACGAGACGCACTTTCTTTCTCCGCACTATACACTTGTCTTCCTTGCGACGACCTTGGTTGCCTGGACGTTACTTTGTGTACCTCGACGAAAGGTGATAAGGACAGATCTTGAGATGGCTGCACCGTCATGGCTGCTTGTCGTGCTCCCTCGTTAGCACAATGTACACTTTCCGCCCATTGCAGCGCTTTTTCCATCGTTAGCCCCTCGAGGGACTTCTCGAAAAGTCGCTCACGAACTTTGCCACTCCCCATGCCCAGGACGAATCTGTCGCGCAGCATTTCGTTTAGTACAGCGGCCGGAAAACTGCAGTCCTTCGCTAAACCCCGCACTCGGGCGGCCCACGCACTCAAGGACTCACTGTTGCCTTGGCAAGCACTGTGAAATTTATACCTCTCAGCAAACCCACATTTCTTTGCTTTAAAGTGGCCGTCCAGCAAGGATACCACTTGCTCGTACGACAGGGACGAAACGTCATTAGGGAGTGCTAAATCCCTAATGAGTTTGTATGTGGTTTCGGCACAACTGCTCAACAAAATCGCCCTCCGCTTTGCGCCCGTCTTGTCCGCGTCATCGTCGATTTCATTCGCAAGAAACCATTGTTCTATGCGTCCTTTGTACAACTCCCATTCTTGTGTTTCGTGGTTAAACACTGTTAATAAGCCCACTGATATTTTATCCATGATTACACGCGTTAAGGTTACTCGTCGCCACTGTTATTTCTAGGCTTTTTGGGAGGCGTTGAATAGAAACACAGTTATACCGTTACAAGCTGTATTCCCACTGACTCATGCATCGCGCGGGTGCAACCGCGTCAACAAGTTTTCTATCTACCTACGTATAACAGGAATATACGTAGAGAGGGCGTTGTGAGCGGGTCAGTGGGAATGTTTAGTCAGTACTCACTTCAACAGTTTCGCCGCGGTGCTTTACGCCGAGGTGAAATCGAAGGCCCGACTCGTTCAGAAAGCAGAATCCACACAACGTACAAACTACGTCCGCGGGTTGGAATATGCGTAGAGAGGGCGTTGTGAGCGGGTCAGTGGGAATGTTTAGTCAGTACTCACTTCAACAGTTTCGCCGCGATGCTTTACGCCGAGGTGAAATCGAAGGCCCGACTCGTTCAGAAAGCAGAATCCACACAACGCGCAAACTATGTCCGCGGGGTGGAATATACGCATGTGAGAGAAGTAGCCGGTACTAGAACTGCAATAGGAAAGGGTATCGGAATGTATTGCTTTTATTATTATTACTAGCGACCCGCCCCGGCTTCACACGGTGCAATGTAGTACTAATGTGGTGTCAGTGTGTTTATTTTGTTATATTTCGAAAGAATTAGACAGCATTTTCAATGAAAGCTCAGTTGGCTTGATTTCTTCTGACATCTTGAACAATTATGGTCATATTTCAACAAAGTAAAACAATATTAAACTATACGTACAAATTGACCTTCCTCTTGATAATTCCTCTATCTATTGGTGAAAACCGCACTAAAATCAGATGAGGAGTTTAAAAGATCTAAGCATACAGAGGGACAGACAACGGGAAGCAACTTTATTAATTAATTTATTTTTTATCAATTTATTTATTCAATTAAAGACTTAATAAAAAGAGAACATTTTAGACCAAACTTCGTAGACCAAAGCACTAGATAAAAACTGAGACTGGTGTTTGAAATTTTGCAGCCCAATTGTCTGTGCTAGGGTTGACAAAAATAAAGACTAATTTATTTATTTTAAAATATCAAAAAAACGAAGGTGATAAAAAGTTTAATCCTATACATATTTACATTTTTTTCTTTTTTAACCGACTTCCAAAAAAGGAGGATTTTCTCAATTCGTCATGTATGTTCCCCGATTACTCAAAGACCCCTGGATCGATTTGGATTTTTTTTTTGTTTGAAAGGGTATACTGTGCAGGTGGTCCTATATAAATTTGGTGAAGATCTGATTAATAACTTCGGAGATGGAGAAGAGAACTCCTCAAAGGAGAAGAGCAAATTGCTCGCGATCAGTGTAATAGCTTTGTAACAGTAGGGTGTTAACTGGGCATAGCATATTATAGTACAGTGGGGCCACTAAAAATTGTGTAATAAAAAAGTTTCAAAAGAAAAATAAAACCGACTTCAAAAACCACGAACACTAAAAAGTAAAAAATAATTTTTGTTCAGCTACACGTGTAATGTACCTAGGTATGAAGTCGGGCAAGCTTCACTCTTGGATTTCTAATTTTGTTTTAATATGCTCGCTCGACTTCATATCTAGGCAGGTACATTACATGTGTAGCTAAACAAAAATTATTTTTTACTTTTTAGTGTTTGTGGTTTTTGAAGTCAGTTTTATTTTTATTTTATTTAATGTACTTTTTTCTTAAATTAAAAGGAATTTAATTTAAAATCGTTTTGTATATACAATAAGTTATATCGTATGAAAATAAAATTTTAATTTTAGTTACCTATTGATGGTGCATCTGTGTTTTAAAGTATAATATTTCAAAATATAATTTTATACTAGCTGTGCCCGCGACTTCGTTCGCGTGGAATAGTGACTTTTCGCGCTTTATATAGCCACGGACGCTCAGGCGCGAGGCGCCGTGATTCTTTAAATTGACATAACTTTTTTATTTATGAACCGATTGACATGAAATAAACACTAAATCCTAAGTGAAGCTTACTACAATATATTAGTGAAAACCGTATCTAAATCGAATAAGCCGTTTCTGAGATTAGCGTGCACAAACACACAGACAAACAGACAAACAGACAAAAAAAAATTAATTACAATTTCGGGTTCGGCATCGATATAATAACAACCCCTGCTACTTTTTTTTTATATATTTCCATTGTACAGACACCACTTTTCTACAATTTTCTTATATGTATAGATAATATTTTTATTTTTATTTATAAATTATAATTTTATACTGTATAGATTTATTTATTTTCAAACAACAGTAAATGTGGTTGCTTGCCACAAGTCTGAAACACGCACTCAGAGCTGTGGCTACTGACCGTAACTGACAGGGACAGTGTGGACACTTGTAGGTGATGCCTTCGTGCCAACGGGCGTGGTTGATCGCTGAAACACGCACTCAGAGCTGTGGCTACTGACCGTAACTGACAGGGACAGTGTGGACACTTGTAGGTGATGCCTTCGTGCCAACGGGCGTGGTTGATCGCTGAAACACGCACTCAGAGCTGTGGCTACTGACCGTAACTGACAGGGACAGTGTGGACACTTGTAGGTGATGCCTTCGTGCCAACGGGCGTGGTTGATCGCTGAAACACGCACTCAGAGCTGTGGCTACTGACCGTAACTGACAGGGACAGTGTGGACACTTGTAGGTGATGCCTTCGTGCCAACGGGCGTGGTTGATCGCTGAAACACGCACTCAGAGCTGTGGCTACTGACCGTAACTGACAGGGACAGTGTGGACACTTGTAGGTGATGCCTTCGTGCCAACGGGCGTGGTTGATCGCTGAAACACGCACTCAGAGCTGTGGCTACTGACCGTAACTGACAGGGACAGTGTGGACACTTGTAGGTGATGCCTTCGTGCCAACGGCCGTGGTTGATCGCTGAAACACGCACTCAGAGCTGTGGCTACTGACCGTAACTGACAGGGACAGTGTGGACACTTGTAGGTGATGCCTTCGTGCCAACGGGCGTGGTTGATCGCTGAAACACGCACTCAGAGCTGTGGCTACTGACCGTAACTGACAGGGACAGTGTGGACACTTGTAGGTGATGCCTTCGTGCCAACGGGCGTGGTTGATCGCTGAAACACGCACTCAGAGCTGTGGCTACTGACCGTAACTGACAGGGACAGTGTGGACACTTGTAGGTGATGCCTTCGTGCCAACGGGCGTGGTTGATCGCTGAAACACGCACTCAGAGCTGTGGCTACTGACCGTAACTGACAGGGACAGTGTGGACACTTGTAGGTGATGCCTTCGTGCCAACGGGCGTGGTTGATCGCTGAGACACGCACTCAGAGCTGTGGCTACTGACCGTAACTGACAGGGACAGTGTGGACACTTGTAGGTGATGCCTTCGTGCCAACGGGCGTGGTTGATCGCTGAGACACGCACTCAGAGCTGTGGCTACTGACCGTAACTGACAGGGACAGTTTGGACACTTGTAGGTGATGCCTTCGTGCCAACGGGCGTGGTTGATCGCTGAAACACGCACTCAGAGCTGTGGCTACTGACCGTAACTGACAGGGACAGTGTGGACACTTGTAGGTGATGCCTTCGTGCCAACGGGCGTGGTTGATCGCTGAGACACGCACTCAGAGCTGTGGCTACTGACCGTAACTGACAGGGACAGTGTGGACACTTGTAGGTGATGCCTTCGTGCCAACGGGCGTGGTTGATCGCTGAGACACGCACTCAGAGCTGTGGCTACTGACCGTAACTGACAGGGACAGTGTGGACACTTGTAGGTGATGCCTTCGTGCCAACGGGCGTGGTTGATCGCTGAAACACGCACTCAGAGCTGTGGCTACTGACCGTAACTGACAGGGACAGTGTGGACACTTGTAGGTGATGCCTTCGTGCCAACGGGCGTGGTTGATCGCTGAGACACGCACTCAGAGCTGTGGCTACTGACCGTAACTGACAGGGACAGTGTGGACACTTGTAGGTGATGCCTTCGTGCCAACGGGCGTGGTTGATCGCTGAAACACGCACTCAGAGCTGTGGCTACTGACCGTAACTGACAGGGACAGTGTGGACACTTGTAGGTGATGCCTTCGTGCCAACGGGCGTGGTTGATCGCTGAAACACGCACTCAGAGCTGTGGCTACTGACCGTAACTGACAGGGACAGTGTGGACACTTGTAGGTGATGCCTTCGTGCCAACGGGCGTGGTTGATCGCTGAAACACGCACTCAGAGCTGTGGCTACTGACCGTAACTGACAGGGACAGTGTGGACACTTGTAGGTGATGCCTTCGTGCCAACGGGCGTGGTTGATCGCTGAAACACGCACTCAGAGCTGTGGCTACTGACCGTAACTGACAGAGACAGTGTGGACACTTGTAGGTGATGCCTTCGTGCCAACGGGCGTGGTTGATCGCTGAAACACGCACTCAGAGCTGTGGCTACTGACCGTAACTGACAGGGACAGTGTGGACACTTGTAGGTGATGCCTTCGTGCCAACGGGCGTGGTTGATCGCTGAAACACGCACTCAGAGCTGTGGCTACTGACCGTAACTGACAGGGACAGTGTGGACACTTGTAGGTGATGCCTTCGTGCCAACGGGCGTGGTTGATCGCTGAAACACGCACTCAGAGCTGTGGCTACTGACCGTAACTGACAGGGACAGTGTGGACACTTGTAGGTGATGCCTTCGTGCCAACGGGCGTGGTTGACCGCTGAAAGCCTGGAACAAACACAATTTTGAACATTGGACGTAGTCATTTCTAGGGTTACGTACCTCAAAAGGACACAAGGAACCCTTAGCGTGTGTCCACATTGAATACGCGGTGACTAGGGGCTTATGGCGGGCGCGACGGCGGAGGCGTGAGGTGGCCACAGTGGCGTGCAAGCTGTTAGAGCGATAAGACGTATTCAGGTGTTGCGAACCATGGACGAGGATTTGATATTTTTACTAGATAGCCCGATCCTGAGATAGGAGGTCCTGAGCACAAGAGATGGTGTGCATGAAATAAATAAAAACAGAGAAGTGAATGGTGAATTTTTTAATTTGTATGAAGAATTGAGGTTGTACCCCACAAAATTATTGGATAGTTATGGCACAATACAGACTGTGTGATTCAATAAATTATCGATTGTAAACCCTAAACAGACACACTTTCGCATTTATAATATAAGTATGGATGTATGGATTTAAATACTTTATTGCTTAAAACTATAACACAAAGTAAAGTATAGGAAAGATTTGCAGACAAGGGGCGACCGTATCACTATAGTGATCTCTTCCATGCTATATTTAAAAAAAACCGGCCAAGTGCAAGTCAGACTCGCGCAATGAGGGTTCCGTACTCGGGTATTTTTTCCAACATTATGCACAATAAATCAAAAACCATTATGAATAAAAATAAATAAAAATCATCTGTTTTAGAATGTACAGGTAAAGCCCTTTCATATGATACCCCACTTGGTATAGTTATCTTACTTTGAAAATTAAAACATTTTTTTTTTAAATGATGTGACCCCAAATTTGCGGTTTTCAGATTTATTCCTGTATTTGTGCAATAAGACCTACCCACCTGCCTTTCATGATTCTAGGTCAACGGGAAGTACCCGGTGGGTTTCTTGACAGACAGACAACAAAGTGATCATCCTATAAGGGTTCCGTTTTTCCTTTTGAGGTACGGAACCCTAAAAAAAGTACTCACTTATGGTTGGTGACCAGTGGACAACTCTTGCACGCGTATCGCTGTCTGTGGCAGCTATTCATGTGATGATGTAGATTGCTATATTTCTTGAAGCGCGCGCCGCACACAAGGCATTCGCTTGTTCCAAATTTCTGAAAAAAAAAAATGAGTGTCAATTTCAACCTTGTCGTTTTTACCAGACCACGGCAAAGCCAAAAGGAAGGGTTATGATTGTAGCACTATATGTGTGTGTGTATGTTTGTATCCAGATTCTGTGTGTTCCACCGTAGCACCTAAACTACTGGGCCGATTCTGATGAGGAGTCAATTGATTCGTTGTAAAGGTCCGGCTGACATAGGCTATAGTGTATATGATGATAAAAATGGACCTGACGGATGTTACAACAAAAAAAGTGGGGGTTTCCAAAAATTTTGTTTTCATTTTATCGAATGAATAAAAAATCGAACAATGGGAATGATTTCTAAGTCAAAAATAAATTATTTCTTAATAGTTATTAAATAGAGGGTTTCCCAATATTCGTAAAGTCCACATTCACTGCTAGTTTTAAGTTTGCTAACCATTTTAAATTTATCGATTTAACTACAAAAGTGCGTGAAATTACGGCATATGTATATTTTGTATACTTTTTTTGGGTTTTTACCCTAAATAAAGAAAATTATTATTATTTTGTATATAACTCACTCTCACGCCCGGTTACAAAATAGATATATATAAAAGCCAAAGGGAATATAATATACTTACATACATAAAAATAAATAAACCTACATACACATTTACATAAATACATATTTGTACCGGGCGGAGGATTACGCCCCGGCAGGGGAGACCAAACGGCCGGGGGTCAGGGCGACAGGTTGAGAAAGCGGCGGACTATCCTAGCCGAGTCTAGCAAGACCGCTTTTTGCATCCTGGCTGCGAGCGAACTGCCACGGAACCCCAGTCGCCTCAGATGGTGAGCGAGGCTGACTGGGATCAACCCGTTTGCAGATACGACGATTGGGATGATTTCGGTGGACTCCACATGCCACATGTCGGAAACCTCGTGAGCCAGATCAAGATACTTGCGTTTTTTCTCCGTCTCAGCTCTCACGAGGTTCTCGTCATATGGAATGGTGATGTCCACCAAAAACACCCTCGACTGTGCCCGGTCCACCACCACGATGTCAGGCTTATTCGCTAGAATAGTCCTGTCCGTGATGATGGACCGGTCCCAATAGAGCCGGACTCCGTCGCGCTCGAGTACCGGCACCGGTGTGTACCTGTAATACGGCAACCTCTCATCCAGGAGACCGTACTTCAGAGCAAGCTCTTGGTGAAGGATTTTGGCTGCTTGGTTGTGTCTGTGCAGATACTCAGTGTTGGCAAGCGCCGAACATCCCGAAAGCACATGTCTGAGTGACTCACCGGGATGGCGACAAGCTCGACAGATGTCTTGAGTGCCATCCTTCAGAATGTACTTTCGGTAGTTCCGCGTCTTGACCACCTGATCTTGGATCGCACTGACAAACCCTTCGGTTTCCCCGAAGAGGTCACCAAAGCGCAGCATATTATTATTATATGTGTATGACGTCACATCTGTGTATTTCATACAAGCTCTCATACTAAGCGAGCGTTTTAGCGTTTGATAAAAAATCGCTGATTTGACTAGTAGTCATCATCTCTATTGTACAATCGATTGTCAAATTATTCGTCTTCACAAAAAAAAAATAGAAATATTTAGATTAAAATTCGACAATAGATTCTTCAATTGTTTGATTCTCCTATTGCCAAGAACAATCAAAAATGATCGGTCGTTTTTCGTTGTTCAATTGTTATTCGATTGTTATCAAATAATGACAACAATCGAATACAGTGGACCCCCGGTAATCCGACTAACGTTTTGCAGGACATTGTTGGACTATCGAATTTGTCGGATTATAGAGTACTGCCTAAGACCGTCTATAGTCCGGAATTTTTTACAAAAGAGTACCTTGTAATCCGACAAATTGCAAATCCAATGATAAGATTCTATATGTCATACATACTCTGAAGTACAAATCGTACTTCACTATGTATGTCAAATTTAGTAAATTCAATAATAATAGACATGTCGGATTACGGGGGGTACCAGATTAGACAGGGGCCGGATTACCAGGGGTCCACTGTAATTCGATTGTTAATAATGATATAAATAGGAGGGGGAACCCTAAGCAATGTGAATTATAGCTCAGAGAAAGATACTCACATCAGTATGTTTTTCCTTGTGTGTATTGAAAATGTCGATATTGCAGAACCCTTTGAAACACTTCATACATTTATATGCTGAATTTTTGAAATTTGAAGTTTTTTTCCTGTTCTGTACATCAGCTAACTGCTCTTCGTGAGTCAATTTCGTTACTGTGTAATTTTTTAAGTATTTCAGGAGCTCATCCTGTGAGCGTTTAGTTTTTCTAATTACATCTTTTCTAACTTCATTTTTTGATTCAAGCAAACTCCTTTGTGTTCCTCTGATTTCGCCTACAGGTGTGACTTCAACATTTTTAGTGATTCCTTTACTATTGGCAGCTCCTGAATCTGAATCACTGTCACTATCGTTGTCCTCCAAAAAGTCCCAATCGTCGTCTGTGTCGTTATTTACATCATTTATAAACTTGTCTACTATGCCCTTAACTCTTTTATCACACTCGGTATCACTAAACACAATATCGTCAATGTCATCTAGAAATTCAGTATCGCAAGGTAAATCATTTATCTCTTCTATTGTAGATACATTAGTTTTTGGAACTACTTTTTTAATTTCCTCGACTTTTTTATCACATTTTAAATCAATAACACTGTCATCATCCAAATCGATATCTTCTAGCCATTCAATTTCACTTGCAGGATCATCTAAGTTATCTCTTTTAGGTACTTCAAATTCCTCGTCTCTTTCATCACGCTGTACATCAATATTAGTGTATATAGTATCATTATTACTATCAATCTCTTCCAGATATTCAACATCGCTTATAATGTCGCCTAATTTTTCCGTTTTGATTTTCTTGTTAAGTTCATTTATTGTTGCAACATTGTCAGCTTCTATTTCAAAATTTGCTTCATTCAAAGGATCAAGGTACAGGTTTTTTTTTTTTTTATTAAACACACATTACAGGTAATGACAATAATACTATCAAGTAATACAAGCCATAAAGGACTTCGTCTGTGGTGGCGTTTGCTGGCGCGCGTGTTGTGACTTTTTGGAGTGTTTTTTTGTTAGAAGTGGCCGGTTTTTGTGTTCTGGTGGTGGAACTGACTGGGAAGCGCTCTAAAGGGGCGCCCGCGCGTGTGTCGGCGGGCGCCGGCACAGACGAAGTCCATACTTATACATATAGTTTCCCAAACTTGTAAATAACTACAAACTTGACATTGGCTAATCAGTGTAAAGCCAGACGAGAGAGAGAGAAAAAAAAAAGCCATAAAACTAGCCACTCTCCACAGGAAAAGTGTGTACAGAATATGCAGTAACAAGATAATGGATGTGTCGCCTTAGAACTATACACCAAAGACTAAAATTTTACAAAACACCAACTCATAAGACCAACTCATTATAATATCTACACATTCTCACTATTGGGTTAAAAAAGTAATTATTATATTTATAAACGTTAAGAGAAAACAAAGTGTTACCATTCTCCGGATAATGACCACAATATCTAATATTAATTTATCTTAGAGCCTCATAGCTCAACGGTTGAGGAGCGGACTGAATTCCAAAAGGTCGGCGGTTCAAACCCCACCCGTTGCACTATTGTCGTACCCACTCCTGGCACAAGCTTTACGCATAATTGGAGGGGAAAGGGGAATAATAGTCATGATTAGAATAGCTAATATTCGTACGCACAACAGACGGAAACGTTTAAGTGCGGAAACCAGCCCAGAGAGAAGAAGAACTAATATTCGTTATTAAAAAAAATGTCAATTAAAGAATATCATCAACCCATCGCCGGCTCACAGTCTCTCTAGAGGATCTCCTCTCAGAGTTAGAAGGGCCATAGTGTACTATGTTTGCCACGTGTGGATTGGCAGACTTCGGACACTTTTGACCCCCATCCACACACTGCCCAGTGATGTAGTGTGGCCGCGTTACTCGCGTGTTCCTCGTTCACGCCCATTGCTCACTATTTTGTCGGTAAGTATGCAATAGCGCGCACGCTGCCACAGTTTTTTTTTTCCATTTCGTCTGGCTTTACACTGATTAGCCAATGTAGAGTTTGTAGTTAATTATAAATTAGTCAAACTATGTGTATAAGTATGGACCTCGTCTGTGCCGGCGCCCGCCGACATACACGCGGCGCCCCTCTAGAGCGCTTCCCAGTCAGTTCCACCACCAACAAACACCAGCAGAACACAAAAACCGGCCACTTCTAAAAAACACTCCAAAAAGGCACAACACGCGCGCCAGCATACGCCACCACAGACGAAGTCCTGCCACAGTTTCCACGTCCATCGCATTGCAAAGGCAAGCGACTTAGTGCGGCGGTGGCGCGGTTAATTGCACGAGTTGAGCAGTGTGTGGACGACGGGTGAGAACGTTATAAAGAACTCTTTCCTCACAATGTTTTCCTTCACTGTTAAAGCAATTGATCTTTAATTTATATGTAATTCAAGGAACCAAAAGCTTATATTGCTATAGATCTGAAAGTGACATCTGCTAATTCCCATTTGGCCGGACCCTTTTTATTCTGAGATGGGTTGCCTATGATGGTGTGTGTGTATTTTAAGAAGACACAAAAAACATAAAAACCGATTTCAAAAATCACAAACACTAAAAAGTAGTATACAAGAGTTAAGATGGATACGACGGGTCTGCCCGTGAAATTCAAATTTAGTTTGGTTTTTCGCAATAAGTAAACTAATAGGACAAAGTAGGTTTTATTGCGCCAATGGCAGTATCATCCTCACAGGTTTATATAAAAATCTTTACTTTAAAGAGTCCAGTTTAAGAAATTAGCTCTAGTATCAACTATAACTCACAAATTAGTTGATACTAGAGCTAATTTCTTAAACTGGACCCTTGGATGGTACTGCCATTGACATAATTAAAATGCCATAAGCCTATGTTGTCGTATTAGTATACAAAGTGCGAAAAACTAAATTAAATTTGAATTTCGCAGGCAGAACCGTCTCATGCCCCTTAGTTCTAAAATCACATTGTTTGGAGCTGGTGCCAATTAGCCGCATGAACCGTCTACTCTTCAAACCTATTGTTTGTGACTCCACATTGGCACCGACTAACCCGGTGCGGAATAGCCCGGGTGTGCAGGGCCTCCCTCAACCTCATACCCCGATAGATAGGATAGAACTTACTGAAATTCCAGTTAAATCTTCAAATGCCATATCTAATTTATATGGCCCTTTAGCTCGATACAACTTACAGTCCTCACTAGTGTCCAGGCATATCATGCAGAACTGAAAAAAATAGCATGTACTTGCAGATGTTGGCATTATGTAAAAAAATCGGTCAAGTGCGAGTTGGACTTGCACATGAAGAAAACTCTAGATACTGTCATATGTTGCATCATCACTTGTCTGGAAGTGTGATTGCAGCAAAGTACTGATTTATAGATTAAAAGAATAGTAATGAAAGATGTACCAGAGGTGTAGATGGCCCTACACTCCCTGACACTGTCTGTGTCCTTCTAGTTGCACCAAACTCCATTTTACCACGATTTTTGGTTTAGCGATCAGTCTCAACTGATTTTTGTAGCAAAGTTGTCTCTTCAGGCTCTTCTATGATATACACAGTTCAGTAGGTAGGTAGTGGGTACTTAGCCTGGAGCTTAGCTTTGAAGCCTGTAATGTGCAAAGTCTAACTTAAGATGTTGTTAAATAGCTTGCTTTTAACCAATATTATACAAAAATCATACTGGTAACCAGAGGCGGTCTTAGCCATTGCGAGGCTCCGGGCGGCAGGTCTTGCGAGGCCCTAGTTTGTTCTTCGTGAAAAGTATGTGATGCGAAAGTAGGTCTGTTTGTTTGTTTAGGTATTTTTCATGTTTGAGGAGAAATGCTAAAGTTATACAAATAAATAGAGTTTTAAAATATTTTACATTAAAAGATTGACAAAATTAACAAATACAGAGATGATAAATATTATAATTGATATGAGTGGCTTTTCCTAAGACTAAAATCTTTGATTAAAGCGCAATAATCTAACGAATGATAAGACAAAAGATCCACGTATATTTACCTGCTTTCTTTTGATACCTCGTTTCCTTTTTGAACTACCTGACTCAATTTTTCTGCCGGCATCACGATCACGCGAACTCATTTCGTGAATCTTGTTTTGTTTCGCACAAACAGTCAGAAATAATTTTTAAGTATCACACAGTTTTTTTTACTTTTACCTTACTCAATACTTCAAATACTTTAATTTACACATTTCCAGCTCACTCAATACTAGAACGTAATCTTGGATACTTAGAATAAAACTGTAACTGGACGATTTCTGTACATTTGATATACTTTGAAAATTTTACAAATACAAATACAAATAATTTATTTCCACAAAAGATTAATAACTAAGTATGATTAAACTTACATCTTATTAAATACCTACAATCCTAAGTACCTACAACAAAGTGAACTGTAAGCATATACAATTAGTAAGATAACTTAGTTATTAAGACAATTTTGAGTGTTGCAAGATCAAGGACTGGCTATCCTAGCTAGATTTTTATATCTGTGTTAAGGATAGCCAGCCCTAATTTTAATCGCAGAAAGTATTATTATCGATATAGATCCCAAACAATTTTTTTTAGAATTTTTGTCTGTCTGTCTATCTGTCAGTCTATCATCTGTCTGTATCATGCGAAAACTACTGAACGGATTTAAATGAAAGGTGCACTGAAAGTGCTTCGGGTTAATATATAGGGTAGTTTTCATTCCAAAAAAATGAAGGATTCTTCGAGATACAGGATCAAACTTTTTATCGATTTTACTCAATAACTCCGTCAAATTTAAACCGATTTTCACAATTCTTTTTTTACAAAGGTATAGTACTGTCAGGTTGGTACCATGTAAGGTTGGTGAAGATCTGATGAACAGTTTCGGAAATAGAGGCTGGAACTCCTAAACGGGTAACAGCATAACGATCGCGATCAGTATAATAGCTTAGTAGAAAGTAGACTCTTAGTCATAACTAGTTGACCCGCCCCGGCTTCGCACGGGGAGTCTACCTGTTCCATAATACCACCCATATTTTGTCTATGGAATAGATAGGCTCCCTGTGCGAAGCTGGGGCCGGTCAACTAGTATTCAATAAAATTGAAAGATATGTAGCGAGCGCAACTTTTTTGTTTAATACAGATAAAAAAGAGAAATATAAACGAGCTCAGCCATAACAAAATTTTATGTTTCAAAGCACCTCACTCTACTTTTCTCATATTTTTTATCCCGGAAAGACAAAGAGTTCCTAGGGGGATTTTCAAAAACTTACCATGTGGATTAAGTTCCGGGTATCAAATAATATACAATAAAAGCGCGAGCGAAGCGAGCGCGAAATTTTTGATATATTATTTACAAAAAAAACCATATTAATATTAGCCAAAGTCCTTTTCAGGGCCCATCTTCTTAGCTAAAATTTGGTATAATTCAGAGATAGCTTGCGCACAGATACTTTATCCCGAGTTTCCACGACGTTTTTTAAAACCCGAATCGATGGGAACGAAGTTTCGGGCATCAATTAATACAATATAAAAGCGCGAGCGAAGCGAGCGCAAAATTTTCGATATATTTAAATAAGAGAATGGTAAATTCGAGCCTTCAGGTCCAAAATATTGAATTCCTACAACGATGAATTCTTATAATGTTGAATTTGTTGTGTGAATGTTGAAATATTTGATTTATCGTGCAAAATGTCAGAAAAAATACCCGAGTTTGGAACCCTCGCCTCGGTGCGCGAGTCCGACTCACAATTGGCCGGTTTTTTTTTGTGAATTACGTATAAGCATATGCGAATTAAAAGCTTACTTTTAAGATTCAACATTTAATTTTGGGAATTCAAATTCAACATTTTGCGAATCCAACATTTTGGGATTTAACATTTAGCAACTCCGAAATTCAACATTTTGCAAATTCAACATTTTACGAATTCAACATTTTAAGCCTGAAGGAATTCGAGAATTAGTCTATTTTAAGCTTTCTTTGTCTGGGAGTTTGAACCCCCAAAACCTTACCAGTAACAATTTTGTAACTCATACTACAAGCAAAATAATTCTAAGGTGACAAGAATTGACGAACGAAATAAAATACGGGGATTGCCCGAGCAATGAATTAGTTAACTAACTTTATTTTAATTTACCGTTATTTAATAACCTTAATAAGTAATTAAAGATCAGAATCAAAAGTTTTAATTAAAAAATATGTTTAAAAAATGTATATTTTTTATAATTTGCTTGGGTTGTTGCGCGAGGCCCCTGCAAGAGCGAGGCCCCGGGCGATTGCCCCGTTCGCCACCCCCTAAGACCGCCACTGCTGGTAACAGGTCACCATTTTTTGAAGCATGCTTGAAGGTGTCAAAAGGTGCATAGTAAACCCATAGACTTACGAATTTTTCGTTACGCTCTAAACCTATGAGTAAACCCACAAGTAAACCCGGCGCCAATAGTGTTTTGTTGATAGCATACTATTTAGCTGATTCCTAACTCAGTCCTCTATAATACCACATTAGACTGGAAAATTGGAAATTATTGTCCAAAATCTTGAATATTTTTCTGCTACTGTCAATAAGTTATTCTTCACCACATGTTTACCACGGGCCAGAAAAGGAACTTCCTTCTTCAATCTTCTTTCAGTTTTCGGTTTTCATGGCCAATGAAACGCAGTGATTACATACTCTTTGGCCAATAAACAGTTCATTCTCGGCATAAGCAAACATGAAAAACCATGAAAAACCATTGAAAAACACATGAAAAACATCTTAACACTGACATAGAATAGAATAGCAGTTTTTTTTTCTCGTCTGGCTTTACTCAGATTACCCAATGTCAAGTTTGTAGTTATTTACCAAAGAGAATATAATTACTACGTTGTTATTTACAAGGGAAACTATATTTAAAGTATGGACTTCCTCTGTGACGGCGCTCACGGACATACGCGCGGCGCCCTTTTATAGCGCTTCCCAGTCAGTTCTACTACCAATAAACACCAGCAGCACACAAAAATCGCCCACTTCTAACAAACAAACACTCCAAAAAGGCACCGCATGCGCGCCAGCAAACGCCAGCACAGACGAAGTCCCGAACCAAACCTATTACATCAAAGAGTATTGTAATCAAGAATGACCAAAGAGCATGTAATAGACAGAGACATGCTACCTAAACAAGATTGTGCACTGAGACACCAAAAACGAGCCTATTGAGATAGCGCTAAATTGGATTGTGTCCCTTTCTATTAGGGTGACAACACGATTTGATAATGTAAGACATTTGACGGATTATATGAGAATAGGAGAGGATGAATCATCATGATAACCCATCGCCGCCCACTACTGAGCACGGGTCTCTTCTCAGAATGATAAAGGTTTAGGCCATAGTCTGCCGCGCTGTAGTTATAAAAGTAGAGAAATTCAATTTTTTTTTGTTCTGCGAAAAAGTACCAGTCATGTTAAGTATGGGTACCTATAATATAGGTAAGTAAAATTATTTTGTATAATCTGGTGCATGTGTTTAGGTCCTAAACAGTTTTAGGAAGTTCGTAAGCAAGGCATACTTTTGGGAAAATTGATGGTACAGCGTTTCTTTATAAAAAAAATTCAGTGCACACGAAGCCGTAGCAAAATCTTCCGCTTTAAAATGCATTCCGCAAACTGCCGAATATTTGGTGATATTTCCTGGAACGACAGCGATCCATTTTTGCCTTAAGTCTTCATTTTTGAGAAATCTATCGATAAACAGAAAAAAACACTTCCATTAAACAATCAAATTATGGTTACCTTACTACTTCTGTATAGTATAGTACAGAATGTTCGCCATATTGTTTTGCTTGACACCCAGTGTTGTCATCCTATTAATTTAAAAAAATATTTATAATACTTTTTAAACTAAATGATATTTTAATGACATTATAAAATAAAGATAACGGTGTGAAAATTACTGCGAAAACAAAAGAAAGTAATCTTGTTGTTTAAAATTAAATAAACAATGAATAAGAACTTTGTGAGCTACATCATAATTCGTACCATAGAAAATATTTTTTTATGCTTGCAATCTATTAGACAGTGACACACTCCAATTTATAGACCTCTCGCTCGGCTCGTTTTTCCGCTTAGCATAATTGTATTAGAAATTGGATTTTATGCTAACGCAATAGAATTTATTTTTGCAGGGAATTAAAGCTGAAGTGCACAATCATGTGTAGGTAGCACGTCTCTGGTAATAGAATGACAATGACAGGGGGGTGTAGTTGACAGTTGTCTTGGATAATACCTACCTACTAGTGCTATCTCTATGACAGTTGTAGAACAAAGGCTGCCAGCCGTTCAAATCTCCTCAATTTTCGGGAATATGTTGAAAATGTCAATGTTGAAAATCGAGTAAGTTACATTAGTTATTTTAACTGAATCAGAAATCTGAAAAGCAATCCCTGTTTTCACATAGGGAAAAAATAATGAAAATCATTTCTAGGCCATGGAGTTGCAACCTATCTTGTTCACTTAAATACGTACTTATCTCATGCTAAATATAGCTATAAGATGCAGACACAACTATGCTGTATTTATTATCATGATATATCGTGAAGTTATGTAATGATTATTTAAAAAGAAACAGTGAAATTGAGATTTTTTAATTAGCAATACTAAATAGAGAAAATCATTGCAAAACAATTAACTTCAATTTGATTATGTCCATCTCTACAAGTTACATTATAAGTAATTTTCTCTGTTGTTTTCAGTATTTACTACCATAGTAGGTAGTACTATTTATCTAATCTTAGGAGTTCATTTATCTAATATGGACTGAAATACCTTAACTAATAAAATGAAGTGTTGTGTGCCTTCTTGTACTAATGGCTTAAAAGCAGACTCGAAAAACACTCAAAAAGTTACCTTTCACAAGTAAGTGCTGTAGACAAATTTGAAGGCAAATAATAATCAGATAATCTTTTTCTTATCTTCATACATTTAAAACTATACCATGCAGACAACATACAACCTAAACTGGTGGATCATAGATGTAAAAACCGTCACCCATGAATATTTGCGGCACCAGAAGAATCGAGTACTGAGTCTTCAAGAATTTGTTTGCCCATTGAAACAGTTGTTAAAATTGATCCAATGGAAGGAGTTGGTAGCTACTGGGGAGCTCCGGACAACCATCCGTATAAACTTTTACTTATACAATATTTTAAGAATTAAGGGGGTGCGGTGCGTATGTCGGCGAGCGCCGGCACAGACGGGGTCCATACTTGTATAGTTTAAACTAACTTGTTACAAATAACTACAAACTTGACATTGGCTAATCTTTGTAAAGCCAGACGATAAAAAGACACGCACAACAGACGGAAATGTTTAAATGCAGAAACCAGCCCAGAGGGAAGTAGAAGAGCCCCATGTAGAGTGGGAAAGGTCAGGAAGAAGACGATGAATTATACTTTGAATTTCAGGGTTCCAAAAGAGAAATACTGTCGAGTAGCCTGGTTCGCAGCCCTAGGCATAGAAGAGAGTGAACTACCTGGAATCCCCAGTGGTATGCTCCCTACATTTCAAAGACTCCAACTTCTATAACGGCAAGAATGGTTCGAAGATAGTGCAAAAGGGGGCTGTGCCCTTTGTACAGGTAAATTCAGCTATTCATAACTATATGATGCCCGCAGCTTCGCCCGCGTGGATTGGTCAGGTCTTGCAGCATCAGGATTGAGGAGTTAGAATCCAAATTTTTTATGGAACAATGTTGCAAAGTTCCTCTATTGACAAAAAAAAAATACTACGCAAATCGGTTCAGAAATCTCTGAGACACCAGTGTACATAGGTACAAAAACACTCCTCCATTTTTTAAGTCGGTTAAAAAGTAGCCTATGTTACTCTTTGGTTAATCCTCTACTTGTCTATGAAAGTCCTGTCAAAATAGGTTCAGCCATTCCGAAGATTAGCCTGTTTAAATAGACAGACACTTCATTTTTATTTCTTAGTATAGAATATAGATTAGTATAGATGGAGAAAGTTGAATTTGGCAAGAAGTTGATCTATTCTTGCATCTCAAGTGAATCATCAGTAAAATATATATCACTAACCATTGGAAATGTACTCTGGACTATGTAAAAAAACCAGTGATATACAAACTATCAGTTTGTAGTGATGTGAATTTATATATCAGGTATTTTAAGCCAAATATGTATGTTAGTTTTAGGTATTATAAGTTTCCAATACTAAATATGTTGGTTCAGCTTATTGAAAAACACTGTACAGGTCTTTTAAAAAAATAATTTAAACCCCTGTTTGCTTGTGACTAAAATAAAAATGAAACTAAAATTAATTTGAAAAAGAAATTTTGTAGTATTTATTTATTTTACTTTAAACAGCGTGTAATATTATATGTACAGGATGTACGAGTGGAGGGTCTGCCTCGGCAGACGTCGCTGGCTGGGTTGCGGTTGTTTGCTTCGGCCGTTCCCGTGACCCAGTCGCCAGGCGACGCGCAGTAGCGCCGCTGGGGTTTAGTGGGTATTCCGGTCGCCTCTCGGCCGGCGAGTCCCCCATACCCTCCCTCCGGGGGGGATGCGTAAATGCATTCCCCAGCGTCAACAAAAAAAAAAAAAAAAAAGGATGTATGAGTCACACAATATAGGCCGATTTTAGGCATTCTCTTTTACCCAAATGCTACAGTTGTTGTTGGCACTTGCATGAAGGCAAACCACCACCAGTCACATCACAGTACTATTGTTTCAGGTGTGTATGATATGCCTGGATACAAATTGTAAACTTTACCCACTGAGCAAGTATAACCTGGAGCAAGCGTATGAAATATTGACAGGTCTTCAAGTAAGTTGTTTTAAATTTTTTATTTAGATACAAGTTAGCCCTTGACTGCACTCTCACCTGGTGGTAAGTGATAGTCTAAGATGGAACGGGCTAACCTCACATGGGTCTGGCAGTTTTTATTAAACCCATACTCCTTTAATTTCTACACAGCATCATACCAGAAAGCTAAATCGCTTGGCTGGGAATGTGTTCGGAGCGAAGTCTATACAAAGTAATGAAGTCCTGCTGATACAATTTAATGTCAATGTATTAAGTACTCACCTATGGTGCTGAAATGTGGACACTGACAAATGGCCTTGTTCACAAATTCTTTATTCTTTATTTATTTGAAAAATATAATGATATTACAACATGAAGCCCCGTCAGGGCGCTGCAAAGTAATTACATATAAATAAAATGTCACGTTTATAAAAATAAAAAAATTAAAATTAAAAAATGTTATGGAAATTCCTAACTATTATGTCCTATTAATTATATTATTAGTTAATCTTAAAAAAGTATCAATAATTTTTTTATAACTATATCGTGTTATTGAGGTCTATTCGTTCAAAAATTCTTTCACACTGTAGAAACATTTTTGTACTAGCCATTTCTTTAGCCTTCTTCCAAATATTGTATCCTTAGTTTCGTCTGTTATAATTCTTGGCAGTTTATTAAATATTATTACATAGTAAGGGCTGGTTTGGGCTATTTATTCAAAGTTATATTCAAAGTTGCTCAGTGACCTATGGAGAGGGCTATGTTAGGAGTTTCCCTGAGGAATAAGATCTGAAATGAAGAGATCCGCAGGAGAACCAAGGTCACTGACATAGCCCAAACTATTAGCAAGCTGCAGTGGCAGTGGGCAGGCCATGTCTGTCGTAGAGGCGATGGCCGTTGGAGCCGGAAAGTGTGGGACGCCCTCCAGCACGATGGACCGACGATATAAAGCGGCTGGCGGGAAGTGGCTGGATGGGGAAGGCTGAGGACCGGGTGTGGTGGCGCTCTTTAGGGAAGGCCTATGTCCAACAGTGGACGTCCACAGGCTGATGATGATGGTATTATGTAACATGTTGGTTGTGTTCCAGTTGCAACAAACGGTGCCGTATTTGACACCGGCAGCCTGCTCGGAGTGTGCTCAGCGCCTCACCAACTGCAGCCAGTTCCGACACAAGAGTCTGAGAGCACATGTGCTGTTATTTGAGCTATTTAAACAGCACGAAGTGGTAACTATCACACTAATATTATAAAGGAGAAAGTTTGTATGTGTGTGTGTGTGTGTGTGTGTATGTTTGTTACTCCTTCACGCAAAAACTACTGGACGGATTGGGCTGAAATTTAGAATGGAAATAGATTATACCCTGGATTAGCACATAGGCTACTTTTTATCCCGGAAAATCAAAGAGTTCCCACGGGAATTTTAAAAAACCTACATCCACCCGAACGAAGTCGCGGGTATCAGCTAGTACAACTATACATGATAGATTCTTTGCGTCTATAGGAAACTTATCTATAAAAGATTGATTACTAGCTGATGCCCGCCACTTCGTCCGCGGGGATGTACAATTTACAAAATCCCGCGAGACCTCTTTGATTTTCCGGAATAAAAAGTAGCCTATGTGTTAATCCAGGGTATAATCTATCCTCATTCCAAATTCAGCCAAATCTGTCCTGTAGTTTTTGCGTGATTGAGTAACAAACAACTAAACATCCACACTTTCACATTTATAATATTTGTAAGATTAGTAATTTTCAATGCAAATAGTCAATCTTTCTATAATCTTAGTAAGTTAAGTCTTAATAAGTTACTTAGCAACATTGTTTTGTGTTAAAACTAATAGTCTTTTTTACCCGACTGTGGTAAAGCCAAAAGGAAGCTTTATGATTTTAGCAGTCTATGTATGTATGTATGTACCTGTGTATGTGTGTATGTTTGTATCCAGATTCTGTGAGTTCCACCGATTTTGATGAATGAGGTGTCAATTGATTCATCTTATAAGTCCGGGTGACATAGGCTACATTTTATACTAACAGATGTTACATGAAAATAAGTGGGGAATCTCCAAAATTTTTTTTTCTATTGTATCGTGTGGGGTGTCAAATGAAAGAGGAGAAAATTCTGAGTTCATAAATATAAATGTACTGCAACATTAAAATATACCAAGAGACAGAAAAACAATTTTACTTTAATATTTCAGCGTTTATTAAGACGATCGCAGTCTGGTTTTAGTTTTCAGCTTTATCTTGTTGGTAAAACAATGTTGCTAAGTAAACTTATACAGGACATTACAGAAAGATTGATTAATTTCAGCCAGTAACAGTTTAGTATTTATTGTAAGGGTTTACTTTTTTCAGTTAACAGTACCAAAAATAAGAACTATAAGTCGACACGACCAAGGACTGGCGTCTAAAATAACACAAAAGTTTTTCAAACCCAACCATTGTGACCTAAATGTTGTCGACAGTTCATCCGTAGAAATAGAAATAGACAACGTAGAGACAAAATCCATAGTCAAGGTAGAAAAACAAGATGAAATAGTATTTGCTTTTGAACGTAAAGAAAACGATAGTTTTACAGAACTAGCAGTCCACGGTATCAAAAATGATTTGAATGAAGACATTGATATTGATGTAGATATTTTGAACGATGACAACAATGTAGATTTTTTGAACAATGACACTGATGATGACGGATTTTTGGATGAAAATTTGACTGCTTTGAATGATAAAGAACTAAATGTCAGTAATTTGGCAGGTGTTGGGGTTGAATCTGTTACCAAAGTTGAAACTGATAAAGGTATTAATGAGAATGTACCAAAAACAGTCGTTAATAACATTAAAAAGACAAGAAAAGTTAATCCGGTTGGAACTAAGACTGTTCGTAAGAGAACCCGGGCTGTTAAAAGAAACGTTACAAAAAAAGTTGACGAATCTAAACCTAAAAGAGCATCGAGGTCCAAAAAATCTGGTGCTCCAAAATTAGTAAGAAATGCCAGAAACAAATTGAGTATATTTGATACAACTCAATTGACACTTGAAGAGCAGAAATCAACAAGAGGAAGGAATCTAGTAACTATAAGAATTCTGGTTTTCAGTGCGATGTATGCTATAAGGGGTTTATTACTGAAATTACTTATACTCGACATATGAAGAAGCATACCAAGGTAAGCAAGACACTGTACTATGCGGGTTTTAGGGTTTCTAAGGGACTTATTAATAAGCCTCCGCGGTCCGTCTGTCTGTCTGTCAGCGGGCTGTATCTTGTGAACTGTAATAGGTAGAGAGTTGAAATTTAAATACAGAATAATAATAATAATAATAATATTAATAATATATTGATACTTATACATACATGGGTTACATAGCAAGATTGAGATTCCTACCTTCTGCACTAGGAAATACCTGTATTGCAGAAGGTGGGAGTACAAAGTTTAAAGTTTTCTTAATTAATTTCTAATATTCAAACTAGGCTAACATTATAACTATCATTAACAACACTATAATTATTATATTATAGGATTAATAACATTAGGCTAACTTAACTAGGCTAAAATTATAGATGACTGTGTTTGTGTGTCTGTGTGTGTGTGCACTTGTGTTTGTTTGTGTGGGCGTGTATACGTTTAATACGTGAATGTGTATACGTTTTTTGTTAATCATTAGTGAACCTAATTAAGCTGTGGTTCGTTGTGTGTAAAGTAACGTTATTCCTTTACTTGTGCTATAAGACCTACCTACCTGCCTTTCAAGATTCTAGGTCAACGGGAAGTACCCTATAGGTTTTCTTGACAGACACGACGGACGGGCGGACAGACAGATAGACAGACAGTCAACAAAGTGATCCTATAAGTGTTCCGTTTTTCCTTTTGAGGTACGATACAAGATACAAGATTTTTATTTGCAGAAACATTTTTTGTTTACAGTTAGGTGTTATTAAATACATAGTAGAAATGTTTCACCTTACATAATCAGGCATGCAAAATTTGTACAAGGTCATTCATATTTAAGTTACAGAGTCATTCATATTAAAGATTCATTTATTTAAACTATTCTTTGAATGTCAAAAATTCATCTACTGTGTAGAAGCACCTTTCTATTAGCCACCGTTTAAGCCTTAATTGAAATAAGTTTAATGAAAGTTCTCTAAACGCCTTTGGTATTTTATAATAAACTATGATTGATTTTACTGCGCAGTTTTTTAATAGAATGGCACTTTTACAGCCTGGCATTCTTTTTTTGTGGGATCCCTAAGTAGAACTTTCCTTTTATCTCCTAAATTTTCAAAAAAATGCGGACCCTAAATAGAGTATTTGGAATGTTGGCAGGCGTTCGGCACGCTGGAGTGCCCGGTGTGCAAGCAGTACTGGGGCGACAAGTACGCGCTGCACAAGCACAGCAAGTCGCACGCGACGCGCTACACGTGCACGCTGTGCGGCTACACCACCATGACCAAGTGAGTTCCCGCTTAGCTCACAGGGTACGTAGTACTACCATAGTAAAAAAACCGGCCAAGTGCGAGTCAGACTCGCGCGCTGAGGGTTCCGTACTCGGGTATTTTTTCCAACATTTTGCATGATAAATCAAAAACTATAATGTACATAATAGTTTTAGTATTATGTACATAATAGTACATAATAGTACATATGTACATAAAAATCTATTTTAGGATGTACAGGTAAATCCCTTTCATATGATACCCCACTTGGTATAGCTATCTTACTTTAAAAATTGAGACACATTTAATTTTTTTTAAATGATGTAACCACAAATTCGCGGTTTTAAGATTTATTCCTGTACTTGTGCTATAAGACCTACCTACCTGCCAAATTTCATGATTTAAGGTCAACGGGAAGTACCCTATAGGTTTCTTGACAGACAGACAGACTACCAAGTGATCCTATCAGGGTTCCGTTTTTCCTTTTGAGGTACGGAACCCTAAAAAAAACATTTCTTTCACGGTGGTACGGAATCCTTCGTGTCCGACTCACACTTTACTGGTTTTTAGATTTTTTTTCAACACGTACATCTAGCATTACAGGATAGTTCCTATAGATTCAAATGAACTTTTTACAAGTGCTTTTGAATTGTCAAAATAATCTACCACTGGTTCGGAATGCCGTTCCTACCGCAAAGAACCAGCAAGAAACTCGGCGGTTGCTCTTTTCGATTGTTCAATTTACAATAATATTCCATACAAACAATTGCAGTCCCGCGTTTGCTGGAGCGAGTCAAATCCATGCTTTTTTACCATTTACAAGGTAAGCTTTTGCCAGGAGCATGCTTTTTAATGTAAATTACCAGCTGATGCCCGCGACTTCGTCCGCATGGATTTATGTTTTTCGAAATCCCGTGCGAACTCTTTGATTTCCCGGGATCAAAAGTAGCCTGTGTTAATCCAGGGTATAATCTACTTCCATTCTGAATGTCAGCCAAATCCATCCAGTACTTTTTGCGTGAAAGAGTAACAAACATACACACACACACACACACACAAACACACACACATATACACATACATACACACAAACTTTCGCTTTTATAATATTAGTGTGATTAGGTACCCTAACATGCCAATTGCCAATCTGCGCTTGGCCGGCATGGTGGTGGACAGTGTCGTAAACTGTTCTCATTCTAAGAAGAGACCAGTGCTCAGTAGTGGGCCGGCGAAGTGTTGATGGTGATGATGATTGTTGTTGCAGCGAGTCTGCGCGAATGCACGAAAACTGGCACAAGGGCACCCGGTACAAGTGTGACCACTGTGACGCTGAATTCATGTAAGTATACTATCCATACATATAATAAAATTGTAGAAAAGTGGTGTCTGTACAATGGAAATATATAAAAAAAGTAGCAGGGGTTGTTATTATATCGATGCCGAACCCGAAATTGTAATTAATTTTTTTTTGTCTGTTTGTCTGTGTGTTTGTGCACGCTAATATCAGAAACGGCTTATTCGATTTAGATACCGTTTTCACTAATATATTGTTGTAAGCTTCACTTAACGCGAAAATCAAATTTAATTTGGTTTTTCGCAATTTGTAAACTAATACGACAAAGTAGGCTTATGGTATTTTAATTGCGCCAATGGCAGTATCATCCTCACAGGTTTACATAAAAATCTTTACTTGAAAGAGTCCAGTTTAAGAAATTAGTTTAGCATCAACTATAACTCACAAATTAGTCGATACTAGAGCTAATTTCTTAAACTGGACCTTTTCAAGTAAAGATTTTTATATAAACCCCCGCTCTGGGGGGATGATACTCCCATTGCCGCAATCAAAATGCCATAAGCCTACTTTGTCGTATAAGTTTACAAATTGCGAAAAACCAAATTAAATTTGAATTTCGCGGGCAGGCCCGTCTCATGCCCCTTAACACAATCCGATGCCAGTGACCATTTGCCTTATCTTATAGTTTTAAGTTATTATTCATAAAAATCCCTTATTATAGATTTAAAACGTTCATTAGCTAAAATGCTCATTAGGCCTATTAAACGTTCCATAACTTTCTTTATTCATAAGGTTCAATAAACCTCTCACAACTAAATTCTCGCTATAGGCTAGTTTCGCTTTGTTATGTTGTCGTTCTGATGAATTCATAGACAAAATTGCAAAAAAACTGGGCTCTACACAGAAAAGTGACGCAGGTGTGACATTTGTTTTCGGTCAATTGTCTGAGTTCTGGAGGATAGTTAGGTATTATCGTTCGGAGTTTTGTTCCGATTTATTTAATTAAAAATGGAAACAGGAAGGAATTTAGAAATTAGCGTTAGATTTTATTATACTACTAGCCGATGCCCGCAACTTCGCCCGCGTGGATTTAGGTTTTTCAAAATCCCGTGGGAACTCTTTGATTTTCCGGGATAAAAAGTAGCCTATGTGCTAATCCAGGATATTATCTATCTCCATTTCAAATTTCAGCCAAATCCGTCCAGTAGTTTTTGCGTGAAGGAGTAACAAACATACACACACACACACACACACATACACACATACAAACTTTCGCCTTTATAATATTAGTGTGATTAGTGTGATATAATATTAGTGTGATATTTTAAAAAAAAACATGTATTAGGTAAAAGTATGTATTAGATACACTACCTGGACATTCATGGAATAAAATCCTTTTTTTTTTAAATTGAAAATATTACAATAAAACATAACGCTAGCCTTATCTAATTACTATACAATGCTCACTGCTTACTATACATTACTCATGCCCGTGTGAAATGGTGCCAAGAATACTGGCTGCATTTCCACGCTTGACAGCCAGGCTGATCCGTTGCGCAAAAAATTAGCCAGCCCTTTTTTTACCCAAATCCTTCTGGGTTTATGTAGTTAGGTACTGAGCTGCATCACCGCCATATTTCTTACGTTAGAAGAAATCACATACCTATGTAAAGGAATGATTACATGAAAAGAAACTTCGAATTTAAGTAGGAACTTTTAGGTACCTACTTCACGACGTCCGTCCCTAGCATCTTATGGCAGTTAAAACTTGCAACTCTATTTAATTACCACAGCTTTTCAAATCCAGAATAAATAACGTACAAATAATAATTACAATGCAATGACACTAGAATGAACCAAAACAAAATAACCTCACTTCAATCTTGCATATCAAACAAATTATCAGCTGTTAAGACAAGACGGCGGCCATGTTGTTCTTTAATAAGGGTTTATAGTAGGGTTCAGCCTGTTATAAGTTATGGAGCCGTTATTGAACACTTTTAGCACTATTGTACGTTTATGAATAATGTTTTTGAGAACTTTGCTTATAACAAGCTAATAAAGCTTCTACAATTTTTTATGAATAAGACTGTAATTAGTTTTTTTCAAACCCGCATTGTATAGCGTGCAAAACTCGGGTCAACGCCCCACCTACGACGCGGCATTGACTTCGAGTGACCTATTTACGGAACGTTCGTTGACCTCTAGCGTCAGTCAGGTGTTTTATTTGCAATATATTGTGACCTTTTAAAAAGATACAGGATTTTAAAAAAATCGTAGTTTTTTAATGGTATTTTATTAGTAATAATCATCAGTACTATCACGTGTCTTCGTTTTTGCTAGCGTTCTGGTTACACCCTGTATTTTGACTATAGTCTAAACCGTGGAATGAAGTTAGTATACCGCTTTCTCTGTTTCGTATTCCCATACAAATGACTGAGACAAAAATCTCAGTGGGTGTTAACTATTTTGAGTCACACCTACCAATCACAAACGAAACTATGTTTCGAATTGAATTTCAAATGATTTTGAAAACATCTTTGTGATTGGTTGGTATTTAAAAATGGTTATTACATTTCGAATATTTGCAGAATAGATATAAAAGTGAAATCTTTAAAAATAATAATATCACACTTAATATTATAAAGCCGAAAGTTTGTATGTGTGTGTGTGTGTATGTTTGTTACTCCTTCACGCAAAAACTACCAGCCGGATTTGGCTGAAATTTGGAATGAAGATAGATTATACCCTGGATTAGCACATAGGCTACTTTTTATCCCGGAAAATCAAAGAGTTCTCACGGGATTTTTAAAAAACTACATCCACGCGAACGAAGTCGCGGGTATCAGCTAGGTATTTTATAAACTAAAAAAACTGACATTTTCGATTGCTTATTGCTAATACGCCTTTGTGGCTTCCATTTTTCGCGCTAGCTGTAATATTGGTGCCTTGAAAAGAAGAGTGAATAGGCACCTTCTGGGCAGGCGTGCTCCACCTTTAGCTGAATCATTTCCTGCTTGGTGTGAGTAAAATATCCTATTAATGTACTACTTTGTTTTCTCTCAGAAAGTACACGTCATACATGACGCACTTGCGTGTGAAGCACCCTTCAGACCACATCTGCAATCAGTGCGGCTACTCCTACCTGAACGAGCTGGGCCTCCGCTCGCACTTGCGCAGGATTCACCGCTTGGACAAAGTCGAGGTGAGACCTTGCCGCTACAGTACTACCACTATGCCGATGTACCTGCGCAGACAGCAAGTACACGTCATACATGACGCACTTGCGTGTGAAGCACCCTTCAGACCACATCTGCAATCAGTGCGGCTACTCCTACCTGAACGAGCTGGGCCTCCGCTCGCACTTGCGCAGGATTCACCGCTTGGACAAAGTCGAGGTGAGACCTTGCCGCTACAGTACTACCACTATGCCGATGTACCTGCGCAGACAGCAAGTACACGTCATACATGACGCACTTGCGTGTGAAGCACCCTTCAGACCACATCTGCAATCAGTGCGGCTACTCCTACCTGAACGAGCTGGGCCTCCGCTCGCACTTGCGCAGGATTCACCGCTTGGACAAAGTCGAGGTGAGACCTTGCCGCTACAGTACTACCACTATGCCGATGTACCTGCGCAGACAGCAAGTACACGTCATACATGACGCACTTGCGTGTGAAGCACCCTTCAGACCACATCTGCAATCAGTGCGGCTACTCCTACCTGAACGAGCTGGGCCTCCGCTCGCACTTGCGCAGGATTCACCGCTTGGACAAAGTCGAGGTGAGACCTTGCCGCTACAGTACTACCACTATGCCGATGTACCTGCGCAGACAGCAAGTACACGTCATACATGACGCACTTGCGTGTGAAGCACCCTTCAGACCACATCTGCAATCAGTGCGGCTACTCCTACCTGAACGAGCTGGGCCTCCGCTCGCACTTGCGCAGGATTCACCGCTTGGACAAAGTCGAGGTGAGACCTTGCCGCTACAGTACTACCACTATGCCGATGTACCTGCGCAGACAGCAAGTACACGTCATACATGACGCACTTGCGTGTGAAGCACGAAATAGAGGATGGAACTCCTCAACGGGTAACAGTAAAACGATCGCGATCAGTATAATAGCTTAGTAGAAAGTAGACTCTTAGGTTGAAATCTATAGAGTAGTCAAAGTGCGCTCTATAGATCTCGGACATAGTGACAATACAACACATTTGGTAAGTATACCACCCATACTTTGTCTATGGAATAGGTAGGCTATACTAGTGTGAAATAATGGAAAATAAGTTGGAATTTTGTTCCAGAATCCAGACGGGCCGCTGTGCGAGGAGTGCAACGTGCGCTTCGCGAGCAGTGCGGCCTACAAACAGCATCTGAAGGTTTCGCCCAAACACTTCACTCCCGAGTAAGTTTCATAAGTTTAATTATTACTAGCTGATGCCCGCGACTCCGTCCGCGTGGACTTACGTTTTTCGAAATCCCGTAGGAACTGTTTGATTTTCCAGGATAAAAGTAGCCTATGTGCTAATCCTGGATTTTGTGGTATCTAATCAGTAACCATCAGTACTATCACTCGTGTTGGTCTGTATGTCTGTGTGTCACAGAACGCGGCGAGTCAACCAGGCGGTGCCGCCGCGCTGCTACAGCAAGGGCAGTGGTCGCCACAAGCGGAGGCGGGGAGACCCCGCTGACGTCATCACTTGCGAACAGGTGAGTAGCATCACCATCCTCTTCCCCCCTCGTGTGTCCCCTTGTGTGTGGTGTTCCCAAGTAAACAATCTGAGATTCACTATTATTTTTATAATAATTCGTCGACGTAGTCGAAGTAAACGTCGGGCGAGTTTCCATCCTTACGTCGTCGACATTCCATGTACACGCACGAAACGTTTTGCGTCTTCATTCCTCATACGCATGGCTAAGGTTTGGAATACTCTTCCGCGATCTGTGTTTCCTACCAATTGCAATCTGGGTATCTTTTAAACAAGAGTGAATAGGCATCTTCTAGGTAAACGTGTCCCATCTTGGACCACATCGTCACTTTCCATCAGGTGTGATATTGGTCAAGCGCTTGCCTATAATGAATAAAAAAAATCAAGCCATTCTACAATGCAGCCCTTTGAACGAGAAATGACATTTTGCTTTTTACTATACTTTAAAATTTTATGATAGTGTTCTGCCTACACTTCAAAGAAATTTCTGAATATTATGTTATACTAGCTGATACCCGCGACTTCTTTCGCGTGGATGTAGGTTTTTTAAAAATCCCGTGGGAACTCTTTAATTTTCCGGGATAAAAAGTAGCCTATGTGCTAATCCAGGGTATAATCTATCTCAATTCTAAATTTCAGCCCAATCCGTCCAGTAGTTTTTGCGTGAAGGAGTAACAAACATACACACACTGTGACGTTTGGGGGTCGGTCAGTGGTGAAGAGATTAAAGAAACACCCCAAAGTCAACACAAGAATTTATTTAGTAGTAAGTAGGTAGGGTCGTAGGTTTTCGCGGTTGTCACTACAGTCTCTAAGGCTTGCAGTAGGCGGTACTTCCCTGCTGTGCCGTGCGGTGACGTCCCGGAGGTAGCGGGACCCGGCGAGATGGTCTTCGAGGGAGGTGGAAGATGCGCTGGTTGGTGCTCGGTGGCAGGCCGCCGGCCAGGTGCGGAGAGGTTCGTGGCACCAGAAGAGGGTGCCGCGAGGTGCGCCTGGAGGTTCGTGACACCAGGAGAGGGTGCCACGAGTAAGCGTGCCTGGCGTAGACCAAAGGAGCACAAAGAACTTCGAGGGGTACCGGGAATCTTGAGGGTCACAGTGAAACCCGTATAACGGGTTTACAAGATCACTGGAGTAGTTGGTAGTGCAGGTAAAGGGATATTGTGTTCCTGTATTACCAACAGGAACACGTTACCTTTAGATATGTTCACTGCGACGCGTCTGACGTGAAAAAAAACGATTCCAGCGTCACCCTAACCCTTCCTGCGCACGCGCCGCGTGGCAGAGGTGCCCTCCTGCTTCAAGCGGCCGCACGGGACAACTCGTCTAGGACGTAGTGGTGGCGGGTAACATTGTCCGTCAGTATTATGTCATGCTTTGAATTATTTATTTAAAAAAATGTAACGCCTGCACAACGTTACAACACACACACATACAAACTTTCTCCTTTATAATATTAGTGTGATTATTGTTTCCAGTGTGGCATCGAACTCAAAGACTTCTTGCGGTATACATTCCACTTCAAGCGCGAGCACCCCGACAAGAACCGAACGCAGTTCTCTCCCAACAATCAGAAAGTGTTGTGTGAGCTGTGCGGAAAACACTTTCAGGTGAGACTCTCTCTCTACCTTCAGGACTCATTCGCACGAGAGCTTTTTTAACGTCCTTTAAAAAAGCGTTCAAAATAGAACAAATGCATTCCCAAGTATCTCCGGCGGAGTCGCGGGCATCAGCTAGTAAACAATATAATGTTTCTATTCTAGTCACCACACCATCTGAAATACCACATGACGAAACACACGGGCCAGAAGGACTTCCAGTGCGACGTGTGCGAGAAACGCTTCCGGATCAAGGCCTTCCTCGACAAGCACAAGGAGACGCACATGGCGATGACGGTGCGGCGCCTCTACACGTGCGCCGTGTGCGACAAGAGCTTCACTTGCCAGTCCAGCCTCAACCGACACGTGTGGGTGAGTGTGGCGAGCACTTTACTCACTCCCCCAGTCTCAAACAGAACTAGTAAATGTAGAATATGGATATTGTACGTGTTCCTTATTAAATAAATAAATGATATGACCAATGAAACTCGTCACAAAGGTTATACAAAACGTTATATTAGGCACGAAATCGGTTAAATATACCTAAACTTAGATAACGCAGCATAAATGGCCGTAACCGCGACTGGATGTCCGTTCACCTCGGAGCAATCGAGAAAACTGAGGGGGGTTGGCGGTTGCATCCACATAAACTCAAGAGAGTTTCAGGATGTCGAGTAATAAATGTAAAACTAGTCTTTGGTTCAAAAAAAGAAATAAAAAAAAAACGTTAACATTGTTTTTTTTTTTTTGCACAGATCCACAGAGGAAAGTCCTTCAAATGCGAAATCTGCGAGAAAGCGTTTAGCAACGCCTCGGAACGCAACTGCCACGTGTCTCACGTACACATGAAGGTGCCTTGGCCGAAGCGAAACCGCGGCCCCAACCGAGTCCGACGACCTTCCTTAACTAAACACGAGAACTATGACGAATGACGTTCTTAAGTGCAGTGTATAGTGCAGTAAAAGTGATGTCAAACCAGTAGTCATACATTTGTAACAATTCCAAACAATGTGACCCAATTTATAACACCATAAACACCAAGACTCAGTGTGACTGTGGCGGCTTACACTCATGACACTAATAATGGCATGCGACAGAGTGGCATACTGAAGATAATTCCTAGAAAATCCTTATATAATTACTAGCTGATACCCGCGGCTTCGTCCGCGTGGATTTACATTTTTAAAATCCCGCTGGAACTCTTTGATTTTCCGGGATAAACAGTAGCCTATGTGTTAATCCGGGGTTTAAAAAATCTGTCTCCATTCCAAGTCTCAGCCAAATCCGTCCACTAGTTTTTGCGTGATTGAATAACAAACCTCCAAAATCCACACTTTCACATTTATAATATTACTAGAGGGTGCCCGTGACTTCGTCCGCGTGGATTTAGGTTTTTATAGATCCCGTGGGAACTGTTTGATTTTCCGGGGTTAAAAAGTTGTCTATGTCGGTTACAGGGACGCAAGCTACCTCGGTACCAAATTTCATACAACTCGGTTAAGTGGATGGGTCTTTAGGAATCCCGCGGGAACTCTTTGATTTTCCGGGATAAAAAGTAGCCTATGTCCGTCCCCGAGATATAAGCTAACCCTGTACCAGATTTCGTCAGAATCGGTTAAGCTGTTGGGCCGTGAAAAGGTAGCAGACAGATAGACAGACAGACAGACACACTTTCGCATTTATAATATTAGTATGGATAGTATGGATTAGGATGAAATACATTGACATTGATGAACATAACATTTTGGGAGTGTGAAATATTTCTTTTACGAGCTAGAACATTGCAGTAAACCTTGAAAGAAAAATCCAAAAAATGTTTGTTCGTTTGGTTACAGCTTACAAACTATTTTATAAAACTGCGATGTTCTAGCTCGGAAAAGAAATATTTCATACATACAAATTATGTACGGAACCCTAAAAGAGCGAGGGCCGACTCGCACTTGACCGGTTTTTTATAACACAATATGCAAATATTAAAAAGGACTAGGATTTATACCACCAAGCAATGTATGTATGACAGTGGCGCCGATTCTGTTTTTCTCTAAACTAAATTTAGAGTATCTGCATCTTTTTCTTTTTAATATTGCTAAAAAAGGATGGAACATGAATTTTACATTCATTAAACTCTAAATTTTAGTGCACGCCACAAATTTAAACAATAGGCTCGCGACTGGCAGCTAAAGTCACGACGTTTGACAGCTCTAAATTAAATTTAAAACTGTCAAACTATGGCTGTCCTTTTCATATTACATTAGTATAGAGGATGCAAACACTCTAAAATTTAGTTGTGCTCAGAATCAGTACCAGTGTTAACAATAAAATGAGAAAGCATAACTTTTTGCCTGGTATTTTGTATGTAGCTTGTAGCTATTGCGTATGAATGTAGACCCGCTATATCTGTAAATAGTTTTAAGATTATTCAATTATATCATTCTTATAAAAATGTTTTTCATTTTAGTATTAGTTCATATGAACACAGAAATCCCCACAGTAAAGGCGGAAATAGACAGGTCACTTGAGGCCTGCAAACAGAGACTTGAGGGTCAAAAAAACAGCCCAGCAGTCCAACTTCTGGATGCCAGTTACAGAACGTTCCGCCTTAACAGGGCTCTCTCCGTCACTTACTCCATACAATCGTAGTTCCAATTTCATTTGAATATTAAGTAACCAAAGTCCATGAAATTTTGCAGACATATTCTAGAAACTAATATCTGTCTCTGTGGTGTTTTAGATTTTTCTAAAAATATGTAGTTTTAAAATTACAAGGGTTAGAAGATTTAAGACCGCGTAACTTTGAAACCGAATATTTAAACAGAATTCTGGAAAACCACAGGTATAGATATTAGTTTCTAGAATATGTCTGGAAAATTTCATGGACTTAGGTTGCTTAATATTCAAATGAAATTTTAACTACGTTTGTATGGGGCGAGTGACGGAGAGATCCCTCTTAAGAGGACAAGATTGGCCAGCATATGGTAATACCACAGCCTTGAAGGGATGTCACATCGCTGGATGTGCAAAGCCTCAACTGTTAAAACATTTACGGTCCTCAAATCTGTTCATAGTCCATGGACTGATCGCAGATGGAAGAGATATGAAAAAAAAATTGGTTGTCTGTAAAGTCGGTTTACTGACGATAGTTGAACGTGACAACAAAGGCCGATTGTGCTTCTTTGTCGCTCGTTCCGCGCTCTCGCTTGCACTTCAGTCTTCAAGCCTTTCATGGAACGCCTCAGAGCGAGGTAACGCCGTATGAGTCATGTTTTTTCGTGCATGCAGCCGGCTCTATCGAATTATAAGACGTTGTCACGTCAAAAAATTGCATTAGGTTATAATATTCTCGATGATACTCGTAACCACGAATTTTTTTTTAAAGATGCCATGCTAATCATGACTAATATTCCCCTATCCCCTCCAATTAAGCGTAAAGCTTGTGCCAGGAGTGGGTACGACAATAGCGCAACGGGTGGGGTTTAAACCGCCGACCTTTCGGAATTCAGTCCGCTCCTCAACCGTTGAGCTATCGAGGCTCAAATCATCCGTGTGGTTTTAGGTTTTTACAAATCGTGTGGGTCCTTTGATTTTCTGTGAATAAATTAGCCAGTCTGTCTCCAAAATTTCGTCAAAATCGAATCGCGGATGGTCCGTGAAAAGGTAACGAAAAGACAGACAGAGTAGGTATAGACAAACTTTCGTATTTTTAACTCCCGACCCAAAAAGTGGGGTGTTATAAGTTTGACGTGTGTATCTGTCTGTCATCATAGCTCCTAAACTAATGAACCGAATTTAATTTAGTCTTTTTTTTGTTTGAAAGGTGGCTTGATCGAGTGTTCTTAGCTATAATCCAAGAAAATCGGTTCAGCCGTTTGAAAGTTATCAGCTCTTTTCTAGTTATTGTAACCTTCACTTGTGGGGGGTGTTGTTTTTTAATTTACACTTGTTAATCTAAGTTGCCCAACTTGTCCCATTACCCTTGTCTATAAAAATTCAAACAGGATTTTCGCCGGGATGAAGTATGACCTACCAAACAAAGAAGAATTATCAAGATCGGTGTGCCTAGTGGGAGATTTTTAACCTATTCGATCGCGTAAAAGTTAACTGCGTATCTTCTTGTCACTAGATGGCGCTGTTTCAATTCCATACAAAACGCAGTTAACTTTTACGCGATCGAATAGGTTAAAAATCTCCCACTAGGCACGCAGTTCATATTTGGCAGAGTAATCGCGTAACACACATACAAAAAAATATTGTCGAATCGAGAACCTTCTCTTTTGAAGTCGGTAAGTATAAAGTATATTACTAAGACACAGAACTTTATAAGAAACTAGACGAGGCCCGCGACTTCGATCCGCGTGGATTTCGGTGGGAACTTTTTGATTTTCCGGAATAAAAATTGCTTACGTCAATTGCAGGGACGCAATCTACCTCGTTACCAAATTTCATACAAATCGATTAAGCGTATGGGTATTTAGGAATCCCGTGGGAACTCTTAGATTTTTCGGGATAAAAAGTAGCCTATGTCCATCCCCGGGATATAAGCTAACTCCGTCCAAATCGGTTAAACTGTTGGGCCGTGAAAAGGTAGCAGACAGACACACTTTCGCATTTATAATATTAGTATGGATACTGTAGTGCACTTTTTCATGTAGGTAAGTGATGGGGTAATTGCGAATATTTAGGGCCGGCACACATATGGCGGAGCGCAGCGTTGAGCATTTTTCACAGTCAAAATATTATCGACATTGTCCTCATTGAAATAATATCTAAAATCAATTGTGCATCCGTGCGGATACTCGCGCATCCGCGCGCAGTCCCGCGCGTGCTCGCGCATTCTCTACTTGGAATTCGGGTAATGTGTCACGCGATTAGAAAACTTCGCGGGCATGCTCTGCGCTGCGCTCCGCCGCGCTCCGTCATATGTGCGCCGGCCCTTACTCAATCCCCTATCACGAACTATGCTTGCATTTAATTTTATGTCATTGGGTTCTAAATAAATGAACATTTTTTTGTTATTATTTTTTTATTGAAGAAACAATGTTAATGAAAGAAAGAAAGTAGAGACATGTTTGAATTATTTCAATTAAGAATGCCTAAGCTAAAATTATTAATTACGTATTTTTTAAGTGTTACTAAAATAGGTAGGATTTCAGTTTATTGTTTCGCATTTCGTAATACTGCATGTAATTTCTGCAAATCCACTAATTTCTTCTCTAATTCCGTTTTACCCCTGTAACAGAAATAAGTAGTTGGCGTAGGATGATTTTTTAACGAAAAGGTCCATGGACATGACAAAATAATGAATTCTTGACATAACCCGCTATGTTATGGCGTCGAAAGCCGCCACTGAAAGTTTTCTATTGAAACAAGACAGCGTGGTGACCCAGAGACCAACAATCAAGTACTTATAGAGAGCGTTTTAGACATAATACATATACAAGAGTACATTAAAAATTTATAACACCCCCGACGAGTGAAGGTTACAGTAATAACTAGAAAAGAGCTGATAACTTTCAAACGGCTGAATCGATTTTCTTGGATTATAGGCACGTCTATCCTAAAAATCGGAGTTTTAACGACACGACAGAAAATGTTCCCACCTAGAGTTCTGTTCTATCTGATAACCCTACTTATTTCTTTATTTCTTTCTTTATTTGCATTCATGTCTTCATCATAAAAAATATTATTACAACATGAAGCCCCGTCAGTTTAGAAACTATAGGTATGTTGTCATAAGAATGCCTACGCCATATAATCAAAATAGTTTTTTTAAGAAACATCTGATACATTACACAATCTCTAAAATGTTTTCAGGAATTTCTGGGTCCATGTTCTCAAGGGTATTTTTAAGTTGGTTATTTTCTTCTTCTAGTCTCTCCGTTTCGGCCAATAAATTTAACAAAACTTTACTCGCTTCTTCTGTCCTGAGTGTCATCTTGTCTTCGTCCTATATAGATATAGCATAATTTTTCGTAGACGTATATAATAAAAGTAATTTATAAAGACACGTAGTTCATGGTATTCATGTTTATAAACAAAGTTGAATCAACGTGTTGCTGAGAAGCTAGCAACACTACGTATTGCACAGTTGATCACTGCATGGAGTGCACGGTGACAAGCTCTCAGCTGCGGGGGTGATTCACTGACTCAGTTTTTAGCACTAAATGATAGCCACCGAACTCATTTTTTTTATTCATTGAAGGTTTTCTACGAAAAAATATTTTAACTCGGAGAAGAAGCAATTTTTTGGCGTTAGTTTTTTGGGTTTTGGCGACCTTTTTTATCTAGGTAGGTATGACGTAGCCTAAGGTAAAGCACGCCGGCCTAGGACGGTCCTATTCATCATTCTTTTCATCATTTTTACACTTACGTAAACATCAGCGAATTGGCGAAATTTTTCAAAAATCTCGCACATTTTCTCCTTATATTCAGTTCTGGAAATATTAAAATTGATTTCAGAGAATTGATTTAAGAGAAAATTAAAAAGTAGATTTTATTTAAAACTGCCCGCAGCTTCACCCGCGTGGATTGGTCAGATCGCCTGCAGCATCAAGATTGAGGAGTTGGAATCCAAATTTTTTATCGAACAATGTCACAAAGTTCCTCTATCGATTAAAATAAAAATCAAATCGATTCAGAAATCTCGTAGACATCAATGCATAGGTAGAAAAACACAGCTCTTCCATTTTTAAAGTCGTTTAAAAAAGTAGCCTATGTTACTCCTTGGTAATCCTCAACTTGTCTGTGAAAGTCCCGTCATAATAAGTTCAGCCATTCCGAAGATTAGCCTGTTGAAACAGACACTCATTTCAATTTTATTTATTAGTCTAGATCAAACTATGTTGAGAAGCTAGACTATAGTACGTGGCCCTTTTGATACCGTACTGCTTGAGGACAGTGGACATTAAGGGACTGGACGTAATGGACCACAGGGGCTTTGACATACTAGACTTTTTAAGAGACAACGTTTTCAGTCGGAACGGACAGTGGACTTAATGTGAAATAGACTGCATGAAAAATAAAATTTAATCATACTTACATGTCTATATCCACAGCCATTTGCTCTTGTTTATATAATCTTTCCAACTCTTCATTTTCCTCGCCTATAGTCTTAATCATTTCGTCGAGGTCCCTGCATTCGCACTGGCATCCCTCAAGGTTAATTTTTAAACCAGCTATTAAAAATAGGTAGGACGTAGTTACTCTTTGCAATTGAAATAAGAAAACTCAGTGACGTTTTTGCCTATTCATAATAAAATTACTTATTAACCTTTCTATCTAAATACATAAAAAAATGAACTGTGACAAACTGGTATCCTTTGAATTATTGGAAGCGAAGACCCGGAAGGCCATTAAAAAGATGGGAGGACGACCTCGTGTGAAAGTTTCGGGTAAGACTTGGAGTACGCTGCTGGCTAGAGATACATGGAATATACTACCTAATGGAATACCTACCTTTTATCGCCACTGGCGGCCCTTACACAGAAGTTAAATGAATTAATTGCATTGTAACATTATTTCACTTCAGATGATTAGGTACGTTATTTAAAAACTGTTTAGTGTAGATATTAAGTACTTAAGATTTAAGAATAAAAATAAGAAATTAACTAGAGTAAAACTAACGTAAAACTTAATGTAAAATTAGTCCGTAAGGGATAAAAAAAAAGCTAATAGTATTATTATTTGCTATAAAATTATACTAACCAGTTTCTTCTTTTAGCGCTTTTAAAGCATCATTAACAGAGCAAGCTTCGCGCAATGCTTCACGGGTTTCATCATATTGTCGCCTGATGTTTTCGTCTAACTCTAACGCCAACAAATGCTATAATGAAAAAAAACCTTAGGTATAATAACCCAGTTGAATACCTACATGTAAGTAGTAAATATAAAATAATGTTCAACAAATATTGAATAAATAATAATATTATGTTCGACATCGTTTATTTACGTAATTATTACATGGTTATCGAATGTCTGCTTTATTTCTTCCAAACTGTATTCTAACAAAACAGTGCTGATTTGTGTTTCGTTTGAAGAACTCATTTTAGTTTTTTGAAAATTTTTTTTTTTTTAGTACTGCAAAATAAAATGATCCCTGATCCCAAGTCTCTAATTATTATTCAAAAATTTTTTTTCTCTCGTCTGGCCATTGGCTTTACAAAGATTAGCCAATGTCAAGTTTGTAGTTGGACTTCGTCTGTGTTGGTGTTAGCTGGCGGGCGTGCTCTGCCTTTTTGCAGTGTTTTTTTTTTTTTTTTTTTTTTAAAACTGACTGGAAAGCGCTCTAAGGGGGTGCCGTGCGTATGTCGGCGAGCGCCGGCACAGACGGGGTCCATACTTGTATAGTTTAACCTTGGATGAAGGATTATATATCTCTATGAGTTTAACTAACTTGTTAGGTACAAATAACTACATTCTACAAACTTGACATTGGCTAATCTTTGTAAAGATGTTGTAAAGCCAGACGAGAGAGAAAAAAAATTTAACTTGCTTTACGGCTCTGGGTTCTAGCTTTTTTGAGCCTTCACTATGTCAAGCTTTTTTTCACAGTTCAATGTTCACTTACCTTTAAATTAAGAACTAAAATCTAAAATCGTACTTTTTGACATGATATTTGACACATCAAGTTTAAATGCCGTGGCCGCGTGAGAAGTCATTTTTTAATCATTTTTAGGGTTCCGTACTTCAAAAGGAAAAACGTTCACTTTGTTGTCTGTCTGTCCGTCCATCCTGTATCTCAAGAAAATCTTGGGCAGGTAGGTAGGCCTTATTAGCACAAGTAAAGGAATAAATCCGAAAACCGTAAATTTGTGGTTACATCACAGAAAAAAAATTAAAATGTGTTTCAATTTTCAAACTAACTATACCAAGTGGGGTATCATGTGGAAGAGCATTACCTGTATATTCTAAAACAGATTTTTATTTATTTTTATGCATAATAGTTTTTGATTTATCATGCAAAATGTCGGAAAAAATACCTGAGTACAGAACCCTCAGTGCGCGAGTCTAACTCGCACTTGGTCGTTTTTTTTTTTAAATTCAGATACAAGTTAGTAGTCCTTGACTGCCATTTCACCTGGTGGTAAGTGATGACTGATGATGCAGTCTAAGATGTAAGGTATGATGTACCTACACGTATGATGCCACGCGGCTATAGTAAGTACTAAATTATAGTGTCTTTGGCTATGCGCCATCATAGCGCTATGACCCATACACAACGCTTCTAAATTCTTCCGTTTCTTAGTAAGTAAGTAATTGTTGCTTACATAAGGCGGTGGCTACTAACAGTGGGAGTACAAACATCATTTGATCTCAATTAAGTAGATTGCCAGGTCATATAACCAGAAAGACGTATTAATTTAATGTGGACGGCAATTTCCAATATCGTATATCGATATATTGACAGTTCATAATACTCGAGACCAGAGGCGGTCTTAGCCATTGCGAGGCTCCGGGCGGCAGGTCTTGCGAGGCCCTAGTTTGTTCTTCGTGAAAAGTATGTGATGCGAAAGTAGGTCTGTTTGTTTGTTTAGGTATTTTTCATGTTTGAGGAGAAATGCTAAAGTTATACAAATAAATAGAGTTTTAAAATATTTTACATTAAAAGATTGACAAAATTAACAAATACAGAGATGATAAATATTATAATTGATATGAGTGGCTTTTCCTAAGACTAAAATCTTTGATTAAAGCGCAATAATCTAACGAATGATAAGACAAAAGATCCACGTATATTTACCTGCTTTCTTTTGATACCTCGTTTCCTTTTTGAACTACCTGACTCAATTTTTCTGCCGGCATCACGATCACGCGAACTCATTTCGTGAATCTTGTTTTGTTTCGCACAAACAGTCAGAAATAATTTTTAAGTATCACACAGTTTTTTTTACTTTTACCTTACTCAATACTTCAAATACTTTAATTTACACATTTCCAGCTCACTCAATACTAGAACGTAATCTTGGATACTTAGAATAAAACTGTAACTGGACGATTTCTGTACATTTGATATACTTTGAAAATTTTACAAATACAAATACAAATAATTTATTTCCACAAAAGATTAATAACTAAGTATGATTAAACTTACATCTTATTAAATACCTACAATCCTAAGTACCTACAACAAAGTGAACTGTAAGCATATACAATTAGTAAGATAACTTAGTTATTAAGACAATTTTGAGTGTTGCAAGATCAAGGACTGGCTATCCTAGCTAGATTTTTATATCTGTGTTAAGGATAGCCAGCCCTAATTTTAATCGCAGAAAGTATTATTATCGATATAGATCCCAAACAATTTTTTTTAGAATTTTTGTCTGTCTGTCTATCTGTCAGTCTATCATCTGTCTGTATCATGCGAAAACTACTGAACGGATTTAAATGAAAGGTGCACTGAAAGTGCTTCGGGTTAATATATAGGGTAGTTTTCATTCCAAAAAAATGAAGGATTCTTCGAGATACAGGATCAAACTTTTTATCGATTTTACTCAATAACTCCGTCAAATTTAAACCGATTTTCACAATTCTTTTTTTACAAAGGTATAGTACTGTCAGGTTGGTACCATGTAAGGTTGGTGAAGATCTGATGAACAGTTTCGGAAATAGAGGCTGGAACTCCTAAACGGGTAACAGCATAACGATCGCGATCAGTATAATAGCTTAGTAGAAAGTAGACTCTTAGTCATAACTAGTTGACCCGCCCCGGCTTCGCACGGGGAGTCTACCTGTTCCATAATACCACCCATATTTTGTCTATGGAATAGATAGGCTCCCTGTGCGAAGCTGGGGCCGGTCAACTAGTATTCAATAAAATTGAAAGATATGTAGCGAGCGCAACTTTTTTGTTTAATACAGATAAAAAAGAGAAATATAAACGAGCTCAGCCATAACAAAATTTTATGTTTCAAAGCACCTCACTCTACTTTTCTCATATTTTTTATCCCGGAAAGACAAAGAGTTCCTAGGGGGATTTTCAAAAACTTACCATGTGGATTAAGTTCCGGGTATCAAATAATATACAATAAAAGCGCGAGCGAAGCGAGCGCGAAATTTTTGATATATTATTTACAAAAAAAACCATATTAATATTAGCCAAAGTCCTTTTCAGGGCCCATCTTCTTAGCTAAAATTTGGTATAATTCAGAGATAGCTTGCGCACAGATACTTTATCCCGAGTTTCCACGACGTTTTTTAAAACCCGAATCGATGGGAACGAAGTTTCGGGCATCAATTAATACAATATAAAAGCGCGAGCGAAGCGAGCGCAAAATTTTCGATATATTTAAATAAGAGAATGGTAAATTCGAGCCTTCAGGTCCAAAATATTGAATTCCTACAACGATGAATTCTTATAATGTTGAATTTGTTGTGTGAATGTTGAAATATTTGATTTATCGTGCAAAATGTCAGAAAAAATACCCGAGTTTGGAACCCTCGCCTCGGTGCGCGAGTCCGACTCACAATTGGCCGGTTTTTTTTTGTGAATTACGTATAAGCATATGCGAATTAAAAGCTTACTTTTAAGATTCAACATTTAATTTTGGGAATTCAAATTCAACATTTTGCGAATCCAACATTTTGGGATTTAACATTTAGCAACTCCGAAATTCAACATTTTGCAAATTCAACATTTTACGAATTCAACATTTTAAGCCTGAAGGAATTCGAGAATTAGTCTATTTTAAGCTTTCTTTGTCTGGGAGTTTGAACCCCCAAAACCTTACCAGTAACAATTTTGTAACTCATACTACAAGCAAAATAATTCTAAGGTGACAAGAATTGACGAACGAAATAAAATACGGGGATTGCCCGAGCAATGAATTAGTTAACTAACTTTATTTTAATTTACCGTTATTTAATAACCTTAATAAGTAATTAAAGATCAGAATCAAAAGTTTTAATTAAAAAATATGTTTAAAAAATGTATATTTTTTATAATTTGCTTGGGTTGTTGCGCGAGGCCCCTGCAAGAGCGAGGCCCCGGGCGATTGCCCCGTTCGCCACCCCCTAAGACCGCCACTGCTCGAGACCTTACGTGAAGTCAAGTTTACGAGATAAAATATTAACGGCCGTTTGTTTTGATATACAGTAATTTATCTTATCTTATCGTAGGTAAGTAGGTAATTGAGCGACCAACAGTGGTGATGTAGACTAGCTATCCGTCCCGCCTTCGCTCAAATGTTAAAATTCTTAAAACAAAAAAAAAAATCCGTAATTCAACGAACTTTATTATATTGTAAACTCAATAAAGCTGAAACGGATTAGGTAGGTAATATGTTCAATTTGATTTAACAAAAATAAAAATAGAGTGTTCCAATGGGTCACTTAAAAGTCTATGGAAGGGTAGGTATGTATTACCAAAACATACCTTTTGTTTCAGTGTTTAATAACATGTGCTGTGCTGATATTAGCCGCGGGCGCAGGTCATCCCATCGGCTTTTCAGCGGTCGCCCTTCCACAGTTACGAACAGAAAACTCCACTATGAGAATTGACGATGAAATGGGCTCTTGGATTGGTAAGATTACTTAAATAATTGTCAAAAAATGTATGGTGTTTTTGATAAATAACAACATTGAGCTTCAATAGCTCAACGGTTAAGGAGCGGACTGAATTCCGAAAGGTCAGCGGTTCAAACCCCACCCATTGCACTATTGTCGTACCTACTAGCACAAGCTTTATGCTTAGTTGGAGGGGAAAGGAGAAAAAACTTTGCTAAGTGACTTATCTACAGATTACAAATAAGTAGAGTGAATATTGAAAACGAACGAACTGATTTTGATGTAATTTGGTAGGTAGAGTTTGGCTAATGAAAGATGACCCTCGGCTTTTTTCCAAATTTTTTAGTGGGCAACCCTAAAACGTCGATTGACGTCATCCATTTCTGTAAGTATGACAATTTATTTTTGATACTTGGTTTAATTCGTAAAAGATATTAATATTAATTATGTTTTCTAAAACCATGTCGCTTATTAGCACATAGCTTTTATTATATTACGATTGTAAGCGATACGATATTACATCATTGGTTATGATTTTAACACAAAAAATGTTTCCTTTGCTAATATAACTAACTAGAAGATATATCAGGCCCGTCAGTGTCTGAGAATCGAACCCCCAATCCCTTGATGAGTTTTTAAAATCGTAGAAGTTTGTGAAACCGGATATGTGTGAAAAGATTTCTAATCTGTAAATTAACATTTAAAAAATTAAATAATTGCAAGTATCAAATTAAGTTATTAAAATTTTTTCACTACTATAAGTTTGAGGATGCCCTCCGATTTTTTTTTAAATTTGCCGGGCGATTTCAGTCTCATCTTCATTAGCCAGACTCTAGTAGGTACCAAGGTACAGAAATAGTTTGTATCCAGGAGACTTTCAAAAAACTTAACCTTCAAGGCCTGCGCACATTAGAGGACGGGGCGGCAGAAGATTTTTAATTTTTCAATTGAATTTAATATTTATCCAATCGTAATATCAATGAGAAAACTGCGCTGCAATGCTCCGAGATCAATCACCGCGCATTATTTCAATTGGATAAATATTTTTAATTGACAAAAAAATCTTCTGCCGTCCCGTCCTCTAATGTGCGCAGGCCCATATTTTCTTTTTAACCGACTTCAAAAAAAAAGGTGCTAATGTAGAGTCACAAACAATATTAAGAGTAGACGGTTCGTGCGGCTAATTGGCACCGGCTCCAAAAAATGTTAATATAGAACTAACATTAACTCTTGTACACATAATATATTCGGTAATAAATTAAATATTTTTTTACTTTATACTATTTGCCTATTTAAGTCGGTTTTTTTTTTGATTTTTTTTAATTAATTTGACAGCAAGTATTCACTCGGCGGCCACACCACTCGGCTCCATGTTGTCAGGGCCGATTATGGAGGCGATAGGACGGCGGCGGACCCTGCAGGTTTCCACGCTGCCGCTCGTGGTCGGCTGGATACTCATCGGCACGGCCTCGCACCACGCGCTGCTGTTGCTGGGGAGGACCGTGTGCGGATTCGCGGTCGGCATTCTTGCGGCACCTTCACAAGTATGTACGGTCGGCCTCAGAATTCGAATAGCAATTCCGCGAAACTATTGCATCAAAAATCTGTTGCACTTATGACCTTTTTCTATAAACACGCCACACACACCTAACGCATATGCATAACCGTGCCACGCGAATATGATCATTACGGTGCTAAACGATTTACGGCTTTTGACTGTACCTACCTATTTTTTTTAATACAAATTAGGCCTTGACTGCGATCTCAACTGATGGTAAGTGATGAGCAGTCTAAGATGGAAGTGGGCTAACAACTTATAAAGGGTATGGCAGTATCATTAAACCCATACCCCTGATCGGTTTCAAGTTTCAACACGGCATCGCGCCGGAACGCTATATCGCTTGGCGGCACGGCTTTGCCGGTAGAATGGTAACTAGCCATGGCCGAATCCTCCCACCAGACCAGACCAGAGACAATTTCGAACCCGGGACCTCCCACTTAGACTACTCCGTCAGGGAGGTCGTCAAACCTACCTACCTACCTGAACTTTATTAATTCTTTACTTTTACAAGATGCTACCCGCGACTTCGACAGCGTGAATTTAAGTTTTCAAATTCCCGTGAGGACCCGTTTATTTCCCAAAAGGATGGATACTAACTACTTCATGGCTTAATAAAGCTTATTTCTTTTGTCCCCAGGTGTACTTAGGAGAGATCTCAGAGCCTCGTTTAAGAGGTTTACTCATAGGAACACCGTTCGTAGCGTATTCCTTAGGCGTACTTTACGTATATGCTCTCGGAGGAGCAATGTCATGGCGGTCAGTGGCACACTTGTCCATAGTGCTACCGACGTTAGCATTTGCAGCTCTATGCTTCTCACCAGAAAGTCCAACTTGGCTTGCACGGCGAGGACGTTTCCACGAAGCTATGGCAGCTATGTCGAGGTTGCGAGGAGATCCTGATAATGTGAGTTGGCGTTGTTTTTTAATTTGAACTTAAATTGGCTTTAAATACGACTGATTTTAGCTCGTAACTAAAGTTAGATATTAAAGCTACCTTTAGTCTTTTTTTATGAAACGGTAGGTCCCGCTTTATAAAAATCAAGTTAGGTAGCTAGTAGACAGCAATCGTATAAAATACAAATGTCTCAAACTTCCCAGAGTTAGATACCTAGACAGGTGCTTTATGTAAAATACCTACTTTCCTGAGAGTAAATTAGGATAACGAAAGTCGATATCGATATCTAATAGATTTAAATCATAAATCTTAACACAGCATGGTTAGGAATTTTTGCCTATCAACCTATAGGTTCCTCAACACGCCCTGAACAATTAAGGTTAAGTATGATAGAGCAGACATTTCGAATCGAGTTATAGTTATTTTTTGGGTTCCGTACCTTAAAAGGAAAAAAGGAAACCTTATAGGATCACTTTGTTGTCTGTCTGTCGCGTCTGTCAAAAACCCCATAGGGTACCTACTTCCAGTTGACCTAGAATCATGAAATTTGGCAGGTAGGTAGGTTTTATAGCAAAAATCAAAAAAGTAAAAACCGTGAATTTGTGGTTACATCACAAAAAAATTGTGTTCACTAAAAAATCAATTTACAGTACTTATCACATTAACTTGCAAGTTGTAGTGTTTTTTTGTGCCGATTCAAAGCGCCCCACCGAGCATACCGGGAATTAAATTTTACATTTTGTCAAATAGTCTTCGTGTTAATGATTTAAGCTTATTTTGTGGTTTAACGACATTTTATATTGCAAGTAACACGTACATACCACGATAAAAGTTTTTTGACTGCCGATATTTCGACTCAGTTGCAGTCAGGTCATCGCGTTGACACTTGATATGTGTGCACTAACTACACACTAACATGACGCTCACTGCTGCTATCAGCGTCAATATGGCGAAAATCAAGTTGCTTCAAAGACAGGTCGGCAATCGCAAGTCCAGCGTACTTGCATTAGTAGAAGGCAGTGTTTCAAATGAATGCATAGTATTGAATATTTAACGTATAAGTAGGTACACTCGGAAAAATAATTCGCTTGGCAGAGCATACTAATGCGCGCGTATGTATAACACACAAAGATACGACCCGATGCTATCCGATAATAGATACACTCACACTTACTACACTCACTCACACTTCTAGATAACCTTACCAGTCGTATAGGGTTGCAAATTTCACATTCGTCAACATAGTTCTGATGGCCGAGTGGTAATAGTGTTGAAGTTCTTAAATATGGCGTGAGTTCTAATCCTAGTGGGGGATTGCTTTTTTATTTTTGCAATTATTTATTTTGTCTTCTTTATACAGTCAAAATTATCATACTTTCAAACAATATAATTATAAGCAAGAAAAAACAAAAATAATAACACTTTTCTATTTTAGAAGTTATTTATTTGTCTTTTGTGCAGTTCATAAATTATTATAATAAGCAAGAAATAAATAAGACGCTTGTCAGAAAATTAACACATCAAGTTAACAGAAGGTATACAAAAGAGGAAAAAAAATTGACATACTTTATCTACTCCTATTACTCCTATAGTAATTTAAAACCAATATCGATGTGAAGTATGCTAAAAGTCGGTCAAGTATGAACGTAATGTTTTATTTACGTTTTGGGTTACTTTTAGGTTTGTGAGATGAATCAACATGTTAATTACTTAGTTAGAAATCAAAATCAAATATAACTTCTAACTGCAATAACAATAACATCACTCACAAATAGAATTAAATTAATTACCTATACTTTATTTAATAATGTATAAAGGTAGGCCACCCTCGTAAGCTATTACTTTTTGTAATCGACTCGTCATGTTAGTAACCATATTCCAGCAAGTCTATGCTGCACCACAGAGACTCCCAGGTTGAAGTTACCACTTTATTCAAAGTATAATATATCGTTTACCTGTTGTTCTATTATTATAGTATTTTACGTCCATCCTTGTCCGACTCAAAAGATTTTTCATTATTAAAAATAACAACGTAATTACATCAGTCAAAGTTTATATATTTCATTGCAAAATGAAAGTCTATGGTCCTGGTGCAAACCATTCGTAATATTTTCTTCGTAATGTATTCCGGCCGCACGCAAATGCTTCCGCACAGTTTGTAGAACTACATTGTGCTTGGTCGCTGTCAACCAAATTTTTAAAAAGGAATCCACGCTATGCATTGCAACGATTTCTTGGTGGTGATGTGACTCCATCTTATAAGCTGATGGTTTGGGCCCAGGTCAACAATTGTCTACATGCCCCGTTTCTCCGTAGTGACAGACCCACAAGCGCACGGTATTCATCTGTAAATGATTATATCCTGGATTAATACATAGGTTACTTTTTATCCCGGAAAATTAATGAGTTCCACGGGATTTTTAATAACCTATATACACGGGAATGAAGTCGCGGGCATCAACTAGTATTTAGTATATTGGTTACATTGTTATATTATAATGCGTCTGATTAAAAGTATTAAATGGACTAAAAACATTACGCTAACATTTAGAAAATACTAAATGCACATAAGTAAAACCATAAACATAATTTCAATACGAGTAGGTTATATTTGTTTACTTACCGATATCATCGATTTCGGTTATCGAAATATTCCGCTCAAATAACAATCTCTGCTTTTTAAACAAAGATAAATAAATGTTCCATGGTGGTGAGAAGTTCAGTAGTTATTCAGTGTGAAAAATAACACAATACACCATAAATTAATTCACTACTAGGATCTATTAATCCGCGTGCTCAAGTTCTATTTGACAATAATTTATAAAATAGGTAGGGTAGATTTAAAAAATGGGACATCAACTTGATATTTCCATTCTGTAATCTATAGGTATACCTACACCGCATAATTTATCGTTTTGTGGGTTCGAAACATTTCAGTGATGAATAGACCTTAACTGTCTTGTTTTAAAGCTTAAATTCGTCCACATATCTACAGCCAGCACTGCAAGTGAAAACTGCTAATTAAAGTCGTGAATTTTAGACGTTATCTCAAGGTGGTTTAAGGCCATTTTACTCTGACATAATTGTGCTTCGACGATCGGATTCTATCAGCGTGGGTAAGCGGCAATACTACCTAGTGCCTGCTGTGGGGAAATCAGCGAAATATGTAATTTGTAATTATTGCAAGTAGGTATGGTGAAAAGAGACCGACAATTCATTAAAGAGAGATAGGTGTAAAATAATAAGTAAACGAGTTATGCACACACATAATGCTTCGTTGTGTTGCCTGCTTACCGATTTGTTTTGCTTTGTGTACTTAAACGCTGGACCCGCAAGTGGATAGACGAGTTTGACATTCTATGGACAATATTATTGTCTCATGATTTGCATTGGAAAATTTGTACGCTATTTAATGTTCGTGACAAATACGTATTTTTCTCTCGAATCAGACCGCATTTAAAATAGTTGATGTGATATGAGTAAGTCAGTTTTTCGTTATTTATGGGTACCTTTAGGTATAGTCTATAGGCGCTTATATTAACGACTGCCGGTCTTATAAGTATGTACTATATACATCAATATCTAGAAATCAATCTTATGATAATTTAGAAAAATTTAATCCAATGTATACCTAAATGTTGTAGATGCTAAAAAAATGTAGTCAATAGGTAACTTATTTTGATAGTCTGAGTTTTTAAAACATTTTACGATGTCTATTTTCTCTATACCATATAACCTTGCCTGAATTCCAAAAAAAAAAAAAACAATATTAATAATAATATTATTTTTATAAATGCATTTTGACATTTATGTAAATAGGTATGAAGATAATTTAGTTTGTTGTGTAACTTTGTGGTTGCAACGTGTATTTCGTAAATGTTAATTTATTTAAAACCAAATTAAAATTTATTTATTGTTATAATAAATAAAAATGTAAAGCCATATACACAAGGACGATTTATTTAAAAAAAAAAAAAAACAGTTAAAAACTTATAAGTCATACTGATACCTATCAATCGATATAAAATTATCATCCATGTGTTTATAGCTTTATATAAGCAGTGTGCCTACACATAGGTACCATACAATGTGTGATATGAGATTTAATCTGTGATTTATACAATGACCATGTAGTCCGTAATATACTTCTTTTAATATACCGTCAAGCAACCGAAAAAATTGCTATGGATACAAAAATGTACATGGCTCTCAGCTATCCAAAAAAAAAAAAAAAACTCTTCAGATTCTTAAGATCTATAAAGTGTAATTTGACTTTTATCTTAAGTCTCAAGTAAAACGAGTCGGATTTATGGCAGCGATATACCGTCTTGTTTTTTAGAATAGAATATAATAGAAATATTTTTTATTCAAGCTTTTAGAAGTAATTTTTAAACGTCAAATGCATCAACCGGATCTATCTAATCGTAATGCTTTTCCTACCGAGAAAAACCAGCAAGAAACTCGGCGGTTGCTCTTTACAAAGATTTGATTTATACCGTGTATCCCGCGCATTTCTGGAACGAGCTGCAGGTGAAACAGAGTGTGCTCTATAGATCTCAACGAATCTAAACCTGCCACAGTTAGTCGCGACCAAAGTTATTTTAGCTCTTACATATTCTTGATCCATAGCAAATTTTACGGTCAACTCTTGGTACTCCATAAGGTGCTTTTTAAAACAATGTTATCGCTGTGAAGGCTTTTATTTTTCTATAAACGCCTAGAAAGTAACAATGTGATAAAAAATAAAAGATCGAATGATATTTTCTGTTTCATTTGCCAATCATCTTTTATTATTATTTAACAATATTGTATAGTCATTAAAACGTGGAAAAATTGATGATTTTTAAAATGGTTTTCAAATACTTTTCATCCAGCCCAGAACTAAAGCCTAAAATCTAAATTAACGGGTCGCCACGTCACCCGCGCTATCCTGCACCAGGTTAGTGCGGGTGTGCGGGGCGTCCCCACCTCGATTGCCACGACGACCTGTAGCGAAATATAGGTGGGTTTATTATTGAAACATATTTTGACTGCAAATTGCAAAAGTTAAAATGTGACTTAGATGGTTAGGCTTAGATGGTTTTTAAAATGATCGATTCAAACATATCACTTCTTATTATATTAATATTATAAATGCGAAAGTATGTTTGTTTGTCCTTCAATGACGTCGCAACGGAGCAACAGATTGACGTGATTTTTTTGCATGAGTATAGTTAAAGACTTGGAGTGTGACACAAGCTTCTTTTTATACCGGAAAAATCAAAGAGTTTTCACAGGATTTTTAAAAACCTAAATCGATCAGCTAGTTCGATATAATATCAATGCTTTACTTTGCTTCCCAAACGTCACGAAGTCTCTGGTAAGCGCTGGTAGAGGTGAGGGCGGGAGGCGCAGCCCGGGCACACGTGCAGTGTACTGGATATCACGCTCTCACACTCCCAGCAGTAGTGTTCAATGCAGCGACTGCAACGGTATATCTGAAACAAACAACAGATTTGCAGCCGAAATTAAATCAATCTATCTGTAATCTGTAGATAAGTTGCTTAGCAACGTTGTTATTTGTCAAAAAGGGCCACACAATGACAAATAACAACTCTATGAAGTAATTTATAGGTATAGACAGTTTACAATAGGTTGATTATTTTGGCCACAGTGCGATGGTACGGAACCCTTCGTGATTACGGTTCTTGAGATACAACCCGCTGACAGACAGACGAGCGGATGGACGGACGGAAGCAGGACAGGCAGCGGAGGCTTAATATGTAATAGGGTCCCGTTGGCACCGTTCGGGTTTGGAACCGTAAAAACGAAGGACTTTCATACAACCCCCTATTCAAACCCCTTGTGGTTTGTATATCTACTGTGTATGATGTATCAGTATCATTAGATAAGTTAGTTAGGGAAATCTTTACTAAGTAAATAGAGCCTTACCTGTTTATCTAAATCAGTGAAGGATCTCAAACAGGAGAAACAATACTGTGCCTGACCCTCATTAGTCAACTCTTCATACGGCTCCACAGGAAATAGATGGTGATATGATCTGCGAAGATAGTCATTTTATTTATCTCTCTGCGTCGTATTCCTCATAACTAGGGCCATGACTTTTAAACACAACAGTCTACTAGGTTTTTTTTTTAAATAGACTAGCGCTTGGCTGCAAACAGACCTGCTGGCAAGTGATGATGCAGCCTAAGATGGAGCGCGCTTGGACTGACTCCAAGATCTTTCCGCATACGACGTGTGTGAAGTCTGCCAATGCCCACTTGGTCAGCGTAGTAGACTATGGCCTGTTCTCATTATGAGAGGAGACCCGTTCTTCGCAGTGAGCCGGCAATGGGTTGATCATGGCGATGATGATAGGGAAAGAGAGCGGGGCACATTCGTCTGCCAGCTGTTCGCAACTCAGCGCTTCCCCCGTCGCCGAATGACCGTACGAGTGTTCGTCCATTAGCGCGGACCTGCCCCCCGATTGTGTCAGAAAAACGAATTCATGGTTATCGTTGATGGTCAAGAAATTCTGCCCTTTGATTGGCTGTGAAAAAAAGTAAACAGCGAATGAACCAATCAAATGGCAGAATTTCTTGACGATAACGATAACCATGACTATGTTTTTCTTACAAAATCAGGGGGCTGTTCTTGCGGCTTTCGCCCTACTGTACCATCCGGTAAAGTGCGACCGTCCGTCCGTATGCGCGGACCCACTCTCACCTTTCTCAGTCTCCAAAAAGACAAGAAGTGTATAAAACTATATATATCTGTACTGTACTGTGAAGATCCCAATAAAAACTGACCTGGCAAGATGCGGCGCAGAAGCGAGCGTCAGCCCGCAGGTGCGGCACTGCGCGGGCAGCGAGCAGTACTTGCTGCGGCACTGCGGGCACAGGTGGCCCTCGCCGCCCACGCCCTCGCCCTCCTCCACGTGGCTGACAATCATCATCAACATTATTACACAATCATAAGCAGCACTCCTAATGTATTTATTATAGTCAAAGCGACGCGCAGCGAGCCGAGTCCCTATGAAAAAAGCACCCCGGATGAGTTCAAAGCTAGTTGGGCTTACATCGATTAAATAGGTGAGTATAGCTGGTACATTCTATACTCAAAATGGAAATAACTTACGATAGTTTAAACATTAAAACTCCTAATATAATTCTTGCAATTCACGAGCGTTGAGCCATTACCAAGCAACGTGCGAACTGAGTCTAGATACGCAGATAGTTGGACGCGATATTATCGACAAATCCTTATTTTACTGTTACACACAACACCAGAGCATTACGTTCCAGTTCCATAAGCCCTGTAAGTGCGAGCGAGAGGTCTGATAAAAATTACATATGATTTAGTTCCCACCTTTCACTTTTCTTGTGTCTTACTTGTGTCCTGTCTATCTCATATGTGTTTTGTATACAGAACACTCACCACATGCACACAGTGATGGGCGGGTCCGCATCGGGTTGTTCCGGGGGCGGCGTATAGGGGAACCCCATCTTGACCAACCCCGCGTCGAGGGCCCGCGCTCGAGCCGGCGGCGATGTTTGTTCTAACAGCAATGATCGGTAATGGACATCATCTAAAACCACCTAACATCAAGCATAAAATTACTTATCCACTTTTAGGTTGAATGATCTATTTTCTATAAGATCTATTTTCGTTTACAAATCATGCAAGCACTTATACTCGTAGAAGTCTTGCCCTTAGAGAAATTTTGATTTACTGGAAGTTGTCAAAAACGGTGAACGAATGTTATGGTCGACTATACTATACCAACAATGGTATTCGTGACTGCTCTACAATGTTACAAAAATAAGCTAAAATACAAAATATGACAATAATCACTTAACACCAGGTGTATCAACAATAAATGGTGGTAGGCACTGTTTCGAAATCCAAAGACTAGGGGAATATAAAGTACAAACAAAGATAGCAACTTTGTTGTAAAGTTTTTTTTTGTTATTCATGGATAACTGGAAAAATTAGATATGAACTTGTATACAAACCCCATATTTGCCACCAGTGTCCTGGCATAATTTCTTACAAATTCGTACTTCAGCTGCCAGACCAATCACAGAACATCGTATCCCATCTGTTTTGAGAGTCTAAAATTATTATAAAATGATAAACATCGATGATTTTCCTAATACAATCTTATATGATGAATGATATTCAAAAAGTTTTTACAAGACATTCTAAACGTAAAACAACACGTCATGTTGAGTCAAATCAAATCCTTCTATGACGCTGACGCGCCTTCATTAATTTGGACGGACCTCGGCATGCCTAAGGACGTCGCGGCATACATTCCGTATGTACCACGGCAAAGTTGGTCAGTGTGCGCTAACATTGTAGGTCCCCTGTCGTGCTGAGCCGCCAATAAACGGTGGGCCTTAGGTTGAACGTCATTTGCACTTCATAAAACTACAATGTAATTCACTTACAAGACCTACATACATTTTAAAAATTGAGCCTTAGTGAAATTTTGATTTACTGAAAGTTTCTTGTCAAAAATGGTAAAGCAATTTTATGGTCGACTATACAATGGTTAACTCACCTGTATAGTAGTATTAATATCACTAGGATCACAAGTAGTGAGAGAAGCAAATAGCACAAGAAGTTCCCGGGAGGCATGACCGGGCAGAGGCCTGAGTATCCTGCCTGCCAATTCAAGAGTATTTTGTAAAGACGGCTCTCCAGTCAAAGTTAGGTTTGACAAACTGCAAAAGAGATTTACATTTTATGTTACTCATTATCTATATGTATAAGGAAATGATGACTGACTAACTGACTGGTCAGTTTTTTTATATTTCAGTCTGATCTGTCCAGTGGATTGAGCTGTATGTTAGATCAATCCACTGGACGGATCAGGCTGAAATTTGGCATGCCGATAGTTATTATGACGTAGACATTCGCTAAGAATGAATTTTTGAATTCAAAACCCTAAGGGGTTAAAATAGGGGTTTGAAATTTTTGTAGTCCACAAGGACAAAGTTGCGGACATAGCTAGTTCTTTAATTTAAACCCATATCAGTTATTGAAAGGGGCCATAACCCTCAGCAATGAGCAAAACAATGCAGAGAGTTCATAGTTAGAGATGTTAATACTTTTTGCATAATTACATCTCAAATATGAGTAGAGGAGAAGAGTAACAAGAATACCTTGATTAAAACTGTGAAGCAGGTTAAAGATTGACTTATATTTAAGCTAGATCATGCCTGCAACTTTATCTTTATCCATTTAGGTTTTTAAAAATCCTGCACAGACTCTTTGATTTTCTGGGTTAAAAGTAGCCTATCCTTCTATGAGAAGCAAGCTACATTGAAATCCGTTAAGCGGACACAGCATGCGGATACAATGACGGCAACATACACACACACACTTTCAGTTTATGGATTTCAATTCTCCAAAATTTTTGATTATTTATTAATTTAATTTTAAAAAAGGAGCATAATTATTCTCTTATTTCTGTCATCTAGGTACTGTGTTAATACAGTTGTTTCCAAATTTAGTGGGTACAAGGTTTGTTATGGTTGATTAGGATAGTTAGGATTTGGTTGAAATATTTTAATTTTAGCAGATTTCAACCAATTTCAATTCTTTTTGACGTGACAACGTCTTATAATTCGATAGAGCCGGCTGCACGCACGAAAAAACATGACTCATGCGGCGTTACCTCGCTCTGAGGCGTTCCATGTAAGGCTTGAAGTGCAAGTGAGAGCGCGGAACGAGCGACAAAGAAGCACAATCGGCCTTTGTTGTCACGTTCAACTATCGTCAGTAAACCGACTTTACAGACAACCAATTTTTATATTTGATACTTGGTAATAGTAAAGTTTAAAAAGTATTTTTAATCGTACCCTTGTACAGCTTTTATGTGTTTCCTAACATTTCCAGACAGCTCTGTCACCTTCTCTGCTCTTTTGTTCTTCATAGCTATGATGCCCAGCTGACTTAGTGGGTTTTGATCAAAAAACTCTTCAACGAATTTCTCCAGCAACTAAAATAAAAAAAGTATTTTCCATTTCAATTTTAGACTAGACTGTAGATTTTTTTGAAAATATTTTGTTATTAAAAAACAAATAGAAGAAAAAGAGAACAGATTGGACAAAAGAACAGATTGGTTTTGTTTCTGGTTAATTTAGGTGATTTGCAATCAAAATGAATGAATGGACGAAGGAAAGCTAATTGACTGATCCCAGTCCACAATCAATTAAAATTTAAAATTGCTAGAATCCATCTTCACTCCCAAAAATTAAAACAGTTAATGTGTATTCACTAAGAGAGTATAAAACTGAGGCAGCAGAGTTTACACAGCTGTTTTATTCTGTGTGTTCTGCAAAGAATATGCTGAAATATGCTCTAGCATTTGCTGCTCAGTGTGAGCTGATCCTGAAACTACCACTAACCTTCAAAGTGCAAAGAAATCTCATTGGCTTCAAATCCTGTGAGGTCATAGCCTCAGAGCAGTCTATAGCAACAAGTAAATGTCTCATCATGCCAAGACGTATGGGTCCACGGCGAGGCACGACCGCCTTCCGTGCAGCCTTTTGAGCAAACTCTGCCACCAGACCCTCCACAAGACCATCTTCATCTTCTTTGATAGCCTCCCTTACAAATTACATAATAATATAATTTATAAGCTTTTAAACTAGTTGGGCATACTCTGACAAATGTGAGTCTGACATACATTCATACACAATTTTACTATATGTATTTGGTTTTATCTCTTGAAGGGATCCAAGGGCGGAAGCAAGGAGAGGATTTAATTTGTGAATTTTCAAAGAAATTAAAATACTTGTGTCTGGTTTCATGTAAAAGTGTACAATAGAACAGAATTAAGAGAGGGAGGAACTTAGAAATGTTAGCCCCCTACACTTTAGGGGAGCAGAAAGGTGGAAACCACCTTCATTCACTGTCTCCTAGATCTACTATGTTTGTAATAGATAGTGTTTCAGTGTAAATCCTATTGGTTTTCAGTCAAGAATTGTTGTAAGAGGAGTGTTATGGTAATTCTTATTTCACAAGTTATCTGTATCAGTCAGCCAGTTTTTTTTTTACAGTTGGACTTGGGGTCTTCCCAAGAATACGCCACCACATGACCACACACAGCCTTAGACCTTCATTGTCCAGCCAATTCCCGCCACCTTTTTAAGATCCTCCAACGCCACGTTTGTAATACTTCTACCCCAGTCAACGGTTTTGCTTCTGCGACAGATATGAAGCGGAAACTTAATATTAAGAAGAAATACCCATATAGTTTTAAGTCTTACCATGTTTTCTCATAACCTGTCTCCCACCGGTATTCTTTAGGATCCTGCTCATCATCTGCCATTTTCAGTGTAGTAGACTCATACAGTGTAAAGGCGATATTATTTATTCACTGTAAAGATTTATGGTGAATGTTGTGTACCTAAAAAACGTGAAAAGTTTATTAATTTTAGAGTTTGAGCTTCAGTATCCTTTTTTATTGTGCTGGTGTGGCACTACTAAAAGCCAATGATATACATACAAAATAAGAAGCTAAGAAGATCCTTTTTTTTCTCTCTCTCGTCTGGCTTTACAAAAATTAGCCTATGTCAAGTTTGTAGTTATTTGTAACAACTATACAAATATATGGACCCCGTCTGTGCCGGCGCTCGCCGACATACGCACGGTACCCCCTTAGAGCGCTTTCCAGTCAGTTTTAACAAAAAAGAACACTCCAAAAAGGCAGAGCACGCCCGCCAGCTAACACCACACAGACGAAGTCCTTCATTATTCTATGTATATGTTATTGGTCTGTGTTCATAATCAACTTATGAATTTTTTTTTTAACTGGTTTTACGGCTCTGGGTTCTAGCCTTTATAAACCTGCAACTTGTAAAAAGAACCTTACTTTTGATATTACAGTAATTGAGTGTTAAAATGGCGCGTGAGAAGTCATTTTGTACCACTGACATAGGAAACAATTTTGTACGCATTATATACACGAAGATCATGCTCCTTGCTTCGACACGACACTGTATATCTGAAATGGACTTGTAAGTTAGGTACAAGAACACTAGAACCGGCCAAGTGCGAGTCAGACTCGCGCACCGAGGGTACACGGGTATTTTTCCCGACATTTTGCACGATAAATCAAAAACTATTATGCATAAAAATTAATAAAAATCTGTTTAAGAATGTACAGGTAAAGCCCTTTCATATGATACCCCACTTGCTATCTTACTTTGAAAATTGAAACACATTTTAATTTTTTTTTAATGATGTAACCACAAATTCACGGTTTTCAGATTTATACCTTTACTTGTGCTATAAGACCTACCTACCTGCCAAATCATGGTTCTAGGTCAATGGAAAGTACCCTATAGGTTTTCTGGAGACACGACGGACGGACGGACGGACGGAGGGACAGACAGACAGACAACAAAGTGATCCTATAAGGGTTCCATTTTTCTTTTTGAGGTATGGAAACCTAAAAACATAACGAATTCGCCACTAAAACACACTTCATTAGCTAGGGTCTAGGCCTACGTCCATATTATGTATATAATCTAAAATCTAAATTATCTTAAAATCGTTCTTGAAATCATCAGATTGCAATGACCCAAACCACATAAATCATAAACTTGAACTCTACTTTCAAACCCAATTCAAACTATTGACAATAAAATATACATTAAGTTTAATTTATTTATTGTTACATAAATCTAACGTAAAAATACAAAAATAGATTAAAGTAATATTGTAGATTCTTTTGCAAGAGATGATAGCAGATGATGTCTCATGCCAGTTTACCATTTTTTTGTATTTTTTATAAGAGTGAAGGAACAAAAATTTACGAAATTAAACTAGGTACGTACTCTGAGACATGAACTCACTCCAGATGTTCAATCCATACTAATATTTTGAATGCGAAAGTGTATCTGTCTGTCTGTCCGCTACCTTTTCACGGCCCAACAGTTTAACTGATTCTGACGAAATTTGGTACAGGGTTAGCTTATATCCCGGGGACGGACATAGGCTACTTTTTATCCCGAAAAATCAAAGAGTTCTCACGGGATTCCCAAAAACCCATCCGCTTAACCGATTTGTATGAAATTTGGTACCGAGGTAGCTTGCGTCCCTGTAATTGATTTATCCCGGAAAAACAAACAGTTCCCACGTGATCTTTAAAAACCTAAATCCACGCAGACGAAGTCGCGGGCATCCACTTGTTCCCGCTCCAGCCCGCCGTGCTCTGAGGGACCGCAGGTCGTAACAAAAAAACCACGGTTTGTTCTAAAAAGGCTAGGCCGGTTTATTGAACCCAAGGACGAACACACCTGGCTTAAATTTTACATGAGTATTATATTTCTTAAGTAATCGACCAAGACCGCGATATACAAGTCTTACAGCGCCATCTATTATTTGGTAGCGAAAGTTGTATTTAATTTTAAACATACCGCCCGCCAAGGACATTTAGTGAGAAATGGCCTTAATTAAATATGAGACCTGTAAATGATACTGCTCAAATGTTCTTGGTGGGTGATCTCACATAAATTTTGAACTTTGTTTAAATAAACGCTTGAACTTACATAATAGTAGAAATAAAACAAATCAAATTAACCCTTAAATTAATAACAAAGAGGAGCTTGAACTAACCTAAGAACTTAAATCATTGTAATTACTTATTCACTAACGGGTAAAATACATAATTTGGACGTGGGTCTCTTAATGGTAGAATTTTTTACTTTGATGGTGACCACGCGGGTAACATTATCAGTACCCGGATGCTTCTCCAATACTCGACCCATCAACCAACGACTTGGTGGCAGATTATCCTCCTTGATTAGAACAATATCTCCTAAGTTTGGCTCCGGGACTCGGGAGCTCCATTTGTATCGGTTCATCAAATGAGATAAATACTCCTGTGACCAGCGTTGCCAAAAGCTTTGCAACATTCTTTGAATAAATTGCCACCTTGTTAGTGAACTTACATTGGAAGTCAAATAGTCCTTGACCTCCGGTATAGCTATTAACGGCCCTCCAATAAGAAAATGACCTGGAGTCAACGGCCGTGGATCACTCGGATCTGAACTATCGATTGATATAGGTCGCGAGTTTAGGCATGCTTCTATCTGACTGAGTAGTGTGCACATTTCTTCGAAGGTTAGAGTTGACTCGCCGATTGCTCGCTTCAAATGGAATTTGGTGGCCTTTACACCAGCCTCCCAAAGACCACCGAAATTAGGGGCGTGAGGTGGAATAAAGTGCCATTCGGCGCCATTGGTTGCTAAATATTCAGCCACATCCCTTTGAATCTGGTTGAGTTGCTGCAGCTCTTTAGCAGCACCTACAAACGCAGTACCATTGTCACTCCACAATTGTGTGCAATGGCCGCGTCTAGCCACGAATCTCCGGAAACATGCTATGAAAGCCTGCGTGCTCATGTCACTCACCATTTCTAAATGAATGGCTCGGGTGGCCATGCAGATAAATAAACAAATGTAGCCCTTATAAGAACGGTAACCGCGTCCTTTAGTTGCCCTTACTTGTATGGGCCCCGCATAGTCAACTCCACAATGCAGAAATGCCCTAGCAGGAGTACATCGAACTGATGGAAGGGATCCCATAAATTGATGTTGAATATTAGCCTTTTGCCGGATACACGTTACGCATTTACGAATATTTTGTTTGACTAAATTTTTCACACCTATAATCCAATACACTGTTCTCAGATAATTGACCATTAACTGGGTCCCTCCATGAAGAGTGTTTTGATGCGCGTCCATTACCACCAATTTCGTAAAGTCTGAAGAGTGTGGTAATATTATTGGATGTTTGGTCTGTTCGGATAATTGCGATTTTTGTAATCTACCACTCACTCTCATTACCCCATGGTCATCTAGATATGGACACAAAGGTTGTAATTTACTATTTTTCGATTGTAAAGACCCCTTGTTTTTTAACTGTAAATATTCTTCATTAAATTCCTCCCTTTGTGCTTTTTTGATACAACAAATCCTTGCTTGATCTAATTCTTCTTTAGATAAATGCGTTGTCCTATAAGTGTTTCTTTTATAAAATCGTCTGCAGTAAGCCACTACTCGTAGCAGTTTCTGTAAGGAAGAAAATCGTTGGAATAGGGTGTCCTCAGATAACGCATTAAAGTGCGTACTAATTGCTTCCTCTAAATGAACTTTCACATTTGTTGGCTTTTTATATTTTATGGTTTGCTCTCTAAGAAATTGTGGACCGGAGAACCAAAGCTCATTCTCTGCAAGCAATCCCGGTTGGAGACCTCGCGATTCACAGTCTGCAGGGTTCTCCTTGGATGAGACATGATACCACTGGGCAGAATCCATAGTCGTTAGGATCTCTGCAACCCTGTTGGCTACAAAAGTCTTCCAACGACTTGGATGGCTATTTAACCAAGAAAGAACAACCGTCGAGTCCGTCCAAGCTCTGATGTTGTTCTTTGAGATGCTCAAAACATCGGCCACTTCTGCTAAAAGTCTCGATAAGAGTGCTGCTCCACAGAGTTCGAGACGAGGAATACTGACCTGCTTAATTGGTGATACTCTTGTTTTTGCTGCTAGTAAAGAAACTTGTCTGTTTCCCGCACTGTCAACGATTCTCAAATAGACAACGACTGCATAGGCCAGTTTGGATGCATCGCAGAACCCGTGTAATTCAATTTCACTGTCCGTTGTTGAAATGCCTAGCCATCGTGGGACTTGTACTTTGGTGAGTTGTTCCAGTTCATTGCGGTAAGTAACCCATTCGCTTCTTAATTCTTCTGAAATTGGTTCATCCCAGTTTACACCTGCTAACCATAATTTTTGAATGAACATTTTTGCTACTATTATGCTAGGTGCTATCCAACCTAGCGGATCGTACAGACGCGCTATCACTGATAATACTGATCTCTTTGTTTCAGGTCCAGGCGTTGTATGCGGGAGATTCACCGAGTACCTAAACTGGTCTTCACTTCGGTCCCAGGTAAGTCCTAACACTTTGGTTGTATTTTCTGTTTTAATTTCTATATCCTTTTTGTCCTTGATATTTTCCATGTCCTCTATCATTTTGTCCTCGTTGTCCAGTTTTTTTTTTTTTTTGTTCTCTGTTTTTGCTTGTTCTGGAATTCAGGAATCTGCTTGTGCATGTCCTTTTCTTGATTTTCATTATTTTGTATCTGATCCAACAAGTCCTTACTATTGCTGTTCCATTTTTGTAGTTGAAACCCGCCTTTAGATAATAACGCAGTCATTTGCCTATAAATCTCCATGCCTTCCTCCACGCTAACGCATCCAGTCATTAAGTCATCCATATAGAATGATTGCAATACTCTAGATGAAGCTAGAGGAAAGTTCGTACCTTCATCTAGGCTTACTTGGTTCAATGCTCTGACAGCCAAGTACGGAGCGGATGCAGTTCCAAACGTCACTGTTAATAATTCATAATCTTGTATTTCTGTTTCAGGGCTGTCGCGCCAAACTATGCGTTGAAACATGGTGTCCTCTTCAGCAATTCTGACCTGCCGATACATTTTGATAATGTCAGCTACCAACGCGATCGGATGAACTCTCCATCTTATTACAGTATGCCGTAAATCTGACTGCAGTTTAGGTCCTATCATTAGATTGTCATTGAGCGAGACTCCTAAGTTATTTTTGCTTGATGCATTGAAGACTACGCGCACCTTTGAGGTTGTCTTGTCGTTTCTTATCACTGCGTGGTGTGGTAAGTAGACAGCTTCATTCTTTTTCATATCATCCTTTGTTATAGCTCTCATGTGTCCTAAGTGTAAATATTCGTTAATTACTTCGGTGTACTTTTCTTTCAGTTCTGAATTCTTTGATAGCCTTTTTTCTAATGTTTTGAATTTTGTTACAGCTATTTGTCGCGAATCACCACCTAAACAACCAGGCTGACTATCTCGAAATGGCAATTTTACGATGTAGCGACCTTCATCTGTCCTTTTTGTTGTAGTGACGAAGATTTCTTCGCATCTTTTCTCCTCTTCTGTCCACATACTCTTCGTACTATATCTCTCTTCTTCTAATTCCCAAAACTGTTTTAAAATATCTGTTTCGGTAACCTTAGCATGCATGACCGATATTTTCGGTGGGTCCCCGTCGTTTCTGTTAAAAGGTTCATTGACTGAGCCAGACAAAATCCAACCTAACGTTGTTTTTTGTGCAATGAGCTTCCCATTTTGGCTCTTCTTTATGCCCTCTTGCACTATTTGGCTGTAGACGTTAGCACCTAATAGCATATCAATGGCCTTGGGAGTTTCAAAATAGGGATCTGCGAGTTGTAAATATTTTAATTCTGTCCAGTCTAAGCCCTGAACTTGACGTTCTGGTAGGAACGTTGTGATGTTCTTTAGCACATAAGCTGTGACCTGTATTTTTCTGTCCAGATTTCCCCTCGATCTTAGTTTAACCGTAACAACATATTTCGATGTTAGAGCTTTGTCTCCACCAAGACCAGTAATTATGCCACTAGCAGGAGTCTTCTTTAGACGTAGTAACTGGACTGCGGCCTCTGTTATAAAACAGGCTTGTGACCCTTGATCTAATAAAGCTCTGAGCACGTGATTTCCCCCAGCTTCCGACTCGGTGTTTACTAATGCAGTGGCAAGTAAAACCTGACTACAGCTGGCGATCTTTTGAGTTGATAAGCATGAAACTACTGGTTGAGCACTAGATGATGTACTAGGACTCTCAGTAGGTTCCTTTGCCGTTGGATTGGTAGTTGTGCTTCCGACATTAGGGTGCAAAAGCGAATGATGTCGTTTTTTACAAAGCTTACAAGATCCAGGATTTTTACACTGCAACACTGTGTGATTTCCGCCTAAACAATTGAAACAAATCGAATTTTTAGCTACAAAGTCGCGTCTTGTTGCGATATCTTCATTAGCAAACTTTTTGCAAAAACATAATTTGTGGTGTTCTGAACAGTATTCACAGCACATACCTGAGGACCTTGTAGCAATAAAAGCTCTTGGTTTTGAACTAGAAGCACTGGTCTGTAGTGAGGGTTTTTTCGAATCTACAAATTCTAATGCACGGAAACGGCTTTCTATGAAATTTTTGAATTGTTCCAATGTTGGCAATTCATTCAAATCAACGGAGCTAGAAACATGTAGTTCCCACTGTTTGCGTGTTTCTGGGTCGAGTTTAAAAGAAACAATATGTATGATGATAATGTCCCATGTGCTCACATCAATGGCTATATTTTTAAGAGCATTTAAGCAGTCCATGGTGGTGTCTATAAGATCCTTAAGACTGGATGCTGATTCAGTATTTATACGCTTTATACCAAACAGACGCTTGAAAATACAATTGGCTAAATATTTTCTGTTATTGTATCTTTGCTCTAATAGAGACCAACATTGACTGTAATTTGCGTCTGTGATCGGCGTGTGCCTTATCAATTGTTCTGCCTCACCAGTCACATGAGATTTCAAATAATGTAATTTTTGTACATTTTCTAGAGCATTGTTATTGTGTACTAATGATACGAATAAATCGCGAAAGGTTGTCCACTCCGAATAATTGCCGGAAAAAGTAGGAATAGTAATTTTCGGCAGTTTAGCTAACTGGCTAAACTTGTCACTATTCTTACTGGCTGATGGGACAGACTCCCCTTCAGATGGCGTTAATTGATTTAAGGTTGTGGATAAAAGTAATTTGTACGTAAAATAATGGTCTTTAGTAGTCGCATGAATTTCCTGTACGACATATTGGCTAGCCGCTAAAATATCAGGCTTTGAAATCTCATACAACTTTGCATGGTTTGCCCTAAAAGATATCCAATCCATTTCCAAATTTTCAGATCTGATTTCTACATATTCTTTTGTTATTCTTTCTTTTGGACTTTTTTTGAAATTGGATAAATCCCTTTTGATTGAACTATGTAAATCTAACTGTACGTTTATTAGACCTTCCATTTTGTACTTAAATTGAATTATATATTGATCTACTTAGCTATTTATTGACCTATTAAATGTCTACTAACTATCTTTCAAAATATTTACAAGTGTATGAAATTACGTGAAAATTTTACAAGTGTTTGAAATTTCATGAAAATTTTACAAGTGTTTGAAATTTCATGAAAATTTCACAAGTGTTTAAAACTTGTACTATTCTAAGGGAAAACGGACATAGGTTCCCCGTTCCCTCGTTTTTATTGAAATTATACTAAGTCTAAACTAACATGCAATTTACTCTAAGTTAAGATTCTCTAATATATTTACAAGTCTTAAATTTTTATGTTCTTAGTTTGAATTTTCTTAAGTGGTTGAAATCATATAAATAAAGTCCAATTTTGCTTGAAATTAAACCGCTGATATAAAGTTCAATTTTGCTTGACAAATAATAATTTGAAGTTTGTACTCACAGTTTGACCCTTCACTTTTGCACTCACACGTCACGATGACAGCTGTCAGCTTGACTTTGGCACCTGTCAGACTTGACTTTGACACCTGTCAAACTTGACTTTGACACCTGTCAAACTGGTCCTTGGTAGTCCATCCTTGGCGTACTAGGGTTGTCCTGCTCTGCACCACTCGTCTCGCTCGCTCTCGCTGCTGGCGCCCTCTGCCGGCGCCTGCCGCCGCTGCTGGAATCACGTACTCTGGTGTCTGCAGCGATCCACTGCGAGTACGGTGAGTGGTCCACTCCAGTGGACCACTTGTTCTTCAAAAAAGGTCCGGTTCTGAAGGAACAAAATGTTCCCGCTCCAGCCCGCCGTGCTCTGAGGGACCGCAGGTCGTAACAAAAAAACCACGGTTTGTTCTAAAAAGGCTAGGCCGGTTTATTGAACCCAAGGACGAACACACCTGGCTTAAATTTTACATGAGTATTATATTTCTTAAGTAATCGACCAAGACCGCGATATACAAGTCTTACAGCGCCATCTATTATTTGGTAGCGAAAGTTGTATTTAATTTTAAACACACTAGTTATTAATATTTTTTCTTAAATAAATTAAAAAATCTTACATTATAATCGATACTGCTTAATATCAGAATGACATACAGAGCTTAAAACATGTGTAAACTAAGTTTGATTTCTAATTTATTAAATTTTGTTAAATTATTTACTGAGAACAATGTTTTACAATAGTAAATACTTTAACACTACTTAAACCTAATTTCTTTTCGAACCAACTTTGAAGCAAGAGGACCTAACATTCAATTAATGTGGCAAAAGTAGTTTTATTTAAGTTTTTTTTTTAATTAATGTGGCTACTAAAGGTAATATCTATAGAGCGCACTCTGACTTTGCTTAAACTTAAGACAGAGTTAAAACGAGACAGATGTATATCTCTCTCATAAAACTGTCTCGTTTTAGCTCAATCTTGAGTCTGAGCAAAGGCAAAGTACACTCTATAAGTCTCACCCTAAGTCCCAATACAACTACATATATATGCAAGATAATTTTATCATAAAATCCAATCTCTATTGTATCAAAAGTTATATCACAAGTGCCTACATAGCCAGTGAATCTTCTGAGCAATAATTTGTTTTCTATTACAAAACTTTGAAGCAAACAATGCAAGAACCACAATCCAATATCAGCAAGCTTAAAGATAAATCCAGCCCAGAATGTGTGGATTTTATCAATAAGCTCAATACTGTCAGTAAATAAGAATAAATAGTGTGACTGTTGTAATGATTGCATAATAGTTACGTAATTTAGGTATTAGGCACAAATGAATTTATGCTACATGTAACTTTTTGTATATAAAATGGATACTTAATGTGTTCAATATTGATTCCTTAGCAACAATATAATTTATATAAAAGTGATCTGAACAAATATATTTAGCTAGTTATGCCTCCAAATTACAAATAGGAATATGTCGACCATGTTGTGGCATCTAAGCTAGAAAAATAATTCAATTAAGTTAATATATTTTTTAGTATAGTTTCACTGTATTTTATTATGAAATATAGAAACCAATCATTATTTATGAAGTATTTTCCATGTAAACTGTTATTTTCAAGTGACAGTTGACAGATATAGAAAATATGGCTTTCTTATTCATAGTTTGGATGCATTTATCTACCATGTTCCCAAACTTGTTGGATTTCACAGTCCTCCCTAGTTAATATTATCTTCCCTTGCTCGGAAATAAGTTGAGTGAGAGTAATGTGTGTTTGCTGAACATATTATTTGCAAAGATCTCTTGAACTGTTGAGCAGTACAGGAGTGCAGGACTAGTTTGGGGAACATAGTTGATACCTAACTTTATACAAAACCAAAACAATCCCCTGCTACCAAAGCTGGTCACTGCATTCCTGCTGGGTTAAGGAATGTTGTAGAATGCATGAGGGATTCATTCAGTTGCAGCCATAGCACGCGCCTGTGCTCTTACTCTCTTGTCATATTCTAGCCGGTTTTGGCTGAAAAATAATTCTTAGTTAAAATAATGTCCATTTTATTATAGCAACAACGAAAAACAATTTAAAAAAAAGACGTAAATCAAATTTCAATTTTTTTCTTTCAATTAATTTCATAGCACTGAAAAGAAAATACTTTCAAACTACCTTACTCTAAAAAGACCGAAAAATCAGAACTTATATTGCTGTTAGCTGTTGAAGTTGGTTAAAGGGGAATAAATAATGAAAGCTTTACAATAACACTGTAAATAAGGAAAACATAGAGAGGAAACCTAGATACCTCAGGTTTCTTTTGGAATGTTAAGCATTTTTAACACACAATTAAAACTAGCTCTTGCCATTGCTATGGAACACTATCATGTGACTGAAGTAAGTTATATCTATCTCTAAAACGCCAGCAATATCTTTTCAATATTTCATTATGATCTCTTCAGTAGTTTAGACATGAGTAAATCTACTATCAAATTTAATTTTTTTAATGAATACAAACCAATAGATTGTATATGCTTCAGCTTGTGCAGGATCCTTTACATTCGGCTCATTCAGGAGATCTTGGATACCGAGAAGGATTTGTTTGATGGTGATCGCAGGACGCCAGTCTTTCTCTTCATCTAGTAGTGATAAACAAACTGTTCCAGAAGGGTACACGTTGGGATGGAAGAGAGGTGGCTCAAATTTACACTTGGGAGGACTTGAGGGGTAATCGTCTTTGAAGATCATTCTTAACTTGTATAATCCACCTTCCCATGGTGTCTGTAAAAGAAACCATCAATAAATACATCTTAAGAATATACTATTTTTTAAACACTGCAAAGAAATTTTCAAAAATTTTAAACCTCACATTCAGGTGGTGGTATAGATAATTTTAGCATTTGAATAATATACTAACCCCCTTTTTACCAGGAATCGCGCATTCCCAAGTCATAAGGTTCAATGATCCATCTGGATTTTTCATAGGTCTGGCGACGAAACCCTGAAATGAAATAATAGGAATAATACTGTATAATAAACGTGATGCAAAAAAACGCCAGCAATCACGATTCCAATAAATGAATAGACGTGACACTTACAAAGGGATGGTCCTTGCGCCAAGCTTTTCTCTCCTCGGCTAAACGTGCACTTGCGATACCCGACATTGTCTGAAACTAGATTTGATTTTTGAATCAAAATAAGGAGACAGTCAAATTCAAACCCAGTAATTAAAATATTTCTATAAAACACCTGTATTACAAGGAAACAAATATGAAAAAATAATTAACAGCGCGAATTACCGCGCGGGAGCTAGTGCGTGATAGACGTGCACACAGTGAATTACAATATCCATTGGTTTGTGCTGAAGTGCCTTGTATAATATCATGCCTATCGGCTTTAAGTTGTGAAACTTACTGGATTTTCTCTTTCTTCTGTTTGGTATTAAGTGTGATGAGCCTAAAGTAACGAATTGTGAAATACGTTTAGTGAGCCACGTGGCAGATACCTGTTTTTGGTAGCAATGAAGACGTGTGAGGGTTGTTCGAAGCAGTACAAAGACGGCTCAGGCCTTATGTGTTCTAAATGCAATAAACATTATCACTTGAAATGTTTAAACATGAACACGGCTCAATACAACAGACTAAGGAATAAATCGATCTGGAATTGTCCAGCGTGCCCTGTTAAGGAAGGAAGGCATGATGACACTCCCATCAAGAGCTCAGTGGATGTGATGGAGGAATCCAGCAGTGCCGTAAACTCCGAGGTGCAGGAAATCTCCGCCGACCCTCAAAACAGCGACACAGCTACTACTCCTACCTGCACTATATCGTCACCGATCGGGGATTGCCAACCTTTGGATTCATCGCAAAATGCGTTACTTCATAATATCTCACTACAAATCTCACAGCTACAGAAGCAAATGTCTTCTATACAAATAATAAAAAATGATTTATGTACTTTGAAAAAAGATATCTCGGAGTTAAAAAACACACTCTCCGCCAAGGTAGAAGACTTAGATAATCGAATGTCCGATGCTGAGCTAAAATTATCTCAAATGAGCGATCTAAAGTCAGAATTAGACGAACTTAAATCGAAGGTTGCCAGCATGATGGAGTCCAATCTGAAAAATGATCAATGGGTGCGTCGATCTAATATACAAATTAACGGCTTTCCGGCCAGAAAGGACGAGGACCTTATTAAAGTTATAAAAGACTTGGCGGAGTTGAGCGGTTACTCCTTAGATCCAACAAGAGACATTGACTTCGTCACTCGCGTTGCTGTTAGAAATGACGTGGACACTTCATATCCGAAGCCAATTATCCTGAAATTATTATCAAGGTACAAAAAAGATGACTTCTTGTCTTGTTTGCGTCGTTTGAAGGATTTGAAAGCATCAGATGTAGGCTTTCCCGGCAATCAAACTCGTATCTATATAAATGACCACCTATCGAGCTTTAATAAAATGCTTTTACAGAAAGCCAAAGTCTTGGCAAAAGAAAAAAAGTATGATTATTGCTGGGTACGCAACTGTACGGTCATGGTTCGTCAAAACGAGAAATCAAAAATTATACATATAACTTCGGAAGAATCTCTAAAAAAATAGTTTAAGAAATACCTATATGTTGTTGTACTTATATAGAAGTTATATTATAGTGCACATTGTTATCACACTCATAATAAAAGCCTTTAAAAAATTTTTCTTTGATCGACAAAGGTTTATTACGTTTGTACACTCATTACACTTATTTACATGTAACTATATTGTATTAAACTTATTTTTCATAAAGTATCATAGAATCAGAAAAATGTTTGCGACACCTGAATATTCGTTTAGCTGCTTGGTCCTTTTGTTTCCAAACCGGTATTGCGAGAAACTGGATAGTGGATGGTTACATCAAAGCGTACTGTTCATTGCTTGCATGGTGAGAGCTTACTTACTCGTTGTCATTTCTCGGAAAGCAATGTATAAGAACTTAGTCGTACTTATCACGTATTGTGTTATTTATAACGATATATCAGGCCCGATAAATGACTGTAGCTCGAAATTATTGTACATAAAAATACTTTTGTGGTCGTTATTTAATGAAGTTATTTGTAATAATATGGATTTATCTGTAATTTCGGTTTCAGTCTCGCTAACTTATCATACAATACGCATTGTAAAAATAAAGCATGTCGTTATAATACTTTTTTACAATGGATATTACAAGTCATCCGAACAGATATTCGTAGCTTTAAATTACAAAGTTACAATTATTCAGGTATTTAGTCATAGCTTAAGTATAATATCAAGAGAAGCTTACGTAATATTTACAATTAATATAAAACCTAAACTGCAGCAGTGTTAATTAGTGTTTACTATCAGAATGTCCGTGGGTTACGGACAAAAACTACTGGTTTCTTTAAAGCTATTTTGAAACATGACTATGACGTTATATGTTTGAGCGAAACTTGGCTACTGCCGGGAATTAGCGACGCTGAATTATTTGACTCTCGCTATAACGTGTACCGTACAGATCGAGATTATGAACGTTTAGGAATGAAAATGGGAGGCGGTACACTAATCGCCATACACCGTACTCTTACCACTAACATTTCCAATATTCGTCCATTACCAGTATTTCCTGATGCAGAAATTACGCAAATAAATATCTCATTATGTCGTGGCCCAGCTACTAAAGATGTTCGTTTATTTTGTTGCTACTTCCCACAAAATGTACATCAAGTATGGTCTCAGATGCAATTCTTCGAACATTTATCAGACTTACATGTTGAAAATCCAACTGATGTATATTTGGTGGTGGGTGACTTTAATATCAGGAATGCCGAATGGGAACCTAATCCTGACGATTTAAATAATTATGTTATTTTGAATCCAGGTGTTGATCAACTGACAACTCAATTGTCTTCATTTTTATGCTTCACCGGATGGTCGCAATTTAACTGTATAAGTAATATGAACAATAGGTTTTTAGATTTAGTCATATCCAGCTCAACTTGCTCAGTGTCAAGATCGGAACCTTTATCCCTCCCTGAAGATAATCATCATCCTGCTTTGAACGTAAATATCAATGTGAACTATTTGCAGCCTAGTCTAAGGCCTCCTCCTCGTCTTGTGCGTCGATTTCATACAGCCGATTACAGTTCTATTAATATTGAACTAGCAAAAACCGATTGGGATGCATGCTTCAGCGGTAAAAGTGTGGAAGAAGCGGTGACTGAATTTTATACGATAGTTAACTTGATAATTGATAAATTTATCCCATCTAGACTCGTTATAAATAGTTCTAGATATCCTATATGGTACTCGCGCCCTTTAATAAAACTGGTAAATAAAAAACTAAAATTGCATAAAAAATGGAAGATTTATGGTAGACAATGTGATTATATTTTGTTTTCAGAACTGCGGCGTGAGTTTAAGAACTTAGAGGCATCTTGTTATAATGCGTACATTGAGCGTGCTGAAGCCAATATATTAACTGCTAATTCTAAATGCTTTTGGTCGTTTGTAAAATCGAAACAAAACATTAATAGCATACCGGATAGTCTATACCTGGATACTGAGAGTGCCCAAGAAGGGCAACGAATAGCTGATCTATTCAATAAGTTTTTTGAATCAGTTTTTCAAAAACCATCCGCCACGACGTTAAATATTGATGCGCTCGTATATCCACAAGCTCTCATTGGACATGTAGATTTAAATCATAAAACTGTCGAAAAATATTTATCAGCCTTAAATACGACCAAAGGCAGCGGTCCCGACGGCTTGCATCCCTTATTTATTAAAAGATGTAGCAAGCAACTAGCCATTCCATTGACTCTTTTGTTCCAATTGTCACTGAGATCTGGTATTTTACCAAAAACTTGGAAACGTTCAATTGTTGTACCTATCCACAAAAATGGAGATAAGCATAACATACGTAATTATCGTGGCATCTCCAAGCTGTCAGTTATTCCTAAACTTTTCGAAAAGATTATTTACGATGCATTATTCCCTGCAGTACGGCCATTATTAACACCTCTGCAACATGGGTTTATAAACAAAAGATCAACAGAAACTAATCTTTGCGAATTACTTGATGTGACTTTAGATGCGATGGACAAAGGTTTTCAGGTTGACGCCGTGTATACCGATTACTCTAAAGCTTTTGATAAAATTTCACACGATATCTTAATCGTGAAGCTAGAAGCTATTGGTATACACGGTGATCTCTTGAGGTGGCTTACATCGTATTTACGGGAGCGCACCCAAGCGGTTGCTGTTAAGGGCTTTACAACTACATTTGTCCCTATCACATCAGGTGTACCCCAGGGCTCGCACCTTGGACCATTGCTATTTAATATCTTTATAAATGACGTCATAAAAAGTGTTAAAAACTCTAATATATTATTATATGCAGACGACACCAAAATTTTCAAAGTAATTAGAACGGTAAAAGACTGTCAAGATCTACAGGAAGATCTAGATCGCATTAGTCTATATTGTACAAATAACGGTTTAGAGTTAAATGTGGATAAATGTTGCACCATTACCTTTACGAGAAAAAAGAATTGGATTTGCCATAATTATAATTTATTTAAAAAACCGGTACGCAGAGTCAAGGAGGTGCGAGACCTGGGAGTTCAGCTGGATAGTCAACTATTATTTGACTCACATTTAACTAAAATAAGAAATAGAGCCTATAAGATGTTAGGATTTATTCTCCGTCAGTCAGTTGATTTCAAAAATCCAAATACCCTCATTTTACTTTATAACTCATATATAAGATCTCATTTAGAGCATGCTTCTACTGCATGGAATCCACAATACGCTGTTTATATCAATATGTTAGAATCTATCCAACGTAAATTTTTAAGATGTCTATGTAAAAGATTTAACTCCTTTAATGGTACCGAATTAATCTCTTTGGAACTCAGAAGGGAACACAAGGACCAAATCTTCTTATATAAAATTGTAAATGATCTTATTGATTCTCCTTATTTGTTAAGTAAAATAATGTACTTCATACCCAGAATGTCCAGACGAAACGTAAAAACCTTTTGTCTTCCACAAATCAACACGAACTTTGGCCATAATAGATTTTTAGTGAGAACATGCGATAAATATAATAAGAAATATGTACTTTTAGACCAATTTCAACACAAAATTAGTAAATTTGTAAATGAACTTAAATTTTTTAAATAATACTTATAAAGGCGTGATTTATACTATATACATTATTACTATATCCACTATTCATAACTATTTTATAAATACTTGATAACATACTAACTTCTTGTAATTTAATTTTTACTTAATTTAATTACTTAGACTAACCTACTAACTCCCGCACAGAATTGAGATTGTATAGACTATTAGTGAGCACTTTATGGGCGACTGTAACATCTAGAAATGATTGGCTAAGTGGGATTGTAATATGCTGTATGTGTTCCTATAATAAAAAAAAAAAAAAAAAAAACTTTGACCATCAAAAAGAGTACAATTGTACCTACTTTGAATAAATGATTTTGACTTTGACTTTGAGTAACAACACTCACCACAATCATCATGAACATAATCTTCGCCATAAGCGCCGCCTTCACAAATATAATCCCGCACAAAGCATCCGGATTTTGCTGTGACTGTTGCATTTTGTTCACATTACCCCTTTGTGGCCGACCCCTACCCCTACTCCGGTGTCCTGGGCGTTTCCCAACCCCTAACTTGTTACCATCAACTATACTTCTGTCACTATCATTTACACTTCCACAATTTTTTTTAACACTATCAATATCTTTGTTAACACCATCAGTATTATATTTAACGTCTCTGTAAGGACTACCAAATGTATTTTTATCACTATTAAAATTATTTCCACTCTTATTTATAACACTATCTTTTAGAACACTATCCATTGGATTAACATTTTCAGCACTGTGATCAAATATATTTTTATCTTCCCTATCAATTTTAATACCACCACTATGCATGACATTATCAAAACTGCAATCAACAGTATTTTTATTATTTTGATCTTTACTACAAACATTTGCAGCATCAATATTCTCATGATCAATACTTTCATTAGTTTTGCTGTCAATAACTTGATTACCAACTTCATTTGTTTTAATTTCAGTATTCAATTGGATTGTATTATCAAAATCATCTAAGTCTTTCAAGTTAGCCTCATATATGTTAACACGATCCTCGATTTTGTTCCCTAGTGATACAAAATCACATTTTTCTATAGCACTCAATAGTTCATCCGTTTTGGATCTTTTCATTTCTTTATCAGTATCAACTGTTTGATTACTTACATTTTTCTTATCAACATTTTCACAATTATCAAGTATATGTTTATTATCATTAATATTTACACCGGTTGGTACAATTTTTATGTCTTGATTACTATTTATAGTACTATCAATGTTATTTCTCGTACTATCAACTAAATTTTTCGCTTCAGTTTCCTTCAAATTTTCAGGTGGCTGGAATTGTTCTAGTATTTCTGCTAGTCTTAGTACTTTAGGCGTAGAAAATGCAGTTATTTTGTCCCAATCTGAGGCATATCTAGAGAACAGTATTTCAGTGTAACATCTTATTTTAACAAACACAGTCGTACATAGACATAGTAGTAGAAAATGTCTTTCGTATGGAACTTTGATTTTCAGTTTTTCAAGTTTTATTAGAAGTGAAAAGGCTGCCTTATCCGCTGCATATGGACCTAAAAATAGAATAATGGGTCATTAAAAAAACCTATTTGAATGCGTTTTAGGGTTCCGTACCTCAAAAGGAAAAAAGGAACCCTTATAGTATCACTTTGTTGTCTGTCTGTCTGTTGTGTCTGACAAAAAAACCTATAGGGTACTTCCCGTTGACCTAGATTCATGAAAGGCAGGTAGGTAGGTCTTATAGCACAAGTAAAGGAAAAATCTGAAAACCGTGAATTTGTGGTTTGTGTGCGTGCGTGCGTGCGTGCGTGCGTGCGTGCGAGCGTGCGTGCGTGCGTGCGTGCGTGCGTGCGTGCGTGCGTGCGTGCGTGCGTGCGTGCCTGCGTGCGTGCCTGCGTGCGTGCGTGCGTGCGTGCGTGCGTGCGTGCGTGCGTGCGTGCGTGCGCGCGCGCGCGCGTGCGTGCGTGTGTGTGTGTGTGTGTGTGTGTGTGTGTTTGTTACTCCTTCACGCAAACACTACTGGACGGATTAGGCTGAAATTTAAAATGGAGATAGATTATACCCTGGATTAGTACATAGGCTACTTTTATCCCGGAAAATCAAAGAGTTCCCACGGGAGTTTTAAAAAACCTACATCCACGCGAACGAAGTCGCGGGCATCAGCTAGTAATAAATATATTGAAAGCATTATTTTGTTTTTCAGATATCAACAGCAGTCGACACCGACGACATTAATGCACGCTGAATAAATAGACTAAAAAATTGTTGACCCTTGATTAACCATACCCACCCCACCCCCCCCCCCCCCCCCCCAAGCTCTTCAAAACACCTATATTATTCTAGAAGATCAATAAAGCGCCGACTGCGCAGGTATAAGGTCAGAGGTTTACTTACCGCTTCCCACCATCAATATCTTCAGCCAAATCCATATCACAACACAATTCTTTTTCTAACTCTTCTATCTTCCATTCCAATTTCTCATATAGATTGAAATCGTCCATGTTATCTATTTCTATTTTTATGTCATCTATTACATTATCATCTTTGTCTATACTTTCATCAATATCAATTGATGAATCTATCACTTTTTCAGTATTTTCATCTATCTTTTCATCAGTATTTTTTGATTCAGTATCTTTATTGTCTTTTTCATTAATTTCCTCATAATTTTGATTTATCGTTGCAGGGTTTTCAATATCTTTTGATATTTGTTTACAGTCAGTATTTTTTTCAACATAGCTTTTGTCTTCTGTGTCTTGAATTTCAGTTATTTTATCTATCGTTTTATTATCATCTTCAGAAAGAGTTTCTCTAATATCTTTTATAAATTGTTTTTGGAACTTTATCTTATTATCTTTTGAATCTTCTCTATCAGCACTATCTTTTGTCTGTTGCTTTTCACTATCAGTATCTTTTGAATCATTATCTTCATCATAACTGTTATCTTTCACATCTATGACTTCATCGATGTCATCTTTTGAATCATTGAGCTCACTAACCTCATCTTTTATCTCTTTTTCTACACCATTTTCATCATTTTCTTCATTCATTTTATCTGGATCTTTGTCATTGTCTATATTTTTGTCTATCTGTTCATTGATGTCTTTAGGAGCCGTAAATAGTGGGTAAGTAAGAGCCAATATTCTAGGTTTAATACCGTCACATTGCTTATATAGTTTCATGATCTGAAATAAATAAAATGTTAAATTTTTATTAGTTTGTAATTGTACACTTTCCATTGCGTGCAGAGCGTGGATTTGACCTACAATTCGCACCAGCAATGCGCGGGACTTCAATTGCTTTTATACATGGCATAATATCGTAATCAAATCTTTGAAAAGAGCAACCGCCGAGTTTCTTGCTGGTTCTTCTCGGTAGGAAATGCATTCCGAACCAGTGGTAGATGCTTTTGACGATTCAAAAGCATCTACTACTACTACGTAACAAGCACAAGCTGCAATTAACTAAAGCTAGGACTAATAATTATGGTACCAAAACTATACAGTTTGAGGGAGCGCTACTATATAATGACTTGCCAAAACACATATTGGAGGAAAAATCTTTTCCAAAATTTAAAGCCGAGTTAAAAAAGTACTGTCAGACATAATAGATAGATATATATTATAGTTTGTTAACTTAGGATATAGCATGTTTTGAAATATTATTATTGTATAGTCACTGTACCTTTAAAAATTATGTTTTATCTATATTTATGTTTAGAATTATTCTCATATAAGTGAACATTGTTCTTCTGAGAAATAAACTCTTTAAACCTAAACCTAAAAGAACTTGTAAAAGTCTAATTGAATAAAAATATTTTGAATTTTGACTTTTGAAATTTTGAATTGCAGTCATTCTATTGCCATCCCAGCACTTTGGGACCCTATGTTGCCCCAAAGCTAATGCCAATGCCGTTGTTGCCTAGAAACTGATGTTTCTATATCATATTCATTGCTAGAGGCGGGGCACATAGCTTACTATGTGCCCCGCCTCTAGCAACGTCAGTTGCTCAAACCGTTGGGATATATCAGTTGCTTCAGTTCTTGATTTAAGTGCGAGACGCCAAATCAAACAGTCCCCACAGGATTTCTAAAAACCCAAATCCACGTGAACGAAAGCGCGGGCATCAATCAATCAGCCTATTTTCCGTCGCTTGGCGTCGCACGTTACGCACTGTGTATTGCGTTACGCGAAGAATACCTAATTACAAAAATGGGTTTTACTAAATGTTCTACGTGTAATAAAAATATAACTAAGAAAGTTTTTGGTATAGTGTGTAGCAGGTGTGAAAAAAGTGTCCACGCTACCCATGAATGTGCGAAGCTGTCCAATAAACAGCTGGCGACTCTTCGAAACACCCCTGGATTGGAATGGAGCTGCGCCGAATGCATATGTAACGTGTCACGCAGATCGTCAACATTTGTTTCTGTGGACGAATCTGACGATGAGGAAGAAGCACCCCTTAGCAAGGACGTAAACTCCAAACTAATCAGTCAGATAACATCGGAGATGAAAAAAATTTTTAAGAAAGAATTCGAGGACTTCAAGAAAGAATTTGAAATTTCGCTCAATTTTCTAGGTGAACAAATGTCGAGTTTGGAAGAGTGTGTTAAAGGTCAAGAAAGTAGAATTAGAGTGCTAGAAAACAAAAATAACGAACTTCAAAACAAAAATAAGAACCTAGAACTTCGAGTAGTCTGCGTTGAGACCCAGATGCAGGAAATGGAACAAAAAGCACTTTTGAATTCCTTGGAAATATCTGGACTACCTGAAGTGGCTATACAAAAACCCCTGGAAACTATGAAATCTGTTGCCACCAAGCTTAAGGTGGCCATAGACGATGTAAAATCCACCCGCTGCATGCCAATCCGTAAAGATCACCCGTGTTCCCTTCTCGTGGAATTACATTCGATAAAGTCCCGCGAACAATGGATTTCCGCGGCCAAGCAGGTGACTCCTACAGTTGGTGATATTGTACCTAATGCATTACACGAAGTGGCTAAAAATCCAGTTTTTATTCGTGAAGCCCTAACACCGCATAATAAAATGTTGTTGTATAACGCGAAAAAAAATCTACGTCCAATATATGAATTTATCTGGTGTAAAAATGGTAAAGTTTTTGCAAGGAAAACAAAGGAAAGTAAAGTGCATTTAATTAGATCCATGTCGGATATTGAATCCCTAACCAAATAACGTGAGTACCTACCTACCTACCTGCACTTATTTATATTAAGTTATTCAAGTATTACATTATTTTCATTTCAAAAGATATTTTTGCATATAAATTGTAATGGATAGTAATTATATACAATCACCTGAAATAACTGAATACTTTGATTGTTTAAATTGCAACAACTTTATCAAAAAACTTCCGAATTGTCACATTAATCTCTTAGCTATACATATTAACTAGTGTTTTGCTCGGTGCGCGAGCTGCTAAAGCAGCTCACGTGACGTGGTAAGGTTAACTTTTATTATATAAAACCAAATTGATTTATTAAGATAATTCACCCCGAAAAACCCCATAAAATGACAGGCATTTCTATTTTTTGTAGAAAATGTAAGTCCGCCATCTTGGATTTGAAAATAAATGTCATTATCAAAATCAGCACAATGGAAACCCTGAAAACGATATCCATATTATTTTTTGTAAATTAGGATAATAATTTAGTAGGGTGCGTGGGTGCGCGGACCACTAAAGTGGTCCGCGAGCATGCAGCGTTTGTTCCACCGAGTAGACCTTCGGACTCTGATCATCTTTTGCCATGAAACCACTCTTCCATCTTTTATAGCCTCCGAGATAGACACCGACGAAATTTGTACGGCGGCCATTTTGTTTTTCCAAAATTTTCCACTTTTTCTATTAATCGTTTAGTACATTCTTCAAAGATTGCGAGTTTCGACGAAATCGGTTGGAAAACAAAAGAGTTGCAAAAATCACGTCGGTCGCCATCTTGTTTTTCTGAAGTTTCATAATTTTCCCCTACTCATATCGCGCATGCAAACATATCTCCTAAACATCAATGTATCGTTTTCCGTCTCTTTCTAGGAGAATGAGACATTCATAATCGCCATACAAAATGTATGGAAAAATAAATTCCACCATTTTGAATTTTTTTTCTATTCATCGAGTAGACCTTCGGATCTTGATTCTCTTTTGCCACGAAACCACACTTCCATCTTTTATACCCTCCGAGCTGGACGCCGGCGAAATTTGTATGGCGGCCATCTTTTCTTCGCCATTTTGAATTTTTTTTCAGCTTTTTGGCAATTGGATGATGTCATGAATGACATTTGGTCGAGCACCCCCCACCTATCTTCAATACCTTGAGCGGACCCTTCACCCGTCTCCGACATCCTCGATCATCAGCTATTTCCAAATTTTTCCTCGATTTTTTTTTTGTTTCCTTTACGAAACCATCAGTGAAAAAAAAAATTTCATACAAAATTTTACAGGAGGAGTTTTTGGGGAAAATCTCGAAAATCTCCCCAAATGTGGCAACACTGTGTACATATTTCGATACTGCTGGTTGAGTCACACAATCGATTGATACATGTCGACTTTCCAAAATGTTGCCAACTGCCTCAAAAACGTGGTCAAAATTTCGAAAAATAAAAAAAAATACAAAATGGCCGCCAACTAGTTTCACAGAAAGATTTTACACGGTTTCATAATTTTCCTATTAACTACAGGATATACCGCGCCCGATGACGTTTCAATCTTTCCTCTCGCTCGCACCCACGCGAAAGGGGATACCGTGAAAAAGACCGTGTCGAAAATCACTTTTACTTTGATAAATTCCAGTGTTGCCAGTCTCCGGCGACAAAAATACCCAAATGTCATTTGTACGAGCAAAACACGTAATCACTCATACTCGGATTTTGCTAAAAGTGCGTATTTCGATTTTTTACAATTTCCCGAAAATCTTGAAATTTCCCTAAAAATGGGGTAATTTTTTCCCACCGATCTATACCTCGAGCCTATACGTACAACCGCTTCATAGAAGCCGAATCGCTCCGATGTTGCCAACTTTGAGATATTTGACTTTTAAAATTGCGTTTTTTCGTACCTCTAACAAAACGGCCGCCATGACAGCCGCCATCTTGAATTTTTAAAAACCACTCCCGTTCTGTCAAAATACAGGATAATCGTGGGAGAAACCAAGAAAAATAATTATCCTCGATTACCCCGTTTCGGATCTGTGGCGCCGCGGTTCGGGGTCGAAAAATGAAAATTTTGAAAACGCTACGGCTCGGCCGCCATCTTGTTTTTCCAATTTTTTCCACATTTTCTATTAACCATTTACTACTTTCTACAAAGTTTGCAAAATTCAACAAAATCGATTGGAAAACAACGGAGCTGCAAAAATCACATCGGCCGCCATCTTGTTTTTCTGAAATGTCATAATTTTTCCCCAGTCGAATCCCCCATCCGAACACAACTCCCCTTCATCACTATATCATTTTCCGTCTCTTTCTAGGAGAACAATTATGTCAATGAGTGAGTGAGTGAGTGAGTGGTAATCGAGCTATATATAGTATAATAACTAGTGTTTTGCTCGGTGCGCGAGCTGCTAAAGCAGCTCACGTGACGTGGTAAGGTAAACTTTATTATATAAAACCAAATTGATTTATTAAGATACATAATTCACCCCGAAAAACCCCATAAAATGACAGGCATTTCTATTTTTTGTAGAAAATGTAAGTCCGCCATCTTGGATTTGAAAATAAATGTCATTATCAAAATCAGCACCCTGAAAAACCCTGAAAACGATATCCATATTATTTTTTGTAAATTAGGATAATAATTTAGTAGGGTGCGTGGGTGCGCGGACCACTAAAGTGGTCCACGAGCATGCAGAGTTTGTTTCACCGAGTAGACCTTCGGATCCTGATCATCTTTTGCCATCAAACCACTCTTCCATCTTTTATAGCCTCCGAGATAGACACCGACGAAATTTGTACGGCGGCCATCTTGTTTTTCCAAAAAATTCCACTTTTTCTATCAATCGTTTACTACTTTCTTCAAAGATTGCGAGTTTCAACGAAATCGGTTGGAAAACAAAAGAGTTGCAAAAATCACGTCGGTCGCCATCTTGTTTTTCTGAAATGTCATAATTTTTCCCTACTTGCTTCCACCAGCCAAACACATCTGTCCTACATTATCGTATCGTTTTCCGTCTCTTTCTAGGAGAATGAGACATTCAATATTCGCCATACATTTTCTATGGGGAAAAAAAATCCGCCATTTTGAATTTTTTTTCTATTCATCGAGTAGACCTTCGGACCCTGATCATCTCTTGCCCAGAAACCACACTTCCATCTTTTATACCCTCCGAGCTGGACACCGGCGAAATTTGTATGGCGGCCATCTTTTCTTCGCCATTTTGAATTTTTTTTCAGCTTTTTGGCAATTGGATGACGTCATGAATGACATTTGCTCGAGCACCCCCCACCTATCTTCAATACCTTAAGCGGGCCCTCCACCCGTCTCCGAAACCATCAATCATCAGCTGTCTCCATAATTTTGGCTTACTAACTTTTTGTTTTCTATGCGATACCATCAGTGAAAAAAAAATTTTTCATACAAAATTTTACAGGAGTTTCTTAGTTGAAAATCTCGAAAATCTCCGCAAAAGTGGCAACACCGGTTGCATATTTCTATACTGACAGCCGAGATACACAATCGATTCATACATATTGACTTTCCAAAATGTTGCCAACTGCCTCAAAAACGTGATCAAAATTTCGAAAAATGAAAAAAAATACAAAATGGCCGCCAACTCGTTTCACAGAAAAATTTTACACGGTTTCATAATTTTCCTATTAACTACAGGATATACCGCGCCCGATGACGTTTCAATCTTTCGTCTCGCTCGCACCCACTCGAAAGGGGATACCGTGAAAAAGACCGTGTTGAAAATCACTTTTACCTTGATAAATTCCAGTGTTGCCAGTCTCCGGTGACAAAAATACCCAAATGTCATTTGTACGAGCAAAACACGTAATCACTCATACTCGGATTTTGCTTAAAGTGCGTATTTCTATTTTTTACAATTTCCCGAAAATCTTGAAATTTCCCTAAAAGTGGGGTAATTTTTTTCCTCCAATCTATACCCCGAGTCTAAACGTACAATCGCTTCATAGAAGCCGAATCGCTCCGATGTTGCCAACTTTGAGATATTCGAATTTTAAAATTGCGTTTTTTCATACCTCTAACATAACGGCCGCCATGACAGCCGCCATCTTGAATTTTTAAAAATCACTCCCATTCTGTCAAAATACAGGATAATTGTGGGCGAAACACGAAAAAATAATTATCCTCGACTACCCCGTCTCGGATCTGTGGCGCCGCGGTTAGGGGTCGAAAAATGAAAATTTTGAAAACGCTCCAGCTCAACCGCCATTTTGTTTTTCCAATTTTTTCTACTTTTTTTATTAATGTTTAACCAATTTCTTTAAAGATTGCAAAATTCAACGAAATCGGTTGGAAAACAACGGAGCTGCAAAAATCACCTCGGCCGCCATCTTGTTTTTCCGAAATGTCATAATTTTTCCCCAGAGGGTTCCCGAAACCGAACACAACTCCCCCACATCATTATATCATTTTCCGTCTCCTTCTAGGAGAACAATTATGTCAATGAGTGAGTGAGTCAGTCAGTGGTAATCGAGCTATATATAGTATAACTAGTGTTTTGCTCGGTGCGCGAGCTGCTAAAGCAGCTCGCGTGACGTGGGTATGTTAACTTTATTATATTTAATAACCCAATTTATTTATTAAGATACACAATTCACCACAAAAACCCACAAAACGACACCCATATCAATTTTTTTCTTAAAAAGTGCATGTCCGCCATCTTGGATTTCAAAATAAATGTCGTTATCAAAATCAGCACGCTAGAAAACTCTGAAAACGACATCCATATCATTTTTTGTAAAAACGGGGTAGTTGAGGTTAATAAAGTAGGTGCGTGGGTGCGCGGACCACTAAAGTGGTCCGCGAGCATGCAGAGTTTGTTCCACCGAGTAGACCCTCGGATCCTGATCACCTTTTGCCAAGAAACCACTCTTCCATCTTTTATAGCCTCCGAGATAGACACCGACGAAATTTGTACGGCGGCCATCTTGTTTTTCCAATATTTTCCACTTTTTTTATTAATCGTTAACTACTTTCTTCAAAGGTTGCGAGTTTCAACGAAATCGGTTGGAAAACAAAAGAGTTGCAAAAATCACGTCGGTCGCCATCTTGTTTTTCTGAAATGTCATAATTTTTCCCTACTTGCTTCCACCAGCCAAACACATCTGTCCTACATTATCGTATCGTTTTCCGTCTCTTTCTAGGAGAATGAGACATTCAATATTCGCCATACATTTTCTATGGGGAAAAAAAATCCGCCATTTTGAATTTTTTTTCTATTCATCGAGTAGACCTTCGGACCCTGATCATCTCTTGCCAAGAAACCATACTTCCATCTTTTATACCCTCCGAGCTGGACGCCGGCGAAATTTGTATGGCGGCCATTTTTTCTTCGCCATTTTGAATTTATTTTCAGCTTTTTGGCAATTGGATGATGTCATGAATGACATTTGGTCGAGCACCCCCCACTTATCTTCAATACCTTGAGCGGACCCTCCACCCGTCTCCGACATCCTCGATCATCAGCTATTTCCAAATTTTTCCTCGATTTTTTTTTTGTTTTCTATACGAAACCATCAGTGAAAAAAAAATTTTTCATACAAAATTTTACAGGAGGAGTTTTTGGGGAAAATCTCGAAAATCTCCCCAAATGTGGCAACACTGTTTACATATTTCGATACTGCTGGTTGAGTCACACAATCGATTGATACATGTCGACTTTCCAAAATGTTGCCAACTGCCTCAAAAACGTGATCAAAATTTCGGAAAATTTGAAGAAAATACAAAATGGCCACCAACTCTTTTTGCAGAAGCAAATTAGATAATTTTACAACTTTTCTATTAACTACAGGATATACCGCTCCCGATGACGTTTCAATCTCTCCTCTCGCTCGCACCCACGCGAAATGATCGTCCCTGAAAAAAGACAATGTCGAAAATCACTTTTTTTTTGATAAATTCCAGTGTTGCCAGTCTCCGGCGACAAAAATACGCAAATGTCATTTGTACGAGCAAAACATATAATCGCTCATACTCGGATTTTGCGAAAAGTCCGTATTTCGATTTTTTACATTTTCGCAAAAATCTTGAAATTTCCCTAAAAATGGGGTAATTTTTCCCCACCAATCTATACCTCAATTTCATACGTACAATCGCTTGATAGAAGCCGAATCGCTCCGATGTTGCCAACTTTGAGATATTTAACTTTTAAAATTGCGTTTTTTCATACCTCGAACAAAACGGCCGCCATGACAGCCGCCATCTTGAATTTTTAAAAACCACTCCCGTTCTGTCAAAATACAGGATAATCATGGGCGAAACGTGAAAAAATAATTATTCTCGACTATCCCGTCTCGGATCTGTGGCGCCGCGGTTAGGGGTCGAAAAATGAAAATTTTGAAAACGCTACGGTTCGGCCGCCATCTTGTTTTTCCAATATTTTCCACTTTTTTTATTAATCGTTTCCTATTTTCTTCAAAGATTGCAAAATTCAACGAAATCGGTTGGAAAACAACGGAGCTGCAAAACTCACATCGGCTGCCATCTTGTTTTTCTGAAATGTCATAATTTTTCCCCAGTTGACTCCTCCATCCGAACACAACTCCCCTACATCACTATATCATTTTCCGTCTCCTTCTAGGAGAACAATTATGTCAATGAGTCAGTGAGTCAGTGAGTGGTAATCGAGCTATATATAGTATAACTAGCTTTTGCTCGGTGCGCGAGCTGCTAAAGCAGCTCGCGTGACGTGGTAAGGTTAACTTTATTACATAAAACCAAATTGATTTATTAAGATACATAATTCACCCCGAAAAACCCCATAAAATGACAGGCATTTCTATTTTTTGTAGAAAAAGTAAGTCCGCCATCTTGGATTTGAAAATAAATGTCATTATCAAGATCAGCACCCTGGAAAACCCTGAACACGACATCCATATTATTTTTTGTAGATTAGGATAATAATTTAGTAGGGTGCGTGGGTGCGCGGACCACTAAAGTGGTCCGCGAGCATGCAGAGTTTGTTTCATCGAGTAGACCTTCGGACCCTGATCATCTTTTGCCAAGAAACCACTCTTCCATCTTTTATAGCCTCCGAGATAGACACCGACGAAAATTGTACGGCGGCCATCTTGTTTTTCCAAAATTTTCCACTTTTTCTATTAATCGTTTACTACATTCTTCAAAGATTGCGAGTTTCAACGAAATCGGTTGGAAAACAAAAGAGTTGCAAAAATCATATAGGCCGCCATCTTGTTTTTCTGAAATGTCATAATTTTTCCCTACTCATATCGCGCTTCAAAACATATCTCCCCTACATTATCGTATCGTTTTCCGTCTCTTTCTAGGAGAATGAGACATTCAATATTCGCCATACAAAATGTATGGGAAAATAAATTCCGCCATTTTGAATTTTTTTTTCTATTCATCGAGTAGACCTTTGGATCCTGATCCTCTTTTTCCAAGAAACCACACCTCCATCTTTTATACCCTCCGAGCTGGACGCCGGCGAAATTTGTATGGCGGCCATCTTTTCTTCGCCATTTTGAATTTTTTTTCAGCTTTTTGGCAATTGGATGATGTCATGAATGACATTTGGTCGAGCACCCCCCACCTATCTTCAATACCTTGAGCGGACCCTTCACCCGTCTCCGAAACCCTCAATCATCAGCTCTCTCCATAATTTTGGCTTACTAAGTTTTTGTTTTCTATACGACACCATCAGTGAAAAAAAAATTTTTCATACAAAATTTTACAGGAGTTTTCTAGTTGAAAATCTCGAAAATCTCCCCAAAAGTGGCAACACCGGTTGCATATCTTCATACTGCCAGCCGAGATACACAATCGATTCATACATACTGACTTTCCAAAATGTTGCCAACTGCCTCAAAAACGTGATCAAAATTTCAAAAAATTAAAAAAAATACAAAATGGCCGCCAACTCGTTTTGCAGAAATAAATTACATCGTTGTACAACTTTTCCAATAACTACAGGATATACCGCTCCCGATGACGTTTCAATCTCTCCTCTCGCTCACACCCACGCGAAACGATCGCCCCTAAAAAAAGACCACGTCGAAAATCATTTTTTCTTTGATAAATTCCAGTGTTGCCAGTCTCCGGCGACAAAAATACCCAAATGTCATTTGTATGATCAAAACACATAATCGGTCATACTCGAATTTTGCGAAAAGTCCGTATTTCGATTTTTTTCAATGTCCTGAAAATCTTGAAATTTCCCCAAAAAATGGGGTAATTTCTTTCCTCCAATCTATACCTCAAGCCTATACGTACAATCGCTTCATAGAAGCCGAATCGCTCCGATGTTGCCAACTTTGAGATATTTAACTTTTAAAATTGCGTTTTTTCGTACCTCTAACATAATGGCCGCCACGACAGCCGCCATCTTGAATTTTTAAAAACCACTCCCATTCCGTCAAAATTCAGGATAATCATAGACGAAACCAGAAAAAAATAATTATTATCGATTTCCCGTTTCGGATCTGTGGCGCCGCGGTTCGGGGTCGAAAAATCAAAATTTTGAAAACGCTACGGTTCGGCCGCCATCTTGTTTTTTCAATTTTTTCGACATTTCCCATTAATCGTTTACTATTTTCTTCAAAGATTGCAAAATTCAACGAAATCGGTTGGAAAACAACGGAGCTGCAAAAATCACGTCGGCCGCCATCTTGTTTTTCCGAAAAGTCATAATTTTTCCCCAGAGGGTTCCCGAATCCGAACACATCTCCCCTGCATCACTATATCATTTTCCTTCTCTTTCTAGGAGAACAATTATGTCAATGAGTGAGTCAGTCAGTGGTAATCGAGCTATATATAGTATAATAACTAGTGTTTTGCTCGGTGCGCGAGCTGCTAAAGCAGCTCGCGTGACGTGGTTATGTTGACTTTATTATATTTAACCAAATTTATTTATTAAGATACACAATTCACCACAAAAACACATAAAACCCACACCCATATCAATTTTTTCTTAAAAAGTGCATGTCCACCAGCTTGGATCTAAAAATGAATGTCATTATCAAAATCAGCACCCTGGAAAACTCTGAAAACGACATCCATATCATTTTTTGTAAAAACGGGGTAGTTGAGGTTAATAAAGTAGGGTGCGTGGGTGCGCGGACCACTAAAGTGGTCCGCGAGCATGTAGAGTTTGTTTCACTGAGTAGACCTCCGGATCCTGATCATATTTTGCCAAGAAACCACTCTTCCATCTTTTATAGCCTCCGAGATAGACACCGACGAAATTTGTACGGCGGCCATCTTGTTTTTCCAAAATTTTCCACTTTTTCTATTAATCATTTACTACTTTCTTCAAAGATTGCGAGTTTGAACGAAATCGGTTGGAAAACAAAAGAGTTGCAAAAATCATATAGGCCGCCATCTTGTTTTTCTGAAATGTCATAATTTTTCCCTACTCATATCGCGCACCAAAACATATCTCCCGAATATCATTGTATCGTTTTCTCTCTCTTTCTACGAGAATGAGACATTCAATATTCGCCATACAAAATGTATGGGAAAATAAATTCCGCCATTTTGAATTTTTTTTCTATTCATCGAGTAGACCTTTGGATCCTGATCCTCTTTTGCCAAGAAACCGCACCTCCATCTTTTATACCCTCCGAGCTGGACGCCGGCGAAATTTGTATGGCGGCCATCTTTTCTTCGCCATTTTGAATTTTTTTTCAGCTTTTTGGCAATTGGATGATGTCATGAATGACATTTGGTGGAGCACCCCCCACCTATCTTCAATACCTTGAGCGGACCCTTCACCCGTCTCCGACATCCTCGATCATCAGCTATTTCCAAATTTTTCCTCGATTTTTTTTTTATTTTCTATACGAAACCATCAGTGGAAAAAAAATTTTCATACAAAATTTTACAGGAGGAGTTTTTGGGGAAAATTTCGAAAAACTCCCCAAATGTGGCAACACCGTTTACATATTTCGATACTGCTGGTTGAGTCACACAATCGATTGATACATGTCGACTTTCCAAAATGTTGCCAACTGCTTCAAAAACGTGGTCAAAATTTCGAAAAATTAAAAAAAATACAAAATGGCCGCCAACTCGTTTCACAGAAAGATTTTACACTGTTTCATAATTTTCCTATTAACTACAGGATATACCGCGCCCGATGACGTTTCAATCTCTCATCTCGCTCGCACCCACGCGAAAGGGGATACCGTGAAAAAGACCGTGTCGAAAATCACTTTTTCTTTGATAAATTCCAGTGTTGCCAGTCTCCGGCGACAAAAATACCGAAATGTCATTTGTATGATCAAAACACATAATCGCTCATACTCGGATTTTGCGAAAAGTCCGTATTTCGATTTTTTTCAATTTCCTGAAAATCTTGAAATTTCCCCAAAAAATGGGGTAATTTTTTTCCTCCAATCTATACCTCGAGCCTATACGTACAATCGCTTCATAGAAGCCGAATCGCTCCGATGTTGTCAACCGTGGGATATTTAACTTTTAAAATTGCGTTTTTTCGTACCTCTAACATAATGGCCGCCACGACAGCCGCCATCTTGAATTTTTAAAAACTACCCCCATTCCGTCAAAATTAAGGATAATCGTGGGCGAAACCAGAAAAAAATTATAAGTTTCAATTTCCCGTTTCGGATCTGTGGCGCCGCGGTTAGGGATCGAAAAATGAAAATTTTGAAAACGCTCCAGCTCGGCCGCCATTTTGTTTTTCCAATTTTTTCTACCTTTTCTATTAACCGTTTACTACTTTCCTAAATAGTTGCGAGTTTAAACAAAATCGGTTGTAAAACAACGGAGCTGCAAAAATCACGTCGGCCGCCATCTTGTTTTTCTCAAATGTCATAATTTTTCCCCAGAGGGTTCCCGAATCCAATCACAACTCCCCCACATCATTATATCATTTTCCGTCTCCTTCTAGGAGAACAATTATGTCAATGAGTGAGTGAGTCAGTGAGTGGTAATTGAGCTATATATAGTATAAAACTAGTGTTTTGCTCGGTGCGCGAGCTGCTAAAGCAGCTCGCGTGACGTGGTTAGGTTGATAAGTATTAAAACGAATTTATTTATTAAGATTCAAAATTCACCCCAAAAACACCATAAAACGACACCCATATCGATTTTTTTCTTAAAAAGTGCATGTCCGCCATCTTGGATTTCAAAATAAATGTCGTTATCAAAATCAGCACGCCGGAAAACTCTGAAAACGACATCCATATCATTTTTTTAAAAACGGGGTAGTTGAGGTTAATAAAGTAGGGTGCGTGGGTGCGCGGACCACTAAAGTGGTCCGCGAGCATGCAGAGTTTGTTCCACCGAGTAGACCTTCGGATCCTGATCATCTTTTGCCGAGAAACCAGTCTTCCATCTTTTATACCCTCCGAGATAGACACCGACGAAGTTTGTGTGGCGGCCATCTTGTTTTTCCAAATTTTTCCACTTTTTCTATTAATCGTTTACTACATTCTTTAAAGATTGCGAGTTTGAACGAAATCGGTTGGAAAACAAAAGAGTTGCAAAAATCATATAGGCCGCCATCTTGTTTTTCTGAAATATCATAATTTTCCCCTACTCATATCGCGCATCCGAACATATCTCCCATACATCAATGTATCGTTTTCTGTCTCTTTCTAGGAGAATGAGACATTCAATATTCGCCATACAAAATGTATGTAAAAATAAATTCCGCCATTTTGATTTTTTTTTCTATTCATCGAGTAGACCTTCGGACCCTGATCATCTCTTGCCTTGAAACCACACTTCCATCTTTTATACCCTCCGAGCTGGACACCGGCGAAATTTGTATGGCGGCCATCTTTTCTTCGCCATTTTGAATTTTTTTCCAGCTTTTTGGCAATTGGATGACGTCATGAATGACATTTGCTCGAGCACCCCCCACCTATCTTCAATACCTTAAGCGGGCCCTTCACCCGTCTCCGATATCCTCAATCATCAGCTCTCTCCATAATTTTGGCTTACTAAGTTTTTGTTTTCTATCTGACACCATCAGTGAAAAAAAATATTTTCATACAAAATTTTACAGGAGTTTTTTAGTTGAAAATCTCGAAAATCTCCCCTAAAGTGGCAACACCGGTTACATATCTCCATACTGCCAGCCGAGATACACAATCGATTCATACATACTGACTTTCCAAAATGTTGCCAACTGCCTCAAAAACGTGGTCAAAATTTCGAAAAATAAAAAAAAATACAAAATGGCCGCCAACTCGTTTCACAGAAAGATTTTACACGGTTTCATAATTTTCCTATTAACTACAGGATATACCGCGCCCGATGACGTTTCAATCTTTCCTCTCGCTCGCACCCACGCGAAAGGGGATACCGTGAAAAAGACCGTGTCAAAAATCACTTTTGCTTCGATAAATTCCAGTGTTGCCAGCCCTCGGCGACGAAAATACTCAAATGTCATTTGTACGAGCAAAACACGTAATCGCTCATACTTGAGTTTTGCTAAAAGTCCGTATTTCGATTTTTTACAATTTCCCGAAAATCTTGAAATTTCCCTAAAAATGGGGTAATTTTTCCCCACCAATCTATATCTCAAGTTCATACGTACAATCGCTTCATAGAAGCCAAACCGCTCCGATGTTGCCAACTTTGAGATATTCGAATTTTAAAATTGCGTTTTTTCGTACCTCGAACAAAACGGCCGCCATGACAGTCGCCATCTTGAATTTTTAAAAACCACTCCCTTTCTGTCAAAATACAGGATAATCGTGGGCGAAATAGGAAAAAATAATTATCCTCGACTACCCCGTCTTGGATCTGTGGCGCCGCGGTTCGGGGTCGAAAAATCAAAATTTTGAAAACGCTACGGTTCGGCCGCCATCTTGTTTTTTCAATTTTTTCGACATTTCCCATTAATCGTTTACTACATTCTTTAATAGTTGCGAGTTTGAACGGAGTCCCTTAAAAAACAACGGAGCTGCAAAAATCACATCGGCCGCCATCTTGTTTTTCTGAAATGTCATAATTTTTCCCCAGTCGAATCCCCCATCTGAACACAACTCCCCTTCATCACTATATCATTTTCCGTCTCTTTCTAGGAGAACAATTATGTCAATGAGTGAGTGAGTGAGTGAGTGGTAATTGAGCTATATATAGTATAATAACTAGTGTTTTGCTCGGTGCGCGAGCTGCTAAAGCAGCTCACGTGACGTGGTAAGGTAAACTTTATTATATAAAACCAAATTGATTTATTAAGATACATAATTCACCCCGAAAAACCCCATAAAATGACAGGCATTTCTATTTTTTGTAGAAAATGTAAGTCCGCCATCTTGGATTTGAAAATAAATGTCATTATCAAAATCAGCACCCTGAAAAACCCTGAAAACGATATCCATATTATTTTTTGTAAATTAGGATAATAATTTAGTAGGGTGCGTGGGTGCGCGGACCACTAAAGTGGTCCACGAGCATGCAGAGTTTGTTTCACCGAGTAGACCTTCGGATCCTGATCATCTTTTGCCATCAAACCACTCTTCCATCTTTTATAGCCTCCGAGATAGACACCGACGAAATTTGTACGGCGGCCATCTTGTTTTTCCAAAAAATTCCACTTTTTCTATCAATCGTTTACTACTTTCTTCAAAGATTGCGAGTTTCAACGAAATCGGTTGGAAAACAAAAGAGTTGCAAAAATCACGTCGGTCGCCATCTTGTTTTTCTGAAATGTCATAATTTTTCCCTACTTGCTTCCACCAGCCAAACACATCTGTCCTACATTATCGTATCGTTTTCCGTCTCTTTCTAGGAGAATGAGACATTCAATATTCGCCATACATTTTCTATGGGGAAAAAAAATCCGCCATTTTGAATTTTTTTTCTATTCATCGAGTAGACCTTCGGACCCTGATCATCTCTTGCCCAGAAACCACACTTCCATCTTTTATACCCTCCGAGCTGGACACCGGCGAAATTTGTATGGCGGCCATCTTTTCTTCGCCATTTTGAATTTTTTTTCAGCTTTTTGGCAATTGGATGACGTCATGAATGACATTTGCTCGAGCACCCCCCACCTATCTTCAATACCTTAAGCGGGCCCTCCACCCGTCTCCGAAACCATCAATCATCAGCTGTCTCCATAATTTTGGCTTACTAACTTTTTGTTTTCTATGCGATACCATCAGTGAAAAAAAAATTTTTCATACAAAATTTTACAGGAGTTTCTTAGTTGAAAATCTCGAAAATCTCCGCAAAAGTGGCAACACCGGTTGCATATTTCTATACTGACAGCCGAGATACACAATCGATTCATACATATTGACTTTCCAAAATGTTGCCAACTGCCTCAAAAACGTGATCAAAATTTCGAAAAATGAAAAAAAATACAAAATGGCCGCCAACTCGTTTCACAGAAAAATTTTACACGGTTTCATAATTTTCCTATTAACTACAGGATATACCGCGCCCGATGACGTTTCAATCTTTCGTCTCGCTCGCACCCACTCGAAAGGGGATACCGTGAAAAAGACCGTGTTGAAAATCACTTTTACCTTGATAAATTCCAGTGTTGCCAGTCTCCGGTGACAAAAATACCCAAATGTCATTTGTACGAGCAAAACACGTAATCACTCATACTCGGATTTTGCTTAAAGTGCGTATTTCTATTTTTTACAATTTCCCGAAAATCTTGAAATTTCCCTAAAAGTGGGGTAATTTTTTTCCTCCAATCTATACCCCGAGTCTAAACGTACAATCGCTTCATAGAAGCCGAATCGCTCCGATGTTGCCAACTTTGAGATATTCGAATTTTAAAATTGCGTTTTTTCATACCTCTAACATAACGGCCGCCATGACAGCCGCCATCTTGAATTTTTAAAAATCACTCCCATTCTGTCAAAATACAGGATAATTGTGGGCGAAACACGAAAAAATAATTATCCTCGACTACCCCGTCTCGGATCTGTGGCGCCGCGGTTAGGGGTCGAAAAATGAAAATTTTGAAAACGCTCCAGCTCAACCGCCATTTTGTTTTTCCAATTTTTTCTACTTTTTTTATTAATGTTTAACCAATTTCTTTAAAGATTGCAAAATTCAACGAAATCGGTTGGAAAACAACGGAGCTGCAAAAATCACCTCGGCCGCCATCTTGTTTTTCCGAAATGTCATAATTTTTCCCCAGAGGGTTCCCGAAACCGAACACAACTCCCCCACATCATTATATCATTTTCCGTCTCCTTCTAGGAGAACAATTATGTCAATGAGTGAGTGAGTCAGTCAGTGGTAATCGAGCTATATATAGTATAACTAGTGTTTTGCTCGGTGCGCGAGCTGCTAAAGCAGCTCGCGTGACGTGGGTATGTTAACTTTATTATATTTAATAACCCAATTTATTTATTAAGATACACAATTCACCACAAAAACCCACAAAACGACACCCATATCAATTTTTTTCTTAAAAAGTGCATGTCCGCCATCTTGGATTTCAAAATAAATGTCGTTATCAAAATCAGCACGCTAGAAAACTCTGAAAACGACATCCATATCATTTTTTGTAAAAACGGGGTAGTTGAGGTTAATAAAGTAGGTGCGTGGGTGCGCGGACCACTAAAGTGGTCCGCGAGCATGCAGAGTTTGTTCCACCGAGTAGACCCTCGGATCCTGATCACCTTTTGCCAAGAAACCACTCTTCCATCTTTTATAGCCTCCGAGATAGACACCGACGAAATTTGTACGGCGGCCATCTTGTTTTTCCAATATTTTCCACTTTTTTTATTAATCGTTAACTACTTTCTTCAAAGGTTGCGAGTTTCAACGAAATCGGTTGGAAAACAAAAGAGTTGCAAAAATCACGTCGGTCGCCATCTTGTTTTTCTGAAATGTCATAATTTTTCCCTACTTGCTTCCACCAGCCAAACACATCTGTCCTACATTATCGTATCGTTTTCCGTCTCTTTCTAGGAGAATGAGACATTCAATATTCGCCATACATTTTCTATGGGGAAAAAAAATCCGCCATTTTGAATTTTTTTTCTATTCATCGAGTAGACCTTCGGACCCTGATCATCTCTTGCCAAGAAACCATACTTCCATCTTTTATACCCTCCGAGCTGGACGCCGGCGAAATTTGTATGGCGGCCATTTTTTCTTCGCCATTTTGAATTTATTTTCAGCTTTTTGGCAATTGGATGATGTCATGAATGACATTTGGTCGAGCACCCCCCACTTATCTTCAATACCTTGAGCGGACCCTCCACCCGTCTCCGACATCCTCGATCATCAGCTATTTCCAAATTTTTCCTCGATTTTTTTTTTGTTTTCTATACGAAACCATCAGTGAAAAAAAAATTTTTCATACAAAATTTTACAGGAGGAGTTTTTGGGGAAAATCTCGAAAATCTCCCCAAATGTGGCAACACTGTTTACATATTTCGATACTGCTGGTTGAGTCACACAATCGATTGATACATGTCGACTTTCCAAAATGTTGCCAACTGCCTCAAAAACGTGATCAAAATTTCGGAAAATTTGAAGAAAATACAAAATGGCCACCAACTCTTTTTGCAGAAGCAAATTAGATAATTTTACAACTTTTCTATTAACTACAGGATATACCGCTCCCGATGACGTTTCAATCTCTCCTCTCGCTCGCACCCACGCGAAATGATCGTCCCTGAAAAAAGACAATGTCGAAAATCACTTTTTTTTTGATAAATTCCAGTGTTGCCAGTCTCCGGCGACAAAAATACGCAAATGTCATTTGTACGAGCAAAACATATAATCGCTCATACTCGGATTTTGCGAAAAGTCCGTATTTCGATTTTTTACATTTTCGCAAAAATCTTGAAATTTCCCTAAAAATGGGGTAATTTTTCCCCACCAATCTATACCTCAATTTCATACGTACAATCGCTTGATAGAAGCCGAATCGCTCCGATGTTGCCAACTTTGAGATATTTAACTTTTAAAATTGCGTTTTTTCATACCTCGAACAAAACGGCCGCCATGACAGCCGCCATCTTGAATTTTTAAAAACCACTCCCGTTCTGTCAAAATACAGGATAATCATGGGCGAAACGTGAAAAAATAATTATTCTCGACTATCCCGTCTCGGATCTGTGGCGCCGCGGTTAGGGGTCGAAAAATGAAAATTTTGAAAACGCTACGGTTCGGCCGCCATCTTGTTTTTCCAATATTTTCCACTTTTTTTATTAATCGTTTCCTATTTTCTTCAAAGATTGCAAAATTCAACGAAATCGGTTGGAAAACAACGGAGCTGCAAAACTCACATCGGCTGCCATCTTGTTTTTCTGAAATGTCATAATTTTTCCCCAGTTGACTCCTCCATCCGAACACAACTCCCCTACATCACTATATCATTTTCCGTCTCCTTCTAGGAGAACAATTATGTCAATGAGTCAGTGAGTCAGTGAGTGGTAATCGAGCTATATATAGTATAACTAGCTTTTGCTCGGTGCGCGAGCTGCTAAAGCAGCTCGCGTGACGTGGTAAGGTTAACTTTATTACATAAAACCAAATTGATTTATTAAGATACATAATTCACCCCGAAAAACCCCATAAAATGACAGGCATTTCTATTTTTTGTAGAAAAAGTAAGTCCGCCATCTTGGATTTGAAAATAAATGTCATTATCAAGATCAGCACCCTGGAAAACCCTGAACACGACATCCATATTATTTTTTGTAGATTAGGATAATAATTTAGTAGGGTGCGTGGGTGCGCGGACCACTAAAGTGGTCCGCGAGCATGCAGAGTTTGTTTCATCGAGTAGACCTTCGGACCCTGATCATCTTTTGCCAAGAAACCACTCTTCCATCTTTTATAGCCTCCGAGATAGACACCGACGAAAATTGTACGGCGGCCATCTTGTTTTTCCAAAATTTTCCACTTTTTCTATTAATCGTTTACTACATTCTTCAAAGATTGCGAGTTTCAACGAAATCGGTTGGAAAACAAAAGAGTTGCAAAAATCATATAGGCCGCCATCTTGTTTTTCTGAAATGTCATAATTTTTCCCTACTCATATCGCGCTTCAAAACATATCTCCCCTACATTATCGTATCGTTTTCCGTCTCTTTCTAGGAGAATGAGACATTCAATATTCGCCATACAAAATGTATGGGAAAATAAATTCCGCCATTTTGAATTTTTTTTCTATTCATCGAGTAGACCTTTGGATCCTGATCCTCTTTTTCCAAGAAACCACACCTCCATCTTTTATACCCTCCGAGCTGGACGCCGGCGAAATTTGTATGGCGGCCATCTTTTCTTCGCCATTTTGAATTTTTTTTCAGCTTTTTGGCAATTGGATGATGTCATGAATGACATTTGGTCGAGCACCCCCCACCTATCTTCAATACCTTGAGCGGACCCTTCACCCGTCTCCGAAACCCTCAATCATCAGCTCTCTCCATAATTTTGGCTTACTAAGTTTTTGTTTTCTATACGACACCATCAGTGAAAAAAAAATTTTTCATACAAAATTTTACAGGAGTTTTCTAGTTGAAAATCTCGAAAATCTCCCCAAAAGTGGCAACACCGGTTGCATATCTTCATACTGCCAGCCGAGATACACAATCGATTCATACATACTGACTTTCCAAAATGTTGCCAACTGCCTCAAAAACGTGATCAAAATTTCAAAAAATTAAAAAAAATACAAAATGGCCGCCAACTCGTTTTGCAGAAATAAATTACATCGTTGTACAACTTTTCCAATAACTACAGGATATACCGCTCCCGATGACGTTTCAATCTCTCCTCTCGCTCACACCCACGCGAAACGATCGCCCCTAAAAAAAGACCACGTCGAAAATCATTTTTTCTTTGATAAATTCCAGTGTTGCCAGTCTCCGGCGACAAAAATACCCAAATGTCATTTGTATGATCAAAACACATAATCGGTCATACTCGAATTTTGCGAAAAGTCCGTATTTCGATTTTTTTCAATGTCCTGAAAATCTTGAAATTTCCCCAAAAAATGGGGTAATTTCTTTCCTCCAATCTATACCTCAAGCCTATACGTACAATCGCTTCATAGAAGCCGAATCGCTCCGATGTTGCCAACTTTGAGATATTTAACTTTTAAAATTGCGTTTTTTCGTACCTCTAACATAATGGCCGCCACGACAGCCGCCATCTTGAATTTTTAAAAACCACTCCCATTCCGTCAAAATTCAGGATAATCATAGACGAAACCAGAAAAAAATAATTATTATCGATTTCCCGTTTCGGATCTGTGGCGCCGCGGTTCGGGGTCGAAAAATCAAAATTTTGAAAACGCTACGGTTCGGCCGCCATCTTGTTTTTTCAATTTTTTCGACATTTCCCATTAATCGTTTACTATTTTCTTCAAAGATTGCAAAATTCAACGAAATCGGTTGGAAAACAACGGAGCTGCAAAAATCACGTCGGCCGCCATCTTGTTTTTCCGAAAAGTCATAATTTTTCCCCAGAGGGTTCCCGAATCCGAACACATCTCCCCTGCATCACTATATCATTTTCCTTCTCTTTCTAGGAGAACAATTATGTCAATGAGTGAGTCAGTCAGTGGTAATCGAGCTATATATAGTATAATAACTAGTGTTTTGCTCGGTGCGCGAGCTGCTAAAGCAGCTCGCGTGACGTGGTTATGTTGACTTTATTATATTTAACCAAATTTATTTATTAAGATACACAATTCACCACAAAAACACATAAAACCCACACCCATATCAATTTTTTCTTAAAAAGTGCATGTCCACCAGCTTGGATCTAAAAATGAATGTCATTATCAAAATCAGCACCCTGGAAAACTCTGAAAACGACATCCATATCATTTTTTGTAAAAACGGGGTAGTTGAGGTTAATAAAGTAGGGTGCGTGGGTGCGCGGACCACTAAAGTGGTCCGCGAGCATGTAGAGTTTGTTTCACTGAGTAGACCTCCGGATCCTGATCATATTTTGCCAAGAAACCACTCTTCCATCTTTTATAGCCTCCGAGATAGACACCGACGAAATTTGTACGGCGGCCATCTTGTTTTTCCAAAATTTTCCACTTTTTCTATTAATCATTTACTACTTTCTTCAAAGATTGCGAGTTTGAACGAAATCGGTTGGAAAACAAAAGAGTTGCAAAAATCATATAGGCCGCCATCTTGTTTTTCTGAAATGTCATAATTTTTCCCTACTCATATCGCGCACCAAAACATATCTCCCGAATATCATTGTATCGTTTTCTCTCTCTTTCTACGAGAATGAGACATTCAATATTCGCCATACAAAATGTATGGGAAAATAAATTCCGCCATTTTGAATTTTTTTTCTATTCATCGAGTAGACCTTTGGATCCTGATCCTCTTTTGCCAAGAAACCGCACCTCCATCTTTTATACCCTCCGAGCTGGACGCCGGCGAAATTTGTATGGCGGCCATCTTTTCTTCGCCATTTTGAATTTTTTTTCAGCTTTTTGGCAATTGGATGATGTCATGAATGACATTTGGTGGAGCACCCCCCACCTATCTTCAATACCTTGAGCGGACCCTTCACCCGTCTCCGACATCCTCGATCATCAGCTATTTCCAAATTTTTCCTCGATTTTTTTTTTATTTTCTATACGAAACCATCAGTGGAAAAAAAATTTTCATACAAAATTTTACAGGAGGAGTTTTTGGGGAAAATTTCGAAAAACTCCCCAAATGTGGCAACACCGTTTACATATTTCGATACTGCTGGTTGAGTCACACAATCGATTGATACATGTCGACTTTCCAAAATGTTGCCAACTGCTTCAAAAACGTGGTCAAAATTTCGAAAAATTAAAAAAAATACAAAATGGCCGCCAACTCGTTTCACAGAAAGATTTTACACTGTTTCATAATTTTCCTATTAACTACAGGATATACCGCGCCCGATGACGTTTCAATCTCTCATCTCGCTCGCACCCACGCGAAAGGGGATACCGTGAAAAAGACCGTGTCGAAAATCACTTTTTCTTTGATAAATTCCAGTGTTGCCAGTCTCCGGCGACAAAAATACCGAAATGTCATTTGTATGATCAAAACACATAATCGCTCATACTCGGATTTTGCGAAAAGTCCGTATTTCGATTTTTTTCAATTTCCTGAAAATCTTGAAATTTCCCCAAAAAATGGGGTAATTTTTTTCCTCCAATCTATACCTCGAGCCTATACGTACAATCGCTTCATAGAAGCCGAATCGCTCCGATGTTGTCAACCGTGGGATATTTAACTTTTAAAATTGCGTTTTTTCGTACCTCTAACATAATGGCCGCCACGACAGCCGCCATCTTGAATTTTTAAAAACTACCCCCATTCCGTCAAAATTAAGGATAATCGTGGGCGAAACCAGAAAAAAATTATAAGTTTCAATTTCCCGTTTCGGATCTGTGGCGCCGCGGTTAGGGATCGAAAAATGAAAATTTTGAAAACGCTCCAGCTCGGCCGCCATTTTGTTTTTCCAATTTTTTCTACCTTTTCTATTAACCGTTTACTACTTTCCTAAATAGTTGCGAGTTTAAACAAAATCGGTTGTAAAACAACGGAGCTGCAAAAATCACGTCGGCCGCCATCTTGTTTTTCTCAAATGTCATAATTTTTCCCCAGAGGGTTCCCGAATCCAATCACAACTCCCCCACATCATTATATCATTTTCCGTCTCCTTCTAGGAGAACAATTATGTCAATGAGTGAGTGAGTCAGTGAGTGGTAATTGAGCTATATATAGTATAAAACTAGTGTTTTGCTCGGTGCGCGAGCTGCTAAAGCAGCTCGCGTGACGTGGTTAGGTTGATAAGTATTAAAACGAATTTATTTATTAAGATTCAAAATTCACCCCAAAAACACCATAAAACGACACCCATATCGATTTTTTTCTTAAAAAATGCATGACCGCCATCTTGGATTTCAAAATAAATGTCGTTATCAAAATCAGCGCCCTGGAAAACTCCGAAAACGACATCCATATCATTTTTTTTAAAAATGGGGTAGTTGAGGTTAATAAAGTAGGGTGCGTGGGTGCGCGGACCACTAAAGTGGTCCGCGAGCATGCAGAGTTTGTTCCACCGAGTAGACCTTCGGACCCTGATCATCTTTTGCCAAGAAACCATTCTTCCATCTTTTATAGCCTCCGAGATAGACACCGACGAAATTTGTACGGCGGCCATCTTGTTTTTCCAAAATTTTCCACTTTTTCTATTAATCGTTTACTATTTTCTTCAAAGATTGCGAGTTTCAACGAAATCGGTTGGAAAACAAAAGAGTTACAAAAATCATATAGGCCGCCATCTTGTTTTTTTGAAATGTCATAATTTTTCCCGATTTCCATCCCACACCCGAACATATCTCCCATACATCAATGTATCGTTTTCCGTCTCTTTCTAGGAGAATGAGACATTGAATATTCGCCATACATTTTCTATGGGAAAATAAATTCCGCCATTTTGAATTTTTTTTCTATTCATCGAGTAGACCTTCGGACCCTGATCATCTCTTGCCAAGAAACCACACTTCCATCTTTTATACCCTCCGAGCTGGACACCGGCGAAATTTGTATGGCGGCCATCTTTTCTTCACCATTTTGAATTTTTTTTCAGCTTTTTGGCAATTGGATGATGTCACGAATGACATTTGCTCGAGCACCCCCCACCTATCTTCAATACCTTAAGCGGGCCCTCCACCCGTCTCCGAAACCCTCAATCATCAGCTCTCTCCATAATTTTGGCTTACTAAGTTTTTGTTCTCTATACGACACCATCAGTGAAAAAAAAATTTTTCATACAAAATTTTACAGGAGTTTCTTAGTTGAAATTCTCGAAAATCTCCCCAAAAGTGGCAACACCGGTTGCATATCTCCATACTGCCAGCCGAGATACACAATCGATTCATACATATTGACTTTCCAAAATGTTGCCAACTGCCTCAAAAACGTGATCAAAATTTCGAAAAATTCAAAAAATTACAAAATGGCCGCCAACTCGTTTTGCAGAAATAAATTACATCGTTGTACAACTTTCCCATTAACTACAGGATATACCGCTCCCGATGACGTTTCAATCTTTCATCTCGCTCGCACCCACGCGAAATGATCGTCCCTGAAAAAAGACAATGTCGAAAATCACTTTTGCTTCGATAAATTCCAGTGTTGCCAGTCCTCGGCGACGAAAATACCTAAATGTCATTTGCACGAGCAAAACACGTAATCGCTCATACTCGAATTTTGCAAAAAGTCCGTATTTCGATTTTTTTCAATTTCCCGAAAATCTTGAAATTTCCCCAAAAAATGGGGTAATTTTTTTCCTCATATCTATACCTCGAGCCTATACGTACAATCGCTTGATAGAAGCCGAATCGCTCCGATGTTGCCAACTTTGAGATATTTAACTTTTAAAATTGCGTTTTTTCGTACCTCTAATATAATGGCCGCCACGACAGCCGCCATCTTGAATTTTTAAAAACCACTCCCATTCCGTCAAAATTCAGGATAATCGTAGACAAAACCAGAAAAAAATTATTAGTTTCAATTTCCCGTTTTGGATCTGTGGCGCCGCGGTTCGGGGTCGAAAAATCGAAATTTTCAAAACGCTACGGCTCGGCCGCCATCTTGTTTTTCCAATTTTTTCCACATTTCCCATTAATCGTTTACTATTTTCTTCAAAGATTGCAAAATTCAACGAAATCGGTTGGAAAACAACGGAGCTGCAAAAATCACCTCGGCCGCCATCTTGTTTTTCCGAAATGTCATAATTTTTCCCCAGAGGGTTCCCGAAACCGAACACAACTCCCCCACATCATTATATCATTTTCCGTCTCCTTCTAGGAGAACAATTATGTCAATGAGTGAGTGAGTCAGTGAGTGGTAATCGAGCTATATATAGTATAACTAGTGTTTTGCTCGGTGCGCGAGCTGCTAAAGCAGCTCGCGTGACGTGGTAATGTTAAGCTTTATTGTATTAAACCGAATCGAGTTATTAAGATGCAAAATTCACCGCGAAAACACCATAAAATGACAGGCATTTCTATTTTTTGTAGAAAATGTAAGTCCGCCATCTTGGATTTGAAAATAAATGTCATTATCAAAATCAGCACCCTGGAAACCCTGAAAACGATATCCATATTATTTTTTAAAAATTAGGATAATAATTTAGTAGGGTGCGTGGGTGCGCGGACCACTAAAGTGGTCCGCGAGCATGCAGAGTTTGTTCCACCGAGTAGACCTCCGAAGGTCCGAACCCTGATCATCTTTTGCCACGAAACCACTCTTCCATCTTTTATAGCCTCCGAGATAGACACCGACGAAATTTGTACGGCGGCCATCTTGTTTTTCCAAAATTTTCCACTTTTTCTATTAATCGTTTAGTACATTCTTTAAAGATTGCGAGTTTCAACGAAATCGGTTGGAAAACAAAAGAGTTGCAAAAATCACGTCGGTCGCCATCTTGTTTTTCTGAAATTTCATAATTTTCCCCTACTCATATCGCGCATCCGAACATATCTCCCATACATCAATGTATCGTTTTCCGTCTCTTTCTAGGAGAATGAGACATTCGATATTCGCCATACAAAATGTATGGAAAAAAAAATTCCGCCATTTTGGATTTTTTTTCTATTCATCGAGTAGACCTTCGGATCCTGATCATCTCTTGCCAAGAAACCTCACTTCCATCTTTTATACCCTCCGAGCTGGACACCGGCGAAATTTGTATGGCGGCCATCTTTTCTTCGCCATTTTGAATTTTTTTTCAGCTTTTTGGCAATTGGATGACGTCATGAATGACATTTGCTCGAGCACCCCCCACCTATCTTCAATACCTTAAGCGGGCCCTTCACCCGTCTCCGACATCCTCAATCATCAGCTCTTTCCATAATTTTGGCTTACTAAGTTTTTGTTTTCTATACGACACCATCAGTGAAAAAAAAATTTTTCATACAAAATTTTACAGGAGTTTCTTAGTTGAAAATCTCGAAAATCTCCCCAAAAGTGGCAACACTGTTTCTATATTTCGATATTGCCGGCTGAGTCACACAATCGATTCATACATATTGACTTTCCAAAATGTTGCCAACTGCCTCAAAAACGTGATCAAAATTTCGAAAAATTAAAAAAAATACAAAATGGCCGCCAACTCGTTTCACAGAAAGATTTTACATGGTTTCATAATTTTCCTATTAACTACAGGATATACTGCTCCCGATGACGTTTCAATCTTTCCTCTCGCTCGCACCCACACGAAAGGGGATACCGTGAAAAAGACCGTGTCGAAAATCACTTTTACTTTGATAAATTTCAGTGTTGCCAGTCTCCGGTGACAAAAATACCCAAATGTCATTTGTACGAGCAAAACACATAATCACTCATACTCGGATTTTGCTAAAAGTGCGTATTTCTATTTTTTACAATTTCCCGAAAATCTTGAAATTTCCCTAAAAATGGGGTAATTTTTTCCCACCGATCTATACCTCGAATCAATACGTACAACCGCTTCATAGAAGCCGAATCGCTCCGATGTTGCCAACTTTGAGATATTTAACTTTTAAAATTGCGTTTTTTCGTACCTCGAACAAAACGGCCGCCATGACAGCCGCCATCTTGAAATTTTTAAAACCACTCCCGTTCTGTCAAAATACAGGATAATCGTGGGCGAAACACGAAAAAATAGTTATCCTCGACTACCCCGTCTTGGATCTGTGGCGCCGCGGTTCGGGGTCGAAAATTCAAAATTTTCCAAACGCTACGGTTCGGCCGCCATCTTGTTTTTCCAATTTTTTTCACATTTTCTATTAACCGTTTACTACTTTCTTTAAAGATTGTAAAATTTCATGAAATCGGTTGGAAAACAACGGAGCTGCAAAAATCACGTCGGCCGCCATCTTGTTTTTCCGAAAAGTCATAATTTTTCCCCAGAGGGTTCCCGAATCCAAACACATCTCCCCTACATCACTATATCATTTTCCTTCTCTTTCTAGGAGAACAATTATGTCAATGAGTCAGTGAGTCAGTCAGTGGTAATTGAGCTATATATAGTATAACTAGTTTTTGCTCGGTGCGCGAGCTGCTAAAGCAGCTCACGTGACGTGGTAAGGTTAACTTTTTTATTATATAAAACCAAATTGATTTATTAAGATAATTCACCCCGAAAAACCCCATAAAATGACAGGCATTTCTATTTTTTGTAGAAAATGTAAGTCCGCAATCTTGGATTTGAAAATAAATGTCATTATCAAAATCAGCACCCTGGAAACCCTGAAAACGATATCCATATTATTTTTTGTAAATTAGGATAATAAGTTAGTAGGGTGCGTGGGTGCGCGGACCACTAAAGTGGTCCGCGAGCATGCAGCGTTTGTTCCACCGAGTAGACCTTCGGACCCTGATCATCTTTTGCCAAGAAACCACTCTTCCATCTTTTATAGCCTCCGAGATAGACACCGACGAAATTTGTACGGCGGCCATTTTGTTTTTCCAAAATTTTCCACTTTTTCTATTAATCGTTTAGTACATTCTTCAAAGATTGCGAGTTTCAACGAAATCGGTTGGAAAACAAAAGAGTTGCAAAAATCACGTCGGTCGCCATCTTGTTTTTCTGAAATTTCATAATTTTCCCCTACTCATATCGCGCATCCGAACATATCTCCCAAACATCAATGTATCGTTTTCCGTCTCTTTCTAGGAGAATGAGACATTCATAATCGCCATACAAAATGTATGGAAAAATAAATTCCGCCATTTTGAATTTTTTTTCTATTCATCGAGTAGACCTTCGGATCGTGATTCTCTTTTGCCAAGAAACCACACTTCCATCTTTTATACCCTCCGAGCTGGACACCGGTGAAATTTGTATGGCGGCCATTTTTTCTTCGCCATTTTGAATTTTTTTTCAGCTTTTTGGCAATTGGATGACGTCATGAATGACATTTGGTCGAGCACCCCCCACCTATCTTCAATACCTTGAGCGGACCCTTCACCCGTCTCCGACATCCTCGATCATCAGCTATTTCCAAATTTTTCCTCGATTTTTTTTTTGTTTTCTATATGAAACCATCAGTGAAAAAAAATAATTTCATACAAAATTTTACAGGAGGAGTTTTTGGGGAAAATCTCGAAAATTTCCCCAAATGTGGCAACACTGTTTACATATTTCGATACTGCTGGTTGAGTCACACAATCGATTGATACATGTCGACTTTCCAAAATGTTGCCAACTGCCACAAAAACATGATCAAAATATCGGAAAATTTAAAGAAAATACAAAATGGCCACCAACTCTTTTTGCAGAAGCAAATTAGATAATTTTACAACTTTCCCATTAACTACAGGATATACCGCTCCCGATGACGGTTCAATCTCTCCTCTCGCTTGCACCCACGCGAAACGATCGCCCCTAAAAAAAGACCACGTCGAAAATAACTTTTTTTTTTGATAAATTCCAGTGTTGCCAGTCTCCGGCGACGAAAATACTCAAATGTCATTTGTACGAGCAAAACACGTAATCGTTCATACTCGGATTTTGCAAAAAGTCCGTATTTCGATTTTTTACATTTTCCCAAAAACCTTGAAATTTCCCGAAAAATGGGGTAATTTTTCCCCACCAATCTATACCTCGAGTCTATACGTACAACCGCTTCATAGAAGCCGAATCGCTCCGATGTTGGCAACTTTGAGATATTTAACTTTTAAAATTGCGATTTTTCGTGTCTCTAACATAATGGCCGCCACGACAGCCGCCATCTTGAATTATTAAAAACTACTCCTGTTCTGTCAAAATTCAGGATAATCGTAGACGAAACCAGAAAAAAATAATCATTATCGATTTCCCGTTTCGGATCTGTGGCGCCGCGGTTCGGGGTCGAAAAATCAAAATTTTGAAAACGCTACGGCTCGGCCGCCATCTTGTTTTTCCAATTTTTTCTACTTTTTTTATCAATCATTTACTACTTTCTTCAAAGATTGCAAAATTCAACGAAATCGGTTGGAAAACAACGGAGCTGCAAAAATCACGTCGGCCGCCATCTTGTTTTTCCGAAAAGTCATAATTTTTCCCCAGAGGGTTCCCGAATCCAAACACATCTCCTCTACATCACTATATCATTTTCCTTCTCTTTCTAGGAGAACAATTATGTCAATGAGTCAGTCAGTCAGTGGTAATCGAGCTATATATAGTATAACTAGTGTTTTGCTCGGTGCGCGAGCTGCTAAAGCAGCTCGCGTGACGTGGTTGGGTTAACTTTATTATACTAAACCAAATTTATTTATTAAGATTCAAAATTCACCCCAAAAACACCATAAAACGACACCCATATCGATTTTTTTCTTAAAAAATGCATGACCGCCATCTTGGATTTCAAAATAAATGTCGTTATCAAAATCAGCACCCTGGGAAACTCTGAAAACGACATCCATATCATTTTTTATAAAAACCGGGTAGTTGAGGTTAATAAAGTAGGGTGCGTGGGTGCGCGGACCACTAAAGTGGTCCGCGAGCATGCAGAGTTTGTTCCATTGAGTAGACCTCCGGACCCTGATCATCTTTTGCCAAGAAACCACTCTTCCATCTTTTATAGCCTCCGAGATAGACACCGACGAAATTTGTACGGCGGCCATCTTGTTTTTCCAAAATTTTCCACTTTTTCTATTAATCGTTTACTACATTCTTCAAAGATTGCGAGTTTCAACGAAATCGGTTGGAAAACAAAAGAGTTCAAAAATCATATAGGCCGCCATCTTGTTTTTCTGAAATGTCATAATTTTCCCCTACTCATATCACGCATTTAAACATATCTCCCATACATCAATGTATCGTTTTCTGTCTCTTTCTAGGAGAATGTGACATTCAATATTCGCCATACATTTTCTATGGGGAAAAAAAATCCGCCATTTTGAATTTTTTTTCTATTCATCGAGTAGACCTTCGGACCCTGATCATCTCTTGCCAAGAAACCACACTTCCATCTTTTATACCCTCCGAGCTGGACACCGGCGAAATTTGTATGGCGGCCATCTTTTCTTCGCCATTTTGAATTTTTTTTCAGCTTTTTGGCAATTGGATGACGTCATGAATGACATTTGGTCGAGCACCCCCCACCTATCTTCAATACCTTGAGCGGACCCTTCACCCGTCTCCGACATCCTCGATCATCAGCTATTTTCAAATTTTTCCTCGATTTTTTTTTTGTTTTCTATACGAAACCATCAGTGAAAAAAAAATTTTTCATACAAAATTTTACAGGAGGAGTTTTTGGGGAGAATCTCGAAAATCTCCCCAAATGTGGCAACACTGTTCACATATTTCGATACTGCTGGTTGAGTCACACAATCGATTCATACATGTCGACTTTCCAAAATGTTGCCAACTGCCTCAAAAACGTGATCAAAATTTCGAAAAATTAAAAAAAATACAAAATGGCCGCCAACTCGTTTCACAGAAAGATTTTACACGGTTTCATAATTTTCCTATTAACTACAGGATGTACCGCTCCCGATGACGTTTCAATCTTTCCTCTCGCTTGCACCCACGCGAAAGGGGATACCGTGAAAAAGACCGTGTCGAAAATCACTTTTACTTTGATAAATTCCAGTGTTGCCAGTCTCCGGCAACAAAAATACCCAAATTTCATTTGTACGAGCAAAACACTTAATCGCTCATACTCGGATTTTGCGAAAAGTCCGTATTTCGATTTTTTACATTTTCGCAAAAATCTTGAAATTTCCCGAAAAATGGGGTAATTTTTCCCCACCAATCTATACATCGAGTCTATACGTACAATCGCTTCATAGAAACCGAATCGCTCCAATGTTGCCAACTTTGAGATATTTAACTTTTAAAATTGCGTTTTTTCGTACCTCGAACAAAACGGCCGCCATGACAGCCGCCATCTTGAATTTTGAAAAACCACTCCCGTTCTGTCAAAATACAGGATAATCGTGGGCGAATACAAAAAAAATAATTATCCTCGATTACCCCGTCTCGGATCTGTGGCACCGCGGTTCGGGGTCGAAAAATCAAAATTTTCAAAACGCTGCGGCTCGGCCGCCATCTTGTTTTTTCAATTTTTTCGACATTTCCCATTAATCGTTTCCTACTTTCTTCAAAGTTTCCAAAATTCGACGAAATCGGTTGGAAAACAACGGAGCTGCAAAAATCACGTCGGCCGCCATCTTGTTTTTCTAAAATGTCATAATTTTTCCCCAGAGGGTTCCCGAAACCGAACACAACTCCCCTACATCACTATATCATTTTCCGTCTCTTTCTAGGAGAACAATTATGTCAATGAGTCAGTCAGTCAGTGGTAATTGAGCTATATATAGTATAACTAGTGTTTTGCTCGGTGCGCGAGCTGCTAAAGCAGCTCGCGTGACGTGGTAATGTTAAGCTTTATTGTATTAAACCGAATCGAGTTATTAAGATGCAAAATTCACCGCGAAAACACCATAAAACGACACCCATATCGATTTTTTTCTTAAAAAAGGCATGTCCGCCATCTTGGATTTCAAAATAAATGTCGTTATCAAAATCAGCCCCTGGAAAACTCTGAAAACGACATCCATATCATTTTTTGTAAAAACGGGGTAGTTGAGGGTAATAAAGTAGGGTGCGTGGGTGCGCGGACCACTAAAGTGGTCCGCGAGCATGCAGAGTTTGTTCCACCGAGTAGACCTTCGGACCCTGATCATCTTTTGCCAAGAAACCATTCTTCCATCTTTTATAGCCTCCGAGATAGATACCGACGAAATTTGTACGGCGGCCATCTTGTTTTTCCAAAATTTTCCACTTTTTCTATTAATCGTTTAGTACATTCTTCAAAGATTGCGAGTTTCAACGAAATCAGTTGGAAAACAAAAGAGTTGCAAAAATCATATAGGCCGCCATCTTGTTTTTCTGAAATGTCATAATTTTTCCCTACTCATATCGCGCTTCAAAACATATCTCCCCTACATTATCGTATCGTTTTCCGTCTCTTTCTAGGAGAATGAGACATTCAATATTCGCCATACAAAATGTATGGGAAAATAAATTCCGCCATTTTGAATTTTTTTTCTATTCATCGATTAGACCTTTGGATCCTGATCCTCTTTTGCCGAGAAACCACACCTCCATCTTTTATACCCTCCGAGCTGGACGCCGGCGAAATTTGTATGGCGGCCATCTTTTCTTCGCCATTTTGAATTTTTTTTCAGCTTTTTGGCAATTGGATGATGTCATGAATGACATTTGGTCGAGCACCCCCCACCTATCTTCAATACCTTGAGCGGACCCTTCACCCGTCTCCGACATCCTCGATCATCAGCTATTTCCAAATTTTTCCTCGATTTTTTTTTTGTTTCCTATACGAAACCATCAGTGAAAAAAAAAATTTCATACAAAATTTTACAGGAGGAGTTTTTGGGGAAAATCTCGAAAATCTCCCCAAATGTGGCAACACTGTGTACATATTTCGATACTGCTGGTTGAGTCACAGAATCGATTGATACATGTCGACTTTCCAAAATGTTGCCAACTGCCTCAAAAACGTGGTCAAAATTTCGAAAAATAAAAAAAAATACAAAATGGCCGCCAACTCGTTTCACAGAAAGATTTTACACGGTTTCATAATTTTCCTATTAACTACAGGATATACCGCGCCCGATGACGTTTCAATCTTTCCTCTCGCTCGCACCCACGCGAAAGGGGATACCGTGAAAAAGACCGTGTCGAAAATCACTTTTACTTTGATAAATTCCAGTGTTGCCAGTCTCCGGCGACAAAAATTTTATTTTTTTTATTTTATTTTTATTATTCAATTGTAATCAACAGCGTTATACAACATAATTATTATAATAAATCTAAGTTAAACTTAAGGCCACATGAGATTACCTTCTTAAAATTAATTGACAAGTATTTTAACAGAGTATACAATAATATAAAGAAAAACAATAAAAACAAAGAGAAGTACAAAAATTAAAACTGTGTGTGTGTGTGTGTGTGTGTGTGTGTGTGTGTGTGTGTGTGTGTGTGTGTGTGTGTGTGTGTATGTGTGTGTGCGTGCGTGTGTGTGTGTGTGTGTGTGTGTGTGTGTGTGTGTGTGCGTGTGGTGTATATGATTGTGCGTGAGTGTGTGCATGTTTAGTTGTTAACTATTTTTTTTTTTTTTTTTTGCGAAGATGGAATTCCTTTTTTAATTTATTTTTTGTCAGGTGAAATAAGTCGAACTCAGCATACTGCTTATTATAAGTGCGTGCCAGGCGCGGAATTATAGAATTTTGACCATAATTTGTGTTGGATTTGGGAACATACAGAAGGCGCGTGTGGCGTGTTCGTAGAGATTGTGCAATAAATGAAAAGGCTGACAACAGGCTAGGACAGTCGATCGAGCCAGTCAAAATAGCTTGCAGTAATAGCATATCCAGCTGTTCTCTTCTTTGTTCTAGCGAGTCGATACTGTAATACGAACACGCTTCCTCATAACTATTGAATTTTTTAAAATCTTTAAAAGCTAGGAATTTCACAAACTGCCTCTGTATGCTTTCAAGCCTTTGGATATATATTATGTATTGGGGCGACCAAATACTACACGCATATTCAAGAATACTCCTGACATACGCAAAGTAAAGTGATTTAATGCAATCCACATCACTAAAATACCGAGTTACCCGTTTGATGAAACCCAGTTGTTTGTAGGCTCTATTAGCTACATTATCGATATGGTCAGTCATTGAAAGTTTTGCATCAATTTGGATACCCAGATCTCTAACGGTGGTCACTTTGGGTATACTTGTCCCATTGATTCTGTAATCGAATTCAAGTGTATTAATTTTACGAGTCAGAGTTATATGGTGGCACTTTTTAACATTAACTGTGATTCTGTTCCTCGCATAGTATTCTGTCAAAGCATTAAGGTCTTGCTGTAACTTGTGGCAATCTTCAATGGAACGTATTTTAACAAACACTTTTTTATCGTCCGCAAACATTAGGTATTGCGCATGTTGGAAGCAGCTTCCAATGTCAAATATATAGGCGTTATATAAAAGAGGGCCTAAAATGGACCCCTGGGGTACTCCTGAGGGTATCATCACGAAGTTACTTCTAGCACTACCCGTCACGACTGCTTGCATACGCTTTTTAATGTATGAAGTAAACCACCGGAGCAGGCTCCCATTTATTCCAAGCACGCTTAGTTTTTGAAGTAGGATAACGTGATCTACGCGGTCGAATGCTTTTTCGAAGTCTGTGTAGACCACATCCACTTGATATCTCTCATCCATGCTTTGTAGTACATAATACCCAAAAAAATAAAAATACCCAAAAGACCCAAATGTCATTTGTATGATCAAAACACATAATCGCTCATACTCGGATTTTGCGAAAAGTCCGTATTTCGATTTTTTTCAATTTCCCGAAAATCTTGAAATTTCCCCAAAAAATGGGGTAATTTTTTCCCACCGATCTATACCTCGAGTCTATACGTACAACCGCTTCATAGAAGCCGAATCGCTCCGATGTTGCCAACTTTGAGATATTTAACTTTTAAAATTGCGTTTTTTCGTACCTCGAACAAAACAGCCGCCATGACAGCCGCCATTTTGAATTTTTTAAAACCACTCCCATTCTGTCAAAATACAGGATAATCGTGGGCGAAACACGAAAAAATAGTTATCCTCGACTACCCCGTCTCGGATCTGTGGCGCCGCGGTTCGGGGTCGAAAAATCAAAAATTTTGAAACGCTACGACTCAGCCGCCATCTTGTTTTTCCAATTTTTTCGACATTTTCTGTTAATCATTTACTACTTTCTACAAAGTTTGCAAAATTTAACAAAATCGATTGGAAAACAACGGAGCTGCAAAAATCACATCGGCCGCCATCTTGTTTTTCCGAAATGTCATAATTTTTCCCCAGTCGAATCCCGCATCCGAACACATCTCCCCTACATCATTATATCATTTTCCGTCTCTTTCTAGGAGAACAATTATGTCAATGAGTCAGTGAGTCAGTGGTAATCGAGCTATATATAGTATAATAACTAGTGTCTTGCTCGGTGCGCGAGCTGCTAAAGCAGCTCGCGTGACGTAGTTAGGTTTATAAGTTGTATTAAACCGATTTTTTTAATTAAGATACACAAATTACCCCGAAAACCCCATAAAACGACACCTATATCAATTTTTTTTTTAAAGTGCACGCCCGCCATCTTGGATTTCAAAATAAATGACGTTATCAAAATGAGCACCCTGGAAAACTCTGAAAACGACATCCATATCATTTTTTGTAAAAACGGGGTAGTTGAGGTTAATAAAGTAGGGTGCGTGGGTGCGCGGACCACTAAAGTGGTCCGCGAGCATGCAGAGTTTGTTCCACCGAGTAGACTTTCGGACCCTGATCATCTTTTGCCACGAAACCACTCTTCCATCTTTTATAGCCTCCGAGATAGACACCGACGAAATTTGTATGGCGGCCATCTTGTTTTTTCAAAATTTTCCACTTTTTCTATTAATCGTTTACTACATTCTTCAAAGATTGCGAGTTTCAACGAAATCGGTTGGAAAACAAAAGAGTTGCAAAAATCACGTCGGTCGCCATCTTGTTTTTCTGAAATGTCATAATTTTTCCCTACTCGCCTCCCCCACCCGAACACATCTTGTTTCGTCCGCGGTTCGCGGAGCTCCCCAGAAACCCCAAAATTCCTAATCAATCGCTGTATAGTGAGTAGGGCATGCAGGTACCTCGTGCAGTGCTCTTCGTTGCCGGCGAATATCGGGCCCGATTCTTCTTGCTTCTTGCTTGATGCACTTTAGTGTGTTTAGTGGGTGTGGTGGAATGTGGTATTGAACTCTAACCGAAATTAAATTAACAATTATGCCGAGAGAAGGCGGCGAGTCGCGGCCGCTCCAACCGAAAACCGATGAATGAATTTGACAGTGACACTGTCACCTGTCAGACGACAAACGACAGCTGGAGTTGCCGCTTAAAGAATAATTACCAAACATTCCCCCGCCCAAGCAGTCTTCAACTGCTTCCGAAAACCTTATAAAAACTAACAACTATTTAAACCTAAACCAAACCGAAAATAAACCTAATTAAAGCTAATCTAAGGGCAAACGAGACAACTTGGAGATTGCCCGTTTCAAAACTGTACCCTGCGCTACCCGTACATCTGCGAGCCTGACCACGCCGTCCTTCCCAGGATACAACGCTACTATCCGACCGCGGCGCCATTGAAGAGGTGGCGCATTGTCCTCTTTTAGTAAAACTAAATCCCCAACTTTAGGTGGGACAGCTGGGTCAGTCCACTTCAATCGCTGTTGTAGGGTGTGAAGATATTCCAAATGCCACCGATGCCAAATTCTTTGAGATAGTTGCTGTAGCAACTGAAAGCGAGATAATTTATACGTCTTTTCATCCTGAAAGGGGTACTCTGGAAGCGCTGTTAGCGGTTGTCCGATAAGAAAATGACCTGGGGTCAGAACCTCTAGGTCATTTGGGTCCGAAGACAGAGGGCACAAAGGCCGTGAGTTCAAGACTGCTTCGATTTTGCAGAAAACCGTACTAAGTTCCTCGAAGGTCAAAGTTGTTTCCCCAATAGTACGTTTTAAATGCGTCTTGGCCGACTTTACGGCCGCCTCAAATAAACCGCCCCACGACGGGCACGCGGGAGGGTCGAAGATCCAGGTTATACCGCGCCGAGCTAAATCATGACCGATTAGTGATCGATTTTGTTCCAAAAATTGGAAAACTTCCTTTAAATATCTGTCACTGCTCTTATAATTTGACCCACAATCTGACCTAATGATCGCTGGAAAACCGCGTCGCGAGGTCATGCGAGAGAGACAGGCGATGAAGGCCTCCGAAGACAAATCCGAAACTAATTCTAAATGGACGGACTTAGTGGCCAGGCATACAAATACGCACAAATAGGCCTTGGTGACCCTTGAATTCCGCAACTTATGAGACTTTACATAAAATGGACCTGCGAAGTCGGTTCCCACGCCTTGAAAGGGTCTAGCCGCTAAAACGCGGTCTTTAGGCAGATCTCCCATCAAGGGTTGGGTTGTGAGTCCCTTTAATTTGTAGCACGAAATGCATTTGAATGTGATTTTTCTTACCGCTCTTCTGGCCGAGAGAATCCAATAGTCCCGTTGTAATATGGCTAAAAGAGCGTTTGGGCCTACATGTGAATTTTTCAAATGCGAATCCGAAATTAACAGATCAATAAAATGTCCCGATTTAGGAAGCAACAATGGATGTCTGGCTTCATAAGGTAAGTCCGAATGTTGAAGGCGTCCTCCAACACGAAGGAGTCCGTCCGAGTCAATGAAGGGGTTGAGACGTCTCAAATGCCCCTTCAAGGTTTGGCCTTTCCGAACTTTCTCAATCTCTGCACCGAAACTATCCCTCTGCACTAGAGAGATCCACATTAGCAACGCGTCCTTCCTATCCCGTGTTGTTAAATAAGGCGTAGTATTCCGATTATTCTTCCAACGGCAATTAAAAATGAATCTCCGAATCCACGCGGTAACCGAAATAAGCCGATCTAAGGAGCTATAACGCTCCACGAGGAAACCGAAATCTGGGAGTGGTTCTGAATTTGTAGCAACCGAACACCGAATCCCAGGTAAATCCGCAGGTGATACCTGATTAGCCTTTGATGCAGGCCAAACCGATTCCGAATAAGTTAGCCATCGCGGACCCCACCACAATGGATGAGATACCAGACCCGAAGCTGTTAGGCCCCGTGAAGCACAGTCGGCAGGGTTCAATTCGCCCGGAATATGTCGCCACGTGATTGGCACTGTAGAATTTTGTATCTGTGAAACTCGATTAGCCTCAAATACTTGAAGAGTATGAGGTGAAGTTTTAAGCCAAGCTAAAACTATAGAACTATCAGTCCAACCGAATACCTCGTGAACATCGATGGTCCTTTGCAAACAAAGGCAAACATGATGCAGAAGCTTAAGTAGAAGCACGGCTCCGCACAACTCCAATTTAGGAATCGTCAGACGTGTTCTGATTGGGGCGACCTTACTTTTGGCCATTACTAAATGAACCGAAACATTATCTGTGTCATCCACGGCGCGTAAATATACAACAGCTGCGTAACCAGCCTCCGAGGCATCTGAAAAACCGTGCATAGTAATATTTTTTACCGCTGGTGGGAGCATACATCGCGAAATCCGAACATCTTTAATCCGAGCGAGGTCAATTTTAAAATGAATCCAATCTCGTTCTAAATCCCCAGTAATAGGTTCATCCCAAGAAAAACCCGAAAGCCACAGACGTTGCAAAAAACATTTAGCCCGAAATAAAACAGGGGTGATCCACCCGCTTGGATCATACATGCGAGCAATGGTCGACAGTATTTTCCGTTTAGTAACCGAATGTCCATGAGTTAAATCCGTCCGAAAAGAAAAAACATCCTCTACAGGATTGTATTGTACCCCCAAAACCGAAGTTAAACTTTGCATGTCTGGGTTATCAAACAGATGAGGCACCTGTTGATGATCGTCAGGCAAGTCCCGAAGTAAAACAGGATCGTTCGAGATCCATTTCCGTAATTCATATCCTCCTGATTGCATGAGCCGAATTAACTCTTGTTGCAGTTCAAGAGCTTCCGATTGTGAGCGGCATCCCGACAGAATATCATCGACATAAATGTCGTTCTCTAAAACCGAAGCCGCCCGAGGATACCGATCACGTTCCCGATCAGCCAACTCTAAAAGCGTCCGAATCGCAATGTAAGGACTAGATTTTAACCCGTATGTGTTGGTTCCAAGTTCATAGGTAAGAAGGGGCTCATCTGGAGACTCTCTCCAAAATATGAGCTGGTACCTTCTGTCCAATTTATCAATAAGCGTCTGCCGAAACATCATCCTAATATCCGTCACAAAGACAACTTGATGGCGTCTGAAGTTCATCAAAAGCTCCGAAATATCCCTTTGTAATTTAGGGCCCGAATGTAAACACTGGTTTAAAGAAACCCCCGAATTTGTGACGCAACTACCGTCAAAAACAACGCGTACTTTCGCATTTTCGTCCGAATCCTTAAAAACCGCATGATGTGGTATAACAAAATATTCTTGTCCGCCTTTAAAATCAAAATCCGAAACCGACATGTGACCGAGATCCAAATATTCACGCATAAAATTAATATACTTCTCTCGTAAGACCGAATTTTTCATAAGTTTCCGTTCCAAAGCCAAAAATCTTTTTTTCGCAATAGTTTTCGAGTCACCTAACAAGGGTCTGTTAGGTAAAAATGGCAACTTCGTGACAAACCGACCATTTTCCAACCGATACGTATTATCTTTATAAAACTGTTCACACTCTAGATCAAGTGGAGCAGACCGAGAGGATGTTTCTGGAGGTTCCTCAACCTTCCAGAATCTTTGAAGAGTGTCCGAAACCGAAATACCGACGACTTCCGAATCATCAATCAACTCAGATTGTTTAGTGAGTTCTACAGGACCAAGTAGAACATAACCGAAAATAGTGCTATAAGCCGTAAGACCGATAGAATTTAAAATTATTTTATCTCCTCCCATAAGAGATCCTAAAACATCCGAACCGAGCAGCAGTTCCACTGGCGATGACTGGTGGAAGTGGGGATCTGCTAAACTTAAGCCGGTGGCTAGGTCTTTCACCGAATCATCCAAGGTCACCGTAGGTAATTTTCCTATAACCGTTTGCATACACAAAACAGGAGTAGTAATTTTAGGAAATCTTTTATTTATCGGAGAAAATGTCACCGAAGACCGACCGATTATAGTTGAGGTTGTTTCAATACCTCCAACACCCATGATCCGTTCGCTGCACGGATCTAAACATATGCCCAACCTGCCCACTAAATCTGTACTAATTAAAGACCCCTGAGATCCACTGTCAAGTAAGGCTCTGGTCGAAACCCCCATTTCCGAATTTATTTCTGAATTAAAATAGACTTTGACTATAACAGTGGGTAAGAGTACAGTTAGTAAAGGGCAAGTGGGCGCCGAATCCTAGCGTCTGGTAGGTGAATAGAGGAGAGCACGATCGTCATCTCGCCTACCACTCTCATTCCGCTCGTCAGAACGCCCGTACCGAGGCTTATCACTACGATTTACATTAGGTGGGTCATCTCGCTGCTCCTCACGTCGTCGTGGAGGAGATGAGGTACGTTGAACGGGTGAAAGATCGCGAGGTGACTTGACCCTTCCGACGTTAGATTGCTGCCGAAAGCCCCCGCCCGTGCGAGGGGCTGACCGCTCGGCCGAGCTCCGATTATTATTATTATGTCGCTGTTGCACCCCCGACCGATTAAAACATAGCATCGGGTGATGCTTAGTGCTTCCACAGCTGCAATGAAGCTCCCGGCGGCAATCGCGGTAGCTGTGGTTCCCCAGACAGTGGAAACATAGACGTTCCTTGTCAACAAAATCTTTCCGTGCAAAAGGCGACATGGATTTAAACTCCGGACAAATTGTTAAGCTCGAATGTTTTGAATCCCCACAGCATATACACGGCTGCTTTACTTCAGCAGCGGCATAATGAACCGATCTGCGAGCGGGCTTCGCTTGCCTCGAATTATTATAGTCATACTGATTTGTTGATTCCAAATTCGCGCACTCGATTAAGCGGCATTCCGTTTCTAAAAATTCAACTAAGTCCGAATATTTAGGTATGGTATCCGATTCGCAACCAAATTTTTGTTCAAAACGAGATTTAAGTGACGCTGGTAATTTTGATAGACATATGTGTAAAAGTATAAACGACCATTCCGAAACAGGAAAACCGAGACGCTCTAATTGATTAACCGCCATAATCAGTGGATTTAAAAATTGTGACCGAAGACCGCTAAGCCGACCCGAAATAGTAGGTAATTTTAAAATTTGGTCAACGTGTACGTCACCTAAACGCCGAGTGTTCTGATACCGTTTCATTAAAAGATCACGGGCAATACTATATCCTTCATCCGCAATCTTGAGGTGTTGGACCAATCCACGGGGTTCACCGGATAAACACGACATCAAGTATGCCAGTTTCTGTGCCGGTGACAAATCTGAACGTTTATCGACCAGACTATCAAATAGATTGTTAAACCCCACCCATTGGTCCATCTCCCCAGCAAAGGACGGAAGCCGAAGGGCTGGCAAACGTGACAGCAGCGCGTCCAGATCGGCGACCTCCGATCTAGCATTTACCGTAGAACTGCTAGAATTCGCAGGAGCCTCTTCTAACTTAATCGACATTAGTCTATCAAAAGCTTCTAAAGCACGTGCATAATCTGCGCGGGCTCCCAGAACTATTTCCCTCTCAGCTGGAACACCCTCATCCACCAACTCAAGGATGCGCTGATATGAGTTTTCCAAATTCATGAACTCCGAATTCACAGTCAGAAGTCGTACTGATAAGCGCCTTGAATGGTCAGGCCTATCTATAAGGTCCGCGCTGTCCAACAACCATTGTAGCTTAACCCTAAACTGGGACCAATTCGCTCTGACAGACATCTTTAATGCATAAAAGAATCCAAGAAAAACCGAAAATCCGTAAAATACCGAAATAATTAAAAAATTACCGAAATAATAAAATACCGAAATAATGAAATACGTAAAACACCGAAATAATTAAAACATAACCGAATTAATAAAATACCACATTCAAATCATTTACGATTTCCAAAAATCACCAAGAACCCATGTGTCGGCCTCAACAAAATCAGTACGTGAGTAGCCGCCTTACAATATAGGTACGTGAGGTGCCACCTTAACGTGTCTTCGTAACCAACCCGCGATAATTTTATTTTTACCGAGAGGTAGGTAGATAGAAAAACTTTTGAAACTCGTATTATAACCAAAAAATATCGTGTTTTAATCACGAAAAAGACCGAAAACCACGCTCTGCTACCAAATGTTTCGTCCGCGGTTCGCGGAGCTCCCCAGAAACCCCAAAATTCCTAATCAATCGCTGTATAGTGAGTAGGGCATGCAGGTACCTCGTGCAGTGCTCTTCGTTGCCGGCGAATATCGGGCCCGATTCTTCTTGCTTCTTGCTTGATGCACTTTAGTGTGTTTAGTGGGTGTGGTGGAATGTGGTATTGAACTCTAACCGAAATTAAATTAACAATTATGCCGAGAGAAGGCGGCGAGTCGCGGCCGCTCCAACCGAAAACCGATGAATGAATTTGACAGTGACACTGTCACCTGTCAGACGACAAACGACAGCTGGAGTTGCCGCTTAAAGAATAATTACCAAACACATCTCCCCTACATTATCGTATCGTTTTCCGTCTCTTTCTAGGAGAATGAGACATTCAATATTCGCCATACAAAATGTATGGGAAAAAAATTCCGCCATTTTGATTTTTTTTTTCTATTCATCGAGTAGACCTTCGGACCCTGATCATCTCTTGCCAAGAAACCACACTTCCATCTTTTATACCCTCCGAGCTGGACACCGGCGAAATTTGTATGGCGGCCATCTTTTCTTCGCCATTTTGAATTTTTTTTCAGCTTTTTGGCAATTGGATGACGTCATAAATGACATTTGGTCGAGCACCCCCCACCTATCTTCAGTACCTTGAGCGGACCCTTCACCCGTCTCCGACATCCTCGATCATCAGCTATTTCCAAATTTTTCCTCGATTTTTTTTTTGTTTTCTATACGAAACCATCAGTGAAAAAAAATATTTTCATACAAAATTTTACAGGAGGAGTTTTTGGGGAGAATCTCGAAAATCTCCCCAAATGTGGCAACACTGTTTACATATTTCGATACTGCTGGTTGAGTCACACAATCGATTGATACATGTCGACTTTCCAAAATGTTGCCAACTGCCTCAAAAACGTGATCAAAATTTCGGAAAATTTGAAGAAAATACAAAATGGCCACCAACTCTTTTTGCAGAAGCAAATTAGGTAATTTTAAAAACTTTCCTATTAACTACAGGATATACCGCTCCCGATGACGTTTCAATCTCTCCTCTCGCTCGCACCCACGCGAAATGATCGTCCCTGAAAAAAGACCATGTCGAAAATCACTTTTTCTTTGATAAATTCCAGTGTTGCCAGTCTTCGGCGACAAAAATACCCAAATGTCATTTGTACGAGCAAAACACGTAATCGCTCATACTCGGATTTTGCTAAAAGTGCGTATTTCGATTTTTTATAATTTCCCGAAAATCTTGAAATTTCCCGAAAAATGGGGTAATTTTTTCCCACCGATCTATACCTCGAGTCCATACGTACAATCGCTTCATAGGAACCGAATCACTCCGATGTTGCCAACTTTGAGATATTTAACTTTTAAAATTGCGTTTTTTCGTACCTCGAACAAAACGGCCGCCATGACAGCCGCCATCTTGAATTTTGAAAAACCACTCTCGTTCTTTCAAAATACAGGATAGTCGGGGGCGAAACCAGAAAAAATAATTATCCACGACTACCCCGTTTGGGATCTGTGGCGCCGCGGTTCGGGGTCGAAAAATGAAAATTTTGAAAACGCTCCGGCTCGGCCGCCATCTTGTTTTCCCAATTTTTTCCCCATTTTCTGTTAACCGTTTACAACTTTCTTCAAAGTTTGCAAAACTCAACGAAATCGGTTGGAATACAAAAAAGCTGCAAAAATCACCTCGGCCGCCATCTTGTTTTTCTGAAATGTCATAATTTTTCCCCAGAGGGTTCCCGAAACCGAACACAACTCTCCTACATCACTATATCATTTTCCTTCTCTTTCTAGGAGAACAATTATGTCAATGAGTCAGTGAGTGAGTGAGTGGTAATCGAGCTATATATAGTATAACTAGTTTTTGCTCGGTGCGCGAGCTGCTAAAGCAGCTCACGTGACGTGGTTAGGTTTATGAGTTGTATTAAACCGATTTTTTTTATTAAGATACACAAATTACCCCGAAAACCCCATAAAACGACACCTATATCAATTTTTTTTCTTAAAAAGTGCACGCCCGCCATCTTGGATTTCAAAATAAATGTCGTTATCAAAATCAGCACCCTGGGAAACTCTGAATACGACATCCATATCATTTTTTGTAAAAACGGGGTAGTTGAGGTTAATAAAGTAGGGTGCGTGGGTGCGCGGACCACTAAAGTGGTCCGCGAGCATGCAGAGTTTGTTCCACCGAGTAGACCTTCGGACCCTGATCATCTTTTGCCAAGAAACCACTCTTCCATCTTTTATAGCCTCCGAGATAGACGCAGACGAAATTTGTACGGCGGCCATCTTGTTTTTCCAAAATTTTCCACTTTTTCTATAAATGGTTTACTACATTCTTCAAAGATTGCGAGTTTCAACGAAATCGGTTGGAAAACAAAAGAGTTGCAAAAATCATATAGGCCGCCATCTTGTTTTTCTGAAATGTCATAATTTTCCCCTAATCATATCGCGCATCCGAACATATTTTCCATACATCAATGTATCGTTTTCCGTCTCTTTCTAGGAGAATGAGACATTCGATATTCGCCATACAAAATGTATGGAAAAATAAATTCCGCCATTTTGAATTTTTTTTCTATTCATCGATTAGACCTTCGGACCCTGATCATCTCTTACCTATAAACCACACTTCCATCTTCTATACCCTCCGAGCTGGACACCGGCGAAATTTGTATGGCGGCCATCTTTTCTTCGCCATTTTGAATTTTTTTTCAGGTTTTTGGCAATTGGATGACGTCGTCAATGACATTTGCTCGAGCACCCCCCACCTATCTTCAATACCTTAAGCGGGCCCTTCACCCGTCTCCGATATCCTCAATCATCAGCTCTCTTCATAATTTTGGCTTACTAAGTTTTTGTTTTCTATATAACACCATCAGTGAAAAAAAATTTTTTCATACAAAATTTTACAGGAGTTTCTTAGTTGAAAATCTCGAAAATCTCCCCAAAACTGGCAACACCGGTTGCATATCTCCATACTGCCAGCCGAGATACACAATCGATTCATACATATTGGCTTTCCAAAATGTTGCCAACTGCCTCAAAAACGTGATCAAAATTTCGAAAAATTAAAAAAAAAAATGCAAAATGGACGCCAACTCGTTTCACTGAAAGATTTTACACGGTTTCATAATTTTCCTATTAACTACAGGATATACCGCTCCCGATGACGTTTCAATCTTTCCTCTCGCTCGCACCCACGCGAAAGGCGATACCGTGAAAAAGACCGTGTCGAAAATCACTTTTACTTTGATAAATTCCAGTGTTGCCAGTCTCCGGTGACAAAAATACCCAAATGTCATTTGTACGAGCAAAATACGTAATCGCTCATACTCGAATTTTGCGAAAAGTCCGTATTTCGATTTTTTACAGTTTCCCGAAAATCTTGAAATTTCCCGAAAAATGGGGTAATTTTTTTCCTCCAATCTATACCTCGAGCCTATACGTACAATCGCTACATAGAAGCCGAATCGCTCCGATGTTGCCAACTTTCAGATATTTAACTTTTAAAATTGCGTTTTTTCGTACCTCTAACAAAACGGTCGCCACGACAGCCGCCATCTTGAATTTTTAAAAACCACTCCCGTTCTGTCAAAATACAGGATAATCGTGGGCGACCCACGAAAAAATAATTATCCTCGATTACCCCGTCTTGGATCTGTGGCGCCGCGGTTCGGGGTCGAAAAATCAAAATTTTGAAAACGCTACGGCTCAGCCGCCATCTTGTTTTTCCAATTTTTTCCACATTTTTTCTTAATCATTTACTACTTTCTACAAAGTTTGCAAAACTCAACAAAATCGGTTGGAAAACAACGGAGCTGCAAAAATCACGTCGGCCGCCATCTTGTTTTTCCGAAATGTCATAATTTTTCCCCAGAGGGTTCCCGAATCCGAACACATCTCCCCTACATCACTATATCATTTTCCGTCTCCTTCTAGGAGAACAATTATGTCAATGAGTGAGTGAGTCAGTGGTAATTGAGCTATATATAGTATAATAACTAGTTTTTGCTCGGTGCGCGAGCTGCTAAAGCAGCTCACGTGACGTGGTAAGGTTAACTTTATTATATCAAACCAAATTGATTTATTAAGATACACAATTCACCCTGTAAAACCCCATAAAATGACAGGCATTTCTATTTTTTGTAGAAAATGTAAGTCCGCCATCTTGGATTTGAAAATAAATGTCATTATCAAAATCAGCACCCTGAAAAACCCTGAAAACGATATCCATATTTTTTTTTGTAAATTAGGATAATAATTTAGTAGGGTGCGTGGGTGCGCGGACCACTAAAGTGGTCCGCGAGCATGCAGGGTTTGTTCCATCGAGTAGACCTTCGGACCCTGATCATCTTTTGCCAAGAAACCACTCTTCCATCTATTATAGCCTCCGAGATGGACACCGACGAAATTTGTACGGCGGCCATCTTGTTTTTCCAAAATTTTTCACTTTTTCTATTAATCGTTTACTACATTCTTCAAAGATTGCGAGTTTCAACGAAATCGGTTGGAAAACAAAAGAGTTGCAAAAATCACGTCGGCCGCCATCTTGTTTTTCTGAAATGTCATAATTTTTCCCTACTCGCCTCCCCCACCCGAACACATCTCCGCTACATTATCGTATCGTTTTCCGTCTCTTTCTAGGAGAATGAGACATTCAATATTCGCCATACAAAACGTATGGGAAAATAAATTCCGCCATTTTGAATTTTTTTTCTATTTATCAATTAGACCTTTGGATCCTGATCCTCTTTTGCCACGAAACCGCACCTCCATCTTTTATACCCTCCGAGCTGGACGCCGGCGAAATTTGTATGGCGGCCATCTTTTCTTCGCCATTTTGAATTTTTTTTCAGCTTTTTGGCAATTGGATGATGTCATGAATGACATTTGGTCGAGCACCCCCCACCTATCTTCAATACCTTGAGTGGACCCTTCACCCGTCTCCGACATCCTCGATCATCAGCTATTTCCAAATTTTTCCTCGATTTTTTTTTTGTTTTCTATACGAAACCATCAGTGAAAAAAAACATTTTCATACAAAATTTTACAGGAGGAGTTTTTGGGGAAAATCTCGAAAATCTCCCCAAATGTGGCAGCACTGTTTACATAATTCGATACTGCTGGTTGAGTCACACAATCGATTGATACATCTCGACTTTCCAAAATGTTGCCAACTGCCTCAAAAACGTGGTCAAAATTTCGAAAAATAAAAAAAAATACAAAATGGCCGTCAACTCGTTTCACAGGAAGATTTTACACGGTTTCATAATTTTCCTATTAACTACAGGATATACCGCGCCCGATGACGTTTCAATCTTTCCTCTCACTCGCACCCACACGAAAGGGGATACCGTGAAAAAGACCGTGTCGAAAATCACTTTTACTGTGATAAATTCCAGTGTTGCCAGTCTCCGGTGACAAAAATACCCAAATGTCATTTGTACGAGCAAAACAGATAATCACTCATACTCGGATTTTGCTAAAAGTGCGTATTTCTATTTTTTACAATTTCCCGAAAATCTTGAAATTTCCCTAAAAATGGGGTAATTTTTTCCCACCGATCTATACCTCGAATCAATACGTACAACCGCTTCATAGAAGCCGAATCGCTCCGATATTGCCAACTTTGGGATATTTAACTTTTAAAATTGCGTTTTTTCGTACCTCTAACATAACGGCCGCCATGACAGCCGCCATCTTGAATTTTTAAAAACCACTCCCGTTCTGTCAAAATACAGGATAATCGTGGGCGAAACCAGAAAAAATAATTATCCTCGATTACCCCGTCTCGGATCTGTGGCGCTGCGGTTAGGGGTCGAAAAATGAAAATTTTGAAAACGCTCCATCTCGGCCGCCATTTTGTTTTTCCAATTTTTTCTACATTTTCTGGTAACCGTTTACTACTTTCTACAAAGTTTGCAAAATTCGACGAAATCGGTTGGAAAACAACGGAGCTGCAAAAATCACGTCGGCCGCCATCTTGTTTTTCTGAAATGTCATAATTTTTCCCCAGAGGGTTCCCGAAACCGAACACAACTCCCCCACATCATTATATCATTTTCCGTCTCCTTCTAGGAGAACAATTATGTCAATGAGTCAGTGAGTCAGTGAGTGGTAATTGAGCTATATATAGTATAACTAGTGTTTTGCTCGGTGCGCGAGCTGCTAAAGCAGCTCGCGTGACGTGGTAAGGTTAACTTTTTATTATATAAAACCAAATTGATTTATTAAGATACATAATTCACCCCGAAATTCACCATAAAAAGACACCCATATCGATTTTTTTCTTAAAAAATGCATGTCCGCCATCTTGGATTTCAAAATAAATGTCGTTACCAAAATCAGCACCCTGGAAAACTCTGAAAACGACATCCATATCATTTTTTGTAATAACGGGGTAGTTGAGGCTAATAAAGTAGGGTGCGTGGGTGCGCGGACCACTAAAGTGGTCCGCGAGCATGCAGAGTTTGTTTGTTTCCACCGAGTAGACCTTCGGACCCTGATCATCTTTTGCCAAGAAACCACTCTTCCATCTTTTATAGCCTCCGAGATAGACATCGACGAAATTTATACGGCGGCCATCTTGTTTTTCCAAAATTTTCCACTTTTCCTATTAATCGTTTACTACATTCTTCAAAGATTGCGAGTTTCAACGAAATCGGTTGGAAAACAAAAGAGTTGCAAAAATCACGTCGGCCGCCATCTTGTTTTTCTGAAATATCATAATTTTCCCCTACTCATATCGTGCACCCGAACATATCTCCCGAACATCATCGTATCGTTTATTGTTTCTTTCTAGGAGAATAAAACATAAAATATTCGCCATACAAAATGTATGGAAAAATAAATTCCGCCATTTTGAATTTTTTTTCTATTCATCGAGTAGACCTTTGGATTCTGATCCTCTTTTGTCAAGAAACCACACTTCCATCTTTTATACCCTCCGAGCTGGACGCCGGCAAAATTTGTATGGCGGCCATCTTTTTTTCGCCATTTTGAATTTTTTTTCAGCTTTTTGGCAATTGGATGACGTCATGAATGACATTTGGTCGAGCACCCCCCACCTATCTTCAATACCTTGAGCGGACCCTTCACCCGTCTCCGACATCCTCGATCATCAGCTATTTCCAAATTTTTCCTCGATTTTTTTTTTGTTTTCTATACGAAACCATCAGTGGAAAAAAAAAATTTCATACAAAATTTTACAGGAAGAGTTTTTGGGGAGAATCTCGAAAATCTCCCCAAATGTGGAAACACTGTTTACATATTTTGATACTGCTGGTTGAGTCACACAATCGATTGATATATGTCGACTTTCCAAAATGTTGCCAACTGTCTCAAAAACGTGGTCAAAATTTCGAAAAATAAAAAAAAATACAAAATGGCCGCCTACTCGTTTCATAGAAAGATTTTACACGGTTTCATAATTTTCCTATTAACTACAGGATATACCGCTCCCGATGACGTTTCAATCTTTCCTCTCGCTCGCACCCACGCGAAAGGGGATACCGTGAAAAAGACCATGCCAAAAATCACTTTTTCTTTGATAAATTCCAGTGTTGCCAGTCTTCGGTGACAAAAATACACAAATGTCATTTGTACGAGCAAAACACATAATCGCTCATACTCGGATTTTGCTAAAAGTGCGTATTTCGATTTTTTACAATTTCCCGAAAATCTTGAAATTTCCCCAAAAAATGGGGTAATTTTTTCCCACCGATCTATACCTCGAGTCTATACGTACAACCGCTTCATAGAAGCCGAATCGCTCCGATGCTGCCAACTTTGAGATATTTAACTTTTAAAATTGCGTTTTTTCGTACCTCGAACAAAACAGCCGCCATGACAGCCGCCATTTTGAATTTTTTAAAACCAGTCCCATTCTGTCAAAATACAGGATAATCGTGGGCGAAACACGAAAAAATAGTTATCCTCGACTACCCCGTCTCGGATCTGTGGCGCCGCGGTTCGGGGTCGAAAAATCAAAAATTTTGAAACGCTACGACTCGGCCGCCATCTTGTTTTTCCAATTTTTTCGACATTTCCCATTAATCGTTTACTACATTCTTTAATAGTTGCGAATTTGAACGGAGTCCCTTAAAAAACAAAGGAGCTGCAAAAATCACGTCGGCCGCCATCTTGTTTTTCCGAAATGTCATAATTTTTCCCCAGAGGGTTCCCGAAACCGAACACAACTCCCCTACATCATTATATCATTTTCCGTCTCTTTCTAGGAGAACAATTATGTCAATGAGTCAGTGAGTCAGTGAGTGGTAATCGAGCTATATATAGTATAATAACTACTTTTTGCTCGGTGCGCGAGCTGCTAAAGCAGCTCACGTGACGTGGTAAGGTTAACTTTATTATATAAAACCAAATTGATTTATTAAGATAATTCACCCCGAAAAACCCCATAAAATGACAGGCATTTCTATTTTTTGTAGAAAATGTAAGTCCGCCATCTTGGATTTGAAAATAAATGTCATTATCAAAATCAGCACCCTGGAAACCCTGAAAACGATATCCATATTATTTTTTGTAAATTAGGATAATAATTTAGTAGGGTGCGTGGGTGCGCGGACCACTAAAGTGGTCCGCGAGCATGCAGTGTTTGTTTCACCGAGTAGACCTTCGGACCCTGATCATCTTTTGCCAAGAAACCACTCTTCCATCTTTTATATCCTCCGAGATATACACCGACGAAATTTGTACGGCGGCCATCTTGTTTTTTCAAAATTTTCCACTTTTTCTATTAATCGTTTACTACATTCTTCAAAGATTGCGAGTTTCAACGAAATCGGTTGGAAAACAAAAGAGTTGCAAAAATCATATAGGCCGCCATCTTGTTTTTCTGAAATGTCATAATTTTCCCCTACTCATATCACGCATTTAAACATATCTCCCATACATCAATGTATCGTTTTCTGTCTCTTTCTACGAGAATGTGACATTCAATATTCGCCATACATTTTCTATGGGGAAAAAAAATCCGCCATTTTGAATTTTTTTTCTATTCATCGAGTAGACCTTCGGACCCTGATCATCTCTTGCCAAGAAACCACACTTCCATCTTTTATACCCTCCGAGCTGGACACCGGCGAAATTTGTATGGCGGCCATCTTTTCTTCGCCATTTTGAATTTTTTTTCAGCTTATTGGCAATTGGATGACGTCATGAATGACATTTGGTCGAGCACCCCCCACCTATCTTCAATACCTTGAGCGGACCCTTCACCCGTCTCCGACATCCTTCATCATCAGCTATTTCCAAATTTTTCCTCGATTTTTTTTTTGTTTTCTATACGAAACCATCAGTGAAAAAAAAATTTTTCATACAAAATTTTACAGGAGGAGTTTTTGGGGAGAATCTTGAAAATCTCCCCAAATGTGGCAACACTGTTCACATATTTCAATACTGCTGGTTGAGTCACACAATCGATTCATACATGTCGACTTTCCAAAATGTTGCCAACTGCCTCAAAAACGTGATCAAAATTTCGAAAAATTAAAAAAAATACAAAATGGCCGCCAACTCGTTTCACAGAAAGATTTTACACGGTTTCATAATTTTCCTATTAACTACAGGATGTACCGCTCCCGATGACGTTTCAATCTTTCCTCTCGCTTGCACCCACGCGAAAGGGGATACCGTGAAAAAGACCGTGTCGAAAATCACTTTTACTTTGATAAATTCCAGTGTTGCCAGTCTCCGGCGACAAAAATACCCAAATTTCATTTGTACGAGCAAAACACTTAATCGCTCATACTCGGATTTTGCGAAAAGTCCGTATTTCGATTTTTTACATTTTCGCAAAAATCTTGAAATTTCCCGAAAAATGGGGTAATTTTTCCCCACCAATCTATACATCGAGTCTATACGTACAATCGCTTCATAGAAACCGAATCGCTCCAATGTTGCCAACTTTGAGATATTTAACTTTTAAAATTGCGTTTTTTCGTACCTCGAACAAAACGGCCGCCATGACAGCCGCCATCTTGAATTTTTAAAAACCACTCCCTTTCTGTCAAAATACAGGATAATCGTGGGCGAAATAGGAAAAAATAATTTTCCTCGACTACCCCGTTTCGGATCTGTGGCGCCGCGGTTCGGGGTCGAAAAATCAAAATTTTGAAAACGCTACGGTTCGGCCGCCATCTTGTTTTTTCAATTTTTTTTACATTTTTTGTTAACCGTTTACTACATTCTTTAATAGTTGCGAGTTTGAACGGAGTCCCTTAAAAAACAAAGGAGCTGCAAAAATCACGACGGCCGCCATCTTGTTTTTCCGAAATGTCATAATTTTTCCCCAGTCGAATCCCGCATCCGAACACATTTCCCCTACATCATTATATCATTTTCCGTCTCTTTCTAGGAGAACAATTATGTCAATGAGTCAGTGAGTGGTAATTGAGCTATATATAGTATAATAACTACTTTTTGCTCGGTGCGCGAGCTGCTAAAGCAGCTCACGTGACGTGGTAAGGTTAACTTTATTATATAAAACCAAATTGATTTATTAAGATAATTCACCCCGAAAAACCCCATAAAATGACAGGCATTTCTATTTTTTGTAGAAAATGTAAGTCCGCCATCTTGGATTTGAAAATAAATGTCATTATCAAAATCAGCACCCTGGAAACCCTGAAAACGATATCCATATTATTTTTTGTAAATTAGGATAATAATTTAGTAGGGTGCGTGGGTGCGCGGACCACTAAAGTGGTCCGCGAGCATGCAGTGTTTGTTTCACCGAGTAGACCTTCGGACCCTGATCATCTTTTGCCAAGAAACCACTCTTCCATCTTTTATATCCTCCGAGATATACACCGACGAAATTTGTACGGCGGCCATCTTGTTTTTTCAAAATTTTCCACTTTTTCTATTAATCGTTTACTACATTCTTCAAAGATTGCGAGTTTCAACGAAATCGGTTGGAAAACAAAAGAGTTGCAAAAATCATATAGGCCGCCATCTTGTTTTTCTGAAATGTCATAATTTTCCCCTACTCATATCACGCATTTAAACATATCTCCCATACATCAATGTATCGTTTTCTGTCTCTTTCTACGAGAATGTGACATTCAATATTCGCCATACATTTTCTATGGGGAAAAAAAATCCGCCATTTTGAATTTTTTTTCTATTCATCGAGTAGACCTTCGGACCCTGATCATCTCTTGCCAAGAAACCACACTTCCATCTTTTATACCCTCCGAGCTGGACACCGGCGAAATTTGTATGGCGGCCATCTTTTCTTCGCCATTTTGAATTTTTTTTCAGCTTATTGGCAATTGGATGACGTCATGAATGACATTTGGTCGAGCACCCCCCACCTATCTTCAATACCTTGAGCGGACCCTTCACCCGTCTCCGACATCCTTCATCATCAGCTATTTCCAAATTTTTCCTCGATTTTTTTTTTGTTTTCTATACGAAACCATCAGTGAAAAAAAAATTTTTCATACAAAATTTTACAGGAGGAGTTTTTGGGGAGAATCTTGAAAATCTCCCCAAATGTGGCAACACTGTTCACATATTTCAATACTGCTGGTTGAGTCACACAATCGATTCATACATGTCGACTTTCCAAAATGTTGCCAACTGCCTCAAAAACGTGATCAAAATTTCGAAAAATTAAAAAAAATACAAAATGGCCGCCAACTCGTTTCACAGAAAGATTTTACACGGTTTCATAATTTTCCTATTAACTACAGGATGTACCGCTCCCGATGACGTTTCAATCTTTCCTCTCGCTTGCACCCACGCGAAAGGGGATACCGTGAAAAAGACCGTGTCGAAAATCACTTTTACTTTGATAAATTCCAGTGTTGCCAGTCTCCGGCGACAAAAATACCCAAATTTCATTTGTACGAGCAAAACACTTAATCGCTCATACTCGGATTTTGCGAAAAGTCCGTATTTCGATTTTTTACATTTTCGCAAAAATCTTGAAATTTCCCGAAAAATGGGGTAATTTTTCCCCACCAATCTATACATCGAGTCTATACGTACAATCGCTTCATAGAAACCGAATCGCTCCAATGTTGCCAACTTTGAGATATTTAACTTTTAAAATTGCGTTTTTTCGTACCTCGAACAAAACGGCCGCCATGACAGCCGCCATCTTGAATTTTTAAAAACCACTCCCTTTCTGTCAAAATACAGGATAATCGTGGGCGAAATAGGAAAAAATAATTTTCCTCGACTACCCCGTTTCGGATCTGTGGCGCCGCGGTTCGGGGTCGAAAAATCAAAATTTTGAAAACGCTACGGTTCGGCCGCCATCTTGTTTTTTCAATTTTTTTTACATTTTTTGTTAACCGTTTACTACATTCTTTAATAGTTGCGAGTTTGAACGGAGTCCCTTAAAAAACAAAGGAGCTGCAAAAATCACGACGGCCGCCATCTTGTTTTTCCGAAATGTCATAATTTTTCCCCAGTCGAATCCCGCATCCGAACACATTTCCCCTACATCATTATATCATTTTCCGTCTCTTTCTAGGAGAACAATTATGTCAATGAGTCAGTGAGTGGTAATTGAGCTATATATAGTATAATAACTACTTTTTGCTCGGTGCGCGAGCTGCTAAAGCAGCTCACGTGACGTGGTAAGGTTAACTTTATTATATAAAACCAAATTGATTTATTAAGATAATTCACCCCGAAAAACCCCATAAAATGATAGGCATTTCTATTTTTTGTAGAAAATGTAAGTCCGCCATCTTGGATTTGAAAATAAATGTCATTATCAAAATCAGCACCCTGGAAACCCTGAAAACGATATCCATATTATTTTTTGTAAATTAGGATAATAATTTAGTAGGGTGCGTGGGTGCGCGGACCACTAAAGTGGTCCGCGAGCATGCAGTGTTTGTTTCACCGAGTAGACCTTCGGACCCTGATCATCTTTTGCCAAGAAACCACTCTTCCATCTTTTATATCCTCCGAGATATACACCGACGAAATTTGTACGGCGGCCATCTTGTTTTTTCAAAATTTTCCACTTTTTCTATTAATCGTTTACTACATTCTTCAAAGATTGCGAGTTTCAACGAAATCGGTTGGAAAACAAAAGAGTTGCAAAAATCATATAGGCCGCCATCTTGTTTTTCTGAAATGTCATAATTTTCCCCTACTCATATCACGCATTTAAACATATCTCCCATACATCAATGTATCGTTTTCTGTCTCTTTCTACGAGAATGTGACATTCAATATTCGCCATACATTTTCTATGGGGAAAAAAAATCCGCCATTTTGAATTTTTTTTCTATTCATCGAGTAGACCTTCGGACCCTGATCATCTCTTGCCAAGAAACCACACTTCCATCTTTTATACCCTCCGAGCTGGACACCGGCGAAATTTGTATGGCGGCCATCTTTTCTTCGCCATTTTGAATTTTTTTTCAGCTTATTGGCAATTGGATGACGTCATGAATGACATTTGGTCGAGCACCCCCCACCTATCTTCAATACCTTGAGCGGACCCTTCACCCGTCTCCGACATCCTTCATCATCAGCTATTTCCAAATTTTTCCTCGATTTTTTTTTTGTTTTCTATACGAAACCATCAGTGAAAAAAAAATTTTTCATACAAAATTTTACAGGAGGAGTTTTTGGGGAGAATCTTGAAAATCTCCCCAAATGTGGCAACACTGTTCACATATTTCAATACTGCTGGTTGAGTCACACAATCGATTCATACATGTCGACTTTCCAAAATGTTGCCAACTGCCTCAAAAACGTGATCAAAATTTCGAAAAATTAAAAAAAATACAAAATGGCCGCCAACTCGTTTCACAGAAAGATTTTACACGGTTTCATAATTTTCCTATTAACTACAGGATGTACCGCTCCCGATGACGTTTCAATCTTTCCTCTCGCTTGCACCCACGCGAAAGGGGATACCGTGAAAAAGACCGTGTCGAAAATCACTTTTACTTTGATAAATTCCAGTGTTGCCAGTCTCCGGCGACAAAAATACCCAAATTTCATTTGTACGAGCAAAACACTTAATCGCTCATACTCGGATTTTGCGAAAAGTCCGTATTTCGATTTTTTACATTTTCGCAAAAATCTTGAAATTTCCCGAAAAATGGGGTAATTTTTCCCCACCAATCTATACATCGAGTCTATACGTACAATCGCTTCATAGAAACCGAATCGCTCCAATGTTGCCAACTTTGAGATATTTAACTTTTAAAATTGCGTTTTTTCGTACCTCGAACAAAACGGCCGCCATGACAGCCGCCATCTTGAATTTTTAAAAACCACTCCCTTTCTGTCAAAATACAGGATAATCGTGGGCGAAATAGGAAAAAATAATTTTCCTCGACTACCCCGTTTCGGATCTGTGGCGCCGCGGTTCGGGGTCGAAAAATCAAAATTTTGAAAACGCTACGGTTCGGCCGCCATCTTGTTTTTTCAATTTTTTTTACATTTTTTGTTAACCGTTTACTACATTCTTTAATAGTTGCGAGTTTGAACGGAGTCCCTTAAAAAACAAAGGAGCTGCAAAAATCACGACGGCCGCCATCTTGTTTTTCCGAAATGTCATAATTTTTCCCCAGTCGAATCCCGCATCCGAACACATTTCCCCTACATCATTATATCATTTTCCGTCTCTTTCTAGGAGAACAATTATGTCAATGAGTCAGTGAGTGGTAATTGAGCTATATATAGTATAACTAGTGTTTTGCTCGGTGCGCGAGCTGCTAAAGCAGCTCACGTGACGTGGTAAGGTTAACTTTTATTATATAAAACCAAATTGATTTATTAAGATAATTCACCCCGAAAAACCCCATAAAATGACAGGCATTTCTATTTTTTGTAGAAAATGTAAGTCCGCCATCTTGGATTTGAAAATAAATGTCATTATCAAAATCAGCACCCTGGAAACCCTGAAAACGATATCCATATTATTTTTTGTAAATTAGGATAATAATTTAGTAGGGTGCGTGGGTGCGCGGACCACTAAAGTGGTCCGCGAGCATGCAGCGTTTGTTCCACCGAGTAGACCTTCGGACTCTGATCATCTTTTGCCAAGAAACCACTCTTCCATCTTTTATAGCCTCCGAGATAGACACCGACGAAATTTGTACGGCGGCCATTTTGTTTTTCCAAAATTTTCCACTTTTTCTATTAATCGTTTAGTACATTCTTCAAAGATTGCGAGTTTCAACGAAATCGGTTGGAAAACAAAAGAGTTGCAAAAATCACGTCGGTCGCCATCTTGTTTTTCTGAAATGTCATAATTTTCCCCTACTCATATCGCGCATCTGAACATATCTCCCATACATCAATGTATCGTTTTCCGTCTCTTTCTAGGAGAATGAGACATTCATAATCGCCATACAAAATGTATGGAAAAATAAATTCCGCCATTTTGAATTTTTTTTCTATTCATCAAGTAGACCTTCGGATCCTGATTCTCTTTTGCCAAGAAACCACACCTCCATCTTTTATACCCTCCGAGCTGGAGACCGGCGAAATTTGTATGGTGGCCATCTTTTCTTCGCCATTTTGAATTTTTTTTCAGCTTTTTGGCAATTGGATGATGTCATGAATGACATTTGCTCGAGCACCCCCCACCTATCTTCAATACCTTAAGCGGGCCCTCCACCCGTCTCCGAAACCCTCAATCATCAGCTCTCTCCATAATTTTGGCTTACTAACTTTTTGTTTTCTATACGACAGCATCAGTGAAAAAAAAATTTTTCATACAAAATTTTACAGGAGTTTCTTAGTTGAAAATCTCGAAAATCTCCCCAAAAGTGGCAACACCGGTTGCATATCTCGATACTGCCAGCCGAGATACACAATCGATTCATGCATATTGACTTTCCAAAATGTTGCCAACTGCCTCAAAAACGTGATCAAAATTTCGAAAAATTCAAAAAATTACAAAATGGCCGCCAACTCGTTTCACAGAAAGATTTTACACGGTTTCATAATTTTCCTATTAACTACAGGATATACCGCGCCCGATGACGTTTCAATCTCTCCTCTCGCTCGCACCCACACGAAAGGGGATACCGTGAAAAAGACCGTGTCGAAAATCACTTTCACTTTGATTAATTCCAGTGTTACCAGTCTCCGGCGACAAAAATACCCAAATGTCATTTGTATGATCAAAACACGTAATCGCTCATACTCGGATTTTGCGAAAAGTCTGTATTTCGATTTTTTATAATTTCCCGAAAATCTTGAAATTTCCCGAAAAATGGGGTAATTTTTTCCCACCGATCTATACCTCGAGTCCATACGTACAATCGCTTCATAGGAACCGAATCGCTCCGATGTTGCCAACTTTGAGATATTTAACTTTTAAAATTGCGTTTTTTCGTACCTCGAACAAAACGGCCGCCATGACAGCCGCCATCTTGAATTTTGAAAAACCACTCTCGTTCTGTCAAAATACAGGATAGTCGTGGTTGAAACCAGAAAAAATAATTATCCTAGATTACCCCGTTCCGGATCTGTGGCGCCGCGGTTCGGGGTCGAAAAATCAAAATTTTCAAAACGCTACGGTTCGGCCGCCATCTTGTTTTTTCAATTTTTTTTACATTTTCTATTAACCGTTTCCTACTTTCTTTTAAGATTGTAAAATTCGACGAAATCGGTTGGAAAACAACGGAGCTGCAAAAATCACCTCGGCCGCCATCTTGTTTTTCCGAAACGTCATAATTTTTCCCCAGTAGACTCCCCCATCCGAACACAACTCCCCTACATCACTATATCATTTTCCTTCTCTTTCTAGGAGAACAATTATGTCAATGAGTCAGTCAGTCAGTGGTAATCGAGCTATATATAGTATAACTAGCTTTTGCTCGGTGCGCGAGCTGCTAAAGCAGCTCGCGTGACGTGGTAAGGTTAATTTTATTATATAAAACCAAATTGATTTATTAAGATACAAAATTCACCCCGAAAACACCATAAAACGACACCCACATCGAATTTTTTCTTAAAAAATGCATGTCCGCCATCTTGGATTACAAAATAAATGTCATTATCAAAATCAGCACCGTGGAAAACTCTGAAAACGACATCCATATCATTTTTTGTAAAAAACGGGGTAGTTGAGGTTAATAAAGTAGGGTGCGTGGGTGCGCGGACCACTAAAGTGGTCCGCGAGCATGCAGAGTTTGTTCCACCGAGTAGACCTTCGGACCCTGATCATCTTTTGCCAAGAAACCACTCTTCCATCTTTTATAGCCTCCGAGATAAACACCGACGAAATTTGTACGGCGGCCATCTTGTTTTTCCAAAATTTTCCACTTTTTCTATTAATCGTTTACTACATTCTTCAAAGATTGCGAGTTTCAACGAAATCGGTGGGAAAACAAAAGAGTTGCAAAAATCACGTCGGTCGCCATCTTGTTTTTCTGAAATGTCATAATTTTTCCCTACTCGCCTCCCCCACCCGAACACATCTTCCCTACATTATCGTATCGTTATCCGTCTCTTTCTAGGAGAATGAGGCATTCAATATTCGCCATACAAAATGTATGGAAAAATAAATTCCGCCATTTTGATTTTTTTTCTATTTATCGAGTAGACCTTCGGATCCTGATTCTCTTTTGCCAAGAAACCACACTTCCATCTTTTATACCCTCCGAGCTGGACACTGGCGAAATTTGTATGGCGGCCATCTTTTCTTCGCCATTTTGAATTTTTTTTCAGCTTTTTGGCAATTGGATGACGTCATGAATGACATTTGCTCGAGCACCCCCAACCTATCTTCAATACCTTAAGCGGGCCTTCCACCCGTCTCCGAAACCCTCAATCATCAGCTCTCTCCATAATTTTGGCTTACTAACTTTTTGTTTTCTATACGACACCATCAGTGAAAAAAAAATTTTTCATACAAAATTTTACAGGAGTTTCTTAGTTGAAAATCTCGAAAATCTCCCCAAAAGTGGCAACACCGTTTCTATATTTCGATATTGCCGGCTGAGTCACACAATCGATTCATACATACTGACTTTCCAAAATGTTGCCAACTGCCTCAAAAACGTGATCAAAATTTCGAAAAATTAAAAAAAATACAAAATGGCCGCCAACTCATTTCACAGAAAGATTTTACACGGTTTCATAATTTTCCTATTAACTACAGGATATACCGCTCCCGATAACGTTTCAATCTCTCATCTCGCTCGCACCCACGCGAACCGGTCGCCCCTAAAAAAGACCGTGTCGTAATTCACTTTTACTTTGATAAATTCCAGTGTTGCCAGTCTCCGGTGACAAAAATACCCAAATGTCATTTGTACGAGCAAAACACGTAATCACTCATACTCGGATTTTGCTAAAAGTGCGTATTTCGATTTTTTACAATTTCCCGAAAATCTTGAAATTTCCCTAAAAACGGGGTAATTTTTTCCCACCGATCTATACCTAGAGTCTATACGTACAACCGCTTCATAGAAGCCGAATCGCTCCGATCTTGCCAACTTTGAGATATTTAACTTTTAAAATTGCGTTTTTTCGTACCTCTAACATAATGGCCGCCACGACAGCCGCCATCTTGAATTTTTAAAAACCACTCCCATTCCGTCAAAATTCAGGATAATCATAGACGAAACCAGAAAAAAATAATTATTATCGATTTCCCGTTTCGGATCTGTGGCGCCGCGGTTCGGGGTCGAAAAATCAAAATTTTGAAAACGCTACGGTTCGGCCGCCATCTTGTTTTTTCAATTTTTTCGACATTTCCCATTAATCGTTTACTATTTTCTTCAAAGATTGCAAAATTCAACGAAATCGGTTGGAAAACAACGGAGCTGCAAAAATCACGTCGGCCGCCATCTTGTTTTTCCGAAAAGTCATAATTTTTCCCCAGAGGATTCCCGAATCCGAACACATCTCCCCTACATCACTATATCATTTTCCTTCTCTTTCTAGGAGAACAATTATGTCAATGAGTGAGTCAGTCAGTGGTAATCGAGCTATATATAGTATAATATACGTTCAATAACAAAAAACTACGCTAAGTTGCTGCATCTAATAGAAATAAGTTTACATCCCATCGATATAATAATATTAACCGAAGTAGGTATAGCACAGAATGTCTGTCATTTGTTCAACATTCCTGGCTATAAAATGCATTCACAACTGCGACAGAATAGAAAAGGCGGAGGTGTTATCGTGTATATAAGGAACTATTTAAAATTTACTTATATGACTTATAGTTCACAAACATTTGAGTCGATAATTGGTTCTATTAAAACACCGTGTAATACAGTAATCGCCTTGTGTGCAATTTATAGACCTCCATCTTATAATAAGCAGCTGTTTATTAATGAATTGTCACTATTATTAGATAACTTACAGCACTTTGTCAACATTATAGTTATTGGAGATATGAACATAGACCTGAAATTGTCATCCGTTATGAGAGATAAGTACTTAAACCTACTGGCGGAGCAGGGTCTGAAGTGTGGTATTAGTGATTATACACGTATTGAAAAAAGATTAAGTTTAACTACAAAATCGTGCATTGATCACATTTTTGTGCGCTCCCACACGGCGGACCCTTGCACGGCTGCGGTCGATACGGTACTGGCGGATCATCGCCTGACCATAATAGCACTATGCAATATTTACGAATCAAGGTCACTTAACTTTACTGTAAGCAAGCAAATACCTATTTATGACCCTGTGATATTAGGCGAGGAATTATGTGCGGATTGGTCTCATATTGACAATATGCAGTCTCCGCAGCAAATGTATACTTTCATTTCTGATACTTTTAATAATGCTTATTCAAAGGCAAAGAGAATTATTAATATAAATTCAAAACTACATTGCCAGGCGCCATGGATAAATAAAAAAATCATTAATTTGAGTAATAAGCGAGATGAATTGTTTCATAAATGGAAGAAAGATCAAAATAACGTAGTGTTAAGATTAGAATATAATAGGAAAAGAAATAAGGTAAATAAAATAACTGAATACTATAGAAATTTATACTATAAAAAGAAAATAATTAAAAATTTTAATAATTCAAGAAAATTGTGGCAATTACTAAATGATATCGCAGGAAGGATAGTAAGATCAATTGATGAGGTTGTGTTAAATGCTTTTAAATCGCTCAGTCGTGTACCACAGCAAATTGCAGACAACTTTGCGACCAACTTTGACACTACCGTGAAAAATATATTGCCGAATTGCAACCAGAACTTATTAAATCGTGGTCAAAACAACACGATACAATCTAATTGTAGCATGTATTTTAGGAAGGCAACGCCGGATAGTGTCTATAAATTAATAAATAGGTTTCGTATTGATAAAGCCCCAGGATTTGATTGTGTTAGAATGAAAGACATCAAGGGCATTGCTAATATAATTTCAGAACCTTTAGCTAAATTCATAAATGCCTGTATTAAAACTGAGTCGTATCCTGATGAACTTAAAGTAGGTTGTGTAAGACCAGTACACAAGAAAGGTAAATATGATGACATAAATAATTATAGGCCAATCACTTTAACATCTTCCATAGATAAAATAGTAGAAAAATATATCTGTAATCAAATACATGTGTTCTATCAAAAAAATGATATTTTAAGCTCTAGCCAATTTGGTTTTAGGCCCGGAAAGAATACGACAATGTTATTGTCAGACTTTACAGATCAAGTTAATTCATGGATGAACCAAAAACTACATGTTCTGACTTTATTTATTGATTTTTCTCGTGCATTTGACACATTAGATCACAACAAGCTTATTACAAGATTAGAAAACTCAGGTATACGGGGATCTCTTTTAAATTGGTGTCAAAACTATCTGAGTAATAGAAGCTACCGCGTTAGGATCTGTGACAGCTATAGCGCACCAATCACAGTAACTGAGGGCACAGCTCAAGGTTCCGTGCTTGGACCATTGCATTTTATAGCTTATGTGAATGATATGAATAAGATATTTAGCCACTGTACTACGTACCAATATGCTGATGATACATGCATGCTTGTAGCAGCTAAAGATGTCAATGATGCCTTGCTAATGCTACAGGAAGACTTTGATAATTTAAATAAATGGTGTCATGATAGTGGTTTAATATTAAACTCTCAAAAGACAAAATTAGTCCACATACATTCACCAAATTTAAAAGCTAACAGCATGTTAAAACATAAACTTATTGCGCATAATCATAATTGTTTGCACCAACCACATAGCAACTGTAATTGTCCCACTATTGAAATAGTTAACTCGCATAAATACTTAGGATTAATAATTGACCATAAGTTCAACTGGCATGAGCACATAAAGCATGTCTGTGATAAGCTCAGAGCATTCTTGGCAAACTTATTTATAATTAGAAAGAGGTTAAATTTTAAAGTCAAATTGATGCTGTACAATGCTCTTGCCGACTCCATAATTGCTTATGGGTTGAGTAGCTATGGTCGAACCGACAAGTCGCACTTACAACATGTTTATCAGTTGCAACTGAGGATTTTAAAAACCATTGTTCCTCTAAATATTAAACTACTTGCAAAAAATAATGAAAATCTTATATTTAAGTATTGTAAAGTGATTAATATTTATGACAAAGTACAATTTACGCTTCTGAAAGAACAATTTTTTAATTTAGCCATACAAAAGGAAGTTAGTAACAAAATTCAGACACGCAAAGTAACTCAAAAAAAAACTAGTTACCATCTTTGCAAAAAATAAATATGGTGAGCGCACTAGCGCGTACATGATCCCTCGCCTAATAAATAGTTTAGATAATAGTTTTAGATCAGGACTTACCGAATGTAACCTTAAACACAAGTTAAAATCATACTTTCAAAACAAATATCAACAATTCCCATTTTTGAAAAATTAAATATAACAAATTATTATTTTGTAACGTTCCCTAGTGCTTCTATAAATAATGTATATATTATTTATGGAAGCACTATACCCAAAATATTTTAATGGACGGAATGATAAGCAACAATACTAAACCTTAGTGGTTTTTTTTGTTGTGTTAAAAGCATTTGTAAAACGTTCAATATTTGATAGTTAATAAAAAAAAAAAAAAAAATTTGCGTCCACTGCTGGACATAGGCCTTCCCAATCGTGGGCATAAGCTAGTTGTATAATAAAAGAGAAGTGTACAACTTACATATTGTAGATTTTCATCTTTAAAAATGAGATGGGAGCTGTCTATGATCAGAACATTAATATTGGGTATTTTTACAATCTGCTCTTTCAGAATTCTCTGTAACACCTCAGAAGTACACACTAGGACCTGAAATTGTAGACATTTTTGTATATATAAATTCCAAAAGTGAATCACTCTTTTTTTTTCATTATTCAATATAGAACATGCTTGACCACAATCACACCTGATGGAAAGTGATGATGTGGCTTCATTTTAAAGGTGAAGTTTTTCATAGTCTGTCTGCATAAAATACAGAAATCTTTTGTAGAGCTGTGTATTTGTTTTTATGAAAATTATGGTTCCAAAAGAATTTTTAGATTCGCCTAACACAATAACCAGTCAAGTGTGAGTCTGACTCGCACTTGAAGGGTTCAGTACCATTGTGCAAAATGTAACACTTTTATGAGCATCACTGCGAGGCAATTACGGACAGCGCCATCTAGGATGTGATTTAGTAAACTAACTACTTGTTTCTGTACACATATTAATTTTTTTTTTTTTGACATAACCATCAATGGTGATTTTTCCTATAATTGTGCTATAAGACTTTGCTGCCTGCAAAATTTCATGATGCTAGATCAATGGGAAGTACCCCATTGGTTTTGATTATGATTGACAGACACGATACAGACAGACAACGATGAGATCCTTGATGAAAACGATGTGATGTGATGGTTCCTTTTTCTTTTTGAGGTACAGAACCCTAAAAGATGATGCTAGAAGGGTGTTAATCAAACCATACCTCTTTGACTTCCAGCTCCTGTCTCCAATCAGTAACATCGTCAAACCCATGCGCTTTGATCACCGACAGATCAGTGAGTATGGTCAATTCATGGGAGACACATTCTATGCGGGATGGCCGGGTTATGTACACTGAACGTTGGCTACCTGATGATAGGCGACTGGAAAGATTTAATTTAATTTTATGGCAACACACAGTACAATAATCTATATATTATATAAGGGGAATAATCTATATATAAGGGGAATATTAGTCATTTAACATGGCTAATATTCTTTTAAAAAAAAAATCAAATGACAGGAAATGTTGCTAATATTATAAATGCGAATGTCTGTTTGTGTGTTATATAATCACGCTTAAGCTACTGAACTGATTGAAATGTTTTGTACAGAGATAGTCTACAGCCTGAGAAAGGACATAGGCTACTTCTTAAAGCGAAACAAGTTTAAATTAAAAATTTATGACACCCCCGACAAGTGAAAGGTACAGTAACTAGAAAAGAGCTGATAACTTTCAAATGGCTGAACCGATTTTCTTGGATTATGGCTAAGAACACTCTCCATCCACCTTTCAAACATAAAAAAACTAAATTAAAACCGGTTCATTAGTTTAAGAGTTACGATGCCACGGACAGATACACACGCCAAACTTATAACACCCCTCTTTTTGGGTTGGGGGTTAAAAAGGGCTGTAAGGGGTTGAAATAGGGGATGAAAGTATGTTATATGCACTTACCCCCGTATCTTATAAGCATGCTCAATGAGCACACTAGTGGATATAAAGGCAGTGTGCTCAGTCACTAGAATATTTTTGGAGCCAGCGCATGCTGCCAGTCTGGCTCCACCCTCCGCTGCAGTAAATCGTGTGCACGAAGACTCCATTACTAAAATAAATAAACAAAAAAATTGGTTGTCTGTAAAGTCGGTTTACTGACGATAGTTGAACGTGACAACAAAGGCCGATTGTGCTTCTTTGTCGCTCGTTCCGCGCTCTCGCTTGCACTTCAAGCCTTATATGGAACGCCTCAGAGCGAGGTAACGCCGCATGAGTCATGTTTTTTCGGGCGTGCAGCCGGCTCTATCGAATTATAAGACGTTGTCACGTCAAAAATGTATTTAGCAAAAAGCTAATAACTATACTGTTATAATAAACAACTAGATGAGGCCCGCTGCTTAGCCCGCGTGGTTTGGTCAGATCCCCTGCAGCATCAGGATTGAAGAGTTGACATCCAAATTTTTAATAGAACAATGTCGCAAAGTTCCTTTATCGATTAAAAAAATACCATGCAAATCGGTTTAGAAATCTCGGAGATATCAGTATACATAAATAGAAAAACACAACTGCTCCATTTTTCAAAGTCAGTTAAGAAAGTAGCCTATGTTACTCCTTGGTTAATCCTCTACTTGTCTGTGAAAGTCCGGTCAAAATTGGTTTAGCCATTCCGAAGATTAGCCTGTTCTAACAGACAGACACATCAAATTTTATTTATTAGTATAGATGAAAGTCCAGTAGTTAAGATGTCAGAAGTGATGATTCAGGGTTTGATTCCAGGCCAATAACTTTTCAGAGCTATGTGCATTTTAAGTAAGTCATTTAATATCACTCGCTTTAACAGTAAAGGAAAGCATTCTGGATTCAATAAAAAACTTTATCACACTAATATTATAAAGGAGAAAGTTTGTATGTGTGTGTGTATGTTTGTTACTCCTTCACGCAAAAAGTACTGGACGGATTGGGCTGAAATTTAGAATGGAGATAGATTATACCCTGGATTAGCACATAGGCTACTTTTTATCCCGGAAAATCAAAGAGTTCCCACAGGAATTTTAAAAAACCTACATCCATGCGAACAAAGTCGCTGGCATCAGCTAGTTATTACTATTGCTACAATCATAACCTCTTAGTCTGTGGTTCAGGTGGCCAGAGTGTAAAACAAACTTTTAATATTTACAAGAATCTAGAGAATGCCAACGACTTCATCTGCGTGGATTTAGATTTTTAAAGATCCCGTGGGAACTGTTCGATTTTGCAGGATTAAAAGTTGCCTATTTCGATTACAGGGACGCCAGCTACTTCGGTACTTTTCATACAAATCGGTTAAATGGATGGATCTTTAGGAATCTTTAGGAACTCTTTCATTTTTCAGGATAAAAAGTAGCCTATGTCCATCCCCGGGATATAAGTTATCCCTGTACCAGAGATAGACAGACAGGCACACTTTCGCATCTATAATATTAGTATGGATTTGAAGGAAGACTTGCGGACGTTTTCTAACAAGGTGCCAAGCGGCATGGAGAGTATGGCATCACAACCGCTCCCATCTGGGCCGCAGACATACAAGTCAATTACTAAAACTAAATTTTCAATTAGCATGCTAAATCAAAGATATGTATGACTAACCTCGTCATTTAACTAAAATTGTCTAGGATGATAAATGTTTCACTTATACAGTGATCAAAACCGCATTATAATCTAGTGACTTATCAGTGCCATACAAATCATAGGTTTTTTTAAGTTATCCATACGTAAAATTCGCGGTGTAAGAACCAGATGAACGTAACTACAAAAAAATCAAAAATCGTTTTTTTTTTCATAAATTGGGTCACAATGTGGTCCTTTATGAACTGCCAAAACGACGTAACGATATAGTCAATATTTCACAAATTCCAAAAAAACGTATTAGCATTTCAACAAATTTCAATAGAACCAAAAAAACATATCATGAGTTCCGCTGAAATAGTTTTAAAAATCTTGCAACCAGTTAGGGCTATAGGAACGTATTTGCAAAGACAATATTTTTAACCGTAGAAATATTGTTTGTTTCACAATATCATAGAACCATATCAACGCAAAAGCTTTTACGTTGTTTTGGGTGTTACAAAATTGTGTTTGACGCTAAGTTTAAAAAGCCAAAACAACGTTTATCTATTTACGTTCTATTGGCCCAAACATTTTTGTAAAATAAATAATTTAAGTTAATGACCAAAGCGACGTAATACGATACACGTTACTCTGGCGGTACTATTTTCTTTGATAATTATTATAGTCCATTGAAAAATAAAAACTTACGTTAGTATGGCAGCTAAAAATTGATGATATTTTTTGAAAAAAAAAAAAGGGAGCAACAGAAAGAGAAAATGTATGTCAAAAATTCTTTTTAGCAACTTTGAGTATCTCAGAAACATTCGTAAGATTTTGTTTCAAAAAACTGACTGAAACTAATGTTGTTCAAATCGATAAACGGGGCAAACATGAACCTCACAATAAAAAATCGGCAGATACTAAGCAATTCATACGAGATCATATAAAATCTTTTCCCCGAATGCCTGCCCACTATGCGCGAAAAGATACAAAAAAAGAGTTTTTAGATCAAGATCTGAATGTAACCAAGATGTATGAGCTTTATAAAATTAAATGTTCTGAAGAGCAAAGAGAACCCGTTGACATAGCTTACTATCGTATAATTTTTAATATAGGTTTCTATAAACAACGGAAAGATATATGTGACAAATGTTTTACTTTTCAACATTTGAACGCAGAAGAAAAAGAGATGCAAAAAGAAGAGTATGAAAGGCATTTAGAAAGAAAAATTACCGCACGACGACATCGTGATAAAGCAAAAATGTCAGCCCAATCTGGTGATATACATTTCGTTGAATATGACTAAGAAGCCATTTGTAATTGCCCTTCATCATCCTCTAAGCTAATTTATTACAAACGCCGAATTGCGATTTACAACTTTACCATGTTGGTTTTGAGGCAGAAAAGCGTAATGTTTTCTGTTATTGCTGGCACGAAGGTATTGGAAGGAAAGGGGCTGTCGAAATCGGGTCATGCTTATTGAAATATTTGAAAACCAAAGCTGATGGTAAACCGATTACATTTATGTCCGATACTTGTGCGAGTCAATGTCGTAATGTATATATTTCAGCTCTATTACTGTACTGTGTTGAAGCTTTCAATATACCAGAGATTAACCAAAATTATTTTGAACCTGGGCATAGTCAAATGGAAGCAGATAACATCCACGCGACTATTGAACTGGCTAAGAAGAATATACCGATATTTCATCCATCTGGATTCTATACAATTATCAGAAAAGCTTCCCGAAAAAATCCATATGACGTCTATGAAAGTGATACAAAGGATTTTATAGATATTAAACACCTTAAAACCGCACTAATTAAGAATGCTAAGGTGGATTGTGATGGTAATGCTGTCAATTGGCTCAAAATAAGATGGCTACAGTACCGCAAAGAAGACAATAAACATACATATATTTTAAATATGACCTGGATGATAAAGATTTTAAAATGATTAAGATTATTAGACGAGGCAAAAGAGCACCTGTGCAACAAATTGTGTTAAAAAATGCATATAATAAACTTTTACCCATTTCTGCTGAAAAATATGAAGATTTGCAGGACTTATGCAGACTAGAAATCATCCCGTCACAATATCACAGTTTTTATGAAGGATTTTCAGTTGGAACAACAGATGATGACGAAGATAATTAAGATTTTTCTATGCGAATGGCTTTAACATGTAAACTGAACTATGTTTATTATTAAAATTGCACGTTTTCAGCAGTAAATAAAGATTAAGTTGTGATTGATTGATTATTTTCATTGAATGATTTATTTAATTTTTTTTTATTTATTTCATCACTAATACAAAATTAAAATTAGCTTCACAAATTTAATGACGTATTTCAGTACGATAACCTTACGATAACAAGAGAAGTTTAAAAAATTAAGGGCCACAGTAACGTATGTCTACCGAATTAAAAAAAATATTGTATCTATGACGTAAGCATACATATTAAATAAATAATTCTTAACTTTTACAAATCTCAAATAGTATGCCAATATATCAGTATATTTTTTTTTTTCGTCAATTGTATAGTTTCTCTTTAAATAGCTGGTAAAGTCTGACGAGGCAATTTTAGATAGTTTTTTCGCTCTCCTGTAAAGTTTACGAAAACGTAGTTACGTTCACCTGGTTCTTACACCGCGAATTACAAGTTATATGAACATTTGCGACGAATCGACTTACCTTTTAAAATACCTTATCTCTAAGCGGTATTTACAAGCAGAACCATTCTAAACAATTGATTAAGATGAGATTAAAATACACACACATTTTCGTTATTTATAAATTACTGTACAATCTAATTATTATACACGAATTGTTTCTCACTAGCACGGGAATTTATTGCTGCTAAATATTCACTCTAAACCATTGTATTAACAGAGAAAACATTTAATTTTCGATAAAAATGCGAATCACAGTACGTTATCATGATTAACCATAGATTATGGATTAGGACACAGACCAATAACATATAGGATTAGGATTAGTATCATAGAGCAACAAAGAGTAAGAGAAAGATGAAGATACTCTGTGAGTAAGAGTAAAGTAGTCCGACAAAGCAGGACAAAACTCTCTTGGCACTTAAGTGACATTGACAGGGGGACGCAGTTGTAGCACAAGGCTGCCAGCTTATAAAATCTTCTCAAGTTTAGGGAGTATCCTGAAAATATCTATGTTTAAAATAGAGTGTTATCTATATAAAACTGAAAGAGAAAGCAAGAAAGCCATTCCTGTTGGCACATCGAAAAAGAATCATGAAAACCATTGATAGGCCAGAGACTTGCAACCTATCGAGACGCACGGAGTGCGTCAGGCAGTTCCGGCCTAAGCGCGCAGTAAGTATATTTACACGAAACATTTCGCGCTGTTTTGACCCCCTTCATAACTCTGGTTCGCGTGATGATAATCTTACGAAATTTGAAATATAAGCTAAGCTCGTGGATTTAACGATAAATTGTAAGTTTCTGTTAGAAATATAATATTTATGTGGTATGCATACAACGTAACACACATAATGTACTTACTCTGTGGCTTGTCCTCGCCTCTTTCTCTCTCTGCCCAACCTCCCAATGACGCGCACTGTGTGTGAGACTTTTATTTGTAATATTAATTGTATTCAAGTTTGTGTAAAGATATTACTGACGATAATTATGTGTGGTTTATTATGTGCAATAAACAAACTCATAATGTGATTGTGATATTATTTCTGGCCGTTGTAACCACTGCTCGATCCTTGTGACCTCCCAAGAGGTCATGGGCCAAGATCTAAATCTACGAGATTTACTACAACGTGTTTGAGAAATATATCGATCGATCGCTTAAGAAGATTGCACGTGCGTGTACGAATGAACAAATACTCTGATCTATTGTGAAGAAACAAAAATGGCATTCCGTGGTGAAGTTCCCACTTCAAACGAAGATCGCGGCTCACGTGTCACGCCGACGACGTCTTTGTTTCCTGCGATTGAGAAGCTGGAAGGCAGCCAGAACTATTTAGCCTGGAAGTTTGCGATTCGTATGGTTTTAATACTAGAAGGTTTGTGGGATTGTGTTACTGCAAACGCGGTCACTGACGCTGCGCGCGATCAACGTGCGCTGGCGCGCATTTCCTTGAGTGTTAAACCTAGCCTGTACCAGCATATCAGAAACGCATCTAGTGCCAAAGAGGCGTGGGACAACCTTTCGGACATTTTTGAAGACAAGGGACTTTTGCGTCGTGTCTTGTTGTTGCGTGAACTGCATCGTACACGCTACACAGACTTCAACGACATGAGTAAGTACATAAACAACACTTCTGACATTGTACAACAGTTGGCCGATATTGGGCGAAAAATAGATGACGAAGAAGTAGCGGAACTGTTACTGAGCGGTCTACCACAGGAATTTGACTCGCTCGTGTCTAATCTGTCTACGTTCTCACTAACATCAAAGATCTCGAGTGAAGTCGTGAGAACTCGTCTACTACAAGAGGAATTGCGGAAAAACGGCTCAAATTCACATAATATATCTGAAGCTGCTTATATTTCAAAACGAAAAGTAAAGTGTCACTACTGTCACAAGGAAAATCACATAAAATCTAACTGTTTTAAACTGAAGCGCGATAAAAAGAAAAACAGTGTGACAGAAAGTAGCAGTGATAATAAATGTATGGCAGCCGCATATCTCTCTAAACACAGACAGGAAGATTGGTTCGTGGACTCTGGGTGCACTGCACACATGTGTAATAAGAAAGAATTCTTTGTGTCACTCAAGTGGACTTCATCGTCAGTATCTGTTGCTAACAATGAGACTATGTTATGTGAAGGTGTTGGGACTGTGAATATTCAATCAAATGACAATGTACTTATTCTTAATAATGTTTTGTATGTTCCTCAGTTAACTACTAATTTGATATCCGTTAGTAAGTTAATAGAATTAGATCTAAGAGTGGTGTTCAATTCGGGAGGTTGTTTTATATTTGACATAGATGATAAACTTATCAGTACTGCTAGTAATTTAAATGGGATTTTTAAATTAAATGGGTGTGTTAGGAATAGGTATTTGCACAAAGAGGAGCACTCTTTGTTCCTTCATAATGAGCAGGAATCACCGAGTGCCGCAGTTGCAGCTCATCAGCAGCCAATGCAGTTATGGCATCAACGGTTAGGGCATCTCAGCTCTAGAGGTATGTTTGCTCTTAGAGATAGGTTAAAACATGGTTGTATGTTTCAGGCTGAGGAATCACTTTCAGATTGTGCTGCTTGTCTTAAGGGCAAGTTGGTCGCAAAACCATTTCCAAAGAGTGGTGCCAGTCGTGCAACCAGGGCTCTGGAGCTTGTACACTCTGACGTCTGTGGGCCCATGCCGGTGAGCAGCTGGGGTGGTGCAAATTATATTCTGACACTGACTGATGATTATTCAAGGAAGAGCTACGTGTACTTGATGAAGAACAAATCTGAGGTATGTAGCCGCTTCATAGAATTTAAAAATATGGTTGAAAAGCAGACTGGTTTATCAATCAAATGTCTTCGTAGTGACAATGGGGCCGAGTATGTAAATTCAACTTTGTCTGGGTTTTTACGTGAACAGGGCATAGTGCATCAGCTTACCGTGCCTTATTGTCCTCAACAGAATGCTGTTTCAGAACGGTTGAACCGTACCCTTATGGATAAAGTATGTTACATGTTGCAACATTCTGGTCTCGACCAGCGGTTCTGGGGAGAAGCAGTAATGACGGCTGTTTATCTTAAAAATAGGTCTCCCACAGCTGCATTGGACGGACAGATTCCAGAAGAGGTTTGGACTGGTTCTAAATTGGACCTTGGTCACCTCAGGGTGTTCGGTTGCCTTGCTTATGCGCTGGTACCTGGCGTTAAGCGTAAGAAGTTAGACCCTAAATGTAAACCTTACATTTTTGTGGGTTATTCTGAAACTACTAAGGGGTATAGACTGGCAGATCCCTGTGACCCTAGAAAAGTGCTCTTGTCACGTGATGTCACATTTATGGAAGAGAGATTTTTTAATTTTGGACATGACAATTCTTGTGATAATAATGAAATAATATTTATGAATTCTAGTTTATTACATAATTTATCAAGTGATAATAATGTTAATAATGAATTGTCTAATGTCAACGATAATAATAAATTAATGGAAAATAGTAATTTTAATTCAGATGACAAAATATTATCTAATGGAAGTTTTAATGTAATTCTTGTGTTTCCACAGATACATGGGACACTGGTAGCGAACACAACTCCTCTGTTGAGTGCTCGGCGGATGATGACGTAGAAGATACTGTGACGTCACCACGCGCGACGTTGACTGGAGGGGAAGATGTGTCTGCAGGTTCGCGCCCTATACGTAGTACTCGATCTGTTCTACCTAAAAGGTATGATGACTATGATCTGTCTATGTTTGCAAGGGATGTTTTGGTTGACGAGCCACAGTCGTATCGAGAGGCGATTGATAGTCCTTACCGCGACGAGTAGGTGCAGGCCATGAAGCGTGAGTACAACTCTATGATGGAAAATGAAGTATGGACGCTTGTGGAGCGCCCTAGTGACTGCAATGTCGTAAAATGTAAGTGGGTGTTTAAGGCGAAGTGTGATGCTTCAGGTAATTTTCAGCAATTTAAGGCTAGGTTAGTAGCAAGGGGCTTCACACAAAAAGAAGGGATAGATTATACTGATACCTTTTCCCCAGTTGTACGCCACTCCACTATGAGGTTATTGTTTAGTTTGGCGAATGAATATGACTTGAATATTGATCATATTGACGTAAATACGGCTTTTCTGAATGGCAACCTAAATGAAACTATTTTTATGGAGCAGCCTGAGGGATTTACTGATAGCAAAAATAAAAATAAAGTTTGTCTCTTGAAAAGGAGTATTTACGGGTTAAAACAAGCAAGTAGAATGTGGTATTGTAAGGTTAATGACTTGTTGACTAAAAATAACTTCATACAAAGTAAATGTGAACCATGTGTGTATTATTTCCAGAGAGAAAAGGAAATTATTATTATAGCATTGTATGTCGATGACTTTTACCTGATATATAATAAGGATAGCTCTCATATTAAGGTTTTGTTGAGTTTATTAGAGCATGAATTTAGTATTAAAAACCTAGGTCCTATTCAGAGCTATCTTGGAATTAGAGTCAGAAGAGATAGAGAAAAAGGTGTACTTAAGTTAGACCAGTCAGTTTATATAAAGAGAGTACTGACCCGGTTTGGTATGTCAGACTGTAAACCAGTTTCGACTCCTATGCAATCAGGATTTAAGTTATGTAAATCAGATGATATATTAAATGATGATGTATATAACTATAGGCAACTTTTAGGTTGTTTGATGTACCTGTCAGTATGTACGCGTCCTGATATTGCTTACACCTGTAGTCAATTAAGTCAGTATAATAACTGTTTTGGTAAATGCCATTGGTCAGCTGCCAAAAGAGTTTTACGGTATTTAGCGGGTACAATTGACTATGGTTTACTCTATGTAAAAAGTAATCGATTGGTATTGAGTGCCTATACCGATGCAGATTGGGCCAATGATTGTACTGATCGTAGGTCATATACAGGGTTTGCAATAAAGCTTGGTAAAAATGTAGTAAATTGGGAGTCTCGTAAACAAAAGTGTGTAGCACTCTCTAGTACAGAGGCAGAATATTTAGCAATAAGCGACGTTTGTAAAGACTTAAGTTTTGTAAGAAATTTCTTGGTAGAGCTCTTTACAAATTTAAAATTGAACTGTATAACTGTGTATAACGACAATCAAAGTGCGCACAGATTATTAGAGTGTAAAGAATATTGTCACAAGCGCACTAAACACATTGATATTCGTTATCACTATGTAAAGGACCTTGTAAATAGCAACTTTGTGACTGTAAAATATTTGTGTACAGAGAAAATGATTGCTGATGTGTTGACCAAACCTCTAGACAAGAAAAAGCATAACATGTTTATTTATGAGCTTTGTGTTCGACATATATCAGGATGAGAAATGTAATGTATACTTTTGTAGTCATAGAGTAATTTATAATTTTTTTATTTTTTTGCTGTTTACGTTATATGCATAAGGGGAAGTGTTAGAAATATAATATTTATGTGGTATGCATACAACGTAACACACATAATGTACTTACTCTGTGGCTTGTCCTCGCCTCTTTCTCTCTCTGCCCAACCTCCCAATGACGCGCACTGTGTGTGAGACTTTTATTTGTAATATTAATTGTATTCAAGTTTGTGTAAAGATATTACTGACGATAATTATGTGTGGTTTATTATGTGCAATAAACAAACTCATAATGTGATTGTGATATTATTTCTGGCCGTTGTAACCACTGCTCGATCCTTGTGACCTCCCAAGAGTTTCAAATTTTTACGTTTAACCATTTCTTAGATACAGAGGTCTGAAAATTGCAAAAATTAAGACCTAGACCTACTCACTGACTGACCAAAATTATGACGCACTTCCCGTGTACGTGGAAAGTTGAAATTTGGTACAATTATGAGTCTTTGTATGTAAACAAAGGAAAAAATCGAAAAATGTCGAAAAGTTACATAAAACACCGACCAATTCAAAGATATGTGAAAATTTGTCTGTGCCTACATAACACAAATTATACGTAACAGATTCTAATTTTGTCTTAAAAATCGTATTTCACTTTATTTGGAACTGTATTTAGTTTTTGTTTCATCGAAATCGGTGCACTATTTAGGAAGATAGGCGTTTTAAGATTTCTCGTAAGGGGTCAATCTTAACTGGTCTTTGGTTCTAATAAAATTAAAGTAGGTAAGTAATAATACGCCTATGGTCCTAGATAGAGGTAGGCGCTATTACATATTAACATTATTTATTATTAGGCTTCTAAGCAGAGGTGCCAAACTTCATAAGCGTGTGTGTGTGTGTGTTTGTATGTTTGTCTATGAATTTCTCCGAAACTGTGCATCGAATTGCAATAATTCTTTTATAATAATTGTATTAAATATCTTTCAACTTATGGAACTGTGAAAGTATCATCAAAACCGGATCAGTAGTATAAGAGATATGGACCAAAATAGTCAGTTTAAATTGTAAGTTTTAGATCAATTTGTTACACTATGTAGGTACCTACTAAGTACTAGCTTATCCCGCGACTTCATCCAATTTTCAAAAACTTTCTCTGTGGATGTAGCTATTATTATATATGGATAAGCAACCTTGACCCAACTCAGAAAATGGATGGGTGGCCGAGTTTGGAGGTTTCAATCAACCTTGCTAATCTCGGTCAAATATAGTTTGGATTTAACAAATTTACAAAAGTTAGTTCTATTATGTGTCACTAGATGGCGTTAAGAACGATTGAGGACGCGATAGTTGCAATTTGTATTACATATAATACGTTCATGTCTATAACACGGTCTTATGACGTCATTGAACACAACCCATCACCGGTCTACTACTGAGCACAGGTCTACTCTCAGAATGAGAAGGGATTAGGCCGTAGTCTGCCACGCTGGCCCAGTGCGGATTATACTTATTGCATTAATTGAAATACTTAGAAAAAAGAAGTGAGATCCCAAACAAAAACATTTCATGTGAAAAATAAGAGTCAGTTCCTATCAAAAAGTTTCGGCCATTAAAAGTAGTGATATCAAGAATTATGGCCAGTTCTTTGCTAGGCTCGGTAAATGGAACCATACAGTTTTATATGGTGTATCTTCTTCGACCACCTTCAAGCTGTCATCGCATTCATAGGATCCTGTTAAAATGTGTTTAAATAATTTATGTCTTAATATTAACACCACAATTTGAATCTCATTTGGAACTGGCAATGGTTTTCTTGGCAAAATTGAAAGGAGTACAAAAATGTTGTCAAGCAGAAAACAAGAAAACCATTGCCAATCCAAATGAGCTTCAAATTGTAGTGTTAATAATTAAGACATAAATTATTTAAACACATTTTAACAGGATCCTATGAATGCGATGACAGCTTGGAGGTGGTCGAAGAAGATACACCATATAAAACTGTATGGTTCCATTTACCGAGCCTAGCAAAGAACTGGCCATAATTTTTGATATCACTACTTTTAATGGCCGAAACTTTTTGATAGGAACTGACTCTTATTTTTCACATGAAATGTTTTTGTTTGGGATCATGTTTACCTCCTCAAACACTATACTTACTTAGTGCTAAATATAACTATAAGATATAGACACGTGCTTTAATAATTAATTATCAGAATATATCGCCAACTTATGTATTAGATGACCTTAATATTAAAGAAAACAGTGAAATTTAGATTTTTACTTAGCAACACCACATTCAAGGGGGCTGCATGACACTTAACAAGATGGCGGCGTTAGTTAAATTTTGGCCACGCGCCAAGAGAGCCTTGTCGAACTGGTATCTAATTGTCACCAAAGAGTATAAATTAATGATATCACAATGTTTTATCTCGTTTATCTTTCGAGAGGTTTGATGTTGTTTACTTTGTATACTTCGATTTTTCAATTAATTTTATGAGCTAATTATTTCCAAATAGATTTATCAAAAAGATTATTCATCAGTGGGCGAAGAAATTGATTTCTACGTTTATTTATAAGGTAGGTTCCATATGTATAAGTGCAATAAGTTACTGATGCAATTTCCATTCAGCGTTGCACTTTGCACAGAGCTTCTTCGGTAAGTAGGCAAGTACTTACAACAATTGGAAGTAATTACATTGAATTATTACGTACTTATAAAGTAATTTATGGTAAAATATAAACATCAATGCAATGTGTGGAATTTAGTAAAAGTCCGCAGACGACGGACTTTTGTTTATTGCGATTTGTTTTGTGTGAATTGAATTGAAATATTTTTTTTACATATTGTTAATAATTGTACTAAGTAGATAACAAGTGACGAATCCTTTTACGAGGAGCGGTTTGTGATTTGTCCCCGCCTAGGGTAATAATGTTCTGTGGGTTTGTCAGTGGGTTGAGGGTTCCCTTATGGTTCCCTTGGTCCCTCAAAGAGTATGTACCTAATGGGTGACGCTATCAAAATTCAAATCGATGGGTCGACGGGAACGTAGTGATTATATTCTCTTTGGAGGAGACAATCTTGACGTCTGTTGGTCTGTGTTTTTCATAGTAATATAATTATAATACGTCCATGGTGTTTTTATTTACTACTCATAGACCAATAACATATGGATTAAATAGAGTTCCCATGGGAATTTTAAAAACCTACATCCACGCGAACGTAGTCGCGGGTATCAGCTAGTTATTTTATATTATGTTGATGGTTTTTTCTTCTGAAACCTTCAAAAAGTACCTACAATGTAATAAAATGTAATATAATATTAAAAAACACTGTTTATATACTTGCCAGTTTACTATGTTGACACAATATCATTACATTTTTTAATTTTAGTGTTTTGTATTTCAGTGGATTATTTTACCATGGATACTGATGAACAACAACGTGTCAAAGAGTGTTTAGCAAGTTCTGAAAATCAGTTTTCAGCTCCAGCAACTAGTTCTCAACAATGCACTGAAGAAACAGTCAAGCCAGCACCACAGAAACACCTGATCACAAGTGAAATTCAAGTACATACTATAAATCAAAAGGTAAAAGTACCAGCAAGACAACCCATAAAATTGACTATTCAACAAGATGATTGGGACAAAATTGAAGAAATGGTAGATGCTTTTGACGATTCGAAAGAACTTGTAAAAGTCTAATTGAATAAAAACATTTTGAATTTGAATTTGAATTTGAATGCCAGAAATAGAAACAAATAAAAGTCTTGAAAATGCTGTAGGCCCTATGGATATAGAAACATTTAATTTTTTAATTGATGATGAAGACTATAGTGCAAATAACCCTCGTAGGAGTTCGAGAATTAAAGAGTTGCAAAGTAGCAAACCACCTATAACAAATGATGTTTCCTCAGATAAAGAAAATGGGAAAAATTTCAATATTAATTCAGATAGCAAAATCGGTCAAAGTTGGAAAAATGTTAAAAGAATGAGAAAAGAGTTCAGCAAATTGAACAAGAAGAACAAAAACAAATTAAACATATCTATTGAAATGTGTAAGAAAGCAAAACTTGCTGTAAATAAAGGAGCTTTATCTAACTCACAGCAAGTGTCTTATACTATTGATGAAAACACACCTGATATTGCTGCTATTGGTGAGGTCGTAACTAAAAATACAGATTTGAAGAATCTTACAGCTTCTAAAGTAAGTTTTTTTAGGAAGGGGCCTCTTTTAAACCAGACCTCTTTGCAAACCACATACATAGATACAAACAAAACACACGTTATTAATGTAGATAATCCCAATGTTAAAAATAAAAACACTGATAGAGTTGGTACAGGTGACATTGAAATTATTATTAAAATAGGTAACACTTTGACGAATATTTGTATACAGAAAAAAGAAAACGAAGTGCAGTATAAAACTAAAACAGATCGTGAAGTTCAGACTTCCTTGGGCAATTCTGTAGTACAGAATGAAGACAATGTGCAAAGTTTAGTAAATCATAAAAAACAACATAATATTGAAACAGATAACACTAATAATGTTGTAAAGGTGCCTAAAGGTGTTCCTGTATCTACTCAACATCATACATCAAAAGCGCAAATTGACAAATCAATGTCTCCAAAGAAAAATACTACATCTGCAGATACATCTACAGCCTGCTTTGAAATTACTGCCAGTGAAGAAAAAGAATTTGCAGATCATATGACAAATGCCCCATTTGTAAACAAACAGTGGAAAAGTGAATTTCAAAAATCATTGTCGAAACCAGATTGCACCATTACTACTACTATCACTACCACCACTACTACTAGTACTACTACTAATACGACTACAACTTCAAAAAGTAAAAATGATCAGCTCTTATTTAAAAATATGGAAATAGTTTCTGAAGTTTCAGAATTTTTAAATGACTTAGATATCTTTTATGCTGAATCTGTAAAAGAAGCCAATATTCAGTCACTAAAATCTACTAAAAGCATGTCTTCTGCTATAATAATGCCTACAATCAAAAGTAAGGCAACATCACAAAAGAAAACTAATAAAAGGGACCGAGACATGTGTGATACAGAAGAGCTCTCAAATAATAAAAAAAGTAAAATTTCACAAGGAAGTTTTGCAGATAAAAAAACACAACAGAACGTTTTAGAAGAAAATAATGTTAAAAATGCAGAGAATGAAAATATTAATTATGATGCAATCATGAGTAAGGTGTTTGCCAACATAAACGCTGATATGGAAAACTTGCCAAAAACTGGTACCAGTAGCCGAATGTGCACTCAAATAAGCAACACTCAAAAAAGTAATATTAACAATTTTGCACAACCAATACAACCAAACCAAGATAATAAAAATAAAACATGCAATCAAACATCTTGCAAAGAAGCAAACCAAAAGTGTAGTGAAAATGTGTTTACTTTGCTAGACAAAGAAGAGGGTAATTTTGAAATATTTGAAACAACTTTTCATAAGGTTATTATTGTTTTTTTTTAATAAGTATATTATTTACCATAATAATCCATTCCGTACTTAATATAATAAAGTGTGTCTGTCTGCTATGTTTTCACGGCCCATGCGTTTAACCCAGTTTGATGTTTGGTACTGATATAGCTTGCATCCTGGGAATACAATAGTCTTATGTTACTTCTAAACAAAGTACCTAGTAGTTACTTTGTCCAGAAGTAATGTAATGGTGAATGACGTACAAAAATCTGAACTGATGTTTTTATACAAGCAAAGAAATCTTTCACAACAATCCTTTTTAACCCCCGATCCAAAAAGAGCGGTGTTATAAGTTTGACGTGTGTATCTATCTGTGGCATCGTAGCTCCTAAACTAATGAACCGATTTTAATTTTGTTTTTTTTTTGTTTGAAAGGTGGCTTGATCGAGAGTGTTCTTAGCTATAATCCAAGAAAATCGGTTCAGCCGTTTGAAAGTTGATCAGCTCTTTTCTAGTTACTGTAACCTTCGATTGTCAGGGGTGTTATAAATTTTTAATTTACACTTGTTATAATATAAGTAGGTATAGAAGTATAGAAAATTAATTTTAATTTTTTTTGTACACTATATATAGTCACTTAGTCAAACTCAGCACCGCAAAGATAATGTAGCAACAGAAAGAGAGCCCATAGTTCACATGGCGATTGAAAATAAAGTGGCATCACCTAATAACATGGACATTGACGAATATGGCACACCAATGCAGGATGATGACGATAAAAGCGTCGTTGAGGAAACTCCCCAGAAGTAAGAATTAATTTGTATTATAAATTATTTTTAACCTCCGACCCAAAAAGAGGGGTGTTATAAGTTTGACGTGTGTATCTGTGTATCTGTCTGTGGCATCGTAGCTCCTAAACTAATGAACCGATTTTAATTTAGTATTTTTCGTTTGAAAGGTAGCTTGATCGAGAGTGTTCTGAGCTACAAACCAAGAAAATCAGTTCAGCCGTTTGAAAGTTATCAGCTCTAGTTTAACTGTAACGTTCACTTGTCGGGGGTGTTATTTTTCAATTGACACTTGTGTATGATCAAATGACATGTTCTGGCTGTAGAGGTGGACTATCGAGTCGAGTCAATTGGAGTGAAGGGCGCCGCGGCAATGCGGCAGACCAATGTGCTAGGCAAATGTAGGGTGTCGTGTGGAGCGTAGTTAACGTGAGGAAAAAGCTTTACGTCAGCTCCGACATCGCATCGACAATAGCCTGAGCATGATCCCCAATGGGAATGCCGCCATTAGGACTCTCGTGTTCGCTTACGTGTGACGCACTCGGCTTCTGTCTGGTATGCTCATTATTCAGAGCACTAGAAGCGCCGTTTACAATTCCAGCAGAAGAAGTGCTTACATTCCATGGCATCGCTCCGCTGACCATTCCAACTTTTACAAGTATCTACTTTTAAATTGTCAAATGCATCTATTATTGGTTCGGAATGCCACTCCTACTGAAAAGAGCCAGTAAAAAACTTGGCAGTTGCTCTTTCAAAGATTCGATTTACAATAATATTAAGCCATGTATAAAAGTAATTGCAGTGCAGGCTGCAAATTGCAAGTCAAATCCACGCTCTTTTGTAATTTACATCATCTTTGCTTGTGTAAAATGCTTTTTTCAAGAGCATGCCTTTCATAGATTTCTTAAACTTGTCTAAAGGCAAGTCTAAGTTGTGGAATTTTGCTATGAAAGATTACACTCATTCATGAAAAAAGATTAAGTACATAAGTACTTAATTTATAGTTGTTAGCTAGTATTGAATTTATTGAAATTTAATCTTTTTTACCTTAATTACTTCTAGGAATACCTCTTTTGTAAAAACTAAAAGTAAGAATGAAGCACCAACTTCAACTGACAATGCAAGTGCTGAATGCCACTCACTGAAAAAGGACAAACTATTAAATGAGACCAGCAAACAGCAAAAAGACGAAGACGATTCAGTGATCGTCATTAGTGTATCAGATTCCGCGGGTGATGTAACTGAAGGACGGAAAACAACCTTGGAGACCCCTTTAACAATAAACAAGTTCGTCAACAAAATTACATGCAACTCAACAACTTTGGCAAAGAAATCACTGGACTTTAGCAGTCAAAACGCTGACAATGATCCTGAAGAAACCATCTGCCCAAGCGCAGTGGTGGTTGCCAAAACTACGCAGGAAAGGGAGTTTATTTCACAATGTGCGGGAATGCAACGTCGGAGAGCGAAGTTCTGTGTGGCTGGCTCGTGCCTCATGGCCAGCCAGCAGGCAATGTTGAAACAGCTCTGCTTTCAGATGAACTGGACGTACGTCGACAAGTATACTAAGGACTTGACTCATCTGGTAGTTGGGGTGGATAAAGAGAATAGATCGCAGAGGTATTTTAGCATCATTTATGAACCTCCTTTATATTATAATAAGAAGTAAAAACATAGTTTTGACTTTTGAACATGTTTCAATAGTAAAAATTTTTTGTTTAAATGTATTTCACGTGGTTCATAATATTATATAATATTTTAATTATTCTGTTTATAATTATTTAAAAAAATACAATCAACGGGGTAATTCTCTAAATCAGTAGTTTTCACGAAATGAAAGCCATCAAACTCATTAGACATTGGTTGGTTGTACATTGGTTCTATACTGACGCACATAAAAGTAATATTTCGTAGGAAGTCTTCGATGGATGAAAAATAAATGTCAAATGAGCTGAATGTATTGACTTAAAACAAGAAAAGGAGAAGATCACTGATTAAGCGAATCACTCCCGCGCTGGTATCGTTAGATCACAAACTTGTTGTTTGCATGTTTCAGATCTGTAAAATACATGTGCGCCTTGGCAAGCTCAAAGTGGATCGTTACATTTGTGTGGGTGGAAAAGTGCCTTTCGGACAATGGGTTCGTAGACGAAGTAAGTTTAAAATTATTTTAAATTGCCTTAAACGATTGGAAAACTTTGGTACCGGGATAGGTTCGCCAGTTTATATAAAAGTGAATAGATTAGATATAAATTTTCCACCCTGTATAACTCAGGTCATATTGTGACAGGTGACTAGATAGCATGACCTGTGCAGGTATGAGATTTTACATCACACCCACGTTGCGTCGAGACACTTCTGCGTTAAAGTAAAATAGACCTTAAGTAGCGTTGTTTTAAATCTTAAGTTCGTTGATACATCTACAGCCGTCTCTTCAAGCGAAATTAATATCAGTGGTACTGAGTTTTTGACTAAGTGCTTGTGGGTCCATTTTACTCTGACTGTATAGGTATCGATGCTCGAATTCTATCAACGTTGGTGAGGTCTAAAATTTGATATCAAGCTCTCTGGTATGATCCAAGTGTACTGTGTAGGAACCCTTCGAGGCGCTGGACGCGATGGGCGAGCCGGCCCCGCGCCGCTCGCGCCTCGCCAAGACCAAACTGCTGCAAGGCATCACGTTCTACTGCATGGGACCATTCTCTATCATCGGTATCGACACCCTGAAGGTATTCGCTTTTAATATAAAAAACCGGCCAAGTGCGACTCAGACTCGCGCACCGAGGGTTCCGTACTCGGATATTTTATCCGACATTTTTCACGATAAATCAAGAACTATTATGCATTAAAAATAAATAGAGATCTGTTTTAGAATGTACAACTAAAGCCCTTTCATATGATACCTTACGTGGTCTTACTAATAATAAATACATGATAATTTTTTTTTTTGTGACGTAACCACAAATTCCCGTTTTTCGGATTTTTCCTTTACTTGTGCTATTGTGATTCTAAGTCAACGGGAAATACCCGTATGTAGCGATGCAGAAGCGATGCTAAATCAATACTATGTGGTTGGATTACTACTGAATCGCTACAGCTGTCGCGCGATGCAAATGCGACTAACTGCCTAAAGTAGTAATGCAGATGCGATGCTATATCAATACTAACTATCAGGCTTAAAAGGGCTCGAACCCAGAGCCGTAAAACCAGTTTAAAAAAAATGCGATTGTATCACAACTGAATCACTACGATCCAAATACGACTAACGGCCAAAAGTAGCGATGAGATGGGATGCTATGATATAATCGATAGTATGCAATTGTATCACAAGTGACTGTTTGCATCTCTACACTATGCCCTGCAGGATGTCCTGGAGGCGGCGGGCGGGCGCGTGGTGGACGACCCGCGCGACCTGCAGGCTTGCAGAGCGCCCGCCATGCTGCTGGCCGAGCCCGGGAACACCCAGGAGAGCCGATTCACATGTACGATTTTTTTTAATCATCATCATCTCAAGCCTTTGCCGGCCAACTACTATAAGCACGGGTCTCTATAATGTTCTCTCAGACATGACTCACAATATTTTCCTTGATGTTTAATTGATTTTAAAACATAGGTACGAAAAGTTAGAGGTGCTCAAAAACGAACCCGTACCCGTATTTTAATATTATTGTACATTTATACATATAGATGAGCTCGGAATTTTCTCTTCTTTCATTTGACATCCCACTCGATACAATAGTAAAAAAAATATTTTGTAGACCTCCATTTTTTTATGTAACATCTGTTAGGTCAATTTTTTTCATAAAAAATATAGCCTATGTCACCCGGACCTTTACAACAAATCAATTGATACCTTATTCATCAAAATCGGCCCAGTAGTTTGAGCTACGGTGGAACACACAGAATCTGATACAAACATACATACATAAATAGACTTCTAAAATCATAACCCTTCCTTTTGGCTTTGCCGCAGTCGGGTAAAAAGCAGGAAAAACCACAAAATCCAAGATAATTATTTTGGATTTGTTGATAATAATAGGCACCACCCAAAATCGTCCTTCAAAGAATTTAATTACTTATAACATCACTAGGTATGTAAAACGTGTATCTGCTGTATCGTAAATTATATTACCTTTTAGTTAAGTCTCCTTTTTATTTAAATATTTTTATTATGTAAGTACCTAGTTACCTTCTCTGTTTCCCTATAAGTAACAGGTTCGATTTTGGGAGGAAAAAATTGGTAAGTCCCCAAACTTGTAAGTGCCATTTAAACATTTCACGTCCTCTTCCTGAAAGAATAAATACAAATGACAGTCAATCTCTGGACTTTTCTATCTTATATTATCTATGGAATAGATAGGCACAACGTGCGAAGCCGGGGCGGGTCAACTAGTTTTCAATATTTGGTTACCTTTACCTTTTGGTTTCAGATCTAGCTATGACATTAAAAATCGTGCCGATGAACTACGAATGGGTACTCATCTGCTTGGGCACGTACACTCTGAAGCCTATATTTGATCTTTTGCTGTGTCCGGCCACGCTGCTACCATCGGCCATTTCTAGCTGGCCGTCTGAATTAATATCGTCTTGTGATGACGAAGAATAATAACTTTTTTTTCGAAGTGAATTTTATGAACGCGTAGGCCCTACTTCTTAGACACGTATTCGGCCACTATGTTACCTTCAACCATTTCTTACTGGCCATCTGATGATCTGAATTAATGTCGTCGTGTGATGGCTGGTGAATAATAATGCTTTTTATGTCAATTTTATGAATGTGTAGACCATATTTCTTAGGCACGTACACTTTGAAGCCAACGTTTTGGTTTTTAAAGTATCTGGCCACTATGTTACCTCAGCCATTTCCTATAATTGGCCATCTGAATTAATACCATCAAGTGATAACCAGTGAATGATTCTTTTTTATGTCAATTTTATGAATATGTGGGGCCTGCCTTTTAGCATGTACACTTTGAAGCCAATAATTTGGTTTTTAAAGTATCTGGCCACTATGTTACTATCAACCATTTCTTACTGGCCATCTGATGATCTGAATTAATGTCGTCGTGTGATGACTGGTGAATAATAATACTTTTTATGTCAATTTTATGAATGTGTGTAGACCCTATTTTTTGAAGCCAATATTTTGGTTTTTAAAGTATCTGGCCATTATGTTACCATCTACCATTTCTTATGGCCGTCTGAATCAATATCGCCATGGGACGACTGATGAATATTTTATTTTTGATGTTAATTTTATGAACGTGTAGACCCTACTTCTTAGGCACGTATCCGGCCACTATGTTACCATGGACCTTTTCTTACTGGCCATATCGTCTGATAATAATTAATATGACTGATGATTTTTTTTTTTGATGTCAAGATTATGATTGCGAAGGCTTCAGATGAAGACCCTACTTCTTAGGCGTACACTAAAGCCAATATTTGATCCTTATAGTATCCGGCCACTATGTTACCATCAACAAATTTCTTACTAGCCATCTGAATTAATATCGCCATATTGTGATGATAGGATATCTTAGTACTTAATAATAATTTTATTCATCATCATCATCATCATCATCTTCAGCCTGTGGACGTCCACTGTTGGACATAGGCCTTCCCTATAGAGCGCCACCACACCCGGTCCTCAGCCTTCCTCATCCAGCCACTTCCCGCCAGCCGCTTTATATCGTCGGTCCATCGTGCTGGAGGGCGTCCCACACTACGTTTGCTTAAACGCGGTCTCCACTCAAGGACTTTCCGGCTCCAACGGCCATCGCCTCTACGACAGGCATGGCCTGCCCACTGCCACTTCAGCTTGCTAATAGTTTGGGCTATGTCAGTGACCTTGGTTCTCCTGCGGATCTCCTCATTTTGGATCTTATCCCTCAGTGAAACTCCTAACATAGCCCTCTCCATAGCTCGCTGAGCGACTTTGAATTTGTGAACAAGGCCATTTGTCAGTGTCCACGTTTCAGCACCATAGCTGAGGACGGGAAGGACACACTGGTTGAAGACTTTTGTTTTCAGGCATTGAGGAATTGACGATGAGAAGACTTGACTTAATTTTCCAAAAGCTGCCCAGCCTAGCCGAATTCTTCTGTTGGCTTCCTCATCGAAATTGCTTCTGCCTAATTGAATTATTTGGCCAAGGTAGTTGTATTGTGAAACAATTTCGATGCCAACATTTTCGACGCGAACCGGTGTCGGGACAACGTGCTGATTGAGCATTATCTTTGTTTTGTCCATGTTTATCCCGAGACCGACACGTCTGATAATACGTACGACACGTATAATTTTATTAGTATTTGTAAATAAATATGATATTATTATTACTTTGGATTTTTTATTTCTCGTTCAACCTAGAATGTTCTGTAAATAAGTAGGTATACCTATAGCGTGAGATTTTGAGGTAACTTTATCTCCGAACCCACAAGATTACAGAAAATAGAGAAATTAAATAGGTAGATAAAGCTATTTGAGAAAACCATATGTATCCTTATTATCTAAAAACCAGCCAAGTGCGAGTCAGACTCGCGCACTGAGGGTTCCGTAATCGGGTATTTTTTCCAACATTTTGCACGATAAATCAAAAAATATCATGCATAAATATAAATAAAAATCTGTTTTAGAATGTATACGTAAAGCCCTTTCATATGATACCCTACTTGGTATAGTTATCTTACATTGAAAATTGAAACATATTTTAATTTTTTTTAAATATGTAATGTAACCACAAATTCGCGGTTTTGAGATTTTTTCCTGTACTTGTGCTATAAGACCTACCTACCTGCCAAATTTCATGATTCTAGGTCAACGGGAAGTTAGGTAGGTTTCTTGACAGACACGACGGACAGGCAGTGACGGATTAACCCTTAATCAAATTAAGCAATTGCCTAGGGCATCACGTCTGAGGGGGCACCAGAAGAAGCACAAAAAAATCCGTCCTTTGGGCATCACGTCTCACTCTCACGTCACCAAAAACCACACCAAAAAAAGTTTCTAGGACTAATTTGAAGATTCGCTCGTTTTAAGTTGACATAGAGTCCGATCTAGAGTCATAACTCGCTCGCTGCCCGCTTGTGCATTCAACAATTCGAATGCCCCCGAAAGCCGCAAGGCGCATTTCAATATAAATAAATAAATTATGCTTTGGTTTTTATTGTTGTCGTACCTAACTACTCCACTTCTAAAGTACATTACATCTCATCATCTTATTTTACAAAAAACTAATGTTTTTAGGCGGTAAAGGTTTATAGACCGATTCTAGTTGCCATACGGATAGGGGGGCCCACAGGCATGGATTGCTTAGGGCACCAATCACTGCGAACAGGCAGACAGACAACAAAGTGATCCTAATATAAGGGTTCCGCTTTTCCTTTGAGGTACGGAACCCTAAAAACCGAGAGCATGGTAAACCATTCTGTCAGATCTTTGATTTATAATAACCAGGACCGATTTAACATGTCGAAATATCGTGGGTGGGTATAACGCCTAATTTGGATCTTATACAGCATCTAGTTGCACATCGAACTTTAGAATAAGATAACTCTTTGTCTACTGAGATATTATCTATACATATAATAAAATTGTAGAAAAGTGGTGTCTGTACAATGGAAATATATATAAAAAAAAGAGTAGCAGGGGTTGTTATTATATCGATGCCAAACCCGAAATTGTAATTAATTTTTTTTGTCTGTTTGTCTGTGTGTTTGTGCACGCTAATATCAGAAACGGCTTATTCGATTTAGATACGGTTTTCACTAATATATTGTAGTAAGCTTCACTTAAACATTTAGTGTTTATTTCATGTCAATCGGTTCATAAATAAAAAAGTTATGTCAATTTAAAGAATCACGCTGCCCGAAAAGTCACTATTCCACGCGAACGAAGTCGCGGGCACAGCTAGTGTTGACTAAGATAGGCTCTTTGTATGCCTACCTTGATGTTAATTAGTATAAACGTCTTGTATTAAGTATCTAATCGATGATGTTAACTTTCTCTATTATGCTACAATAAAAATAAATACAAATTACAGTCAATCTATGGACTTATCTATCTTATATTATTTATGGAATAGATAGGCACCCCATCTTCGCACGGCTAGGTATAGTTTTCAATATTATTCCCTTTGGTTTCAGATCTAGCTATGGAATTAAAAATCGTGCCGATGAACTACGAATGGGTACTCATCTGCTTGGGCACGTACACTCTGAAGCCTATATTTGATCTTTTGCTGTGTCCGGCCACGCTGCTACCATCAGCCATTTCTAGCTGGCCGTCTGAATTAATATCGTCTTGTGATGACGAAGAATAATAACTTTTTTTTCGAAGTGAATTTTATGAACGTGTAGACCCTACTTCTTAGACGTATCCGGCCACTATGTTACCATCAACCATTTCTTACTGGTCATCTGATGATCTGAATTAATGTCGTCGTGTGATGACTGGTGAATAATAATGCTTTTTATGTCAATTTTATGAATGTGTAGACCATATTTTTTAGGCACGTACACTTTGAAGCCAACGTTTTGGTTTTTAAAGTATCTGGCCACTGTGTTACCATCAGCCATTTCCTATAATTGGCCATCTAAATTAATACCATCAAGTGATAACTAGTGAATGATTCTTTTTTATGTCAATTTTATGAATATGTGGGCCCTGCCTTTTAGGCACGTACCTACACTTTGAAGCCAATAATTTGGTTTTTAAAGTATCTGGCCACTATGTTACTATCAACCATTTCTTACTGGCCATCTGATGATCTGAATTAATGTCGTCGTGTGATGACTGGTGAATAATAATACTTTTTATGTCAATTTTATGAATGTGCAGACCCTAATTTTTAGTTACGTACACTTTGAAGCCAATATTTTGGGTTTTAAAGTATCTGTCCACTATGTTACCATCAACTATTTCTTATGGCCATCTGAATCAATATCGCCATCGGATGACTGATGAATATTTTATTTTTGATGTCAATTTTATGAACGTGTAGACCCTACTTCTTAGGCACGTATCCGGCCACTATGTTACCATGGACCTTTTCTTACTGGCCATCTGAATTAGGTAATATCGCCATATTGTGATGATAGGATTTCTTAATAATAATAATTGTATTAGTATTTGTAAATAAATATGATGAATTATTACTTTGGTAGCTATAGCGTGAGATTTTGAGGTAACTTTACCTTCGAACACACAAGATTACTGAAAAATATAGAGAAATTAAGTAGGTAGGTAGATAAAGCTTTTTGAGAAAACCATATCTATCCTTATTATCTAAAAATCTAACAGTAGGGCAAACCATCCTGTCAGATCTTTGATTTATAATCATTAATGATTTAGAATAAGATAACTGTTTCGCAGAGCATTGCCTCTATCGTTGAGACCGGCGAAACTTTACACAAGTATGAGTGACGGAGACGATGCTCTTCGAAGCCGAAATCTCTTTCTAAATTTCTATGTGCAATATTTTCTTCCGCGTACAGCTCAGCGACTTGGTCTTGCAAAAAGCTTAAACTGCGCTGTTGTTCTTATTCTTTTATACATAATATTATGTCCTGCATGTTTTCCCACCGAGATTTCTTGTTTAATTCATGTCAGATTGTAGATAAGTAGGTACTCGTAGGTACCTAGTGGTTATAAGTGTAGTAGGTAGTTTAATAAAATATAATATTATGTAGGTAGGCTTGTGAGTCATGAATAAAGTCAGTCGTCATCAAATAGTGGTTTGATTTGGACCCATGTACTATTACATGGTGTCAGGTGTAAGTTTAAACATAGGAAATGTAGCTAAAAGTGATATAAAAGTGTTGTTTAACTTAATTAATACTCGGAACAAGTTAAAAATACGTAATGGCTAACGATAGTCGAGGTGACGGCATTAGTGCGGCTATTCAACAACCCGCGCCATTACAGCAAGATGGCAACCTGGCTACGAATTGGAGGGAATGGAAAAATGCATTTGATTATTTCTTGATTGCAACAGGCAAGGAGACAGCAAGTAGTAAGGAAAAATATGGGTTATTTATGCATTGTTTGGGCCAATATGGCCGAGAAATTCTCGAAGAACTCGATGTACTGCCGGAACAAGAAAAAGATTATAAAACGTTATGTGATAAATACAGTGAGTATTGCGATCCAAAGAAAAATGTTAACTACGAAAGACATATTTTTTTTGAAACTTACCAGAACGAACATAATTTTGACAAATATTTGGGAATATTAAAAAAATTAAGTAAAAATTGTGAATTTGGATCTTTGAAAAGCAGTCTCATTTTAACGCAATTAATACGTGGTTTAAAAGATTCGCAAATGAAAGAAAAATTACTAGCGAAATCGTCGATCACATTAGAGGAGGCCAGTACGTGGTGTCGAGCGGCGGAGCGAGCGAGCAAGCAGGCGGCGGCGTGCGCGGCGCGCGCTCCCGCCGCCACCGACCCCGCCGGCGCGCTCGAGCAGCTGCAGCGCGGCGCGGCGCGGCCCCGCGGCGCTGCCGCCGGCCAGCCGGGGCCCGCGGGCGGCGCGAGTGCTGGTTGGCGCGGCCGGCAGCGGGGCGCGGCGGTGTCTTCATATCGGGTTTTCAATGATAGTGTTTGTGAAAAGTGTAACTTGCGTCACAGTAGGCATATAAGGTGTCCTGGATTTTCAGGAAAGTGTTTCAGATGTAATGGAGTAGGCCACAGGGCCCGATTTTGTACTGTGAAGTTTACGCGCGAAGTCGTCGAGGAGCCCAAATTGGAGGAGGAACGATGGGTAGATGAGTACAGCGAGAACGGTGAGCTACTTATGTCAAATATTTCTATTGAAGCTTCGAATGAAATGTGCGATTCATGGTGTGAGACTATAGATGTGGATGGAGTTTGTATACAATTTAAATTAGATAGTGGCGCGGAAGCATCTGTCATGTCTTTAAGTTCATATGAAAAAGCCGGTTTCGAAAAAAGGAAATTAATTAAATGCCATACTGTTTGTAAAATAGTTGTCGATAAAACAATATTGCCCGTTGTCAGTCCCACGCGAAAAATACCAATGAAAATGCGGTCTCGTCTAAAAGAGGAATTGGATAATATGGTTAGATTAAATATTATTAAAAAAGAAGATGGGCCCACTGATTGGGTTTCTAATATTGTTATTGTAGAAAAACCAGATAAAAAACTTCGCCTCTGCTTGGATCCGCGAAATTTAAACCAGGCCATTAAACGTAGTCATTTTCAGTTGCCCACTTTAGAAGAGATGGCGAGTAATCTGTCCGGAGCAAAATATTTTTCGAAATGCGATGCGAAAAACGGGTTTTGGATGATAAGACTAGACGAAAGTAGTTCGAAGTTATGTACCTTTTCAACGCCATATGGAAGATATAGATTTTTGCGGATGCCATTTGGAATTAACTGTGCTCCAGAAATATTTCACAACGAAATGGATAAAATATTTAAAATGGAAGGTGTCGAAGTGTTCATAGATGACATTTTAATATGGGGTAGGACCAAAGAGGAGCACGATATCAGGTTAAAAGAAGTTATGAAAAGAGCGTTAGAAAGCGGTGTTAAGTTCAATAAAAATAAATGTGTGTTTAGTGTTAGCCAGGTTAATTTTTTAGGTCATATGTTTAGCTCGAAAGGCATATCGCCAGATAAAAATAGGGTAAGTGCTATAAAAAATATGCCCAAACCGACCGATAAAAAAGGTTTAGAACGGTTTTTAGGGGTCACCAATTATTTGTCCAGATTCATACCAAGATACTTGGAAATATCTGCACCTTTGCGCGAGATGCTAGGTCAGAATAATAATTTTGAGTGGTTAGAATACCACGACCGGGCATTTAATTTATTAAAGTCAAAAATTAGTAGTGCACCGGTACTAAAATACTATAACCCCGATGAAGCCATCACGGTGTCGGTGGACGCGAGCGCGCGCGGGCTGGGCGCGTGCCTGCTGCAGGGTGGCCGGCCGGTGGCGTACGCGGCACGCACGCTCACGGCCACGGAGCAGCGCTGGGCGCAGATCGAGAAAGAGTTACTCGCAATTGTTTTTGGGTGCACGCGCTTCCACCAGTATATATATGGCCATGATGACGTTACCGTAGAGAGTGATCATAAGCCACTAGAGGTCATATTTAAAAAATCACTAAATGAGGCACCGGCTCGCTTACAAAGAATGCTGTTGAAATTGCAACATTATTGTATCAAAATTCAGTATAAACCTGGTAAAATGCTATTTATAGCTGATACACTATCCCGCGCGGCGACGGAGCAGGGGACCGATGAGGATGTGTGTAAAGAAGTTATGATACATTTAAATACTCTGTACGACAATGTAGAAGCCACGCCGGAGATGTTAAACAAGATTAGAGAAGAAACTCGAAAGGATGGGATATTAACGGCGGTCGGAGTGTACTACAAAAATGGTTGGCCGGACAATAAGAGGGATACGGATATTACGGTGCGACAGTACTGGATGGTTCGTAGCGAGCTTCATCTGGTAAAGGGAATTCTTTTCAGGAATAATCGAGTTGTTATCCCGACTTCGCTTCGAAAAGATATGCTCAAGCGTATTCACGAAGGCCACATGGGGGTGGAGAAATGTCAGCGTCGTGCGCGTGACGTGATGTGGTGGCCCGGCATGAGCACGGACATCCAGCACACGGTGCAGGCCTGCGACACGTGCCAGCGCCACCGCGACAACAACCCGCGCGAGCCGCTGCAGCCGCACCCCGTGCCCCATCTGCCGTGGGAAGTGCTAGCGGCGGACATATTCGAGTTGAGAGATAAATATTATTTACTCGTAGTGGATTACTATTCTAAGTTTGTCGAAGTTCTGTTGCTGCCCAATATTATGAGTTCGAGTGTTATTAATGTTTTCAAAGATATTTTTAGTAGATTTGGAATTCCGTCAATTTTGAAGACCGATAATGCTGGCCAATTTTGCTCGGAACAATTTAAATCTTTTAGCAACACTTGGGGTTTCACGCACGTTACGAGTTCACCGTTATATCCCCGGTCCAACGGTCTCGCCGAACGGAACGTTCGAACTATAAAGGATCTTATGTGTAAGTCATATGAAAGTGGAGAAGACTGGAAACTTGCACTACTTAATTTTCGTAATACACCACTTTCTGGAGAAAAGTGGTCACCGGCACAGTTATTAATGAGTCGTCGCTTAAATACTCGTTTACCTTCTGGCACTTCTCAGCTAAAACCCAAAGTAGTGAGCCCGCAAGAGATGCGCGACAATCGCTCACAAAGGATAGCGCAATATAAGACATATTACGACAGAGGAACCAGAAATTTAATCCCACTATCGGAAGATGAACCGGTTCGAATGAGACAAAATAATGTATGGGTTAAGTCTCGTATTATACGTCCGGCTCGAGGAAACCGATCTTACTGGGTACAAACTGAAAATGGCGCCGTTTACAGGCGTAACCGACAACATATAATGAAAGTACCAAGCAAAGGCGAGGTTACCAATCACACAAACATGTCTTCTAGTGTCGATTGGGAACATTTAAATTCCGAGTCAACGGGCGGTGCAGATACAGCGCCGCAAACGGCACGCTCCCCGCAACCGGCGCACGCGCCTAAGGTGACAACTAGCGGTCGAGTAGTGCGTCCGCCGGTTCGATTTGACAAGGAATTTAATTATCAATAATTATTTACAAACTCAATTTAATAATTTATTAGTCAATTTTATATCATAACTATTCTTTTAATGTATTTTATTTCAATTCTGAATAATATAATAATTATGTTATTTACTTGTTCTGGCTTGCTTAGTCTAAGAATTAAGCTAAGTTTAGATAAAAATATGACTTATAGGTATTTTAAATATATCTCAATAAGTGCTATTTAATGTAGTTGTTATAATTAGCATGCTACAATTATGAGTATAAAATGCATTGAGAAATAAAATTTGAGGGGGGATGATAATGTATGAATAATTTATGAGTAATGAATTAGAATTATAATATGAAGACGCATGTATACGTTTAGAACATAAAATGTATTTCAAACTTATTCTATAAGGAGGGAGATGTAGTAGGTAGTTTAATAAAATATAATATTATGTAGGTAGGCTTGTGAGTCATGAATAAAGTCAGTCGTCATCAAATAGTGGTTTGATTTGGACCCATGTACTATTACAATAAGGTTCACACGTCGGTCAAGAACAAATCATAATCGAAAAGCACCACTCACAACGTACGAATGTTGCAATCGCTAGAAAAACTGGTTAAGTGTGAGTTGGACCTGCGGACCGAAGGTTCCGTACCTTGGAAGGATACGTGTTATTGTTTCGTTGCTTATTATCTTCAACTGCAAATATTTGTCATCGTAAAAAAATTAGGATAAGTACTTGTGCCGTGAGACCTTGCTTCGCGCCTTTGATGATTCTAGATCAACGGAAAGTAGGTAGTATATAAGCGACAGACCGACATGGCAATTGGGGTGGGGATGCCTCGCACACCCGCACAGCCTCCGCTTACCCAGTGCGGGTAACGTGGGTGGTATGTGAGGCGTCTCCTGCCTTATGCCTACTCCGATTGCCATCTCGACCTGTCGCGTACTATATACTTAGGTTTTGATTTATTTGGGAGAGTCAAAATATGCGGAATATAATTATCTGTATTTTTTGATTGTGTTGGTTTAGATTTTAGAAGCTTATTTTTAGGGTTCCGTGCCCGAAGGATGCCAACGGAACCCTATTACTAAGACTCTGCTATCAGTCCGTCTGTCTGTCACTGGACTGTATCGCGTGAACCATAACAGGTAGAGACCTGAAATTTTCACAGAATGTGTATTCCTATTGCCGCTATAATTTAACAAATACCTACTAAATTACCGCCATTAAAATTAAAAAAAGCGTTATTTCTTGTAGGTACGATGACACGGAATCCTTCCTGTGCGAGTCCGACTCGCAATTGACCGTTTTTTACAGGTCCAAGGGACCGTAGACCTAGGTAACTGTTTGATGATAATTTCAACTTGATACTTCCACGCGTTCCCGAAGAAAGGACCTTGATAGACGAACGGACAACGAAATGATCGTACTTACCTATATTATGGGTTGCTTTTTTCCTTTTGAAATACGGAACTCTAAAATGACATGTTCGCTATTCATTGAGGACGTGTAGGTATATATGTAATTGTGTAAATAGTTAAGTAGATACCTGCCTACCTACCTATATTAATTGTAGATTTCAAATTTTCTCACTCCTATAAAAGTTAGCCCTTGACTACGACACCTAGTGATACCACCTGCACCATCTTAAACCGTTTTTATCTTAACGATGAAAGATAACGTGGAAACGGGCTAACTTAGAAGGAGTGTGCCGTGTAGCAGTTTTTCACGCGGCATAGTACCGAAGCGCCGCTCTCTTGGCAACACGGCATTGTCGGTAGAGTGGGAAGTAACTAGCCATGGCTGAAGCCTCCTGCCAGACCAGACCAGAGACAATTTAGAAATTAAAAAATATTGCTCCTGCAGCGAATCGAATCGTCCACTGTTGGACACTGGCATTCCCTAAAGAGCGCCACCTCACCTGGTCCTCAGCCTGCCTCATCCAGCTACATCCCGCCAGCTTCTATACTATATCATCGGTCCATCGTGCTGGAGGGCGTCCCACACTACGCTTGCTTATACGCGGTCTCCACTCAAGGACTTTCCGGCTCCAATGGCCATCGCCTCTACAACAGGCATGGCGGCCATTGCTATTTTAGCTCGCTAATAGTTTGGGCTATGCCAGTAACCTTGGTTCTCCAAGACGCGATACCAAACAGCTATTTAGAAATGATTGATATTTGGTATGAAAGGTAGGTAATAGGTTTATACCATAGATTCATAGATAAAAGAAAGAAAACGTATATACGCTAATTTGACTCAACCAGAATAGAACTTGGAAAAGCCTCGGGAGTAAGTTACCACTACCAAGCCAGTAGACTACGCGTCCTAATGTAGTCAGCAGGGTTAGTGCCATAGATGACAGAGTGCATACTGCATAACTTGAGATTTTATAGATTTTAAAAAGATTTGGCTACCTAATGGAATTTTTTGACAACGGTAACCTGCTGCCTATCAAAAGTTTTCCGTTGTTTTCGTCCAGTGATTAAAACATTTTGTCAGCTTTATCTTTGGACTTAGTCTGTCTACTTAGCCTGCTCGTGAAATGGTCAACAATGACCAATTTCCCAATTAACTGAGCAATTGTTATCTGAATTGATGTTAGTTATAAAAGCCTTGACAGACAGCGCGACGCGACGGTAGAGCTGTTGAACGTGCTCCGAACGCTTTGTAGAGTGAACGCGTATGATACTCAACCTTATTCATGTTTAATGTGACGTTAACGAACAGCTTTGCAACGGCCGCGGTTCCCTGAACTTTAAGGAAAAAAATTCTAGGAGCCACATTCGTTAAAAACGTTTCCGTCGCGCGTTGCGTCTGTCTGCGCCATAATACGTCTGCGGGAACAACTGAATCACTACAGTAGGTATAACACGTGGTGATCACCGACCGGCTTGCACTCGATCGGGTGAGGGCTTTCAACTTGAACGGAATAATTCCGCGCATCGCATTAGGTTGAGTAGTAATATTTTATGTTTATGATGCAAAATCATTTATAGTTTATTGCTATCTAAGTTATAAATAGTCCATCAAATTTTATACCAGCATAAAGTTTTTGTATATAAGCTCTTAGGTAATCTTATTAAGTACTTAGGTATTATTATTAGCTGCATAATCACTATAAATACGAAATATTGTGTTTGTTTGTTGGTCTATCCTTCAATCACGTCTTAGCCGAGCCACGCGATCGACGTGATTTTTTGCATATACCTATGGGTACCTATAGTTAAATATCTAGTTACTTGGAGAATGTCGTAGGTTACTATTTGTTCTATTTGTTGGAAAATCAGGAAGGTTCCCACGGGATTTTTAAAAACCTAAATCAACCCGGACGAAATCATTGGCATCAGCCAATACTGCTACGAATTAAAATTACAGTCAACCCTATCTATAGCTCCTTGACCTCATCTGTGTATTTGTCTGTGGCATCGTAGCTCCTAAACTAATTAACCGATTTTAATTTTGGTTTTTTTTTTGTTTGGAAGGTGGCTTTATCGAGAGTGTTCTTAGCTATAATCCAAGAAAATCGGTTCAGCCGTTTGAAAGTTATCAGCTCTTTTTTTACTGTAACCTTCACATGTCGGGGGTGTTATAAATTTTTAATTTACAGGCACTTGTTATAGAATATGATGATTTTTGAATACAAGATTTTTTTTATAGTGACGTCTTTTACGATAAAGTTATTTAACCAAGCATAAAATGCATTTACATAACAATATGACAAAAGATAACTGATAAATATATTTTGCAAGTTTCATGATATTATGATATTATTATGCATCGAGTAAATAAGTAGCTCTGATAACTACATAGTTTGTTAGGAACATGCGAAGTTCGTGAACACAATAGTAGCGCTATGCATGACTTTATACACTTGTCCAACGAGTTTATAATAAGCTTGACATCTTAACTTTATAGTAGGTATTAGGTACTTATTATATGAAAAGTTAAAGTTCAGTCTTCGATAAAAAATAAAATATAAGGAGTGGTATATTTTTCTTTACTTATAAAAGCTCACGTTATCTGATTGTGGGTAAATACTAAATATAGTACTTTGAATGAAGCTGTATTTTCGGCACCAATTTTGATAATAGTGATACTTCGTTAGATTCGTCTTGATAGCGTGTCATTGTATAAAATTGTGCTGGGTAGTTACAAACTCTTAAAAAATCAAGATGGCGGATTTTAGGCAACAGCAGTTGGGTTTTTTGAAAACTTTTTAATTGACTTGTTATCCACGAGAAATTAGAAGTTTTTATTATTATACCTACTAGAGGATGCCCGCGTCTTCACCCGCATGGATTTCATTTTTTTTAAATCCCGTAGGAACTCTTCAATTTTCCGAGATAAACCGTAGCCTATGTCCTTCCCCGGGTTGTATCCTAAGTCGGTACCTTTCATTAAAATCGGTTCAGTAGTTGGGCCGTGAAAACGTAGCAGACAGACAGACACACTTTCGCATTTATAATATTAGTATGGATATCATAACTCAGACGTTACGGATGAAGTCCTTTATAGGACGAGCCAATTACTATTAGTTTTGCATTTAATTTTCTACCAAAATGTGTGATTTTGGCAACTAACTGGCAATACTTAATATCACAACAGCTGTCAGCTGTCATAACATAACAAACATTTGACGTTTCCACTTTCTTAATTACGTTGAAATTCGTGATTTTATCGCAAAAATAATAAATTCCTGCCAATGAAGCAACATTATATGTAAAATATGTCGTTTCCAAAGATCGAAGGATATGTAGTAACTGAGAAACTCGGTTCGGGCAGCTATTCAACAGTCTATAAAGCCTATACTAAGGTAAACAAGTGTAAATTAAAAAAGAACACCCCCGACAAGTGAAGGTTACAGTAACTAAAAAAGAGCTGATAACTTTCAAACAGCTGAACTGATTTTCTTGGATTTTAGCTAAGAACACTCTCGATCAAGCCACCTTTCAAAAAAAAAAAACTTAATTACAATCGGTTCATTAGTTTAGGAGCTACGATGCCACTTTGGGTCGGGGGTTAACAAAGACACACATTATTACACCTTTAACAAGCGATTTTAAGTGTATTTAAAAAAAAAAACTATAGTTAGTAGTTCAATTATGAACTACTAACTATATAGTATAAATTTAATTTCATTAATCGCATATTCAATCATAAATAAGGTCATAGGTGTATTTAAAGTCCTTGAAATAAATGTGAGGATAATTTCCTAATTTTAGCTATTAAAATAATGTTTTATTTACTAAAACAAACTAGAATAAGTATTTTATTTGATAGTGTAAAATATATTTATATTTATTTAGCAGAACTTAAGTTATAATTGTAAAAGCATTAAGTTAAACAATGTGAGACTCAGTAAATCAAACTATAATAGTGATTTTCATTGAAACATAGCCAAACATATTGTTGCTTATATGAGTGAGAGAGACAGAGGACAGCTTTGCTTCTCCTGTGCCCCACAATAGGTAATAGCTTTTTTTTAATGCTTATTCTTCTTTATTATCTTCAGGTGGGTGCCAGAACGACCGTAGCTGTAAAATGCATAGACAAGTCCCGCATCAAGCACTCTGGCACTGCCATAGACAACCTGGTGACAGAGATAAGATTGTTGAAGACTCTCACACACCCACACATAGTCCACATGAAGGAATTCACTTGGGATGACAGGTACTATTTATACTTATGTGTATCTGTGTTCTGTGTGATAGCCAAGCGGTTAAGATGTTGGTTTCCTATTTTGAGGTCCCGGGTAATCACCATGGAACCCCTTAAAAGGTCAAATAATCACCTGATGCCCAGTATAATGAAATTTAAATTCTTAAACCTCATCTTGACAACTTAGATCTTTACTGAAACTGTACCTAAATTGGGATGATGTGTAGGTCAAAAATGAATTGTTTCTTTGGAATTATTAACTAGAGGGTTTCCTAAAATTCGTAAAATCCACTTCCACTGTTAGTTTCAAGTTTGCTAAGCGTTTTAAATTATTGATTTAACTGAAAGAGTACAATGAGATGAAGAGATGGATGAGCCTTTAAGAATCTTGTGGGAACACTTTGATTTTCCAGGATAAAAAGTAGCCTATGTCCATTCCAGCCCGGCTAGCATGGGCAGTAGATAAAAATTATATCCCCGATTATATCCACTGATTTCTATGACATCAGTGGATATAATCGGCGGATATAATTTTTATCTACTGCCCATGTTAGCCGAGCTGGGATGTAAGCTAACTCTGTATACCATATTTTATCAAAATTGGTTAAATGGTTGGGCAGTGAAAAGGTGGCAGACAGACAGACAGACACACTTTCGCATTTATTATTATTTATGGATATGGATGTTGCAGAAACATCTATATAATAATGGAGTACTGCTGTGGAGGAGATTTGTCCAAGTACATACACAGATACGGGAGAGTGCCAGAGAAACAAGTAAGTGGCTTATACTTCTTCTTTCTGTTTCTCATTTGGCCTAAGTTTTGATAGAGAAAAATGATAATGAATAAAAAAATCTTAAATATTCCTTACTCTTATCCATTTAAAAGTTCTGTTCTCTATCTCCAAAGATATTCATTTAGATAGAGAACCTCCTTCTTTTTTTGAAGTCTGTTAAAAATAGTGAATGTTTTTGCAATTTTTCTCTATGAAATACTACTAATCCATACTAATATTATAAATGCGAAAGTGTTTCTGTCTGTCTGCTACCTTTTCACGGCCCAACAGTTCAACCGATTCTAACGAAATTTGTTACAGGGTTAGCTTATATCCTGAGGACGGACTTAGGCTACTTTTTATCCCGGAAAATCAAAGAGTTCCCACGGGATTCCTAAAAACCCATCCGCTTAACCGATTTGTATGAAATTTGGTACCGAGGTAGCTTGCATCCCTGTATGTATGTTGACATAGGCGTTTTATCCCGGAAAATCAAACAGTTTCCACAGGATCTTTAAAAACCTAGATCCACGCGGACGAAGTCGCGGGCATCCTCTAGTATTATTACAATAAAAATTAGTCTAAAATGAATGCAATTTTATTGTTACAACTTGGCTGAGTCACATTTGTTAAAAGTGTACTGATTTTTTCACAATCATTGAAAATATTATAGTGTGAGAGAAGGTAATGGGTGACCACCGGACCTTAAAGTAATTTTCCATAATCATAATCATAATTTGTTTTGAAAACCAGTATCCTTTAGTGGTTTTCAAAATAAATTAAGATTATGATATATATATATTGAATATTCAAAAAAATTTTAACTAAGTTATTTCTTGCAGGTGCTGTATTTCCTTTAGCAATTGGCATCAGCATTAAAGTTTTTAAGAGAAAAAGGTAATCCCACCAAAAACATTTCATGTTTTGGATGCCAGGACTAACAAGTTCATAATGTTTTCACTGTTAAAAAGTCATGAGATCTCTAGTAGAGCCAAGCCCCTAGCTGAGCTTAGATTTGTGCTGCCCATGGGACCTATCCCAAGTCCAAAGTATATAGCTCTTAAGTGCCCTTCACGGTATCACATTTATAACAATAAATAACAAATAACTCTACTAACAAGCTCTGGTCTTACAAGCCCTAAATCTTAGTAAAAAAAAAATATGGCTTGGCCGTTTAATGTTTGTGAAACTATTACATAACATAACATATTTTAAGTTCAAAAGGATCCAATCCAATTCTCCCTTTGCTAACGTGGTAGATTAAAGCCGTTCTCATTCTGAGAGAAGACCCGTTCTCAGTAGTGAGCTGGTAACGGATTAGTGTATTGTGTATATTAGTGATTAATCCTTATAAAGTACGGAACCCTCAATGCGCGAATCCGACTCGCACTTGGTCATAATCACAGTCATTTATTTGGAAGACTTTATTGCACACACAAACATATATACAGAAAGCATTAGAAGAAACTATACTAAATGGTGCAAAGGCGGCCTTATTGCTATAGAGATCTCTTACAGGCAACCCTTGGTGACCAGAGTGTGGGATGGTTGCACAAAGTTAAATTGCATAGAAGTAATAAATTGGCAAAGTAATGCCTGCTTGTATGCAACACAGGTTCGCTCAGCACATGTCAGAGGAGTCGTCTCGTCACGTGCGCGGGTCGCCGCTGTACATGGCGCCGGAGATGTTACTGGGGGAACACGACGCCAGGGTCGACCTGTGGAGTGTAGGTGAGCTTCTATCCCACACCTTATCCACCCAAGGGTACCTTCCCTCACCTCCCCTCTCATCTACCTCACCCCTTCTCCCCTTATTTATTCACTAGAGGATACCCACGACTTCGTCAGCGTGGATTTAGGTTTTTGAAGATCCCGTGGGAACTGTTTGATTTTCTGAGATAAAAAGTTGCCTATTTCAATTACAGGGACGCAAGCTACTTCGGTACCAAATTTCATACAAATCGGTTAGATGGATGGGTCTTTGGGAATCCCGTGGGAACTCTTTAATTTTCCGGGATAAAAAGTAGCCTATGTCCGTCCCTGGGATATAAGCTAACCCTGTACCCGTCAGAATCCGTTACACTGTTGGGCCGTGAAAAGGTAGCAGACAGACAGACAGAAACGCTTTCGCATTTATAATATTAGTATAGATTAATTTTATTGAAAAAGGCACACAAAACAGGTTGTAACTCTAAAAAGTCTAAATATCAAAATAATAGATCGGGATCCAAGCAACGACCCCTAATAAGTGTACACAGCAATTCATAAATAAATATCCTCATCTCAACAGTGCGTCACGTTCGAATTTCAATTCGTACTTTGCAAGCTAGCGAGCAAAATAACCACTTTCCACGCAGATTTCAAAGGGTAAAAGGAATCTTTTCCGAGCGAGTGAATTGAAAGGGTTGTTTTATTTGCCACAGCTTTAAATGCGAGCCATTAATGTATACTTATGTTTGGTTGCAGGAGTCATCGTGTATGAGTGTCTGTTCGGGCGCGCGCCATACTCCTCCGCCACCTTCAACGAGCTCATCGACAAGATCCAGCGTCGCGCCCCCATACAGGTCATCATCACCAACCAGCCACCAAGCTAGCCACCAAGCAATTACCTATTATAGACCTAACAAAGTGCAACTTTAACTAAGTGTAACTTTGCAATAGAGCATTGTAATGTCTACATCTCCTGAGGATGCTCCGGTGTCGGAGCGAAACGTGTGTCGAGTGTGTTCTGGTGGATTTGTGTGGTGTTGCGTGGTGATGCTCGGGGCTTTCTTACTGGCTATCTTTTCCTGAATGTTTAGCAGTGGGCGGGCGGTGTATGTTGCTTGCTGCATGTTGTACCATACAAATTTGCCGTTTTCAGTGGATTATAGCAAATTAGGCTTGTGTTTCTTTGTATATCATGGACTTCCGTAAAGTAACGCCTGCTTCTATCCATACTATAATATTATATATGCTGTCTGTCTGTCTGTCTGTCTGCTACCTTTTCACGGCCCAACAGTTTAACCGATTCTGATGAAATTTGGTACAGTGCTAGCTTATATTATCCCGGGGACGGATATCGGTAGGTTTTATCCCGGAAAATCAAACAGTTCCCACGGGATCTTTATAAACCTAAATACACGCGGACGAAGTCGCGGGCATCCCCTAGTACAAAATATATTCTACTATCTGCCAAACCACACTTGACCAGCGTGGTAGACTATGGTCAAAATACTTCTCATTCTGATAGGAGACCCGTGCTCCGTAGTGAGCCGGCGATGGGTTGATCGTGATGATGATGATGGTTCTATTGTATTGTACGTAGATTCCAGCCAACGCGTCCATATCGCCCGGTTGTCGCGACCTGCTGACGAGGCTGCTCCGACACGACCCGGACCAGCGGATATCGTACGACGACTTCTTCAACCACGAATACCTAGATCTAGAGCACATGCCTTCCAAGGAGAACTACAATAAGGTACAGTTTACACCTACCATTTAAATGTCGTTTAGCTCCTGTTCAAAAGCCTCAATAGCTCAACCGGTAAAGGAGGTAACCGGAAAACCGAAAGGTCGACGGTTCAAACCCCGCCCGTTGCGCTATTGTCGCACCTACTCCTAGCACAAGCCTGACGCTTAGTTGGAGAGGAAAGGGGAATATTAGTCATTTAACATGGCTAATATTCTTTTTTGACGTGACAACGTCTTATAATTCGATAGAGCCGGCTGCACGCACGAAAAAACATGACTCATGCGGCGTTACCTCGCTCTGAGGCGTTCCATGTAAGGCTTGAAGTGCAAGCGAGAGCGCGGAACGAGCGACAAAGAAGCACAATCGGTCATTGTTGTCACGTTCAACTATCGTCAGTAAACCGACTTTACAGACAACCAATTTTTTATTTAAAAAAAAAAAATATTTAAAGACTGATGATTTGGACGCGACCAAAAGACATGGCCAATTGTAGCAACTTTGAGACACTCTCCCATTTTTAACAGACTTCAAAAAGGAGGATTTTCTCAATTAGTCTATATGTTTTTATTGTATGTTTGTCACGTTACGTAAGCGGCAACCAGAAGGATTATGGAAGGAAACGAAGATAACTTTTGACTAAAGTAATTCTAGGATTCTTACATTTTACCCTAACCTGACGTCTGCATCAATGTTAGATGCAGACTTACATAATGACGACCTAAAGCTAATCTAACTTTTTTTATCGCTGGTGAATGCGTTTAACAGGGCTCTCTCCGTCACTCGTTTCATACAATCGTAGTTCCAATTTCATTTGAATATTAAGCAACCAAAGTCCATGAAATTTTGCAGACATATTCTAGAAACTAATATCTGTGTCTGTGGTGTTTTAGATTTTTCTAAAAATATGTAGTTTTAAAATTACAGGGGCTCAAAGATTTGTATGTAAATTTTTAAGACCGCGTAACTTTGAAACCGAATATTTTAACAGAAATCTGGAAAACCACAGACATAGATATTAGTTTCTAGTCTAGAATATATGTACAAAATTTCATGGACTTTGGTTGCTTAATATTCAAATGAAATTGGAACTACGATTGTATGAAACGAGTGGAAACGAGTGACGGAGAGAGCCCTCTTAAGTGCGATACAAGTTAACAGGTTAACCTGTTGCAGGCGAAGGCGCTGATGGCGCTGGCCATCGACCTGGAGTGCGCTGGAAGGTTGCCTGAAGCACTGGCCGCTTACAGCGACAGCTTGCGGTACTTGGTGAGAACACTGTACTTTACACTAGCGTCCCGCCCTGACTTTATCCGGGTTATAACTTTTTGAGTAAGCTCCTGAACAACGTGCCCCTACATCCCTAAGGTGCCCACGGATTAACTTTTGGCATCCCATACTGTTTTGTATGGCACCGAGCAAGACAAAACATGCTACTAACACATTTATAAGAAGAAGTTGCAACCAATTTTATCAGTTATTTTACATTTTAAATACTAAAACAATTTACTTATAAAGTTATATCCATTTTACTTTTAGTAATTAAGTCTTTAAACATAGAACATAAAGTATTTTGCTTTTCTTAACTTATATTATGTTAATAATATATCTTACTAAAATTAACAGACAACAAAAGCAGCGCCGCCGAATGATTACTAGTTTTTGTAAGGTTTAGTTTCAATTTTCTTTTCTTTATGAAAACGATTACTTAAGCTATAACCTTTAAAATAGATTGAAAAAAAATAGCTAATACTATCTATTTATTACTTTTTAGCAAATGTAAAAAGATAACAATGAAAAAATTACAATAAAGTCGATTATCTAGTAAAAAGTGTTTTTTTCTTATTTACTCTTTTTATAATATCAATAAACAATAATTATATAAACAAAAAGTCATTTTATTAAAAAATTTTTTCTTTTCCAGGATCCTGGGTATAGTCTTCCTCATATTCGGCTTCATCACCTCTTCATCATCGGCAGCCTCATCTACTGCGTGGTTCTCTGCCGGGAGAACCCCTACCCTCGACATCCCGAGGACTTCTACTGGTCCAAGACCATCGGCCCTTCGGAAATGCACTACAGTGCTAGTGGGAAACCGTATCGCCAAAATGGACATAATGGACATAGATACGACAAATACAATGGAAACGGAAAGTATTCCGATAGAGAAAGTGCTAAGGGTTACTCGGATAGAGAGAGTAAGTTAAGTAGGTACTGAATGTTTGATTAATAAAGCTGCAGACACATTGTTGTGGTACCTACGTCGGGTTACGGGATAGTACAAGGCGATCAGAATCGAACATTTTAAGTATACTTACCTATAATTATTCTTATAATTGAGGTGTAACCAGAATGCTAGCAAAAACTTAGCGTGTCCTATTTACGGACCGGTCATTGATCTCTAGCGACAGTTAGATGTTTTATTTGCAATATACTGTGAACTATTAAATAATACAGAATTTTCCAAAAAAAAAATCGTGGTTTTTTTATATCTTATCAGTAGGTAGGTTACTATTACCTGTCTTTTGCTAACGTTCTCGTTACAGTCTGTATGTAGAAGTGCACACTAGTCTTCGTGACGTTGATCATCACGCCCGATTACATTACAACAACAAAGTAATGTGTTGCGGCTTTTAGGGTGCGTTTCCACTGAAGCGTAGCGGAGCGATTCACTAATCTGATTGGTCGAAACCTCACATCATTATTACCTAGGACTAAGTTCTTCTTCTAGAAACCTCCGCCTTTTCTGGATACTAATTTACCAAATTACATTAGATCCTATTTATAACGATTTTTATGGGCCATTTATTCCCAGACTTCGAAAGAAATATTGATAAAATACTTATTTAAATTCGTTAAGTCTTTAAAAAACGTGTATCACCAGATGAGATTGCAGTCAAGGGCTAACTTGTATCTGAAAAAAAAAAGTAAAAATCTTTTCCTAACTCCATATTTCCACTTTATCGGATACTAGGTCTTTTACAAGTAGTTAGCTATTCTATATACATGATGAGTTTATATATTTTAACAGAATTACCAATGTATAATAATACAAATTTGTACATGTTTTATCTGATTTATAGTTAGGAAAATAAAATAAATGTTTACTAACTTTCAATTAATATTAAAACAATTGTATTGTTTAGTAAGTTTAATTTATAACATTTATTGTAAATAATTTATACATTGATGTTTCGAAAATTCCATATTAATTTACCTGTTATATTAAAATGTAAGTAATAAAGAAATGTCATAATTATAATAAAATGACGTAGTTGGATGAATTCCGGAAAAGTAAATTCAGAGTTTATTTTATTAACTTAAAAATAATAATATTAATAAATGTAATAAATAAAATAAATAAATGACAAAGTATTTTTAATATTTATGATTTTCATTTCATATTTACTTGTACCTACCTACTAACTAGGTCTACGCAGACGATGGCCTACTAAATTATAACGATTATTAGGACAAAAGTTCCTAAAAATAAAAAATAAATTTAATTTCTTGGTTGATGGTACGGAACCCTTCATGTGCGAGTTGGGCTCGCACTTGGCCCATTTTTTTATTTTTCCAGTGCGTGGTAAAACTTTTCATACACGAATTGTGATATTGTGTATCGACTGCGACCACATTATAACCATACTCGAGATGCCTAAAAATCAGTTAAGTGTGAGTCCGAATCACACAGAAAGGGTTCCGTACCATAATACAAGAAATAAAGCTTTTATATTTTTTCATGGCGGCCATTTTGAATTTTTTTATTATTTGTTGTTATAACGGCAATATTAATACATATTCTGTGAAAATTTCAACTCTCTACCTATTACGGTCCACGATATACAGCCCGCTGACAGACAGACGGACGGACGCATGACAGAGGAGGCTTAGTAATAAGGTTCCGTTGGCATCATTCGAGTTCGAAACTCAAAAAGAGTACCATTATGCAAATGAGATTAAAACTGCAAATCAGAATATTTACTTTTATCTTTAGAAGAGTTCAGAAGAGTGCTAGTTTTCTCTGGACGAAGTGATGGCTAAAAACCGCGGCACTCACACTACCACATGGTGGTGTGGAAATGAGTTATTTGGCCAAAACGAGTGTTAGAGTGGGCTTTGTGGCGCTCGTACGCTAAAACTATTGAGTGTAGAACAAAAAAGTTACTTCATAAATTGTTTCTAGTTTAATTCATCCCCAACCATTTTCATCGTAAAATGAGTCTTAAAGAAGTTATCGTCTAAAAACTGTTTTTGGACGCCATTTTTCCATCATTTTGCACGATAAATCAAAAACTATTTATACATAAAAATAAATAAAAATCTGTTTTAGGATGTACAGGTAAAGCCCTTTCATAATACCCCATATACCCCACTTGATATAGTTATCTTATTTTGAAAATTGAAACATTTTAATTTTTTTAAATGATGTAATCACAAATTCGCGGTTTTCAGATTTATTCCTGTACTTGTGCTATAAGACCTACCTAACTACCTTTCATGATTGTAGGTCAACGGGAAGTACCCTATAGGTTGACAGACAGACAGACAGACAGACGACAAAGTGATCCTATAAGGGTTCCGTTTTTCCTTTTGAGGCGTATCTCAAAAGCGTTGATGTGCTGCGTCTTTTTTTAGGGTCCCGCAGGACCCTAAAAAAAGACGCAGCACATCAGCTCCATTCCACTCAATCTAACGTCTTCTATCGCTAGCCTACTTTTAGGTATGGTAAGTATGTAGTAAAATAATAAATAAAACATTCACATTTACAAAAAAACTTATTTATTGGTTTATTTACAAATTACATTAAATATAAACAGATCTGGATTTGTATTTGCTATCATATTCAAATAGTACCTAGAAGGAGATATCTTGCTGATTTTATGTGCGACGTAAAAATGACAATTTTCGTATGAAGTTTTGAACATTGTCTTTATAAAATCCATTTCATTGTAGCATAGTTACAATTTCAATATCATAGGGAATCTAGACCCAGAACTGGAAAAGATGTCGTACAAAATAATAAATATGTTTTTACACGTAGGCGTAGTTCACTCACACAGGGTGAAATAACGCGGCAAGTCACAGAGTAAAAAACAGACAGAGAGAGACAGAAGGACAACGACGTGATCCCTTTTTTTCTTTTGAGGTACGGAACCATAAAAAATCTTTAATAAGTACTATTAAAAAATATAGATAGGGCAGTGACCAGGTACACGACAACGAAGTATAAAAATAAACTTCAGTTGCGCTATTTTGACCTGCATGTGAAAAAATGGCTTTTTAGTAAATATGAAAGTTGCATTACGCTTTTATATTGGTATTTTTGATTGATTTCAATAATTTTAATGACAAACGCCGCGTCACTTCCCTTCATATATGTACAATATGATGCACCTCATAATAATATTATATTGATCAATATAATATTATTATTATAATACATTATCACTATGATATCTCTATGGCGCACCGACACGAAGTTTACTACACACCTGTCTTTTCGACATTCTAGTAATTGACAACATAAATAATATATTATCGTTTTTGAATATTTTTACTAACATGGAATGAGATTTCTTACATTGAATTTATCATAAAAAGTAATATTTTATAAATACTGCCGTTGGTGGAATTCCCACGCAGTTGTAAGCGCAAAATTCTTCGACTATAGAAAAATAAGAGGAAATGAAGTGTATAACGCATACATTTTGAGAAAGGACTCGCTATATTTGCTCTGTTTTAACTGTCATGTCAAAAGTATGGTTTACCCTTAGATTAAGGTGATTACTCGAAAGATTCCTATTTAAACACTAAACTTGTGACAACTTTGTGCGTAAATAGATAAGATTAGACAGATTAGAACAATTTACCTTTAGACATTATTAACTACAAGTGTAAATTAAAAATTTATAACACCCCCGACAATTGCAGGTTACAGTAACTAGAAAAAGAGCTGATAACTTTCAAACGGCTGAACCGATTTTCTTGGATTATGGCTAAGAACACTCTCGATCAAGCCACCTTTCAAACAAAAAAAAAAACTAAATTAAAATCGGTTCATTAGTTTAGGCGCTACGGTGCCACAGACAGATACACAGACACACAGATACACACGTCAAACTTATAACACCCCTCTTTTGGGTCGGGGGTTAAAAAGACATAATTAAAAATATTTCCTACAATCGACGTGTTTACGAGGCCCTAGAGCTCGCAGCATTTGACCGTTCGTGTCCGGTATCGCCTGGGCTGAAGGAAGGACACAAAGCAAACATGGAGAGTCTTTTCTCAAAAACTATGCACTTTTTGTACTTTGATCGTGCCAAAATTGAAACAAACATGGCGCTAACTCCGCCCATCGGACATTTACAAATAAAATCCTATCCACAAAACGACATTTCACAACAACAAGCGCAAGTGATGTTTTATGAGCTAGAGTAGACGCACTGGCAACCTCTTTAGGCTCTTAAGACTTAAATCCAATTGAATCGGTCATTTCCAAAAACCGCTTAAGTCACTAAATTATATTTTTAAGCACTCAATAAAAACTGTTTCATTCAAAAGTAAACGAATTTCGAAGGACTTTTAGGCTGAATACAGTATTCGGACTTCATAAGGAATGTACAGAATAACATTGCTTTTCCAGGTTTTACGTCTATCTTTGAGGAAACATTCAAAGCATAAAAAGCATGTTTGAGAAAAACTTGACTTATGCTGCTTTTGAAATGACCGATTCAATTCTTATATCACGTATCCTATATAAATAAAATTTTACTAGCTATCACCTGTGACTTCATCCGCATGAAAAGTATGTGTCTAATTTCATTGTACATTTTTTGTTTTAAATTTTCTAACAAGACAGATACTTTTTGGAAAAGTAGCCTATATGCATCCCCAGGATGTAAATAGTTTGCTCTGCGAAAAATTTCACGGTTTAGACTTTAGCTGATATAACAGACCAGATATCAAAGATGTCAATGTCTGTCTGTTCGTGCGAGAAATCTTCAAAACGGCTGAACCGGCTTTAACGCGACTTTTGCAAACAACTGCGCAAGGAATATACAGAGTATCTATTATTACGAGATACAGTAATTATTCTATTTTTTCAAAAAAATCTTTAGAAAAAACTAAGGTTCCTACAGGATATATACAAAACACTAAAACCTGCCCGATGAAGTCATGGAAAAACAAATAATAAACTTTACACATTTGCTAGGCAAAAAATGTTTGCCAAAAACCTAGCAGCCGCAAACATTTCTCTTAGTCCGGTGTTAGAACTTAAAAATCAGATACAAAACTATTATTACATTCTTAATTTATGCGTAATCTGAGTACGAGTTTTATAGTATTCACACAGCGAAAATATTGTAATGAACTATCAAAACTCACAAAAACCGTCCAAGTTTTCGTGTAAACTCATACTAGGAGTACAGGTTTTAAATTAATCAATCAATCGAGTCAATCGATTTTTTATTATTATATAACTAATTTTATTTACTTAGAACAAAACTATGTTTAAATTAGGTTTAGTCTTGTTATTATAAAATAAATACTAACCAGTAAACACAATTAAAACAAAGTGAATTAGATCAACAGAGAAAACAAAACAACTATAATATTACTGAATGAAAAAAAATTAATTAATTAATTAAGAGAACACAAAATATAATTATATAAATATATAAAAAAAGAGAAAAATCAATAACTTGCGGAATGAAAAAGAAATATATAATAATCAATAATGAAAATAATTGTAGAAAAATATTCGAAGTAACTATTTTTAAGTAAATATTTTTTTTAAACCGTAACTTACGCGGACGAAGTCGCGGGCATCATCTTTTTAATAATTAATTTAATTTAATTATAGTAAGTATCTTACTAAATTGTCCGTAAAGGATAAAAAATCACTCTTCATAATATGAGGATCCGGCAAACAAAATAGTGTAATCAAATGTTTCACAGGAGGAGTGAAATCACAGAAGTAATCAAATCACACAACACTATGTCACTTTCATATATTGACCTAGCTAGTGTACCGCCTGGAGGTGCTATCGGGCTGCTGTGGGTATTTTAGACCCTTGTATGACTTTACTAGGTTCACTTTCAGAACACTCACCCCGGCAGCTTCACTCGGAGTCAGAGCCGTCGCTGAAGTGGTATTTCTTCTGCGGCCGCGGTCGCGCGCCGGCGCCGGCTCGAGGCGCTACCGGGCTGGCGGGGATCTCTTCCACCTCACTGTCGCTGCTCACTTTTTTCACTTTCTTATTAGGGATAAGCGTTTTTTTGTCCTGTAAAAGTGACAGCTTACTAATATTACAACCACTATGGAGCTTAAAATCCACCATATTGCTCCTGAATGATAAATCCATACTAATTATAAATTCGAAAGCGTGCCTGTTTGTCTGTAAGTACCATTTAATGGCCCATTGTATTTAACCGATTTTGACGGTTGTTAGCGATACATTGCATTCCGAAAAACGGACTCCACAGATGACCTACTCAAACTGCCTCAAACGATTCTACGAGAGACGACGCTATACGAAGCCGAAGCTGTCGTTTATTTTTTTTTAAAGCCCACTGTGTAATATTTAGTGGAGAGTAATTATACACGTACCTTTTTACTATCAAATATGCTATCATCGTCATCGCTATCTTGACTAAGAACAGTCTTCACGGGCCTCTTCTTGGGCTTTTCTCTCTCTTTCTTCTCCTTGTCAACGTTTATAATGTAAGGTTATTTTTAAAAATTGATTTGAGTTGTCAAAAATAATATAAAATTATTAATTTATCTAATGCAGGTAGATTGATAAAATCGATATTTGGCTCATTCGATGTCATACAATCTGTTGCTAGGAGGCCAACAAGATTGAACTTGCATAAAATACGGGTGTTTCGAAGGTTTTAGTTCAGTCTCCTTCTGAGATTCGGAGCGATATCGCATATTTTCGGTTTTTGTATTGTGAACTGGATAATTAGATGTTGTGATAGCAATCACGCTCTAATTAAATTATTTATTTTGGCATTAGTTTTTTTAGATTCAAACTCTCGGATAACCTTTACACATTGAACCTGGTGTTTTTTGTGTTGGTTTTGAGAGGACATTCCAATTATTCGATAAAAATATTTAAATAATACCTGCTTTTCTGAGTGACGCTAGTAATAAGTTTCCTCTTGGGCGCGGATTTCTTCTTCGGCGAGGGCGGCGGCGACGGCGGAGGTTCTTCGTCGCACGATATAGTATTGTTGTGGGAGATTCGTTATTGAATTTTTCTTTTGGTTTGACTACCTCTTCTTTTTTTGTTTCTTCTATTAAGGAGTCGAAGAGACAATCTAGAAAGAAATATATTATAATTTTTATCCAAGTCTGATTGTTTTGCGTATGCGTGAAAATTCGCATGTGGTTGTACGTGTGTGTGGGAGTGTGTGCAGAGGTGCTTGCATAGGATCGTGCATACGTTGAACAAAGAACCTTAGACTGTGATCACCACATAAGACTATAATAGTCTGCGATTCACTCACCAGTCCATTTCAGCGGGCTTCTTGTGAGCGTTATTTTTGACGAAGTCAACGTCGTCGTCGCTCACGGATATTGCAGTGTGCGTACGTGCAGGCATGGTTGCGGATGTGCGGACGAGCGTGCGTGTGCGTGAATGTTTGCGTGTGTTTATTTATGCATGTGGAAGTGTGTACGGATGTGCTTACTAATTCGTGCATGGGTTGAATGCAGAACCCTAGACCATACATAGACTACTTCGTGATTCACTCACCAGAGTCCATCTCGGCGGGTTTCTTGTGCGCGTTCTTCTTGACGAAGTCATCGCTCGCGGACATGGCGCGGGGAGCCTCGCCTTCCGAATCTATTTTGTTGTCGTGTAACTCTACGTCTGAGTCCGAGGACGTATCGTCTGATCCGTCTTTATATTTCTGGACCTGGGGAGTGATTGTGACGTATATAGTTTTAGATCTGAGAAAAATCGGACTCGCACACGAAGGGTTCCGTACCATCGTATACGAAATAACACTTTTTTTTTTAATGGCGGCCATTTTCAAAATTTTCATCGGCAGTAGAATACACATTCTCTGAAAATTTTAACTCTCTTCCCTACAAATGGCCACAAACAAAACGCGTTGGGCAGTCTCCAAGTTTATAAAATACACATAGTACAAAGTTTACGCACCTTAGTGGCCGCTCGCCTGACGATGGCTCGCTCTCTGGGCGCGGGAGGCTCCACCATCTCCACGTCTGAGTTGGACAGCTCGCCCGAACTGCTGCCACTCACTGCCGTCTTCTTCTGCTAAACAAAATAATAAATAATGTAAATAACTTACACTTTATGTACCTGGGCAGAAATCTTATTTTTGAATGGCACGAAAATATTTCAGCCAATCATACCGCGCGTCGGTCTGCTATTGGTTGTTGCCTACGCGCCATGTTTTATGCGCGCGAATTATGAAGTGTCGCTTAAACAGATGGTCGTGAAAAGGAGACAGACAAACTTTCACATTTACAATATAAGTATGGATTAGTCCGTCGGATTTGTCCAGTTTGTCGGGTTTATCTGCTTTGTCCTTCTTCACACGCCCCTTGGGTTTCTTTTCCGCGCTAGAGGAACTAGTGCCTGTGGGATCATCCTGCATGAAACAAATCATTGGTTATTGATATGGTTTCCAATGGTTTGCCATTGCCTAAAAAACACTAATAACATTAAACACCATTTCATAAGTCACATTTTTATACACTATTAGAAATGGCACTATTTAATTTTTTTTTAAGTTTCATAGTGGTTATTTTTAAATTGTTTATTTTTTATTTAATTATTTTATTTAATTTAATTAGTTATTAAATAACTTGACCGTAACTGGAAGCTTTATATTGAGAGAGTAGCATTTCCGTTTCCGTCGATTTCATGCCAGTTTTCGTACTTTTATTGATGTCATATCCGGTTTTGTGGCGCCACCTGGCGGGGTCGCGCTCAAAGTTTTCGTAAATTGCTTAGCGCGGCCATGGCTTCATTGGCGTTTTGTTTGCCGTCGAAGCAACTTGCAATCAGTCAACACGAAACGTTGCAAGATATTTTATTTTATTGTGTGGTTCTTTATAAAGTAAATTTGGTGAATAATTCGCAGTAAGTACTTATTTTTAATTTATATTACATTATGTAAAATGTAAAATATAATAATATGTACGTGATCAATATTTTTAACGGTTTGTCCGTTCGGATCACAGTACTTTATATTTATTTGCCAGAAGGTAGTTATTAAAAACTTTTCGTACTTGAGACGATGTAACAATTAGAAACCGATTATTAGAAATGAATTTCAAATATTTGAAATTAATATTATTTAGCTAAAATTTACCTTTTAAGTCTGTTACAATATGCTCATTTTATTTAGAGGGTACATGACGATAGTTATGACCCGATTGCATTTTGAAATGAATCCTCTCGGATTTATACGAGAAATTCTTTTAAGATTATGATATGTCTTTTCTAGTTATTGTTATTGTTAATTCAAATTGTTACATCGAATAGTAATGAAATTACAGGTAACCTTTATAAAAATAAAAATATCACACCTGACGATCATCAGGATGAAATCGAATAACAAAGTTCGTGTTTAGATTTTACTTTCAACAGGTTCTAACCTTTAATTAACCAGGTTCCAGGTTTTTCAGGTTTAGCTAGCGCATCTTGGTTTTTACGTGTACCTACACAGTACATTAAAAAGTCTTTGATAAAACTCAAGGTTCATAGACCTAGAAACAAACAAAGAGGTAAAAAAGTATGATACCTTGCAATTTCTAGCAGATAAAGCTTATGCAGCTATCACATACTGCATAAACAAAAATAAGCCTAGGTTTTCCTAAAAATTATGCTTTCTTGACTTTATTTTTATTCGTAAATAAATTAACTGAAAATCAATATTAACTTAAATAATAATATTAAATTAACTAAAATATTGACTGAAATCAATAATCAGACTTCGTCGGGTCTTTCCACAATTAGTGGGTAGCTACAGCATAGAAGGTATTGCGATGCGCTGCGAAATTATCACGAGCCAGGTGGGTCTTTTGGTTACATCCATATGGGAAAAAACGAGTGGAGTTTGTTAATATTTTTTGGGTCGAAAAGAACACATTTATTCAGTCAAAAATCAATTATTATTAGTCCGCTGCCTCTCGCGGGGGCAAGGCATTGAAAATGTTACCGTTCCATCGCGTGGAACTATTTTGCATACACTATGGTAAATTATTTTGACGATTCAAAAGCAATTGCAAAAGTGTATTTGAATAAAGATAAGATAAATTTATTTGACCCAGCAATAAATAGAAAACACATTGAACGCATTCGCCGCTTCACAAGCACAGAAAATTATAATTGTTGCCGTTCCATCGCGTGGAACTACTCGACATGCACATTGCTTTTCTGAAAAATGGTCACCCGCCCCTCGTAGGGGCCATGCATTTCAAATGTTACCATTTCAATACATAGAGCTGCCATGACTACCTTTGCCGTGCATTGAGCCTATTCAATGATCAATATTATCCACTCTCGTGGGTTGGATACCAGTATGATCAATATCATTCAACCTTCGCAGGGTTGATCCTAACATGAGCAATATTATAACACCCTCGCGGGGTGGATACCAGTATGCTCAATATCATCCACCCTCGCGGGGTGGATGCTAGTTTGAGCAATCTCATACACCCTCACGGTGTGAATACCAGTATGATCAATATCATCCACCCTCGCGGGGTGGATGCCAACATGATCTATATCATACACCCTCGCGGGGTGGAAACGAACATACCGGTAATATCTACAAAGGTCATCTAAAAAGTTCTTATCGTTCCTCAATCAGGACTGGAGGTCCAAAAAGGTAAGTAAGCCACAGCATGATTATTTGCACCCGAATTCTCCAAGACAAATCAGAGAAACTAAACCGACCTCGTTCCAATCAGGTTATTTAGTGCACTGTCTTTCGCAATGAAAGAAAATAGAGGCACCAGAGGTTATACAAAGGTTATTTCAATGGTATCGCATACCAACATTTAAAAAGCCACCTATTGTTTTTCCCAAGGAACTGTACGCAATAGTGCGTAAAATGAATCATGAAGCTTGCACCGCACGCCAAGCTTCCTTTTCACCTTGTTTCTGGTACCGAACTCCGAAGTGTCATCCCGACCAAGATCACATCTTAAAGTACGAAACAACTATGTATGTTATGGCAGAACATTTCATTTTGATAAACATGCAAAGTCTGTTTTCATGTAGTGAAACAGTCTTGTGTCAGTGCTTCTTATTGAGGCCATACGGGAAAGTTAGATAGATTAGATGATAACCTACCTGCCGTTCGGACTAACCACGGTGTCTATGGGTGATATTAAGAGAATGGTGAAATATGAGTCCTATTTTACTTATCAACTTGTCATAGCAAGTTAAGGCAAGTACATGCTAAATGTACAAGAGACTTAATACATGTACATTTTTTACATGCATTAAGTTAATATCTACTACAGTCGAACTTACTGTTTTTGGTATATAAAATTTGAGAATTGGTTCTTTGACCACGAAAGAGTGAGTCTAACTATTTAGAAATACTATGGAGACCCTAGAAAATGCCTCCAAAGAGGGCTGATGGATGTAAGAACAGTTAGAAACGCTAGTTAACAAACCAATGACCGCTGGATAATCCAAGATCTATCCAATACTGGTAGATCACTATTATCATTCGTTAGACGTCCACGCTGGACATAGGTCTCATAAAGAGACTACCACATGCCACGTAATTACACTGCATGGATCCCTGCGACTCGTTAAATGTCGTCTATCCATCAAGCGATCTCCACGCTGCACTCCAAGCTGGCAGATGCGATAAATAAATTATAAGGGCTAAAGGAGAAATATTAGCTACCTCCACTAGTTCATGTTCTAGTAACGGATGCTTTGGATCAGGCTTGGGAGTATTAATAAACAATCTTCATCTATCATGCTCTTTGACATGAAAGGAACAAATGCTTTACTCTTATCAAAATGATAGTCTAATTTACCCTTCAGAAGCTTCAAGAAGGCTCACTTCTTACGCCTTAGTTCAAGTCTCATTCAAAGTAACAACGAGACGTTACTCGCTCATTTACTAAGAAAAAGAGGAATGATGTTCATTCTTTCATTCATTCATTTGTTAATAAAGCATATTTACAAGGTTTAAGGATGTTGTTATCCTTATTGAATAAAACATTCCAGATACTGGAATTATGGCTTGACAAATACACCATAGCTTACAATATTATATCCGGTATGTATAGTAATCATGTAAATAATTTGTATCTAATGTCATAGCCAACCTCCCAGAGTGGCAATACGAGCTTGCGTGGAAATAATATTTGCAAAGTGGGTAATCCTGGAGGTCGATCTATTCACCTCGGAGAAAGCATTCGAAGTACACAACTATGCACTCTTAGATTTGATGGACCATCAAGTCCTGTTTCACGATGCTGTATCTCATGAAAGTTTCCATTGGCATAGTTGGTTTACGCCATTATTTTCAATTCTTCGTCTTGACTCTTGACCCATCTCAATTGGTCAAAAGGAATATTTTTTGAATAGTTGATTTAGTTTATATAATTTACTCCGATCGAAAGTGTTTGGCGGGCCTCGACCGTTTATATAAAACACAGCCTCATTGACTCGCAATGGGTCTGTCATTGTCTTAAGAAGTCTAGAAATAATGAGTGGTCCTATACATTAGACACATAAAACCTAAGCAGTAAATCACTGCTTAATTTCAAGCGGAAATCTATCTTGAAACTATTGAATAAGCTTGAAAACGTTGATCATCATGGTCTTTAAAGAAAAATATTGATACGAACCTAAAGTATCACAATTAGCACCAGTTTTGGCACATAATATAAATGACATAATTTAGAATTTTCATTCCTCTTACACGAATCTGTAATTGGATCTGTTATTGGATGTATGAAATAAAAGTCAAGTAATGTTTGTTAATGCGCGTGTTTTATATGTGCTATATTAATGAATAAAAGCAAATTCACTCAATTATGTATTCATGTCCAAGCATGTTTTAAAATCGATTTCTTCAGAGAGATTTGAAATCCACCCGTTTGGGGTGCTAATAATAACTTATTACTTAACTAATCATTTGTAATATCTGCATTTTTATTACTGCTTACTATTCAGATAACTTCATATTGCATCAAAATCGTACCTTAGAACGAATGATGTGTATTTAATAAAATTTGATGATTATAAAATTAAAATCTGACATTTGCCCTAAATTCGGCTCAAAATCTGAAATAGACAACCAATCAGAAATTGCTTGTAATAGGAATAGTCATAACGGGTATCTTTACCCTCTTTTTGGATTTATATGTGTAATTGGTAATTAATTATTGAACGACAGAGTATAATATGCTACAAAATATAATGCTCTATATTTTATAATGGTTAACGGATTAAACGTGCCTCTCGTACAGTAGGTATAGCAGACTGGGTAAAAACCTTTTTGAAAGAAGCAAGCATATCTGCTACTTCTCGTAGCATACACTCAACTCAGGGAAAATCATTCTTATGATGAGATGGCCCATGAAAATTAGCAATCAGCTAATACAATTCAAAATTTTTCTAAATGTAAAGTGATTGAAGGCAATGTACTTAGTCCAGGTGGTATCGCTCAACTAACTATTCTTCAGTTCTATGACTGATAGTTAAAATTCTTTTCTTTATTGATTTTGTATTCAAATAAACAAAATTTTGTTTATGAAAAAGAACATAATATCATATAAGTACTCATTATGGTACAAATGTTATCACATTGGCGTAGAATTCTAATATCTATTATGTGGCGTCACCAGGCGAAAACAAACAGGGTCTCAATATAAAGCTTCCAGTTACGGTCAAGTTATTTAATAGTAGCGTTTTACCTGAAAATAAAACGCATATTAAAATACTTACCTCACTGGAAGCTTTCAGTAATTCCTGCCTGGTGATATTGAGCCAATGAAGCCATGGCCGCGCTAAGCAATTTACGAAAACTTTGAGCGCGACCCCGCCAGGTGGCGCCACAAAACCGGATATGACATCAATAAAAGTACGAAAACTGGCATGAAATCGACGGAAACGGAAATGCTACTCTCTCAATATAAAGCTTCCAGTGAGGTAAGTATTTTAATATGCGTTTTATTTTCAGGTAAAACGCTACTATTTGTTAATATAGCAGAAATAGAAATACTCATTCTGCGAAAATTTCAACTCTCTATCTATCAGGGGGCACGGTAGTGCCCCCGCCAAGACGAGCCAAACGGCGGCCGGGGCGCTACGTACCTTTTTCTCGAAGTGTTTCGCCGTATTTTCGACCCGTCATAACTTCGGTCTGGATGACGCTAGAAAGCTGAAATTTTCAGTATAAGGTGTCCTCAGCAAATTTACCAAATATACTAAGTATCAAATATCTAGCTTTTATGGTTACAGATTTATTGATACCTAAAATACGCCGTTTTCGTCCCTCACTGATGATCATCAAAACCTCTAAGGTACTTTCCGAAGTCCTAGAAGGCTGAAATTTGGTATGTAGACTAGAAATTGCATACAAACTACAGAAAAATTGAGAAATTGGATTTTCCCCCCCTCTACGCCTCTTATGAGAAAAGCAAATCTGTAAATTCTGTCGCTAGAATGCTGATATTTTCAGGATAAGATGTCCTTGGCAGATTGATTAAACGCATTGAGTATCAATTGTCTAGCTTTTATAGTTTCAGATTTATTGACAGTCAAAACTTCTAGTCTGTAATTCTAGGGTACTTCCCGAAGTCCTAGAAGACTGAAATTTGGTATGTAGACTAGAGAAATTGCATACAAACTACAGGAAAATTGAGAAATTGGAATTTCCCCCCCTCTACGCCTCTTATGAGAAAAGTAAATCTGTAAATTCTGTCGCTAGAATGCTGATATTTTCAGGATAAGATGTCCTTGGCAGATTTATTAAGCGCATTGAGTATCGATTGTCTAGCTTTTATAGTTTCAGATTTATTGACAGTCAAAACTTCTAGTCTGTAATTTTAGGGTACTTCCCGAAGTCCTAGAAGACTGAAATTTGGTATGTAGACTAGAAATTGCATATAAACTACAGAAAAATTGAGAAATTGGAATTTCCCCCCTCTACGCCTCTTATGAGAAAAGCAAATCTGTAAATTCTGTCGCTAGAATGCTGATATTTTCAGAATAAGATGTCCTTGGCAGATTTATTAAACGCATTGAATATCGATTGTCTAGCTTTTATAGTTTCAGATTTATTGACAGTCAAAACTTTTAGTCTGTAATTTTAGGGTACTTCCCGAAGTCCTAGAAGACTGAAATTTGGTATGTAGACTAGAAATTGCATACAAACTACAGGAAAATTAAGAAATTGGAAATTTCACCCCTCTACGCCTCTGTATGGGGGAAGCAAATCTGTAAATTCTATCGCTAGAATGCTGATATTTTCAGGATAAGATGTCCTTGGCAGATTCATTAAACGCACTGAGTATCAATTGTCTAGCTTTTATAGTTTCAGATTTATCGACATTCAAAACCTCTAGTCACAAATTCTAGGGTACTTTCTGAAGTCCTAGAAGACTGAAATTTGGCATTAAGTAGGAATTTCAAGAATTATGAACAACAGATAAATTAAGAAATCGGGTCCCTCTTCATCCTCTTGTATATGAGATGCATATCTGTAAAATCTGTTGCTCGAATTCTAAAGTTTTCAGGATAAGATATCCGTGGCAGATTTATCAAACGTACCAAGTATCTGTGTTTCCTGAAGTCCTAAAAGACTGAAATTTGGTATATCTGCTTCAAAATTGAGTTGCAAGATTCCACCCGAACAAACATATTTACATACGAGTACATTGGAAGTTGAATAAAAGCTTTTAAAAAAAGAGGTAACGATAGAGAGTGGGCCATGAAAATGATGTACCTACAAAAAATAGATCCAAAAAAATGTAGGGCACCTGCCAAAAAGAAATGAAATCCCACCAAAAACATTTCATGTAAAAAGATAGCCAAGACTCACAAGTTCATAATGTTTTCACTGTTAAAAAGTTATGAGATCTCTAATAGAGCCAAGCCCCTAGCTGAGCTTAGATTTGTGCTGGCCATGGAACCTATCCGAAGTCCAAAGTAATATAGCTCTTAAATGTTCTTGACTGCATCACATTTATAACAATAAATAACAAATCACTCTACTTACAAGCTCTGATTCTACAAACCCTATATCTTGGTAAAAAAAGTACGGCTTGGCCGTTTACAGTTCGTGGATTTTTTATCTGAAATGACATTCAAGCCCGGAATAGCTTCTGCGACCATCACGAAGTACAATACAAACTAGTAATTGTCGACCAAACTATTCTTTAAGGCCTTAAAATATGTTATGTCATGTAATAGTTTTACGAACATTAAACGGCCAAGCCGTCCTTTTTTTACCAAGATATAGGGTTTGTAGAATCAGAGCTTGTAAGTAGAGTGATTTGTTATTTATTGTTATAAATGTGATACAGTCAAGAACATTTAAGAGCTATATTACTTTGGACTTCGGATAGGTTCCATGGCCAGCACAAATCTAAGCTCAGCTAGGGGCTTGGCTCTATTAGAGATCTCATAACTTTTTAACAGTGAAAACATTATGAACTTGTGAGTCTTGGCTATCTTTTTACATGAAATGTTTTTGGTGGGATCTATTATGATTCACATACAGCTAACTGAGAGATGGGTAGCAGAGGTTTAGTAATAGGGTCCAAAATCAAAATAATTTATTCAAAGTAGGTACTATTGTACGCCTTTTGATCGTCTGAATTGTTAGATCTGTAAAATAGCGGTGATAATTAATTACGGAAACTGAAAACTAAAGCTACAAGGGTTCCAAACGCACCCAGGTCTGAGAAGAGCGCACAACAAAATCGGGGTCCTATAGGCACCTTTCGGGTACAGAACCCTAATAAGTAGAGGGCCTCTTTTTTTTACTAAATAATAATAATAATAATAATAATAATAATAATTTATTTATTTAGGAACAATTTTTACAAATTTTACAAAACAGGTGTGTACATAAACTTGATCAGTTTTTCCGCACACCTGTTATAGGTGTCGTCGACAATGTGTAGTGCACGTAACAATAATTTAATCTAGTATTTAACAATTTCTACTAGTACTTACTACTAAACTTATAAACTAACATTAGGCTAAATATGGGTTATCAATAAGAATTATGAATATATGTAGGTAGATAAAAAAAAGTTGGTAGGTAGGATGGTGCAAATAGCGTAAGACGTGGTAAAACCAGTTGACGCTCACTCACACTACTTCATGTAATATGATATCTTACTAACACTACTTCGTGTGTGATTTATAACTTTGGTACAGGATGATTTTGTTTTGTGTAAGTGCAATGTTTAGGTCAAGTAATTCAACTATCAATTATGATGCTAAATATTGCTTGATATTAGTATATGTTAGTGGTAAGTTAAGTTGTTAGTATTATTATTTGCAAATTATAAGTATTATAAGTAAGTTTAGTTGTTAGTATTATTAGAGAATTAAGATATTAATATTATTAGTAAGTGTTAGTTATAGTAGCAAGTAGATATTTATTTCTAAATTCAATATTTCGATAATTATGGCACGTTATTTACAAAATTAAATAGGTACAATAATTAAACTGCATAATATACAGTTTAATTATTATACTTCGAAATTATAATTTGTTGGTAGTATTCCTTTAATTTAACTTTTATATTTTTTTGATTTATTACGTCGGTTAATGACTTAGGGAGCTGATTAATTAAGTTAGGTATGACGTAATTCAATCTTCTTTTTCCATATAAGTTGTTATATTTAGGTAAGAGGAGTTTAGGGTTGTCAATTCTTCGAGCTGAATATGGGGTCTGCACTTTCCTTAAGTTTTCATTAAAATATTGTTCAAGTAATAATGTCAGTTCTGTTTTTTCATGTACTGGTATTATTTTGCAGAAAGCAAATAGTTTACGGTAATCATCTTTATGAGCTAATTTGATTTTATTTGGAACTATTTGCTTTAGGATGCGTATTTGAAGTGCAAATATTTTATCCAGGTGAGTTTTGCATGTTCTCCCGTAGCTTGACAACCCATATGATATAACTGATTCAGCCAAAGATATGTACAGTAATAAGAGAGTTTTGTATGGTATTTTAGATTTTATTAGCGAAAATTTAGCTAAAATCCCTCTAAGCCTGTCACATACATGGTTTACGTGGTCTGTCCAGTTAAGTCGACTGTCGATGACAAGCCCAAGATAGGTGTGCTTGTCAACTACGTCGATTGCATCACAGGTACAAGGTGTCAGATTCTTAGCGGTATTCACATGAAGGCAATGGTGATTATGCGCTATTAGTTTAGGCTTGTACGAGCTTCTATTGTGGCTGGTGCTAATGTATATCAGTTTAGTTTTGCTGGCATTGAGCACCAGCCCAGCGTCGTGAGACCATTTTGCCAGCGAGTCGAAATCAGCTTGAAGTTGCGTGAGCGCCTCTTCTATATTGTCGGCCGCGGCAACTAAACAAGTGTCGTCTGCAAATTGGTAGATCTCACACTTCTTTATGGTGTTGGACAGACTATTTACGTAAGTAAGGTAGTGCAAAGGTCCTAGTACAGATCCTTGTGCCGTTCCTTCCGTTACCTGTACTGGAAGACTATCCTCGTCACCAACTCTTACCCTGTAAGATCTTTCTTGCAGGTAGTTTTCACACCATGTGAGTAGCTTACCTCTAATTCCGCTGTCTTCTAAGGTTTGCAATAGTTTATTATGTCTTAATGTATCGAAAGCCTTGCTGTAGTCAATGAATACGGCCAGAATATGCTTTTTATTGTCAATATGTTTGTATATACTATCTGTGAATGCTGAAAGCAGTTGAGTAGTGTTCTTACGTGGTTGGAATCCATATTGATTGTTTGTTAGTATGTCATTGCTATCATAAAAATTGTGTATTTGATTACTTATGTATTTTTCGACTATTTTGTCAACCGTAGGTAATATCGTTATCGGTCTATAATTATCACAATCCAACCTACTACCTTTTTTATGTATTGGTCTTACAATGCCAGTTTTTAGTTCAGTGGGATACTTACCTGTAATTACGCTTGCATTTATCAGGTTCGATAGGATTGCTTTAATTTTTTCACTTAGCATCTTTATGTCAATAGCTCTTATCCGATCTACTCCTGGTGCTTTATTACTGTTTAGAGATTTAATGATTTTTTCTACTGATTTGGGATCTGCAGGCTTAAAGCGCATGGTGACATTTGCTGAAGAGCTATATGTTGAATTATCGAGCAATGGTTCGGAGCATTTAGGAATTATCCGTTTGACGCTATTGTTAAACGTATCCGCAAAATTGTTTGCAATGTCTTTGCAATGACCACCAAAGGTACTTTGCAGTACTTCGTCTATTGAAGACTTCATTTTGCCAGTTAGCCTATTCAATATACTCCATAGATTTTTAGGGTTATTTTTGTTTGCGATGATGTCCGACTTTGTGGTTTTATTTTTAGTTTTTTTAATTAACATATTCGCGTAGTTTCGGGCTTTATTGTATTTTTGTTTTGCGATTAGATCATTTGTGTTTTTTATCCATTTTATGAACAAATCATCCCTATACTCACATGCTTGAATAATTTTTTTATTGATCCATACGTTTTGACTTCGTACGTTGTTAGGTTTTATTTTTATTTTATATTCAGATTTTTTGTAGCATTCCGTAAGACTAGTCTTTAGGTAATTATATATAGATATTGGACACGTCATGTTATTTGTAGGCCCCCATTCTATCTGTTCTAATGATGAGAATAATTTTTGGTTGTTAAGACAAGTTCTATATTTCGGAACATCCTGTGCTCGAGCGCCGAGGCAAGCGAGTATCACCGCCCGGTGGTCAGCCAGTGTCGTACCGATCGCCGCCGTATACAGGTCTTGTGTGCGGGATCGAGCATAAATGTGATCTATACACGATTTGCTTATTTTGCCATTACATAATTCAATCCTAGTATGTGCAGTGATCCCACACACAAGGCCTAGGCTGTGCAGCATGTTACTGTATTTATGTTTTATAGGGTTGTCTAGTCTCAGATTTATGTTAATATCTCCTAGAAAGTAAAAATCTGTGGTTTTTGCGAATTTATCAATAGTGGTAAAGAGTTCGTCGATAAATAGATTTTTACTTGTATTAGGAGGACGGTAAGTAGCACAAATGTTCGCAGTGTAGTTAGAAGGGGTGGTTATTGTAAATAATATATTTTCGAAGTAGTTTGTTCTAATATTTTTTATGCTACATTTGTTTTTATTACGTACATAAACGATAATGCCACCGCCCCTTCTTGACTTTCTTAGAGCTGTGAACATTTGATAGCCATTTATATGATAAAGGCAACTAATTTTATCAGATATATTAGCTTCGGTGAGGATAACTACGTCAATACATTTATTTGAAGTAAGTATACACTGTTCAAGCGTGGCGAAGTTTTTTATAAGAGATCTAATGTTGAAATGTACACACAATAGGTTTATGTTTGTATTAGAGATGTTATTTAAAAAGTCATTAATATTCATACAGTCCGATAATTCGTAGATTTCGTCTAGTGAACTGTCCATATTAAAACGCAGGTATAACTTTTTTTTAATGAAATAATATGACTAACAGATAATGCCTATGATTTGTTCTTTATGAGGGCGTTTACATCCGCCATTGTTCGTAAAATATAGGTTTTTGAACCGTCGTCTTTGCGTGCCTTTACGAATCCTTTTTTAAACCATACGTACTTGAATTTCTGGTTAATCTTTAGTTCTTGCTTAGCCTTCCACAGTAAAGTCTTGTTGGTTTTCGTCATTGCTTCACTAATGTAAACTATATCCTTATTATTTTTCTCGGAGGGGCAAAGGTCCACTACCATAGTTTTGATGCTTTTAGCAGCCGTAATCCATTGTTCTTGAGTACATTCGTCTTGTAATTCCACTCTAATGTTCGGCGGTTGTTCTTTCTTCCCTTGGAGTCTTCGTGAGCTTTTTATACCTCCAGTGGGTAGTTGGAGTTTCAGGGCCACCTTTTCCAATATTTTACTGTCCGCTTCTATGCTCTGGTATGGTACATTTGCAATCTCCACTGAATTTGTAAGCTTTTCTTGCTCGATTTCTTGTAACCTTTGCTCGAGGGCTCCAACACGAGTTTCTAGGTTATTATTTTTATTGGTTAGCTCCACATTTTTCCTTTCGAGTACTTTAATGGTTTGTTTAAATGCGTCCATACACTCCACGACTTCGTCTAGCTTTCCACTATGAAACTGCAATGCCTCATTAAGTTCACGCATTTCGCTTTTAATCGCCTTTTCAACTTCCTTGGAGATGTTGCTCAACAGCTTCTTTGCGTCAATTTGGACAGGTGTGTTGTCGTCTTCGTCGTCTTCTTCCGGCATAATGATTGATGAATTGCGTCTTGGTGACTCCCGCTGGCATTCAAGGCAAGTCCACTCTAAGCTGGTGGCCGCTTTGAGGGCGGCGATTTGCTTACCAGTCAGACCACTGCATCTGGTGTTAAGATGCACAACTCTGTCACACTTACTGCATTCTAATCCCGGTAGTGATTTTGTAATCGTTCTTTTACACACATCACACTTAGACTGCATTGCAGGTGGGTACTAAGTAGGTACTATTGGAATTATGTATGTGATCGCTTAACGTGCGTGTGTTACGTGCGACCGTTAGTCGACGACTGTCAAATATAAAAATATTCTATGTTTTTAAAATAATATTGATTTCACTATTTGATACTCACAGGATCATACTCCTTCTTGACTTCCTTCTTGATCTTGGCTTTCTCAGCGGCCTGTATCCTCTTGATGAGGTCATCTGAAATCTTGGGCTCGATGCGCCGCCCGTTCTCAGAGGGCATGATGTCCATCAATGACTTGCGACTCTTCTTGTTGGCCGCCTGAAAGTGATGACTTGGTAAATAAAAAACTATACATTTTGAAAAATCTTTTTTCATCTATCTCATCTATTTTTTACCTTTATCCTCTCCATCTTATGAGAATGCAATGTAAACAGAAAAAAATGCATTATTGATTTATATATTAGGCTTGCTCTAGCAAAATCCACTAACATCTGCACGTGTAAGCTAAATTTACCTAAGATAGCGGCGTGTGTTCTGCCGTGTTATTAGGCCTCCTAATGTCGTCAGTAGCTTTTTCTTCTTCACCGTAAGACTCCTGGCAGAGCGGTCGTGGTAATCATGAAGTGACGTTTTGGGGGCAGATGTTAAACGCCTCACGAGCATTCGCCATTTCTCCCTGCTAGCTGATAGTCTGGTACACTCGTGCACGGCACCACCCACAGCGGATTTAATTTGGTCGGTCCATCGCGTAGGCAACCTTCCTCGCCCTTTGGTACCCTCCACCTTACTCTGCACTACAAGACGCTCAAGGGAGTAACTCTCTCCTGGAGCTCTTTTTACGTGACCCCAACTGTACACGCATACACCCATTCACCCCGTAGTGGGGTATAAAGCAAAATAATAACTCACCAACGCCTTGGATCCTTTCTTGTTAACGCTCGCCTCGTCCTGTCGCTCCTTCTCTTCCACCTCGTCCAGTTTCAGCATTAACGCGTCCAGGTCCTCGCGCCACAACATCGCGGGAGTTTTCGCTCTAAACAATAAAGAGTCACACTCAAAATCCATTTTCACTATTATAATATAAGTAGTACTAACACCTTTATAAGTCGTATTGGCAAAATTAGTTTGAAACCTTTGAACTTCTGAAACACTCAGCCATGAGGAATATGTGGAAAAGAGACTCACTTGAGAGCAGTGAGCTCAGACAGCTTCTGGTCTCTCTGCTTGAGCAACTCATCTTTCTTCTCCTTGGTGAGCATCCACATGGACATGCCCAGTAGATAGTTGTACTTCTTCACTTCTTTTAGCTGCTGGAACGCTTCTCTGTTAAGGGGAAACAATTAGTATTAGTTGTCTGTAATAATTTTGATAACCATATACTACTATAGGATATATATACGAGATATAGAGGTCAAGTATGGGCGCACCCTCACTCTCATAGTCCGATTTGAATGCAATCCAACATGGCTGGAGACATCAGACGGCTTTGTGTTCTGCGAGGCACTGCGACCTTTCCAGGCAAAAACCCAAAAACTTTTTGGCCCAACCCAAGGCTCCATGCCAAGCTGCCAAATAAGCTTACCACTTATAGGCAGTCATATGTACATACATGAATATTAATATTATTAATGCAAAAATGTGCCTGTCCGTAACATTTTCATGGTCCAATCTTGACAAAATTTGGCAAAGAGATTACTTGCCTGAAAATGGATATTGGTCCCAGAAAATCGAACAGTTTCGAAGGAATTATTAAAATACATAGCAAACAATTCAGATTTACCTGGATCGAGAGGCTTGCCCTTGCTGTCCTGTTCAAGCTCAGGCTCCTCTTCGGACTCCGGCTCCTCGTCCAAAACGTCGAGTCCCTGCATTTTGCTCGCGCGCTTTTTCCAGTCAGCGATAGGGTCCGGAGCGTAGCCTGGAGAAAAACGCAAAAATCTATACTAATATTATAAATGCGAAATATATGTATAATATAAGCGTCTGTCTGCTAGCTTTTCACGGCCTGTTTAAGCGATTTTGGTAAAGATAGAAATTTGCATCCCTCGGATGGACAATAATAATAAAAAAAAAAATGTCCTTCCAACCGAATTTCGGCCACAGCGGCCAGTCTTCCCCATAAACGTAGATGTAGCCACGATCAACATACAACGGCATTCACAATGCCGTTTGGCGTTAGACTATCTTAGCCACAATTCAATTGGCATAAGTCGTAAACCGTTCAAGTGTGCCCACTCAGTTTAACGCGATGATTATCGCGATAATTATGGCGTTGTTGGGCATTGACGTTAACCTTAATGTAGCCGCAACATTACAAATATTTTGGCCTGGCCCTGGAATCGAACTTAAACGTCGAATAATATTGTCTTGGCCTACCTCTCTTTATGAGTTCCTCCACCATCACCTTCCTCTTCTTGTTCTCTACCACCAGCCCTTTGTCGCACTTCTCCACAGTGAAACGCGCCTGGTTAGTCAGTTTGTCCGCCTCGGCTTGCAACTGGCCCTCTAAGTAGTCCTTTCTTCTCATGTAGTACTTGAGCCGGACATCGTAGAATGTTCGGAGCAACTCTTCAACTTTGTCATATCTACAAAATAATGATAGTAATATAGTTTCTTTAAGCTAGCAGTCATGCTAAAGGTATGCAGTTTCACTAGGATGGCCTTGACCCTAGCAATAGTAGACATAAGTTGCAGAAACTTGTTTTTGAAGCCAAAATACTATTGCCATATAAAATAATTAAGTATATTAATTATTCTAGGGTCAAAAATTGATTCATCTCTATATTTATTTCGCACTCCGTTGCGTTTGGGATTGCATCAGCAATGAAGTTGTTGTAAAACTTTTTTCTACATTTCATAATAGGAATCAGAGACAAATTATGTGCAAACCTGGCCACTAGAGCGATGTCATTTTGTTTGTTATCTGTCATCTATGTAACCTAATTTCTATATCAATAGATTAATTTATTTATGGCATTTGTACTTGGAATAGATTGCTCACTTCTTAAGACAGTTCATGTGGTCGAAGGCATTCATGCAGGTCATAGAGATGGTGGTCTGCAGTTTGAACACTTTGTGGATGCCCTCCGCCTCCACTTCCGCCAGTTTCCCCGGCAGCAAGCTCACTATGAATCGCACTGTTGTTTCTGTATTGTATTCCTGAAATAAAATATCACAGTTTACGACAGCTAGGCGACATGTAACAAAAGTTGAGGCTTCGACGTTTTGCATCATTGGCAGGCATCATGTTACCTACATTTGAAGCTAGGTAGGCTATGAAACTATTTTTCTTTGATTTCACGTCACCAATAGTCTAATATTTGACAGACATTGATTCAGGGTCAAAACCGACTGCTTCATCACTCTAGTTCCCTCTGTAAAATAGAACCTATAATTGACCCAAATTGGATATGAAACGTTTACGAACGAAATTTGCCTAGCAATCTATGGCAGGTGTGCAGGTGTGCAGGTGTCTTGCAGGATGAAATGCAGTAAAAGCCATTTTGTTTTCGCTTAGGTTTTTGACTCTTTATCCTAAGTACAATAGTCGAAACTCATTTTCGACTCTATTGAATCACAGTGTCAAATAACAGTGTGTATGGGTTTTTACCATGTGAGTGAAGAATGGGCTTAAGATGCTATGTAATTAATAATTATATAAACATATATGTCATAACTTTAAAAACTTACTCTATACTCCGATATCACTGGCTTCACTTTCTCCGTCCCGAGCAAAGGTTCTAGAACATTCTCTTTGTAATTCTGCGTCCACGTGCCGACCGGAAGCTCGGTAATCTCGATCTTTTCATTGGGCAAGATGGCCGCCTCGCCGGAAATGACGTATTTATCGCCGAAGCCCTCGATTGTGCCACGGAAGTTCTTGTACCACGGGTGCATTGGTACTGGATCTTCGCCATCGAGCATGCGTCTAAAAAAAAAAGTTTGAAGTTAGAAGGGGTATGGCAGTTTTATTAAACCCATACCCCTTTGGTTTCTATACGACATCGTACCAGAACGCTAAAACGCTTAGCGGCACGGCTTTGCCAGTAGGATGGTAACCAGCCACGGCCGAAGCCTCCCACAAAACACAAGACACGTGTGTTCGTTACGACAGTAATCTTACTACCTGGATGGCCTAGTCACCTAGTGGTCAGCATGTTGGATTTTGCTGTTGAGAAATTCTCTGTACCTACCAGCCCAGAGTTTGGAAGTTGGTGTTTCACCCCAGTGTCTCGAAAAGCACGCAACGGTCCTGCAGCTGATCTCTCTCCGGCCGCGTCGGATTTCTGTCCCATCGGGCTACGAGAGTGAAGGAATAGCGAGTGTGTTTGCCCACACAATGGTGCTTTATAAATAATATCTCACGCGCCGATGGCCGATTCTCTGGAGATTTGATGCGTTACTGAAATTCGGTCGGGAGAACATTTTTTTTAAGCTTACCGCAAGTTGGCCACGATGTCACGTGGGTTGTAGTTGGGTATCTTGGTGGACCAGCCAGTGCCGATACCCTCTGCCCCATTCACCAGCACCATTGGAATGATGGGGATGTAGTGGACTTGGCTCGATCTTCTGGCTGTCTTCAAACTCGTGCTAAACAGAATAAATAGTGTGGATGTTTGGATGTTTGTTACTCAATCACGCAAAATCTACAGCACAGATTTGGCTGAAATTTGGAATGCAGATAGATTATACCCTGGATTAACACATAGGCTACTTTTTATGCCGGAAAATCAAAGAGTTCCCGCGGGCATCAGCTAGTATAATAGAAATATTTATGTATAGTCTAATGTGCGATTTTTTTGAAAGGAACAGAACAGTGCAATTTTTTCCCAAGATTAACATCTTGGTATTCTATAATACTAGACAACATTGGGTCTTGTAACTTATTACTTACCACAAGCAGCGGGTCATCGTGCGGGTGGAAGATGAGCCTGGTGAGAGGCGACATGAGCGTGAAGATGTAACGCGGGCTGGCCGAGTCCTTGCCGCCGCAGAGGCGTGTGCCGAATTGACCGCGCGGCTCCAGCAGGTTAATGTTGTTGGAGCCTACGTAGTTTTGTGCGAGGTTCACAATCGTCAGCATTAAGGACTGTTCACCTGTGGAGGGTAGGAGCAGAATTCATATTAAAGTTCTATTTAGTGCCTTTGCACTAAGCCAGCCCTTGCTAATCGAAGATTATGTAAATGATAAAATAGATCGATAGATGAAATCTTTATTGCACACAATAACATGAAAAGGAACACAACACAAAAGGAAAAAAAAAGAAAAAAACAATTGTGTGCAAAGGCGGCCTTATTACTTAGAGCACTCTATCAGGCAACCTTAAAAAGTGCAGGATTGCAGTTACCTACTTGTATTCATAGGATAATATTGTAAATCGAATCTATAAAATAGAGTAATCGCCGAGTTTCATGCCTTCTCAGCAAGAAAGGCATTCCAAACCAGTGGTAGATGCGTTTGACGATTCAAAAGTACTTGTACAAGTTTATTTGAGTATGAATATTTATATTCTATTCTATTCTATACTGATATTGCAAACGAGATATCCCAACTCTGTTAGAACACTCGTTTGAATTAACGACTTAAAAACTAGATGTTAAGGTTGATTTTGGTCCGTTTGGGGCCAGAACAAAACATGACTTTAAAACAAGGTCAAAGGATTGATTTTAGTGCATTTTACAGTAGACAATTGGTACAGTATCATAGCTAGAACACTTACCGTGATGGTATGCAGAGTGTTCTGCAACGGAACCAGCTAACTGGGCGACCTTGACCTCTCGCTTGTCATTACGCTTTATGCACGTGAAGATCACTTTACGCTGGCCGGGCTTCAGACCATCAATCATTGATGGTATGGACCTAAAAACATTGAAGTAAATCTTCTGTAGGCACAACTTGAGAGTAACTCGGATACTTTATATGACGTATTTAAAATAGCTGCCAAATAGAACAACTGTTTTGAGCCTGCAATCTTTTATCAAGGTGTTTTAAAGTAAGTATAGTTCCAAGGATTAGGCAGAAGCTGTATTTTTTATTTACTTAGAATGTCCTATTTTAAAAACTACACACACTAATGTTTTTACTTTGCAATGCAATCAATGTTACATTTGCAATATTTCTTTTTGACTCAGATTGTTAAGGTTCAGCAAACTAAAGACTCATTTACGGAAATATAAAATCAGTAGCTAATAGGTTATTTTATAATGTAATTCTCACCTAACATTATCACCATTGGAAAACAAAACCAGTTCCAAGTTCACGAAATCCGAATATGTGACCTGTTTAGTTTCTTTTGTATACAAATATCTCTCTGACAGACCAATCTCCTTCCTCCGTTTCACCTCTTCCATGTGACTGGTCAACCATTCCTTACGCTGATCTGCACCTTTCTTCGAAAAGGCTAATTCTATGTGATGATCATCTGTAGGGCCACTTTAACGGAATCGTATTCTATGCCTGTCCATATTCTGGAAATATTCTTTAGCCTCCTTAGATGTCGAGGTACCCAAACCTTTGTAGTATTTGATGTTATATGTATGGTAATTTTCCGTATCTTTCTTCCATTCTTCAAATTCAGGTAATGAGAAAAATGATAACTCCTTATCTTTCTTTGTCGCTTTAACAATAGGTGTAATAAATTCTTCTAAAAATGGCAGTTTTAAAAGTTCTGGCCAGTTGTGATGTATGAAATTTATGATCAGTCCTTTTATATGAGATCCATCTTGATCCTGATCGGCCATGATCATAACTTTTCCATATCTCAACGACTTTAGGTCATCAACAGTGTTGTATTTCTTTTTGTATTGCAGACCCATTATTTTGATCAAGTTATTTATTTCGACGTTTTCTAAAACCTGTTTATGTGACGCGTCCCTAGCGTTTAGAGGTTTACCCTTTAGTGGGAATACGCCATAATAATCCCTGCCAACTACACTCAATCCAGACACAACTAATGTCTTGGCTGAGTCTCCCTCAGTAAGGATTAGTGTGCAAAGATGCGCATTTTTTGTCCCCGCGTCGTTTGCATCTTCTAGTTTGGGTACGCCTTTAAGCTTGCTCTGTTTTTTGCCAGATGCCTTTACAAGTTCCGTTTGAGCTTTAAACTTCGCCCATGTCAGTACCATTTCAACTAACCCAGACTTTGTGACTGCAGTAATAAATTTTTCAGACAAAGCACATTTCGAACCAAAGCTTTTAGCTTGAAGTGTCATGTTTTCTTTAGTTTGTGAATCAAAGGTTGGGTTGACAATGAGACAGTTAATAAACACCCACATATGATTTTTGACTTGGAATGGTCTGATGTTTAGACCACCCTTATTCTTCTTCTTTAATACTTCTAGAACATTCTTAACAATATTATCTGTAACAGAGTCCACATGTTTGCCTCCTTTTGTTGTAGCGATCGAGTTTACAAATGAAACTTGTTGGAAACCTTTATCAGAGAGAGTCAAAGCAACTTCCCAACGATCATTTACTTTTTCGTAAACAACCTTCAAAGGCTGTCCGTTCTCATCTTCTTTGCCTTTTATGTATAAATCAACATAGTCCTTGAACTTGTTTATCTTTATTCTCTCTCCGTTGAGATAGACTTTTACGCCTTGAGACGACGCGGCCACGTCGTAAGCTCGCCGCGACATTAGTGCCACAATGTCATCTTCTAGTTTATCCATTTTAAACTTAGCCAAATCTGGGCTAAATGTCACTTTAGTAAAATCATCATCTTTGCCCGCTTCCTTAACTTTGGGTTCGGAAGCCTTTGTCATGTTGGCGCCCCAAGTTTGTTTAAAATGTTTCTTGTACTGCTTAGACGCGGTTTCCACTGTGAATTTTGTAGAGAAAATGTTACACAACTTTGCACCATAACCATTTCTCCCACCTGTCACTTTTTCCTCTTCATCATTATAATTTGATGATGTCAAAAGATGTCCAAAAATCATGGTTGGGACATACATTTTCTCATCCTTGTGCATTACTACGGGAATACCGCAACCATTGTTGTATACAGATATTGTATTTGTTTCTTGGTTTATATCAATTTTGATAACATCCATTTTGGCATCTCTTTGCTTGTTGTCAGCTGCGTTAACTAATATTTCATCATATATTTTGTACAGACCTGCAAAATTTCATAACAATAATTATGTTTTAACAATTAGTCACCCACTAAAGAATAATGAAATTTAGATTAAATGGTTTTAATTTGAAATTCTTTAAGAAATGGAAACCAAAGCATACGTTTTGAGAGCCAATTTGAGAATATTTAATTTAATTATAAACTAACCAAGCTGAGACATTAGTTGGCAGATATTTTCAGAGTTGGTAAAAAAATAAAATTAACTTAAAATAATTTGATTATTCGTTTTCAAAGAAAAATAATATTAAATAAAAATTTACCAGGTACATATGTAAGTTCTCGCTGCACCATACACTCCTTGGCCTTGTCAAACACCCACATAGTTTCAGTGGCACGTTCAACCGACCCAATGTATGTGTCAGGACGGAGAAGAATGTGCTCAAGTTGAGACTTCTTCTGATACATCTTCTCTATGGTACCTTTCTGCGCCTTGGTGGGCGCCTTGGCAGGTGCAGCCTCTGCTGTACCATTCTGAGTTCCATTACTCATTTTCCAAAACATAGACTGGAAATTAGAATGTATTTAGAATATTGCATGTAAGTATTGAGGGCCTTGCTGCCTAGTTGTGACAGTGTATATGAAACAATCACGCTGGTAAATCAATGTTAACTCAGGTCAGTAACTGGATGTGTGACCAACTTTGCATGTTGTGATTTAACTTTTTTGTTTTTTCTGTGCCTCAAAGACCATGTTAAGCCATCAGTCTCAGTTGTTATCATTAAAATCTGATAAATGTTAAATCTTAGGATCAAAATCTCATTCTCGTTGAGTTGTATATGGAAGGATTTAGGAACTAAATGCATCAATATCCTAATGTGCCATGCACTATGTAATACACAATATATTATAAACATTGACAGATCTAAACCTAGTGCTATCCTTTTCGACAGGGAGCATTACGAAAAGGATAGCAATCAATCAATTTAGACCTGTAATTTTAGTTTAATTTAGAGATTAAGCAAGGGTGGCAACACTGAAGCTGACATGTCTGAAAATCAGCTATTTAATTTTAATTACAATTTTAAGTAAATTTACATTTAAATAAGACTACAATTATTGTAAAACAACTGTAATCAAAGTGTATTTTGTGATAAATCATAATTTCAATACCGATCTACTGCCAACCAGCACCAGTAAGAACAACAGAAACTGAAAAATGCTTTACGCGAAATAAAATCACTGAAACAATTAAATACCCAATTACTGAAGGAACAAGATGAAAGTGAAGCTGAGATGAGAATCATTATTGCTAGGAACTCACAGTTAAAGTCTGAACTTGCAAACCTGCACAACGCTCATACTTTGTTATCAGAGGAGCGCGACCAACTTCAGTTGGCAGTAGGGTCGTTCAATCAGTGCATACAAACTTATGAAGAGGCTCTGGGAAAGATATCTATGTTAGAGGATGAATTAAGCCAATCTCAACAGTTAATTTGTGACCTTCAGTCACAAATAGCAAGTTATGAAACACAAAAAACAAATAACTTGTATGATGAGCTGCTTGCTTCATCCTCAACAGCACCAGTGTTGACAATTGACCTGACCTGTGACACCTTGTGCTGCTAATAATAAGCCACATTCAGAAACTATCCATTTAAATAGTCACAAAAAAGTTAAAAAATACATCAAAATTGGTAAATTAATTAAAAAAACGAAAAAATTAATAAAATTTCAGAAATTATGTAATAAAAACATTAGGCTTAGAAAAGAACGTTCAGATTTATTAAATAAGCTCAATACATATTGTTCCTCACTGCAAGAGATGAGAGTTCAATATGAAACTGACGTTCGGAGTCTTAATGAGGAGATTCTAAAACTGGAAAACTCCTTGAAAACAGTTACTTCCCAGTACGAGCTGTCACAGAAACAGGTCGGTGAGCATATACTGGCCGCTGATGAGCTGTTAGCCTTAAGTAATTATAATATAGATCGTCTTGACTCTCTGATTAATAGATGTGAGTGCTCAAATAAGGTTCCGGACGAAATGCCAGTGGACAGTCAGTGTATAGGACAACAAAAAGGCTGTGAAAACAATGGTTCCTCGTTACATTGCCCTCAGCGGAAAACATTTGTTGTTTCAGATGGATTGGGAAAAGACTTTGGTCATTTAATAAGTAATAAATTACATCAAACAGTGATCAACATATGTAACCCAGGGGCACCATATGAATATATAATTGAAAATGTAAAAGGCTGCTGTTTAGATAAATATAGTACAGTTGTCTTGTTGATAGGTGACAGCATGCAAATAACAAAAAAACAAATTTTAAGAAGTTTTGCATACCTATTGGACCTACAAGAAAATACGGGTTGTAAATTCATATTGTGCACTTTTCCTTACTCTTGCACTTTAACCCCAGCACAAAATAGGTATGTCTATAAACTCAACATGCTTATTAATAATTTAAGTTTTGGCCATAGGGATTATATTCACATAATAGACACGAATAATTTTATAAAAAAATTTTCACTGACAAAGGATACAATGTACTTGCCCCTTAGTTATAAGAAACAAATAGCTACCTTGGTAGCTTGTAATATACAAGACTTTTGACGAATACGAAGATTTTTGGTGTTTAATAGTTAGGAAGGTATTACATGAAACTCTTCAATTTGAGGTATACGTTTTTGATGTAGTAAATGTTTTTTCCACCAGTTATATTTGAAACTAGCTGATGCCCGCAGCTTCGCCCGCGTGGATTGGTCAGATCCCCTGCAGCATCAGGATTGAGGAGTTGGACTCCAAATTTTTTATGAAACAATGTCGCAAAGTTCCTCTATCGATTAAAAAAGAAATGACGCAAATCGGTTCAGAAATCTCGGAGATTTCGGTGTACATAGGTAGAAAAACACAACTCCCTTTTTGAAAGTCGGTTAAAAAAGTAGCCTATTTTACGCCCTGGTCAATCCTCTACTTGCCTGTGAAAGTCCCGTCAAAATCGGTTCAGCCGTTCCAAAGATTAGCCTTTTCAAACAGAGAGACAGACAGACAAAAATTTTAAAAACGTGTGATTCAGTTATGGTATCGTTCAAATAACCATATGAGCTTAATATGAGGTAGTTATTTCGAAATTACAGACAGACACTCCAATTTTATTTATTAGTATAGATATTAGGTATAGAAATCAAAATGATCAAAAAATACATTTTTCGCGGCATCTTTTTAACACCCAATAAGGTTGAATTACTCATTCCGAAAAAGTTGAAATGCTACTCCCATTATTTCACCAAGCAGCCAAACCTTTGTTTTCAATAATAAAATAGTTGAATTTGATATAGAACACAACATATGGACAAAACAAACAATCTTATTTTTGACCGTTACCTATCAATACAAATGCCGCCAAGATGAGCCCTTACCATTATATCAGCCATCTTTGAGTGCTTATTAGACGTACGCGATCAACGCTACTTAGAATTTGTCTTGAAAACAAGACGGCTAGTAGTTTACTGCTATTAGCTTTTGCAAAACAACATTTTTCTTGATGTAATTTACTATAATTACGATTTGCAAAGAAATAACGAACTTGCCAAACAAAAGACGCCGTGAACGATCATAGACCACAAAATTTCCACCTTTTTGACTTAATTATTTAGTAGTCTATGATTATTAGACCCCAATCTACACTATCAACCAGAGACATGCTACCTAAACAAGATTGTGCACTGAGACACCAAAAACGAGCCTATTGAGATAGCGCTAAATTGGAGTGTGTCCCTTTCTATTAGGGTGACAACACGATTTGATAATGTAAGACATTTGACGGATTATATGAGAATAGGAGAGGATGAATCATCATGATAACCCATCGCCGCCCACTACTGAGCACGGGTCTCTTCTCAGAATGATAAAGGTTTAGGCCATAGTCTGCCGCGCTGTAGTTATAAAAGTAGAGCAATTCAATTTTTTTTTGTTCTGCGAAAAAGTACCAGTCATGTTAAGTATGGGTACCTATAATATAGGTAAGTAAAATTATTTTGTATAATCTGGTGCATGTGTTTAGGTCCTAAACAGTTTTAGGAAGTTCGTAAACAAGGCATACTTTTGGGAAAATTGATGGTACAGCGTTTCTTTTAAAAAAAAATCAGTGCACACGAAGCCGTAGCAAAATCTTCCGCTTTAAAATGCATTCCGCAAACTGCCGAATATTTGGTGATATTTCCTGGAACGACAGCGATCCATTTTTGCCTTAAGTCTTCATTTTTGAGAAATCTATCGATAAACTGAAAAAAACACTTCCATTAAACAATCAAATTATGGTTACCTTACTACTTCTGTATAGTATAGTACAGAATGTTCGCCATATTGTTTTGCTTGACACCCAGTGTTGTCATCCTATTGATTTAAAAAAATATTTATAATACTTTTTAAACTAAATGATATTTTAATGACATTATAAAATAAAGATAACAGTATGAAAATTACTGCGAAAACCAAAGAAAGTAATCTTGTTGTTTGAAATTAAATAAACAATGAATAAGAACTTTGTGAGCTACATCATAATTCGTACCATAGAAAATATTTTTTTATGCTTACAATCCATTAGACAGTGACACACTCCAATTTATAGACCTCTCGCTCGGCTCGTTTTTCCGCTTAGCATAATTGTATTAGAAATTGGACTTTATGCTAATGCAACAGAATTTATTTTTGCAGGGAATTAAAGCTGAAGTGCACAATCATGTTTAGGTAGCACGTCTCTGCTATCAACTGACATTTTACTCTTCGAGTCTTCAGTTCAGTTCAGTTCTTGTTTCCTCCTATGTCAGTGGCACCAACCGATTTATATCTATGGCTATGAAAGCTTGACAGTTGACAGATTGGAAAAATATTTTCTCTGAGGACTTCGTCTGTGGTGGCGTTTGCTGGCGCGCGTGTTGTGACTTTTTGGAGTGTTTTTTTTTGTTAAAACTGACTGGAAAGCGCTCTAAGGGGGTGCCGTGCGTATGTCGGTGAGCGCCGGCACAGACGGGGTCCATACTTGTATAGTTTAACTAACTTGTTACAAATAACTACAAACTTGACATTGGCTAATCATTGTAAAAGCCAGACGAGAGAAAAAAAAAAAAAAAATTCTCTGAATGTTAGTCCTGTGTCAATCGTTCATTTTCTGCGATTCGGTCGTTCAAGTACTGATTACAGCAACGACTGAGATCTTTTCGGTCGTTCATCAGTCATCAGTCATTTTTTCGGTACTTCGGTACTTCGGTCCAATCAGTCATGATTGCTCTTCGTTCCTCACGAATGTATCGGTATTCGGTACTCAGTCTCAGTCGTCAGTCGTCAGTCGTGAATGGGACGATGAGACTCCAAGACGTCTCGATTGCGCACGCTCGTTTCGTATAGTTTCGTGTTTCGTTATAGGTCGTCGGACGACGCGGGTTCAAAATCGCTGCATTATTGTAATATTTTTCCCGATTGTATGCACTGTTATGATGTAATTACCTATCTTTTTAATTGAGCTTTTATTTTTAAACATGTTTAATCATTATGTTAAGATTTATAGATACTAAAACCTTATGCATCTCATATACCTACACGTGTTGCCTAAATGAAGTAGGTAGATACCTACGATTTTACAATGAACATAACAACAAGGGTAAATATTGGGAAAATATACCTACCTAGTCCATATCTATATATTACTAGCTGATGCCCGCAGCTTCGCCCGCGTGGATTGGTCAGATCCCCTGCAGCATCAGGATTGAGGAGTTGGACTCCAAATTTTTTATGAAACAATGTCGCAAAGTTCCTCTATCGATTAAAAAAGAAATGACGCAAATCGGTTCAGAAATCTCGGAGATTTCGGTGTACATAGGTAGAAAAACACAACTCCCTTTTTGAAAGTCGGTTAAAAAAGTAGCCTATGTTACTCCCTGGTCAATTCTCTACTTGTCTGTGAAAATCCCGTCAAAATCGGTTCAGCCGTTCCCAAGATTAGCCTTTTCAAACAGACAGACAGACAGACAGACAGACAAAAATTTTAAAAACGTGTGATTCAGTTATAGTATCGTTCAAATAACCATATGACCTTAATATACGGTAGTTATTTCGAAATTACAGACAGACACTCCAATTTTATTTATTAGTATAGATTACTTACTATTACTATTTTACTATGATCTGTAGACCAATCATTTCTTTCAATATTTTTTACACTAGCGGCACGCTATGATGGCCGGTTTGACACATTACAATAGTGATGTGGAATGTCAATTTATTCTCGAACAAAAAACAATTAAGTTTTGTTTTTGTACCTGATTAAATAGGTTTAATAAAACAAAAATGTATATGTTTATTTAATTTATTTGAACGAACTGAATATTTGAACGAAAATGAATATACATACTTTATATGCACACAAGAAACATATGAATACAAAAGATACCAAAAAAGGTGCCACAAAAGGCCATAATTAATCAGATTCGTCCATACTACTATTTTCACTGTCGTCACTGCTATCATCACATACATTAATAATTATATGTTCGTTTTCTATAATATTATCTATTTTCACATCTCTTTCATAATCTTCCCTTATTAATTTAACAGTTCTATTCACAACCTTTTCCCAGTCTCCTTTAGTCACATGTTCACAAGCTTCTTCTAATAATTTTAGCATTTTTTTGTGGTAAATGGGGGTTCTGTATTGTGTCTTGCAGCATATCCCTTAATTTGAGCCCACACCAACTCAATCGCATTATACTCACAATGGTAAGGCGGTAACCGTATAACTCTGTGCCCATGTTCTAATGCTATTTCGTCAATGACGTATCGGATCTTGGTTGGTTTGTTTTCTTTTAAAAGACGTACTAATTCCGCTTTTAACATATTCATGTTTGCATCTACGCCATTTTTACGAAGCCATGCGACGATATCAGCTTTCTTTTGGGATTGGGCAGGTGGCTTGTCAATTTGCATCGAGTGGTATGGGGCGTTGTCCATAATTATAATAGATGGTTCAGGGAGGCTACACAACATTGAGGTAAACCATTCAGTAAACTTTTCTCCATTCATGTCTTCATGATAGTCTCCAGTGGTTTTTGACGCAAAAGCCATGAGAGAACCTTCGACAAACCCGTTGATGGTTCCGGCGTGACAAATTATAAGTCGCGATCCTTTTCCTACAGGAACTTTGGAAGTAGATGCTGCTGTGTCATCGTTCCAAGAACGGCCTACAGTATGGTTAGCATTAAGCCATGTTTCATCCAAGAACACAACATTTTGCCAATTTTTGATTTCTTTCACTTGCCGTAAAAAAGTATACCTTGCCATCGCTATATCAAATCTTTCCATCAATATTTTGCGTTTGTTACATTTTTTGTATCGAAATCCAATGGTCTTCAAAATCTTCGTTAAAGAACTTTCCCCACCGAAGAATAATCCAGCTTCCTTCAGTGAATGCACCAACTTTTTTCTTGTTGGATACTCCTTCTGTAAATAGTAGCCGTAAACATGTCTTCGGATAGCATCGGCATCAAAGCTATCGATGCCTACGACTGGTTTTGCTCGTTTTCTCTTTTTTGGTGTGTGAAGTTTATTTTCTTCTGTGCCAGTCTCGCCATATTTTTTTTTAGTTATCCGTCTAACAGTTCGTTGTCCAATATTAAGCGCATCAGCTACGCGTTCAACCACTGACGTTATAGGTAAAATTGGCCCTCCATTTTGAGCTTCACGATCGAAATAGTTACGAAGGCGTATTACGAACTCACGTGTCTGACTATTTAGAACAGTTCTCTGCGTACGTTCGGTCATATCGACGAAATCCACAACAAAGGGCTTGAACAGAGTCCAAATTAACGAGCAAGGGTCAACAGTAATGCAGTATCAATATTTGAAATCCAAAGCCAGGTCAAAACTATATCACAATCGCATTGCACTGACAGTTTATACTTTTCGAAGCAACGTCAATTCGTGCTTTGTTTTGCATTGAGCATTGACGCGAGTTTGCCGGAGGTAGTAGTTGTGCTAGCCAGCGATCCTATGTGACGATCGTATTAGATTCCATTTTTAAAAATTTATTGATATTTTTTTGCGATTTCAGAGGTTTGTCCACATAGTGAAAATTGTTCATATTCACAAGTACATTCACCCCTTAAATGGTGCAAACTGATTTTTCTACACTTGTATACATTTAAGAAATCAATTTAATAAATAAATTTTGAGTCCTAAACCTAAAACTACATTCGATAAAATTTATGAATCTCTGCACATCACTATCGTCAATAAAGTAATACAATTATTTCCTTCAAAGTCGTTATCAATTAATACGGAACTTCATGAGCGGACAAACGTCAAACCGGCCATCATAGCGTGCCGCTAGTTTAGTTTCATTCTTCGTTCTCGGTGGTTCTCGGTTCGTGGCGACTGGTTGAACCGGATCGGTCAAAAACGACTGATTCGTTCATCAGTACTTTTGCGCGACCTCAGTCAAATGACCGAATCGGTCGTGACTGACACAGGACTACTGAATGTTTGGAACATTTTCAGGTTATGTTGTGGTTATGATAGCGAAACAGAAAGAAAAATAATTAGAACATTTAATAATGTCCTTTTTATCCTACGCGTCAATAGGTAGCTCTAAAAAAGGCCGCTACATTACAATATTCATTGAAGAGGAACTGTGTTAAAATTAATAATAGCGCAACTTTTAGTTCGGCTGTAACGAAAACAATTCACGATGTCAACACGAACGTTACAAAAGATGTAATACTATTTGTTAACAACTACCTCAAGATGCTGCCTTATATCATGAGTCATAGACATCTAGACCTATATCAGATTAATTATTATTATTTATAAATAATTGGCGGGAATGGATTATAAATCACATTTAGTTATTAACTATTTAGATCAATACATATTGTGTCGTATTTTACATTTAGCTGATATAATTGTTACATTAATTGTCTATTACATCACCATGTTTTACCTCTGTGGTAATTTGTCAAATAGCTTCCCGAAAACTAGTACCTACCGACCTTAAAAAGTTATCTGTCAAACTGATAAAAATAGCGAAGGAATCGAAAAAGACGGGTATTAAGAAATAATAATTGTAAGCGAAAACTATTCTCAAAAATACAGTGAAGTGAAATTGGAAAGTGCCTATTATTCAAACCTATCCCTATACTTCTGCAACAGTCAGAAGTGGGATCACAAGAAGAGAAGAGAGCAGAACATTGAAGAACGTGAAAAGAAAATTATTTTTTTTCTTCTCTTCTGAAGACACCACGCCTCTCTTAGAAAATAACATCATGGGCCTATATCGACGCAAACTCATCTTCAAGATGCGACCCGAGGACTGTCCTGTGTATTATAATATCAGCGGACTTGAAGTTGAAATACCGACGAGCAAAATTACGGTCTACCAATACCAGAAGCTCTACTTACTTTATTGAGGGTACCTACTTATCATCATCGAAAAATTGTAGAAGAATCTACTACTTCGGCGCAGGCTTCAAGATGAAGAAAAGGGGAATAAAACTTTACTACGTCTTCGGCACGCGGGGACAAGAAGCGCAGCTGTAATCTACTGACGGGCTAGCCACCACTCGCCGTACCGTGCTAGCCGCCACTCGCCTCGCCGTGCCAGCTGCCACTCGCCGCGCCGTGCCAGCTGCTACTCGTCGCACCGTGCCAGCCACCACTTGCCGCACCGTGCCAGCCGCCACTCGTCCTCCTGTGTCGCCATAGCAACAAAGTCGAGCATACCCGCACCCGGTGAGTCGTTTTAGGTATATTCACTCTAACCATCAATTTTCTGAGCAATATGCAAATGCCTCTCAAAATATTAACATTAGTGCAGATAGAATATTTGCCTGCCCACATTGATACTGGAAGTTAATTTTTCAAATGATTTGATAATACCATAAGTATCTAAAGTTTTCATCATAGCAACTTCATACAATCATACAATCACTTAGCAACAGATCGTATGGCAATGAGTGAAATATCGATTTTGTCAAACTACCTTCGTTAGATACATTAATAATTTTAGGTATGTCATCAAATCATTTTTTTTGTGAGATTATTATTTACAAATTGAATAACCTGTATACGCGTTATTAAGAAGGTACTTCAAACACCGCTAATCCTGTGGAATGAATTGAATCACAAAAATTCTGACAATCGCCTCTACCGCCATAGCTCAGTGTGCTGATTAATAAAGTATATACAAATACAAAATACAAAAATATTTATTTCGTTAAAATAATTTTACAGAGAACACATAGAAATTAGGACCATCCAGTAAGCGCCTAGATTTGATACTAGTACTTGTAGCAGACGGTCCCCCCTCTTCCATAACATCTTTTACAATTGAAATAAATGAGTAGTTTCTAATAGTAAGTAATATTCTAACTTGTGACAAAATAATTTAAGCTATTTCATTTCTGGAGGTGTTAACCGCATTGAAATATGTAGGTATACAACTTATGAACATAGGTGATGTAGCAGACTCTACTAATCCAAAAATTAAAGGCTCATGTCTAAATGTAAATGTGTTAGGATAAACCGCAACTAGCAATGGCTATCAGTTCACCATGGTACTTTAAAATGTGAGGATAATATGTTATTAATTTAATCTTTAAGCTAACTTTAGTGACTGTGTGACCTATTCATGCTAACGGGTGAATGACTCCCCAAATATCTATATAAATAAGTCTGTGTGAATTATGCAAATTAAAGACTGTATGACAAACCCAATGAAACTAAGAAAAACAGCAATACTTCCAGCCAAATAATCTTAAGGAACATAATTGAATTTATAAAATTAATTATAATAGAGATTACTAGATGATACCTAACCAGAAAGACCAGAAAATAGAGCCAGATTAACCCATATCGGAAACTTAATTTTTGATAGTGCCAGCATGTACTGAACTTTTTTTTAGATAAATGTATACTTACCTACTATTTTCATAGTTAAAAACAAATCATTTATACAATTGGGAACACTTTGATCGTCAATTGAATTTATAAGATAATGATGTAATGGTGACAATTAATTGCATAAATTCAAAATTAAGCGAGGATTCCAAACGCGCCTAGGCTAGGTCTGAGTAGAGCCTACAACAAACTGAGCTACTAGTTTTATTTTATTTGTTTTTAACAAATCATATATACTAAAATGGGTACTTATACAAAAGAGACTATTGTACCAAACTACGTTAACTATTGGCTGGTATAGTACATGGAGTTCAGTAATAGGATTATGTAAAGGTCAAAAGTTTATAAGTAACAGTATGATAGGTTTATTTTATTTTATTTTACGAATTATAGGAAGACAATTTGTTCGATTGCTGAATGACTGTATCGATCATTATTACAATCTCAATCGCTGTGATTGGTATTCTTATCTCAACAATGCATTGAAATTGAAATGAGTGAGCGTCGACCAATTAGAGGTGATTGCGATTGTGACATTATGACCTTATTTTGCCGTAAACGAGCTAGGACGTCGTAACGTCCAAGCATAAAATTTAACTTATTGATTTACTTAATAAGAAACACTTAAAATATACATATTCTACATTTATTAAATACTTACGCACTATAACATACACTGATATGAATATCAATGATAAGTGTACACAACGTTTGCCATTTATTGTGCCAAGTAAACTTAATATTATGATGGGTAGTTAGCAAGAAAAACGATAAAACTAAATAAATACAAGTATTAATTATTATTTCACAGTTACATATTAAAATTAACAAATACGAAATTACTAAACTGACGACAATTAATGCAATTGATGAAAGTCTGATGCGAAAAAATTAAGCTGGCAGCGCTTAGTTTAAGATTCTTTATGAGATTTCTTTGTCTTGATCATTGCAGAAATTGATCATTGCAGATCATTGATATGCAGAAACATTTTTTTAAGTGCTATTAATAGATTAAATAAAATACATAATACTATAAATACACAGATTATATAATATAATATAACCTAGATAATATCGTATATCCATAACCTACTAAAAACAACAGTTATTAATTTTGAATCGAAAGAAAATCTTATGATATTACTAAAACAGTAAATGCTGACTAACATCAAGATAATGTCTGATTGTCTTCGCTAAAGATATTTTCGAGTATCTTCACTTAAAGAAATAAGTGACTTCCCTAACAGAACGTCTGTGTGACTTCAGTAACGAAACATCTGAGTGACTTCCCTATCTGAATGTTTGAGTGAAATTCATAACGGAACGCCTGTATGACTTCCGTAACGAAACGTCTGAGTGAATTCCCTGACAGGACGTCTAAATAACCTCTGTAGCAAAACATCTGAGCGACTTACGTAACGAAAAGTCTGAGTGACTTCCGTAACGAAATGTCTTGGTAACTTTCGAAACAAAGTGACTTCCTCTTAAAAAAAAATATGTCAACATCGAGAGTGAAGATTGATAAAATACAACAATAGATAATGTAGTAAAAGAGGTTAGTAGACTCAAGAGTCAAGACTACTTTACTTTATTTTCACTACCGTTGATAAGCAAATAACTTCCTCTTCTTGTTAGCCCTTATTTATCCATTGTTAGACATAAGTAGGTCTCCTCACGTACACGCCATTCTTCTGAATGCTGGGTCAGCTTCCTTTAAGTTTTCCCCGCAAGCTTGGTGATGTCGTCGGACCAACAGTATGGTTATCTTCAGTAAATATAGTATGTTTCAAAAATACAAAAGTCATGAATAAAATAAAATATTTTTTTAAACTTATGTCTAAAGCTCTATATGCCCTAATTAATTACTAATTAACTTTTGACATGGATGGCCCATTAATGGAGTAATAGTGTTTTATAAAATAAGAAATTCCTTTTGTTTGCATTCTGGTATCTAATATAATGAACTGAGACATGATGATATTTGCCAACTATCTCGAACCTCGGTAACTTTATAAATTCTCAAATAGTGCGGATAAGTGCTAAAAGACATTCTTTCATTTTCGAAATTGCTCTCCTAGATGCCTTGTTTTGTATCAATCCTGTTTCTTGTTTCTTGTGGAAATAAGATTTGTTCTCTTGTACTTATGCTTTATTCTGTTCCTTATTCCTCATAGAAATTCACCTTCTGAGTAAAAAAATGCATTATAAGTACAATGTCTGTACCTACTTTGTGGCATATCCCTAGAATATGTCTGTGAGATCTTCCTATGAATAGTCCGTATGAAATCACAAAGAAGACTGCATGACCTATGAAACGAATCTGAATGAGCTACTTATTCGACGCACTCTGTCACCTACGCAAATAATCTGGGATACCTGCACAAATGATCTATCTATAAGACCTACATAATGAGCCTGTGTGACTCAAGCAACGAGTCTGTGTGACCCAAGCAACGAGTCTGTGTGACCTGTCTAACGAGTCTGAGTGACCCAAGCAACGAGTCTGTGTGACCTGTGCAATGAGTCTGAGTGACCTACGCAACGAGTCTGTGTGACCTACGCAAATGGTCTGAGTGACCTACGCCACGAGTCTATTTACTTATCTAGTCTATTTACTACTTATATATACCTAATATAATATCTGTGTGACCTTTTAATGATAAAAATTTATGCCGCATGATTTATTCATAATGGGAAAAATATAGGTATATACTACGTATGTACAACATGATTTTAAAGTACCAAAAATAAACTCTGCTAAAACAAAACCCTCTGCCGACCTGCTAATATCTGGGTATAAATTTACCATTATAAAAATATCAAGTAATTGAAAATTACATATACATTAGAGAAAAATGAGTATGAAATTCAATAAACGTTTAGTACGGATTAAAAGAAAAAGGGCTAGAAATGAAATTTCGTATAAATATGGAAACTGTTTTGCTTTCCAGGTTTATAGGTGTCATCCCCGTGGCAAATTCATCTTTATAATAGGAAAAGCTAAAGCATTGAAAGTCAGTTACTTACCTAGTTACTAACATGATAATAATATTATGTTAGCGACCTCGAAAGATACCACCGAAACTTGCGAGATGTTACAATTTGATACCTAACTTTTCCCGTGCACCACAATAAGCAACTAATAAGTGCTGAGCCAATCATAATTCTAAATCAATTTTAACTTCTTAATAAATTGTCTCATGAGTCATGACGTCAGCTGTATAGAACTTATCTTGATAGTCATTTAAGTACCTACAATTTGGGATAGTAGGAAGCTACAACGAAATCTGTTACTTATATATTTCGTCAATGTTAATCACATTCCCACTGGTAATCAAAAGTTATTTTTATTTAATACCTAAATCTTGTAGCAAATCATTAAAAAAAAGAAGAAAATCAATAACAATTTTAATATGAACTAAAATGAATCTATTGAATATTATATCATATGTACATATTTCTAATTTAAATTATGAATGTCTACATGACCATGGTTGACTAAGTGCGACACTATTATTATTTAGGCTTTTAATGTTGATCATATGGTGGCGAAACAGATTGACCAAGCGTTTTTTTAGGTAACCTCTTAAGTGCATATTACTGTTCGGTGTTTTTCTTTTGCCAGGTGGCCGATGATGCGAAAGCCGGGATGTTATCTGCGGGCCGTGGGGCACGGCCTTTCCAGGATGGCCGAGTGTTAACAACTACCTCAAGATGCTGCCTTATATCATGAGTCATAGACATCTAGACCTATATCAGATTAATTATTATTATTTATAAATAATTGGCGGGAATGGATTATAAATCACATTTAGTTATTAACTATTTAGATCAATACATATTGTGTCGTATTTTACATTTAGCTGATATAATTGTTACGTTAATTGTCTATTACATCACCATGTTTTACCTCTGTGGTAATTTGTCAAATAGCTTCCCGAAAACTAGTACCTACCGACCTTAAAAAGTTATCTGTCAAACTGATAAAAATAGCGAAGGAATCGAAAAAGACGGGTATTAAGAAATAATAATTGTAAGCGAAAACTATTCTCAAAAATACAGTGAAGTGAAATTGGAAAGTGCCTATTATTCAAACCTATCCCTATACTTCTGCAACATATTTAAATACGAGAATCCTAAATTCTATATGGACATGAATATATTTGCCGTCGTCCAGTATATGTTTTGGACGTATTTAGGAATGTTCGCCTTACAAAATCTAAAAGACGCCCCTGTGGATAAATCTGCGATTTCTGAATATACTCCTTGGTATAGAAAAATAAATTTGGGTGAAAATAAGTACAGGAATACTCCAGGAGCTGTAGCAGTTGTTATTGGTAATAAATTTTATTTGACTTACAGCTAGGCTAATAATAATTAAGTAAGAAGATTGAGTTTTACCTTACTTAAAGCCTCATAACTCAACAATATGTCTACTATTAAGCATGAGTCTCTCCTCAAAATGAGAAGAGTTTAGGCCCTACCACACCGGCCAAACGCAGATTGACAGATTTTTGAGAACATTCCAGAGAATAATTAATGCCCTCCCTGCATTGTCTTCTGTTTGATCTGATTGCAGTCAAGACTATATAATTTGAAAAAAGAACTCTCAGGCATGCAGGTTTCCTCACAATGTTTTGATAACAATATAACAGGTTTCCTTATTAAATATATCAAATATCACCACTAATGCTAAAGCTAGATTAGTTAATGGTATAAAATGCAAGAGAGCGGAGGGCACTGCAGTGCGTGCGAACGTACAGGGTCCGTATTTAAATTGAGTTATTAAAATGAAAACCGCAAATTTACAGTTGCTTTTGTGAAAAAAGTGTAAAACTATATACAAACCGCAAGTGAAACCGTTATCAAGACGTATAAACTTAAGAAAACTGTGAAAAAGGCTTATGAATATACTTTCTATCAAGCGTTAAAGTGTTGTAAACAAACGTGCTAAAATACAAAGGCAAAAACAATTAAATCTGGCTAAAGTAATTAAAAAACTATTTTGCTATTGATATTATTGCAAATAAATAGTGTAGTAAGTATACAAAGTGATTTACATAAATCATATTTTAACCAAAATAATAAAAACCAAATAGTGAACTATTGAGGGTTGATTGAAAAATAGTTAGACAAGCATACATTGCGGGTCCGCAGATAACGCTCACGTATTTCAACGCTGGAATGGAACGATAGGTTGGCTCGGTGCAAACATCGTTGGTCTAAGCTGCGTCTTTACCGAGATCGATCCATGGTGCCTAAGATTTAACTTTTCACTTTTTTTGATTTTTAAAATATTATTTTTAAAACAAAGATGGAAGATATTGTACAACTATTAAAAAAGATACAAGAAGACATTAAAGAAACAAAAGATAGTGTCAAAAACAGTGAAATAAATTTACTTAACAAAATCAACGAAAAAGTTGACGATATCCAAAGTAAAATGCAAAATCTAGAAGTAACAGTTAGGTCACAAGAACAACGACTAGACCTTCTCGAAAAGCAAGCCAGGGAGAGAAATATCGTTATTTTTGGTGTTGAGGAAAAGGAACAGAATAACGAGGATTTACAGAATAATTTCCTGAAGATATTCAGTGATATTATGAAGATAATATCACTGAAGTAGTAGATGTAGTTTTGAAATACAAGGTATAAAAAGAATTGGTAAAAAATGCGATAAACCTAGACCCGTTATTGTTACACTTTCTACATTTAGGAGAAAAATTGAAATTTTACGCAACAAAAAATCACTTGAACTGTTAAATTACTATATAAAAGAAGATTACCCACCAAAAATTTTACAAAAAAGAAAAGAACTTCAAGAAATTGCGAAGGAAGAGCGGGAAAAAGGCAAAAAAGTAATAATCAAATATGATAAGTTAATTGTCATTCCACAAAAAGAGACAAGTGAAAACACAAAACGAGGAAATAAACGCAATCTTTCTGGAACTCCTCCCGACAAGCATGGTAAATTTACAAGGAAACCCAAAAAGACTACCCAAACCCTAAAAAGTAACACCCTAGCATCTTACTGGACCGACAAAGGCACTCAAATCGAAAAACACTTGAATCCAGAGTCTGCAGCAACACCTTAATAAACGGGGATATCTACTTAGTTATTATAATATTTACAACATAAGGTGCCTCCCTCCTCCTCCTCCAAGACGGCCGGTCACCATGGAGGAGTATGACCACAACCCCCCCGGTTTGAACATACATATTTAACTACTAAAAATACAATATATACACATATTAATATATTTTTTAATTTTTTTTTTTTAATTGGATAAAAACAGGATTATTTACATAATTGAACAAAATGGAATGTACTTACCTATGAGGCTAAGATAATTACATAAACATAAAAGGAAAATTCTGGGATACTAATTAATAACGTGAGGAATCTAAAAAAGAAGTATATGAAAAGAATTTATATAAATATTATGGATTTTTCAAGAGCTTGCATTAATGAAAAATACAACAAAATAAAGACAAAACCGGGGGGAGGCCTTATACCCAAATATGGGATCCTTATCTAGATTTAATAGTGGTTACCTACGCAAACAAATAATTAATTACACAATAATGATATATGTATATAGCAATAGATATAAATGTAGGTATATATATACTACTAGTGTTTTGCTCGGTGCGCGAGCTGCTAAAGCAGCTCGCGTGACGTGGTTATGTTGACTTTATTATATTTAACCAAATTTATTTATTAAGATACACAATTCACCACAAAAACACATAAAACCCACACCCATATCAATTTTTTCTTAAAAAGTGCATGTCCACCAGCTTGGATCTAAAAATGAATGTCATTATCAAAATCAGCACCCTGGAAAACTCTGAAAACGACATCCATATCATTTTTTGTAAAAACGGGGTAGTTGAGGTTAATAAAGTAGGGTGCGTGGGTGCGCGGACCACTAAAGTGGTCCGCGAGCATGTAGAGTTTGTTTCACTGAGTAGACCTCCGGATCCTGATCATATTTTGCCAAGAAACCACTCTTCCATCTTTTATAGCCTCCGAGATAGACACCGACGAAATTTGTACGGCGGCCATCTTGTTTTTCCAAAATTTTCCACTTTTTCTATTAATCATTTACTACTTTCTTCAAAGATTGCGAGTTTGAACGAAATCGGTTGGAAAACAAAAGAGTTGCAAAAATCATATAGGCCGCCATCTTGTTTTTCTGAAATGTCATAATTTTTCCCTACTCATATCGCGCACCAAAACATATCTCCCGAATATCATTGTATCGTTTTCTCTCTCTTTCTACGAGAATGAGACATTCAATATTCGCCATACAAAATGTATGGGAAAATAAATTCCGCCATTTTGAATTTTTTTTCTATTCATCGAGTAGACCTTTGGATCCTGATCCTCTTTTGCCAAGAAACCGCACCTCCATCTTTTATACCCTCCGAGCTGGACGCCGGCGAAATTTGTATGGCGGCCATCTTTTCTTCGCCATTTTGAATTTTTTTTCAGCTTTTTGGCAATTGGATGATGTCATGAATGACATTTGGTGGAGCACCCCCCACCTATCTTCAATACCTTGAGCGGACCCTTCACCCGTCTCCGACATCCTCGATCATCAGCTATTTCCAAATTTTTCCTCGATTTTTTTTTTATTTTCTATACGAAACCATCAGTGGAAAAAAAATTTTCATACAAAATTTTACAGGAGGAGTTTTTGGGGAAAATTTCGAAAAACTCCCCAAATGTGGCAACACCGTTTACATATTTCGATACTGCTGGTTGAGTCACACAATCGATTGATACATGTCGACTTTCCAAAATGTTGCCAACTGCTTCAAAAACGTGGTCAAAATTTCGAAAAATTAAAAAAAATACAAAATGGCCGCCAACTCGTTTCACAGAAAGATTTTACACTGTTTCATAATTTTCCTATTAACTACAGGATATACCGCGCCCGATGACGTTTCAATCTCTCATCTCGCTCGCACCCACGCGAAAGGGGATACCGTGAAAAAGACCGTGTCGAAAATCACTTTTTCTTTGATAAATTCCAGTGTTGCCAGTCTCCGGCGACAAAAATACCGAAATGTCATTTGTATGATCAAAACACATAATCGCTCATACTCGGATTTTGCGAAAAGTCCGTATTTCGATTTTTTTCAATTTCCCGAAAATCTTGAAATTTCCCCAAAAAATGGGGTAATTTTTTTCCTCCAATCTATACCTCGAGCCTATACGTACAATCGCTTCATAGAAGCCGAATCGCTCCGATGTTGTCAACCGTGGGATATTTAACTTTTAAAATTGCGTTTTTTCGTACCTCTAACATAATGGCCGCCACGACAGCCGCCATCTTGAATTTTTAAAAACTACCCCCATTCCGTCAAAATTAAGGATAATCGTGGGCGAAACCAGAAAAAAATTATAAGTTTCAATTTCCCGTTTCGGATCTGTGGCGCCGCGGTTAGGGATCGAAAAATGAAAATTTTGAAAACGCTCCAGCTCGGCCGCCATTTTGTTTTTCCAATTTTTTCTACCTTTTCTATTAACCGTTTACTACTTTCCTAAATAGTTGCGAGTTTAAACAAAATCGGTTGTAAAACAACGGAGCTGCAAAAATCACGTCGGCCGCCATCTTGTTTTTCTCAAATGTCATAATTTTTCCCCAGAGGGTTCCCGAATCCAATCACAACTCCCCCACATCATTATATCATTTTCCGTCTCCTTCTAGGAGAACAATTATGTCAATGAGTGAGTGAGTCAGTGAGTGGTAATTGAGCTATATATAGTATAACTAGTGTTTTGCTCGGTGCGCGAGCTGCTAAAGCAGCTCGCGTGACGTGGTAAGGTTAACTTTATTATATAAAACCAAATTGATTTATTAAGATACATAATTCACCCCGAAAAACCCCATAAAATGACAGGCATTTCTATTTTTTGTAGAAAATGTAAGTCCGCCATCTTGGATTTGAAAATAAATGTCGTTATCAAAATCAGCACCCTGGAAAACCCTGAAAACGATATCCATATTATTTTTTGTAAATTAGGATAATAATTTAGTAGGGTGCGTGGGTGCGCGGACCACTAAAGTGGTCCGCGAGCATGCAGAGTTTGTTTCACCGAGTAGACCTTCGGACCTTGATCATCTTTTGCCAAGAAACCACTCTTCCATCTTTTATAGCCTCCGAGATAGACACCGACGAAATTTGTACGGCGGCCATCTTGTTTTTCCAAAATTTTCCACTTTTTCTATTAATCGTTTACTACATTCTTTAAAGATTGCGAGTTTCAACGAAATCGGTTGGAAAACAAAAGAGTTGCAAAAATCATATAGGCCGCCATCTTGTTTTTCTGAAATGTCGTAATTTTTCCCTACTCATATCGCGCACCAAAACATATCTCCCCTACATTATCGTATCGTTATCCGTCTCTTTCTAGGAGAATGAGGCATTCAATATTCGCCATACAAAATGTATGGAAAATTAAATTCCGCCATTTTGAATTTTTTTTCTATTCATCGAGTAAACCTTTGGATCCTGATCCTCTTTTGCCAAGAAACCGCACCTCCATCTTTTATACCCTCCGAGCTGGACGCCGGCGAAATTAGTATGGCGGCCATCTTTTTTTCGCCATTTTGAATTTTTTTTCAGCTTTTTGGCAATTGGATGACGTCATGAATGACATTTGCTCGAGCACCCCCCACCTATCTTCAATACCTTAAGCGGGCCCTCCACCCGTCTCCGAAACCCTCAATCATCAGCTCTCTCACTAATTTTGGCTTACTAAGTTTTTGTTCTCTATACGACACCATCAGTGAAAAAAAAAATTTTCATACAAAATTTTACAGGAGTTTCTTAGTTGAAAATCTCGAAAATCTCCCCAAAACTGGCAACACCGACTGCATATCTCTATACTGCCAGCCGAGATACACAATCGATTCATACATACTGACTTTCCAAAATGTTGCCAACTGCCTCAAAAACGTGGTCAAAATTTCGAAAAATTAAAAAAAATACAAAATGGCCGCCAACTCGTTTCACAGAAAGATTTTACACGGTTTCATAATTTTCCTATTAACTACAGGATATACCGCTCCCGATGACGTTTCAATCTTTCCTCTCGCTCGCACCCACGCGAAAGGGGATACCGTGAAAAAGACCGTGTCGAAAATCACTTTTACTTTGATAAATTCCAGTGTTGCCAGTCTCCGGTGACAAAAATACCCAAATGTCATTTGTACGAGCAAAACACGTAATCGCTCATACTCGGATTTTGCGAAAAGTCCGTATTTCGATTTTTTACAGTTTCCCGAAAATCTTGAAATTTCCCGAAAAATGGGGTAATTTTTTTCCTCCAATCTATACCTCGAGCCTATACGTACAATCGCTACATAAAAGCCGAATCGCTCCGATGTTGCCAACTTTAAGATATTTAACTTTTAAAATTGCGTTTTTTCGTACCTCTAACAAAACGGCCGCCACGACAGCCGCCATCTTGAATTTTTAAAAATCACTCCCGTTCTGTCAAAAAACAGGATAATCGTGGGTGAAATCAAAAAAAATAATTATCCTCGATTACCCCGTTTCGGATCTGTGGCGCCGCGGTTCGGGGTCGAAAAATCAAAATTTTGAAAACGCTACGGCTCGGCCGCCATTTTGTTTTTTCAATTTTTTCTACTTTTTTTATTAATTTTTAACCAATTTCTTGAAAGTTTGCAAAATTCTACGAAATCGGTTGGAAAACAACGGAGCTGCAAAAATCACCTCGGCCGCCATCTTGTTTTTCTGAAATATCATAATTTTTCCCCAGAGGGTTCCCGAAACCGAACACATCTCCCCTACATCATTATATCATTTTCCGTCTCTTTCTAGGAGAACAATTATGTCAATGAGTCAGTCAGTGAGTCAGTGGTAATCGAGCTATATATAGTATAACTAGTGTTTTGCTCGGTGCGCGAGCTGCTAAAGCAGCTCGCGTGACGTGGTTATGTTGACTTTATTATATTTAACCAAATTTATTTATTAAGATACACAATTCACCACAAAAACACATAAAACCCACACCCATATCAATTTTTTCTTAAAAAGTGCATGTCCACCAGCTTGGATCTAAAAATGAATGTCATTATCAAAATCAGCACCCTGGAAAACTCTGAAAACGACATCCATATCATTTTTTGTAAAAACGGGGTAGTTGAGGTTAATAAAGTAGGGTGCGTGGGTGCGCGGACCACTAAAGTGGTCCGCGAGCATGTAGAGTTTGTTTCACTGAGTAGACCTCCGGATCCTGATCATATTTTGCCAAGAAACCACTCTTCCATCTTTTATAGCCTCCGAGATAGACACCGACGAAATTTGTACGGCGGCCATCTTGTTTTTCCAAAATTTTCCACTTTTTCTATTAATCATTTACTACTTTCTTCAAAGATTGCGAGTTTGAACGAAATCGGTTGGAAAACAAAAGAGTTGCAAAAATCATATAGGCCGCCATCTTGTTTTTCTGAAATGTCATAATTTTTCCCTACTCATATCGCGCACCAAAACATATCTCCCGAATATCATTGTATCGTTTTCTCTCTCTTTCTACGAGAATGAGACATTCAATATTCGCCATACAAAATGTATGGGAAAATAAATTCCGCCATTTTGAATTTTTTTTCTATTCATCGAGTAGACCTTTGGATCCTGATCCTCTTTTGCCAAGAAACCGCACCTCCATCTTTTATACCCTCCGAGCTGGACGCCGGCGAAATTTGTATGGCGGCCATCTTTTCTTCGCCATTTTGAATTTTTTTTCAGCTTTTTGGCAATTGGATGATGTCATGAATGACATTTGGTCGAGCACCCCCCACCTATCTTCAATACCTTGAGCGGACCCTTCACCCGTCTCCGACATCCTCGATCATCAGCTATTTCCAAATTTTTCCTCGATTTTTTTTTTATTTTCTATACGAAACCATCAGTGGAAAAAAAATTTTCATACAAAATTTTACAGGAGGAGTTTTTGGGGAAAATTTCGAAAAACTCCCCAAATGTGGCAACACCGTTTACATATTTCGATACTGCTGGTTGAGTCACACAATCGATTGATACATGTCGACTTTCCAAAATGTTGCCAACTGCTTCAAAAACGTGGTCAAAATTTCGAAAAATTAAAAAAAATACAAAATGGCCGCCAACTCGTTTCACAGAAAGATTTTACACTGTTTCATAATTTTCCTATTAACTACAGGATATACCGCTCCCGATGACGTTTCAATCTCTCATCTCGCTCGCACCCACGCGAAAGGGGATACCGTGAAAAAGACCGTGTCGAAAATCACTTTTTCTTTGATAAATTCCAGTGTTGCCAGTCTCCGGCGACAAAAATACCGAAATGTCATTTGTATGATCAAAACACATAATCGCTCATACTCGGATTTTGCGAAAAGTCCGTATTTCGATTTTTTTCAATTTCCCGAAAATCTTGAAATTTCCCCAAAAAATGGGGTAATTTTTTTCCTCCAATCTATACCTCGAGCCTATACGTACAATCGCTTCATAGAAGCCGAATCGCTCCGATGTTGTCAACCTTGGGATATTTAACTTTTAAAATTGCGTTTTTTCGTACCTCTAACATAATGGCCGCCACGACAGCCGCCATCTTGAATTTTTAAAAACTACCCCCATTCCGTCAAAATTAAGGATAATCGTGGGCGAAACCAGAAAAAAATTATAAGTTTCAATTTCCCGTTTCGGATCTGTGGCGCCGCGGTTAGGGATCGAAAAATGAAAATTTTGAAAACGCTCCAGCTCGGCCGCCATTTTGTTTTTCCAATTTTTTCTACCTTTTCTATTAACCGTTTACTACTTTCCTAAATAGTTGCGAGTTTAAACAAAATCGGTTGTAAAACAACGGAGCTGCAAAAATCACGTCGGCCGCCATCTTGTTTTTCTCAAATGTCATAATTTTTCCCCAGAGGGTTCCCAAATCCAATCACAACTCCCCCACATCACTATATCATTTTCCGTCTCCTTCTAGGAGAACAATTATGTCAATGAGTCAGTCAGTCAGTGGTAATCGAGCTATATATAGTATAATAACTAGTGTTTCGCTCGGTGCGCGAGCTGCTAAAGCAGCTCGCGTGACGTGGTTCGGTTGAATTTATTTATTAAGATGCACAATTCACCCCGAAAAACCCGTAAAACGACACCCATATTGATTTTTTCTTAAAAAATGCATGTCTGCCATCTTGGATTTCAAAATAAATGTCGTTATCAAAATCAGCACCCTGGAAAACTCTGAAAACGACATCCATATCATTTTTTGTAAAAACGGGGTAGTTGAGGTTAATAAAGTAGGGTGCGTGGGTGCGCGGACCACTAAAGTGGTCCGTGAGCATGCAGAGTTTGTTCCACCGAGTAGACCTTCGGACCCTGATCATCTTTTGCCAAGAAACCACTCTTCCATCTTTTATAGCCTCCGAGATAGACACCGACGAAATTTTTACGGCGGCCATCTTGTTATTCCAAAATTTTCCACTTTTTCTATTAATCGTTTAGTACATTCTTCAAAGATTGCGAGTTTCAACGAAATCGGTTGGAAAACAAAAGAGTTGCAAAAATCACGTCGGTCGCCATCTTGTTTTTCTGAAATGTCATAATTTTTCCCTACTCGCCTCCCCCACCCGAACACATCTCCCCTACATTATCGTATCGTTTTCCGTCTCTTTCTAGGAGAATGAGTCATTCAATATTCGCCATACAAAATGTATGGGAAAATAAATTCCGCCATTTTGATTTTTTTTTCTATTCATCGATTAGACCTTTGGATCCTGATCCTCTTTTGCCAAGAAACCGCACCTCCATCTTTTATACCCTCCGAGCTGGACGCCGGCGAAATTTGTATGGCGGCCATCTTTTCTTCGCCATTTTGAATTTTTTTTCAGCTTTTTGGCAATTGGATGATGTCATGAATGACATTTGGTCGAGCACCCCCCACCTATCTTCAATACCTTGAGCGGACCCTTCACCCGTCTCCGACATCCTCGATCATCAGCTATTTCCAAATTTTTCCTCGATTTTTTTTTTGTTTCCTATACGAAACCATCAGTGAAAAAAAAAAATTTCATACAAAATTTTACAGGAGGAGTTTTTGGGGAAAATCTCGAAAATCTCCCCAAATGTGGCAACACTGTGTACATATTTCGATACTGCTGGTTGAGTCACACAATCGATTGATACATGTTGACTTTCCAAAATGTTGCCAACTGCCTCAAAAACGTGGTCAAAATTTCGAAAAATAAAAAAAAATACAAAATGGCCGCCAACTCGTTTCACAGAAAGATTTTACACGGTTTCATAATTTTCCTATTAACTACAGGATATACCGCGCCCGATGACGTTTCAATCTTTCCTCTCGCTCGCACCCACGCGAAAGGGGATACCGTGAAAAAGACCGTGTCGAAAATCACTTTTACTTTGATAAATTCCAGTGTTGCCAGTCTCCGGCGACAAAAATACCCAAATGTCATTTGTACGAGCAAAACACATAATCGCTCATACTCGGATTTTGCGAAAAGTCCGTATTTCGATTTTTTACATTTTCCCCAAAATCTTGAAATTTCCCGAAAAATGGGGTAATTTTTCCCCACCAATCTATACCTCAAGTTCATACGTACAATCGCTTCATAGAAGCTGAACCGCTCCGATGTTGCCAACTTTGAGATATTTAACTTTTAAAATTGCGTTTTTTCATACCTCTAACATAACGGCCACCATGACAGCCGCCATCTTGAATTTTTAAAAATCACTCCCGTTCTGTCAAAATACAGGATAATCGTGGGCGAAACACGAAAAAATAATTATCCTCGACTGCCCCGTCTCGGATCTGTGGCGCCGCGGTTCCGGGTCGAAAAATGAAAATTTTGAAAACGCTCCATCTCGGCCGCCATCTTGTTTTTCCAATTTTTTCCACATTTTCTGTTAATCGTTTACTACTTTCTTCAAAGTTTGCAAAATTCAACAAAATCGTTTGGAAAACAACGGAGCTGCAAAAATCACGTCGGCCGCCATCTTGTTTTTCTAAAATGTCATAATTTTTCCCCAGAGGGTTCCCGAATCCGAACACATCTCCCCTACATCATTATATCATTTTCTGTCTCCTTCTAGGAGAACAATTATGTCAATGAGTCAGTGAGTCAGTGAGTGGTAATCGAGCTATATATAGTATAACTAGTGTTTTGCTCGGTGCGCGAGCTGCTAAAGCAGCTCGCGTGACGTGGTAAGGTTAACTTTTTATTATATAAAACCAAATTGATTTATTAAGATACATAATTCACCCCGAAATTCACCATAAAAAGACACCCATATCGATTTTTTTCTTAAAAAATGCATGTCCGCCATCTTGGATTTCAAAATAAATGTCGTTACCAAAATCAGCACCCTGGAAAACTCTGAAAACGACATCCATATCATTTTTTGTAATAACGGGGTAGTTGAGGCTAATAAAGTAGGGTGCGTGGGTGCGCGGACCACTAAAGTGGTCCGCGAGCATGCAGAGTTTGTTTGTTTCCACCGAGTAGACCTTCGGACCCTGATCATCTTTTGCCAAGAAACCACTCTTCCATCTTTTATAGCCTCCGAGATAGACATCGACGAAATTTATACGGCGGCCATCTTGTTTTTCCAAAATTTTCCACTTTTCCTATTAATCGTTTACTACATTCTTCAAAGATTGCGAGTTTCAACGAAATCGGTTGGAAAACAAAAGAGTTGCAAAAATCACGTCGGCCGCCATCTTGTTTTTCTGAAATATCATAATTTTCCCCTACTCATATCGTGCACCCGAACATATCTCCCGAACATCATCGTATCGTTTATTGTTTCTTTCTAGGAGAATAAAACATAAAATATTCGCCATACAAAATGTATGGAAAAATAAATTCCGCCATTTTGAATTTTTTTTCTATTCATCGAGTAGACCTTTGGATTCTGATCCTCTTTTGTCAAGAAACCACACTTCCATCTTTTATACCCTCCGAGCTGGACGCCGGCAAAATTTGTATGGCGGCCATCTTTTTTTCGCCATTTTGAATTTTTTTTCAGCTTTTTGGCAATTGGATGACGTCATGAATGACATTTGGTCGAGCACCCCCCACCTATCTTCAATACCTTGAGCGGACCCTTCACCCGTCTCCGACATCCTCGATCATCAGCTATTTCCAAATTTTTCCTCGATTTTTTTTTTGTTTTCTATACGAAACCATCAGTGGAAAAAAAAAATTTCATACAAAATTTTACAGGAAGAGTTTTTGGGGAGAATCTCGAAAATCTCCCCAAATGTGGAAACACTGTTTACATATTTTGATACTGCTGGTTGAGTCACACAATCGATTGATATATGTCGACTTTCCAAAATGTTGCCAACTGTCTCAAAAACGTGGTCAAAATTTCGAAAAATAAAAAAAAATACAAAATGGCCGCCTACTCGTTTCATAGAAAGATTTTACACGGTTTCATAATTTTCCTATTAACTACAGGATATACCGCTCCCGATGACGTTTCAATCTTTCCTCTCGCTCGCACCCACGCGAAAGGGGATACCGTGAAAAAGACCATGCCAAAAATCACTTTTTCTTTGATAAATTCCAGTGTTGCCAGTCTTCGGTGACAAAAATACACAAATGTCATTTGTACGAGCAAAACACATAATCGCTCATACTCGGATTTTGCTAAAAGTGCGTATTTCGATTTTTTACAATTTCCCGAAAATCTTGAAATTTCCCCAAAAAATGGGGTAATTTTTTCCCACCGATCTATACCTCGAGTCTATACGTACAACCGCTTCATAGAAGCCGAATCGCTCCGATGCTGCCAACTTTGAGATATTTAACTTTTAAAATTGCGTTTTTTCGTACCTCGAACAAAACAGCCGCCATGACAGCCGCCATTTTGAATTTTTTAAAACCAGTCCCATTCTGTCAAAATACAGGATAATCGTGGGCGAAACACGAAAAAATAGTTATCCTCGACTACCCCGTCTCGGATCTGTGGCGCCGCGGTTCGGGGTCGAAAAATCAAAAATTTTGAAACGCTACGACTCGGCCGCCATCTTGTTTTTCCAATTTTTTCGACATTTCCCATTAATCGTTTACTACATTCTTTAATAGTTGCGAATTTGAACGGAGTCCCTTAAAAAACAAAGGAGCTGCAAAAATCACGTCGGCCGCCATCTTGTTTTTCCGAAATGTCATAATTTTTCCCCAGAGGGTTCCCGAAACCGAACACAACTCCCCTACATCATTATATCATTTTCCGTCTCTTTCTAGGAGAACAATTATGTCAATGAGTCAGTGAGTCAGTGAGTGGTAATCGAGCTATATATAGTATAATAAATAATAACTAGTGTTTTGCTCGGTGCGCGAGCTGCTAAAGCAGCTCGCGTGACGTGGTTAGGTTGATAAGTATTAAAACGAATTTATTTATTAAGATACACAATTCACCACAAAAACCCACAAAACGACATCCATATCAATTTTTTCTTAAAAAGTGCATGTCCGCCATCTTGGATTTCAAAATAAATGTCGTTATCAAAATCAGCACCCTGGAAAACTCTGAAAACGACATTCATATCTTTTTTGTAAAAACGGGGTAGTTGAGGTTAATAAAGTAGGGTGCGTGCGTGCGCGGACCACTAAAGTGGTCCGCGAGCATGCAGAGTTTGTTCCACCGAGTAGACCTTCGGACCCTGATCATCTTTTGCCAAGAAACCACTCTTCCATCTTTTATAGCCTCCGAGATAGACACCGACGAAATTTGTACGGCGGCCATCTTGTTTTTCCAAAATTTTCCACTTTTTCTATTAATCGTTTAGTACATTCTTCAAAGATTGCGAGTTTCAACGAAATCGGTTGGAAAACAAAAGAGTTGCAAAAATCACGTCGGTCGCCATCTTGTTTTTCTGAAATTTCATAATTTTCCCCTACTCATATCGCGCATCCGAACATATCTCCCATACATCAATGTATCGTTTTCCGTCTCTTTCTAGGAGAATGAGACATTCATAATCGCCATACAAAATGTATGGAAAAATAAATTTCGCCATTTTGAATTTTTTTTCTATTCATCGAGTAGACCTTGGGATCCTGATTCTCTTTTGCCACGAAACCACACCTTCATCTTTTATACCCTCCGAGCTGGACACCGGCGAAATTTGTATGGCGGCCATCTTTTCTTCGCCATTTTGAAATTTTTTTCAGCTTTTTGGCAATTGGATGATGTCATGAATGACATTTGCTCGAGCACCCCCCACCTATCCTCAATACCTTAAGCGGGCCCTCCACCCGTCTCCGATATCCTCAATCATCAGCTCTCTCCATAATTTTGGCTTACTAAGTTTTTGTTTTCTATACGACACCATCAGTGAAAAAAAAATTTTTCATACAAAATTTTACAGGAGTTTCTTAGTTGAAAATCTCGAAAATCTCCCCAAAAGTGGCAACACCGGTTGCATATCTTCATACTGCCAGCCGAGATACACAATCGATTCATACATTCTGACTTTCCAAAATGTTGCCAACTGCCTCAAAAACGTGATCAAAATTTCGAAAAGTAAAGAAAAATACAAAATGGCCGCCAACTCGTTTCACAGAAAGATTTTACACGGTTTCATAATTTTCCTATTAACTACAGGATATACCGCTTCCGATGACGTTTCAATCTTTCCTCTCGCTCGCACCCACGCGAAAGGGGATACCGTGAAAAAGACCGTGTCGAAAATCACTTTTACTTTGATAAATTCCAGTGTTGCCAGTCTCCGGCGACAAAAATACCCAAATGTCATTTGTACGAGCAAAACACATAATCGCTCATACTCGTATTTTGCGAAAAGTCCGTATTTCGATTTTTTACAATTTCCCGAAAATCTTGAAATTTCCCTAAAAATGGGGTAATTTTTTCCCACCGATCTATACCCCGAGCCTACACGTACAATCGCTTCATAGAAGCCGAATCACTCCGATGTTGCCAACTTTGAGATATTTAACTTTTAAAATTGCGTTTTTTCGTACCTCTAACATAATGGCCGCCACGACAGCCGCCATCTTGAATTTTTAAAAATCACTCCCATTTTGTCAAAATAGAGGATAATCGTCGGCGAAACCAAAAAAAAAATATTATCCTCGATTACCCCGTCTCGGATCTGTGGCGCCGCGGTTCGGGGTCGAAAAATCAAAATTTTCAAAACGCTGCGGCTCGGCCGCCATCTTGTTTTTCCAATTTTTTCTACATTTTCTATTAACCGTTTACTACTTTCTTTAAAGATTGCAAAACTCAACGAAATCGGTTGGAAAACAACGGAGCTGCAAAAATCACCTCGGCCGCCATCTTGTTTTTCTGAAATGTCATAATTTTTCCCCAGAGGGTTCCCCAAACCGAACACAATTCCCCTACATCATTATATCATTTTCCGTCTCTTTCTAGGAGAACAATTATGTCAATGAGTCAGTCAGTGAGTCAGTGGTAATCGAGCTATATATAGTATAACTAGTGTTTTGCTCGGTGCGCGAGCTGCTAAAGCAGCTCGCGTGACGTGGTTATGTTGACTTTATTATATTTAACCAAATTTATTTATTAAGATACACAATTCACCACAAAAACACATAAAACCCACACCCATATCAATTTTTTCTTAAAAAGTGCATGTCCACCAGCTTGGATCTAAAAATGAATGTCATTATCAAAATCAGCACCCTGGAAAACTCTGAAAACGACATCCATATCATTTTTTGTAAAAACGGGGTAGTTGAGGTTAATAAAGTAGGGTGCGTGGGTGCGCGGACCACTAAAGTGGTCCGCGAGCATGTAGAGTTTGTTTCACTGAGTAGACCTCCGGATCCTGATCATATTTTGCCAAGAAACCACTCTTCCATCTTTTATAGCCTCCGAGATAGACACCGACGAAATTTGTACGGCGGCCATCTTGTTTTTCCAAAATTTTCCACTTTTTCTATTAATCATTTACTACTTTCTTCAAAGATTGCGAGTTTGAACGAAATCGGTTGGAAAACAAAAGAGTTGCAAAAATCATATAGGCCGCCATCTTGTTTTTCTGAAATGTCATAATTTTTCCCTACTCATATCGCGCACCAAAACATATCTCCCGAATATCATTGTATCGTTTTCTCTCTCTTTCTACGAGAATGAGACATTCAATATTCGCCATACAAAATGTATGGGAAAATAAATTCCGCCATTTTGAATTTTTTTTCTATTCATCGAGTAGACCTTTGGATCCTGATCCTCTTTTGCCAAGAAACCGCACCTCCATCTTTTATACCCTCCGAGCTGGACGCCGGCGAAATTTGTATGGCGGCCATCTTTTCTTCGCCATTTTGAATTTTTTTTCAGCTTTTTGGCAATTGGATGATGTCATGAATGACATTTGGTGGAGCACCCCCCACCTATCTTCAATACCTTGAGCGGACCCTTCACCCGTCTCCGACATCCTCGATCATCAGCTATTTCCAAATTTTTCCTCGATTTTTTTTTTATTTTCTATACGAAACCATCAGTGGAAAAAAAATTTTCATACAAAATTTTACAGGAGGAGTTTTTGGGGAAAATTTCGAAAAACTCCCCAAATGTGGCAACACCGTTTACATATTTCGATACTGCTGGTTGAGTCACACAATCGATTGATACATGTCGACTTTCCAAAATGTTGCCAACTGCTTCAAAAACGTGGTCAAAATTTCGAAAAATTAAAAAAAATACAAAATGGCCGCCAACTCGTTTCACAGAAAGATTTTACACTGTTTCATAATTTTCCTATTAACTACAGGATATACCGCGCCCGATGACGTTTCAATCTCTCATCTCGCTCGCACCCACGCGAAAGGGGATACCGTGAAAAAGACCGTGTCGAAAATCACTTTTTCTTTGATAAATTCCAGTGTTGCCAGTCTCCGGCGACAAAAATACCGAAATGTCATTTGTATGATCAAAACACATAATCGCTCATACTCGGATTTTGCGAAAAGTCCGTATTTCGATTTTTTTCAATTTCCCGAAAATCTTGAAATTTCCCCAAAAAATGGGGTAATTTTTTTCCTCCAATCTATACCTCGAGCCTATACGTACAATCGCTTCATAGAAGCCGAATCGCTCCGATGTTGTCAACCGTGGGATATTTAACTTTTAAAATTGCGTTTTTTCGTACCTCTAACATAATGGCCGCCACGACAGCCGCCATCTTGAATTTTTAAAAACTACCCCCATTCCGTCAAAATTAAGGATAATCGTGGGCGAAACCAGAAAAAAATTATAAGTTTCAATTTCCCGTTTCGGATCTGTGGCGCCGCGGTTAGGGATCGAAAAATGAAAATTTTGAAAACGCTCCAGCTCGGCCGCCATTTTGTTTTTCCAATTTTTTCTACCTTTTCTATTAACCGTTTACTACTTTCCTAAATAGTTGCGAGTTTAAACAAAATCGGTTGTAAAACAACGGAGCTGCAAAAATCACGTCGGCCGCCATCTTGTTTTTCTCAAATGTCATAATTTTTCCCCAGAGGGTTCCCGAATCCAATCACAACTCCCCCACATCATTATATCATTTTCCGTCTCCTTCTAGGAGAACAATTATGTCAATGAGTGAGTGAGTCAGTGAGTGGTAATTGAGCTATATATAGTATAACTAGTGTTTTGCTCGGTGCGCGAGCTGCTAAAGCAGCTCGCGTGACGTGGTTAGGTTGATAAGTATTAAAACGAATTTATTTATTAAGATTAAAATTCACCCCAAAAACACCATAAAACGACACCCATATCGATTTTTTTCTTAAAAAATGCATGACCGCCATCTTGGATTTCAAAATAAATGTCGTTATCAAAATCAGCGCCCTGGAAAACTCCGAAAACGACATCCATATCATTTTTTTTAAAAATGGGGTAGTTGAGGTTAATAAAGTAGGGTGCGTGGGTGCGCGGACCACTAAAGTGGTCCGCGAGCATGCAGAGTTTGTTCCACCGAGTAGACCTTCGGACCCTGATCATCTTTTGCCAAGAAACCATTCTTCCATCTTTTATAGCCTCCGAGATAGACACCGACGAAATTTGTACGGCGGCCATCTTGTTTTTCCAAAATTTTCCACTTTTTCTATTAATCGTTTACTATTTTCTTCAAAGATTGCGAGTTTCAACGAAATCGGTTGGAAAACAAAAGAGTTACAAAAATCATATAGGCCGCCATCTTGTTTTTTTGAAATGTCATAATTTTTCCCGATTTCCATCCCACACCCGAACATATCTCCCATACATCAATGTATCGTTTTCCGTCTCTTTCTAGGAGAATGAGACATTGAATATTCGCCATACATTTTCTATGGGAAAATAAATTCCGCCATTTTGAATTTTTTTTCTATTCATCGAGTAGACCTTCGGACCCTGATCATCTCTTGCCAAGAAACCACACTTCCATCTTTTATACCCTCCGAGCTGGACACCGGCGAAATTTGTATGGCGGCCATCTTTTCTTCACCATTTTGAATTTTTTTTCAGCTTTTTGGCAATTGGATGATGTCACGAATGACATTTGCTCGAGCACCCCCCACCTATCTTCAATACCTTAAGCGGGCCCTCCACCCGTCTCCGAAACCCTCAATCATCAGCTCTCTCCATAATTTTGGCTTACTAAGTTTTTGTTCTCTATACGACACCATCAGTGAAAAAAAAATTTTTCATACAAAATTTTACAGGAGTTTCTTAGTTGAAATTCTCGAAAATCTCCCCAAAAGTGGCAACACCGGTTGCATATCTCCATACTGCCAGCCGAGATACACAATCGATTCATACATATTGACTTTCCAAAATGTTGCCAACTGCCTCAAAAACGTGATCAAAATTTCGAAAAATTCAAAAAATTACAAAATGGCCGCCAACTCGTTTTGCAGAAATAAATTACATCGTTGTACAACTTTCCCATTAACTACAGGATATACCGCTCCCGATGACGTTTCAATCTTTCATCTCGCTCGCACCCACGCGAAATGATCGTCCCTGAAAAAAGACAATGTCGAAAATCACTTTTGCTTCGATAAATTCCAGTGTTGCCAGTCCTCGGCGACGAAAATACCTAAATGTCATTTGCACGAGCAAAACACGTAATCGCTCATACTCGAATTTTGCAAAAAGTCCGTATTTCGATTTTTTTCAATTTCCCGAAAATCTTGAAATTTCCCCAAAAAATGGGGTAATTTTTTTCCTCATATCTATACCTCGAGCCTATACGTACAATCGCTTGATAGAAGCCGAATCGCTCCGATGTTGCCAACTTTGAGATATTTAACTTTTAAAATTGCGTTTTTTCGTACCTCTAATATAATGGCCGCCACGACAGCCGCCATCTTGAATTTTTAAAAACCACTCCCATTCCGTCAAAATTCAGGATAATCGTAGACAAAACCAGAAAAAAATTATTAGTTTCAATTTCCCGTTTTGGATCTGTGGCGCCGCGGTTCGGGGTCGAAAAATCGAAATTTTCAAAACGCTACGGCTCGGCCGCCATCTTGTTTTTCCAATTTTTTCCACATTTCCCATTAATCGTTTACTATTTTCTTCAAAGATTGCAAAATTCAACGAAATCGGTTGGAAAACAACGGAGCTGCAAAAATCACCTCGGCCGCCATCTTGTTTTTCCGAAATGTCATAATTTTTCCCCAGAGGGTTCCCGAAACCGAACACAACTCCCCCACATCATTATATCATTTTCCGTCTCCTTCTAGGAGAACAATTATGTCAATGAGTGAGTGAGTCAGTGAGTGGTAATCGAGCTATATATAGTATAATAACTAGTGTTTTGCTCGGTGCGCGAGCTGCTAAAGCAGCTCGCGTGACGTGGTAATGTTAAGCTTTATTGTATTAAACCGAATCGAGTTATTAAGATGCAAAATTCACCGCGAAAACACCATAAAACGACACCCATATCGATTTTTTTCTTAAAAAAGGCATGTCCGCCATCTTGGATTTCAAAATAAATGTCGTTATCAAAATCAGCCCCTGGAAAACTCTGAAAACGACATCCATATCATTTTTTGTAAAAACGGGGTAGTTGAGGGTAATAAAGTAGGGTGCGTGGGTGCGCGGACCACTAAAGTGGTCCGCGAGCATGCAGAGTTTGTTCCACCGAGTAGACCTTCGGACCCTGATCATCTTTTGCCAAGAAACCATTCTTCCATCTTTTATAGCCTCCGAGATAGATACCGACGAAATTTGTACGGCGGCCATCTTGTTTTTCCAAAATTTTCCACTTTTTCTATTAATCGTTTAGTACATTCTTCAAAGATTGCGAGTTTCAACGAAATCAGTTGGAAAACAAAAGAGTTGCAAAAATCATATAGGCCGCCATCTTGTTTTTCTGAAATGTCATAATTTTTCCCTACTCATATCGCGCTTCAAAACATATCTCCCCTACATTATCGTATCGTTTTCCGTCTCTTTCTAGGAGAATGAGACATTCAATATTCGCCATACAAAATGTATGGGAAAATAAATTCCGCCATTTTGAATTTTTTTTCTATTCATCGATTAGACCTTTGGATCCTGATCCTCTTTTGCCGAGAAACCACACCTCCATCTTTTATACCCTCCGAGCTGGACGCCGGCGAAATTTGTATGGCGGCCATCTTTTCTTCGCCATTTTGAATTTTTTTTCAGCTTTTTGGCAATTGGATGATGTCATGAATGACATTTGGTCGAGCACCCCCCACCTATCTTCAATACCTTGAGCGGACCCTTCACCCGTCTCCGACATCCTCGATCATCAGCTATTTCCAAATTTTTCCTCGATTTTTTTTTTGTTTCCTATACGAAACCATCAGTGAAAAAAAAAATTTCATACAAAATTTTACAGGAGGAGTTTTTGGGGAAAATCTCGAAAATCTCCCCAAATGTGGCAACACTGTGTACATATTTCGATACTGCTGGTTGAGTCACAGAATCGATTGATACATGTCGACTTTCCAAAATGTTGCCAACTGCCTCAAAAACGTGGTCAAAATTTCGAAAAATAAAAAAAAATACAAAATGGCCGCCAACTCGTTTCACAGAAAGATTTTACACGGTTTCATAATTTTCCTATTAACTACAGGATATACCGCGCCCGATGACGTTTCAATCTTTCCTCTCGCTCGCACCCACGCGAAAGGGGATACCGTGAAAAAGACCGTGTCGAAAATCACTTTTACTTTGATAAATTCCAGTGTTGCCAGTCTCCGGCGACAAAAATTTTATTTTTTTTATTTTATTTTTATTATTCAATTGTAATCAACAGCGTTATACAACATAATTATTATAATAAATCTAAGTTAAACTTAAGGCCACATGAGATTACCTTCTTAAAATTAATTGACAAGTATTTTAACAGAGTATACAATAATATAAAGAAAAACAATAAAAACAAAGAGAAGTACAAAAATTAAAACTGTGTGTGTGTGTGTGTGTGTGTGTGTGTGTGTGTGTGTGTGTGTGTGTGTGTGTGTGTGTGTATGTGTGTGTGCGTGCGTGTGTGTGTGTGTGTGTGTGTGTGTGTGTGTGTGTGTGTGCGTGTGGTGTATATGATTGTGCGTGAGTGTGTGCATGTTTAGTTGTTAACTATTTTTTTTTTTTTTTTTTGCGAAGATGGAATTCCTTTTTTAATTTATTTTTTGTCAGGTGAAATAAGTCGAACTCAGCATACTGCTTATTATAAGTGCGTGCCAGGCGCGGAATTATAGAATTTTGACCATAATTTGTGTTGGATTTGGGAACATACAGAAGGCGCGTGTGGCGTGTTCGTAGAGATTGTGCAATAAATGAAAAGGCTGACAACAGGCTAGGACAGTCGATCGAGCCAGTCAAAATAGCTTGCAGTAATAGCATATCCAGCTGTTCTCTTCTTTGTTCTAGCGAGTCGATACTGTAATACGAACACGCTTCCTCATAACTATTGAATTTTTTAAAATCTTTAAAAGCTAGGAATTTCACAAACTGCCTCTGTATGCTTTCAAGCCTTTGGATATATATTATGTATTGGGGCGACCAAATACTACACGCATATTCAAGAATACTCCTGACATACGCAAAGTAAAGTGATTTAATGCAATCCACATCACTAAAATACCGAGTTACCCGTTTGATGAAACCCAGTTGTTTGTAGGCTCTATTAGCTACATTATCGATATGGTCAGTCATTGAAAGTTTTGCATCAATTTGGATACCCAGATCTCTAACGGTGGTCACTTTGGGTATACTTGTCCCATTGATTCTGTAATCGAATTCAAGTGTATTAATTTTACGAGTCAGAGTTATATGGTGGCACTTTTTAACATTAACTGTGATTCTGTTCCTCGCATAGTATTCTGTCAAAGCATTAAGGTCTTGCTGTAACTTGTGGCAATCTTCAATGGAACGTATTTTAACAAACACTTTTTTATCGTCCGCAAACATTAGGTATTGCGCATGTTGGAAGCAGCTTCCAATGTCAAATATATAGGCGTTATATAAAAGAGGGCCTAAAATGGACCCCTGGGGTACTCCTGAGGGTATCATCACGAAGTTACTTCTAGCACTACCCGTCACGACTGCTTGCATACGCTTTTTAATGTATGAAGTAAACCACCGGAGCAGGCTCCCATTTATTCCAAGCACGCTTAGTTTTTGAAGTAGGATAACGTGATCTACGCGGTCGAATGCTTTTTCGAAGTCTGTGTAGACCACATCCACTTGATATCTCTCATCCATGCTTTGTAGTACATAATACCCAAAAAAATAAAAATACCCAAAAGACCCAAATGTCATTTGTATGATCAAAACACATAATCGCTCATACTCGGATTTTGCGAAAAGTCCGTATTTCGATTTTTTTCAATTTCCCGAAAATCTTGAAATTTCCCCAAAAAATGGGGTAATTTTTTCCCACCGATCTATACCTCGAGTCTATACGTACAACCGCTTCATAGAAGCCGAATCGCTCCGATGTTGCCAACTTTGAGATATTTAACTTTTAAAATTGCGTTTTTTCGTACCTCGAACAAAACAGCCGCCATGACAGCCGCCATTTTGAATTTTTTAAAACCACTCCCATTCTGTCAAAATACAGGATAATCGTGGGCGAAACACGAAAAAATAGTTATCCTCGACTACCCCGTCTCGGATCTGTGGCGCCGCGGTTCGGGGTCGAAAAATCAAAAATTTTGAAACGCTACGACTCAGCCGCCATCTTGTTTTTCCAATTTTTTCGACATTTTCTGTTAATCATTTACTACTTTCTACAAAGTTTGCAAAATTTAACAAAATCGATTGGAAAACAACGGAGCTGCAAAAATCACATCGGCCGCCATCTTGTTTTTCCGAAATGTCATAATTTTTCCCCAGTCGAATCCCGCATCCGAACACATCTCCCCTACATCATTATATCATTTTCCGTCTCTTTCTAGGAGAACAATTATGTCAATGAGTCAGTGAGTCAGTGGTAATCGAGCTATATATAGTATAATAACTAGTGTCTTGCTCGGTGCGCGAGCTGCTAAAGCAGCTCGCGTGACGTAGTTAGGTTTATAAGTTGTATTAAACCGATTTTTTTAATTAAGATACACAAATTACCCCGAAAACCCCATAAAACGACACCTATATCAATTTTTTTTTTAAAGTGCACGCCCGCCATCTTGGATTTCAAAATAAATGACGTTATCAAAATGAGCACCCTGGAAAACTCTGAAAACGACATCCATATCATTTTTTGTAAAAACGGGGTAGTTGAGGTTAATAAAGTAGGGTGCGTGGGTGCGCGGACCACTAAAGTGGTCCGCGAGCATGCAGAGTTTGTTCCACCGAGTAGACTTTCGGACCCTGATCATCTTTTGCCACGAAACCACTCTTCCATCTTTTATAGCCTCCGAGATAGACACCGACGAAATTTGTATGGCGGCCATCTTGTTTTTTCAAAATTTTCCACTTTTTCTATTAATCGTTTACTACATTCTTCAAAGATTGCGAGTTTCAACGAAATCGGTTGGAAAACAAAAGAGTTGCAAAAATCACGTCGGTCGCCATCTTGTTTTTCTGAAATGTCATAATTTTTCCCTACTCGCCTCCCCCACCCGAACACATCTTGTTTCGTCCGCGGTTCGCGGAGCTCCCCAGAAACCCCAAAATTCCTAATCAATCGCTGTATAGTGAGTAGGGCATGCAGGTACCTCGTGCAGTGCTCTTCGTTGCCGGCGAATATCGGGCCCGATTCTTCTTGCTTCTTGCTTGATGCACTTTAGTGTGTTTAGTGGGTGTGGTGGAATGTGGTATTGAACTCTAACCGAAATTAAATTAACAATTATGCCGAGAGAAGGCGGCGAGTCGCGGCCGCTCCAACCGAAAACCGATGAATGAATTTGACAGTGACACTGTCACCTGTCAGACGACAAACGACAGCTGGAGTTGCCGCTTAAAGAATAATTACCAAACATTCCCCCGCCCAAGCAGTCTTCAACTGCTTCCGAAAACCTTATAAAAACTAACAACTATTTAAACCTAAACCAAACCGAAAATAAACCTAATTAAAGCTAATCTAAGGGCAAACGAGACAACTTGGAGATTGCCCGTTTCAAAACTGTACCCTGCGCTACCCGTACATCTGCGAGCCTGACCACGCCGTCCTTCCCAGGATACAACGCTACTATCCGACCGCGGCGCCATTGAAGAGGTGGCGCATTGTCCTCTTTTAGTAAAACTAAATCCCCAACTTTAGGTGGGACAGCTGGGTCAGTCCACTTCAATCGCTGTTGTAGGGTGTGAAGATATTCCAAATGCCACCGATGCCAAATTCTTTGAGATAGTTGCTGTAGCAACTGAAAGCGAGATAATTTATACGTCTTTTCATCCTGAAAGGGGTACTCTGGAAGCGCTGTTAGCGGTTGTCCGATAAGAAAATGACCTGGGGTCAGAACCTCTAGGTCATTTGGGTCCGAAGACAGAGGGCACAAAGGCCGTGAGTTCAAGACTGCTTCGATTTTGCAGAAAACCGTACTAAGTTCCTCGAAGGTCAAAGTTGTTTCCCCAATAGTACGTTTTAAATGCGTCTTGGCCGACTTTACGGCCGCCTCAAATAAACCGCCCCACGACGGGCACGCGGGAGGGTCGAAGATCCAGGTTATACCGCGCCGAGCTAAATCATGACCGATTAGTGATCGATTTTGTTCCAAAAATTGGAAAACTTCCTTTAAATATCTGTCACTGCTCTTATAATTTGACCCACAATCTGACCTAATGATCGCTGGAAAACCGCGTCGCGAGGTCATGCGAGAGAGACAGGCGATGAAGGCCTCCGAAGACAAATCCGAAACTAATTCTAAATGGACGGACTTAGTGGCCAGGCATACAAATACGCACAAATAGGCCTTGGTGACCCTTGAATTCCGCAACTTATGAGACTTTACATAAAATGGACCTGCGAAGTCGGTTCCCACGCCTTGAAAGGGTCTAGCCGCTAAAACGCGGTCTTTAGGCAGATCTCCCATCAAGGGTTGGGTTGTGAGTCCCTTTAATTTGTAGCACGAAATGCATTTGAATGTGATTTTTCTTACCGCTCTTCTGGCCGAGAGAATCCAATAGTCCCGTTGTAATATGGCTAAAAGAGCGTTTGGGCCTACATGTGAATTTTTCAAATGCGAATCCGAAATTAACAGATCAATAAAATGTCCCGATTTAGGAAGCAACAATGGATGTCTGGCTTCATAAGGTAAGTCCGAATGTTGAAGGCGTCCTCCAACACGAAGGAGTCCGTCCGAGTCAATGAAGGGGTTGAGACGTCTCAAATGCCCCTTCAAGGTTTGGCCTTTCCGAACTTTCTCAATCTCTGCACCGAAACTATCCCTCTGCACTAGAGAGATCCACATTAGCAACGCGTCCTTCCTATCCCGTGTTGTTAAATAAGGCGTAGTATTCCGATTATTCTTCCAACGGCAATTAAAAATGAATCTCCGAATCCACGCGGTAACCGAAATAAGCCGATCTAAGGAGCTATAACGCTCCACGAGGAAACCGAAATCTGGGAGTGGTTCTGAATTTGTAGCAACCGAACACCGAATCCCAGGTAAATCCGCAGGTGATACCTGATTAGCCTTTGATGCAGGCCAAACCGATTCCGAATAAGTTAGCCATCGCGGACCCCACCACAATGGATGAGATACCAGACCCGAAGCTGTTAGGCCCCGTGAAGCACAGTCGGCAGGGTTCAATTCGCCCGGAATATGTCGCCACGTGATTGGCACTGTAGAATTTTGTATCTGTGAAACTCGATTAGCCTCAAATACTTGAAGAGTATGAGGTGAAGTTTTAAGCCAAGCTAAAACTATAGAACTATCAGTCCAACCGAATACCTCGTGAACATCGATGGTCCTTTGCAAACAAAGGCAAACATGATGCAGAAGCTTAAGTAGAAGCACGGCTCCGCACAACTCCAATTTAGGAATCGTCAGACGTGTTCTGATTGGGGCGACCTTACTTTTGGCCATTACTAAATGAACCGAAACATTATCTGTGTCATCCACGGCGCGTAAATATACAACAGCTGCGTAACCAGCCTCCGAGGCATCTGAAAAACCGTGCATAGTAATATTTTTTACCGCTGGTGGGAGCATACATCGCGAAATCCGAACATCTTTAATCCGAGCGAGGTCAATTTTAAAATGAATCCAATCTCGTTCTAAATCCCCAGTAATAGGTTCATCCCAAGAAAAACCCGAAAGCCACAGACGTTGCAAAAAACATTTAGCCCGAAATAAAACAGGGGTGATCCACCCGCTTGGATCATACATGCGAGCAATGGTCGACAGTATTTTCCGTTTAGTAACCGAATGTCCATGAGTTAAATCCGTCCGAAAAGAAAAAACATCCTCTACAGGATTGTATTGTACCCCCAAAACCGAAGTTAAACTTTGCATGTCTGGGTTATCAAACAGATGAGGCACCTGTTGATGATCGTCAGGCAAGTCCCGAAGTAAAACAGGATCGTTCGAGATCCATTTCCGTAATTCATATCCTCCTGATTGCATGAGCCGAATTAACTCTTGTTGCAGTTCAAGAGCTTCCGATTGTGAGCGGCATCCCGACAGAATATCATCGACATAAATGTCGTTCTCTAAAACCGAAGCCGCCCGAGGATACCGATCACGTTCCCGATCAGCCAACTCTAAAAGCGTCCGAATCGCAATGTAAGGACTAGATTTTAACCCGTATGTGTTGGTTCCAAGTTCATAGGTAAGAAGGGGCTCATCTGGAGACTCTCTCCAAAATATGAGCTGGTACCTTCTGTCCAATTTATCAATAAGCGTCTGCCGAAACATCATCCTAATATCCGTCACAAAGACAACTTGATGGCGTCTGAAGTTCATCAAAAGCTCCGAAATATCCCTTTGTAATTTAGGGCCCGAATGTAAACACTGGTTTAAAGAAACCCCCGAATTTGTGACGCAACTACCGTCAAAAACAACGCGTACTTTCGCATTTTCGTCCGAATCCTTAAAAACCGCATGATGTGGTATAACAAAATATTCTTGTCCGCCTTTAAAATCAAAATCCGAAACCGACATGTGACCGAGATCCAAATATTCACGCATAAAATTAATATACTTCTCTCGTAAGACCGAATTTTTCATAAGTTTCCGTTCCAAAGCCAAAAATCTTTTTTTCGCAATAGTTTTCGAGTCACCTAACAAGGGTCTGTTAGGTAAAAATGGCAACTTCGTGACAAACCGACCATTTTCCAACCGATACGTATTATCTTTATAAAACTGTTCACACTCTAGATCAAGTGGAGCAGACCGAGAGGATGTTTCTGGAGGTTCCTCAACCTTCCAGAATCTTTGAAGAGTGTCCGAAACCGAAATACCGACGACTTCCGAATCATCAATCAACTCAGATTGTTTAGTGAGTTCTACAGGACCAAGTAGAACATAACCGAAAATAGTGCTATAAGCCGTAAGACCGATAGAATTTAAAATTATTTTATCTCCTCCCATAAGAGATCCTAAAACATCCGAACCGAGCAGCAGTTCCACTGGCGATGACTGGTGGAAGTGGGGATCTGCTAAACTTAAGCCGGTGGCTAGGTCTTTCACCGAATCATCCAAGGTCACCGTAGGTAATTTTCCTATAACCGTTTGCATACACAAAACAGGAGTAGTAATTTTAGGAAATCTTTTATTTATCGGAGAAAATGTCACCGAAGACCGACCGATTATAGTTGAGGTTGTTTCAATACCTCCAACACCCATGATCCGTTCGCTGCACGGATCTAAACATATGCCCAACCTGCCCACTAAATCTGTACTAATTAAAGACCCCTGAGATCCACTGTCAAGTAAGGCTCTGGTCGAAACCCCCATTTCCGAATTTATTTCTGAATTAAAATAGACTTTGACTATAACAGTGGGTAAGAGTACAGTTAGTAAAGGGCAAGTGGGCGCCGAATCCTAGCGTCTGGTAGGTGAATAGAGGAGAGCACGATCGTCATCTCGCCTACCACTCTCATTCCGCTCGTCAGAACGCCCGTACCGAGGCTTATCACTACGATTTACATTAGGTGGGTCATCTCGCTGCTCCTCACGTCGTCGTGGAGGAGATGAGGTACGTTGAACGGGTGAAAGATCGCGAGGTGACTTGACCCTTCCGACGTTAGATTGCTGCCGAAAGCCCCCGCCCGTGCGAGGGGCTGACCGCTCGGCCGAGCTCCGATTATTATTATTATGTCGCTGTTGCACCCCCGACCGATTAAAACATAGCATCGGGTGATGCTTAGTGCTTCCACAGCTGCAATGAAGCTCCCGGCGGCAATCGCGGTAGCTGTGGTTCCCCAGACAGTGGAAACATAGACGTTCCTTGTCAACAAAATCTTTCCGTGCAAAAGGCGACATGGATTTAAACTCCGGACAAATTGTTAAGCTCGAATGTTTTGAATCCCCACAGCATATACACGGCTGCTTTACTTCAGCAGCGGCATAATGAACCGATCTGCGAGCGGGCTTCGCTTGCCTCGAATTATTATAGTCATACTGATTTGTTGATTCCAAATTCGCGCACTCGATTAAGCGGCATTCCGTTTCTAAAAATTCAACTAAGTCCGAATATTTAGGTATGGTATCCGATTCGCAACCAAATTTTTGTTCAAAACGAGATTTAAGTGACGCTGGTAATTTTGATAGACATATGTGTAAAAGTATAAACGACCATTCCGAAACAGGAAAACCGAGACGCTCTAATTGATTAACCGCCATAATCAGTGGATTTAAAAATTGTGACCGAAGACCGCTAAGCCGACCCGAAATAGTAGGTAATTTTAAAATTTGGTCAACGTGTACGTCACCTAAACGCCGAGTGTTCTGATACCGTTTCATTAAAAGATCACGGGCAATACTATATCCTTCATCCGCAATCTTGAGGTGTTGGACCAATCCACGGGGTTCACCGGATAAACACGACATCAAGTATGCCAGTTTCTGTGCCGGTGACAAATCTGAACGTTTATCGACCAGACTATCAAATAGATTGTTAAACCCCACCCATTGGTCCATCTCCCCAGCAAAGGACGGAAGCCGAAGGGCTGGCAAACGTGACAGCAGCGCGTCCAGATCGGCGACCTCCGATCTAGCATTTACCGTAGAACTGCTAGAATTCGCAGGAGCCTCTTCTAACTTAATCGACATTAGTCTATCAAAAGCTTCTAAAGCACGTGCATAATCTGCGCGGGCTCCCAGAACTATTTCCCTCTCAGCTGGAACACCCTCATCCACCAACTCAAGGATGCGCTGATATGAGTTTTCCAAATTCATGAACTCCGAATTCACAGTCAGAAGTCGTACTGATAAGCGCCTTGAATGGTCAGGCCTATCTATAAGGTCCGCGCTGTCCAACAACCATTGTAGCTTAACCCTAAACTGGGACCAATTCGCTCTGACAGACATCTTTAATGCATAAAAGAATCCAAGAAAAACCGAAAATCCGTAAAATACCGAAATAATTAAAAAATTACCGAAATAATAAAATACCGAAATAATGAAATACGTAAAACACCGAAATAATTAAAACATAACCGAATTAATAAAATACCACATTCAAATCATTTACGATTTCCAAAAATCACCAAGAACCCATGTGTCGGCCTCAACAAAATCAGTACGTGAGTAGCCGCCTTACAATATAGGTACGTGAGGTGCCACCTTAACGTGTCTTCGTAACCAACCCGCGATAATTTTATTTTTACCGAGAGGTAGGTAGATAGAAAAACTTTTGAAACTCGTATTATAACCAAAAAATATCGTGTTTTAATCACGAAAAAGACCGAAAACCACGCTCTGCTACCAAATGTTTCGTCCGCGGTTCGCGGAGCTCCCCAGAAACCCCAAAATTCCTAATCAATCGCTGTATAGTGAGTAGGGCATGCAGGTACCTCGTGCAGTGCTCTTCGTTGCCGGCGAATATCGGGCCCGATTCTTCTTGCTTCTTGCTTGATGCACTTTAGTGTGTTTAGTGGGTGTGGTGGAATGTGGTATTGAACTCTAACCGAAATTAAATTAACAATTATGCCGAGAGAAGGCGGCGAGTCGCGGCCGCTCCAACCGAAAACCGATGAATGAATTTGACAGTGACACTGTCACCTGTCAGACGACAAACGACAGCTGGAGTTGCCGCTTAAAGAATAATTACCAAACACATCTCCCCTACATTATCGTATCGTTTTCCGTCTCTTTCTAGGAGAATGAGACATTCAATATTCGCCATACAAAATGTATGGGAAAAAAATTCCGCCATTTTGATTTTTTTTTTCTATTCATCGAGTAGACCTTCGGACCCTGATCATCTCTTGCCAAGAAACCACACTTCCATCTTTTATACCCTCCGAGCTGGACACCGGCGAAATTTGTATGGCGGCCATCTTTTCTTCGCCATTTTGAATTTTTTTTCAGCTTTTTGGCAATTGGATGACGTCATAAATGACATTTGGTCGAGCACCCCCCACCTATCTTCAGTACCTTGAGCGGACCCTTCACCCGTCTCCGACATCCTCGATCATCAGCTATTTCCAAATTTTTCCTCGATTTTTTTTTTGTTTTCTATACGAAACCATCAGTGAAAAAAAATATTTTCATACAAAATTTTACAGGAGGAGTTTTTGGGGAGAATCTCGAAAATCTCCCCAAATGTGGCAACACTGTTTACATATTTCGATACTGCTGGTTGAGTCACACAATCGATTGATACATGTCGACTTTCCAAAATGTTGCCAACTGCCTCAAAAACGTGATCAAAATTTCGGAAAATTTGAAGAAAATACAAAATGGCCACCAACTCTTTTTGCAGAAGCAAATTAGGTAATTTTAAAAACTTTCCTATTAACTACAGGATATACCGCTCCCGATGACGTTTCAATCTCTCCTCTCGCTCGCACCCACGCGAAATGATCGTCCCTGAAAAAAGACCATGTCGAAAATCACTTTTTCTTTGATAAATTCCAGTGTTGCCAGTCTTCGGCGACAAAAATACCCAAATGTCATTTGTACGAGCAAAACACGTAATCGCTCATACTCGGATTTTGCTAAAAGTGCGTATTTCGATTTTTTATAATTTCCCGAAAATCTTGAAATTTCCCGAAAAATGGGGTAATTTTTTCCCACCGATCTATACCTCGAGTCCATACGTACAATCGCTTCATAGGAACCGAATCACTCCGATGTTGCCAACTTTGAGATATTTAACTTTTAAAATTGCGTTTTTTCGTACCTCGAACAAAACGGCCGCCATGACAGCCGCCATCTTGAATTTTGAAAAACCACTCTCGTTCTTTCAAAATACAGGATAGTCGGGGGCGAAACCAGAAAAAATAATTATCCACGACTACCCCGTTTGGGATCTGTGGCGCCGCGGTTCGGGGTCGAAAAATGAAAATTTTGAAAACGCTCCGGCTCGGCCGCCATCTTGTTTTCCCAATTTTTTCCCCATTTTCTGTTAACCGTTTACAACTTTCTTCAAAGTTTGCAAAACTCAACGAAATCGGTTGGAATACAAAAAAGCTGCAAAAATCACCTCGGCCGCCATCTTGTTTTTCTGAAATGTCATAATTTTTCCCCAGAGGGTTCCCGAAACCGAACACAACTCTCCTACATCACTATATCATTTTCCTTCTCTTTCTAGGAGAACAATTATGTCAATGAGTCAGTGAGTGAGTGAGTGGTAATCGAGCTATATATAGTATAATAACTAGTGTTTTGCTCGGTGCGCGAGCTGCTAAAGCAGCTCACGTGACGTGGTTATGTTAACTTTATTATATTTAACCAAATTTATTTATTAAAGATACACAATTCACCCCAAAAACCCACAAAACGACACCCATATCAATTTTTTTTCTTAAAAAGTGCATGTCCGCCATCTTGGATTTCAAAATAATTGTCGTTATCAAAATCAGCACGCCGGAAAACTCTGAAAACGACATCCATATAATTTTTTGTAAAAACGGGGTAGTTGAGGTTAATAAAGTAGGGGTGCGTGGGTGCGCGGACCACTAAAGTGGTCCGCGAGCATGCAGAATTTGTTCCACCGAGTAGACCTTCGGATCCTGATAATCTTTTGCCGAGAAACCACTCTTCCATCTTTTATACCCTCCGAGATAGACACCGACGAAGTTTGTGTGGCGGCCATCTTGTTTTTCCAAAATTTTCCACTTTTCCTATTAATCGTTTACTACATTCTTCAAAGATTGCGAGTTTCAACGAAATCGGTTGGAAAACAAAAGAGTTGCAAAAATCACGTCGGCCGCCATCTTGTTTTTCTGAAATATCATAATTTTTCCCTACTCATATCGTGCACCCCAACATATCTCCCGAACATCATCGTATCGTTTATTGTTTCTTTCTAGGAGAATGAGACATTCAATATTCGCCATACATTTCCTATGGGGGAAAAAAAATCCGCCATTTTGAATTTTTTTTCTATTCATCGAGTAGACCTTTGGATCCTGATCCTCTTTTGCCAAGAAACCGCACCTCCATCTTTTATACCCTCCGAGCTGGACGCCGGCGAAATTTGTATGGCGGCCATCTTTTCTTCGCCATTTTGAATTTTTTTTCAGCTTTTTGGCAATTGGATGATGTCATGAATGACATTTGGTCGAGCACCCCCCACCTATCTTCAATACCTTGAGCGGACCCTTCACCCGTCTCCAACATCCTCGATCATCAGCTATTTCCAAATTTTTCCTCGATTTTTTTTTTGTTTCCTATACGAAACCATCAGTGAAAAAAAAAAATTCATACAAAATTTTACAGGAGGAGTTTTTGGGGAAAATCTCGAAAATCTCCCCAAATGTGGCAACACTGTGTACATATTTCGATACTGCTGGTTGAGTCACACAATCGATTGACACATGTCGACTTTCCAAAATGTTGCCAACTGCCTCAAAAACGTGGTCAAAATTTCGAAAAATAAAAAAAAATACAAAATGGCCGCCAACTCGTTTCACAGAAAGATTTTACACGGTTTCATAATTTTCCTATTAACTACAGGATATACCGCTTCCGATGACGTTTCAATCTTGCCTCTCGCTCGCACCCACGCGAAAGGGGATACCGTGAAAAAGACCGTGTCGAAAATCACTTTTACTTTGATAAATTCCAGTGTTGCCAGTCTCTGGTGACAAAAGTACCTAAATGTCATTTGCACGAGCAAAACACATAATCGCTCATACTCGGATTTTGCTAAAAGTGCGTATTTCGATTTTTTACAATTTCCCGAAAATCTTGAAATTTCCCTAAAAGTGGGGTAATTTTTTTCCTCCAATCTATACTTCGAGCCTATACGTACAATCGCTTGATAGAAGCTAAATCGCTCCGATGTTGCCAACTTTGGGATATTTAACTTTTAAAATTGCGTTTTTTCGTACCTCGAACAAAACAGCCGCCATGACAGCCGCCATCTTGAATTTTTAAAAACCACTCCCTTTCTGTCAAAATACAGGATAATCGTGGGCGAAATAGGAAAAAATAATTATCCTCGACTACCCCGCCTTGGATCTGTGGCGCCGCGGTTCGGGGTCGAAAAATCAAAATTTTGAAAACGCTACGGTTCGGCCGCCATCTTGTTTTTTCAATTTTTTCGACATTTCCCATTAATCGTTTACTACTTTCTTCAAAGTTTGCAAAATTCGACGAAATCGGTTGGAAAACAACGGAGCTGCAAAAATCACGTCGGCCGCCATCTTGTTTTTCCGAAATGTCATAATTTTTCCCCAGTCGACTCCCCCACCCGAACACATTTCCCCTACATCATTATATCATTTTCCTTCTCTTTCTAGGAGAACAATTATGTCAATGAGTGAGTCAGTGGTAATTGAGCTATATATAGTATAACTAGTTTTTGCTCGGTGCGCGAGCTGCTAAAGCAGCTCACGTGACGTGGAAAGGTTAACTTTATTATATAAAACCAAATTGATTTATTAAGATACATAATTCACCCCGAAAAACCCCATAAAATGACAGGCATTTCTATTTTTTGTAGAAAATGTAAGTCCGCCATCTTGGATTTGAAAATAAATGTCATTCTCAAAATCAGCACCCTGGAAAACCCTGAAAACGATATCCATATTATTTTTTGTAAATTAGGATAATAATTTAGTAGGGTGCGTGGGTGCGCGGACCACTAAAGTGGTCCGCGAGCATGCAGAGTTTGTTTCACCGAGTAGACCTTCGGACCCTGATCATCTTTTGCCAAGAAACCACTCTTCCATCTTTCATAGCCTCCGAGATAGACACCGACGAAATTTGTACGGCGGCCATCTTGTTTTTCCAAAATTTTCCGCTTTTTCTATTAATCGTTTACTACATTCTTTAAAGATTGCGAGTTTCAACGAAATCGGTTGGAAAACAAAAGAGTTGCAAAAATCATATAGGCCGCCATCTTGTTTTTCCGAAATGTCATAATTTTTCCCTACTCATATCGCGCACCAAAACATATCTCCCCTACATTATCGCATCGTTATCCGTCTCTTTCTAGGAGAATGAGGCATTCAATATTCACCATACAAAATGTATGGAAAATTAAATTCCGCCATTTTGAATTTTTTTTCTATTCATCGAGTAAACCTTTGGATCCTGATCCTCTTTTGCCAAGAAACCGCACCTTGGTGTCGTTTTATGGGGTTTTCGGGGTAATTTGTGTATCTTAATAAAAAAAATCGGTTTAATACAACTCATAAACCTAACCACGTCACGTGGTAAGGTAGACTTAATTATATAAAATAAATTTATTTATTAACCCCGATTAATTCACCCCGAAAAAACCCATAAAATGACAGGCATTTCTATTTTTTGTAGAAAATGTAAATCCACCATCTTGGATTTGAAATTGAATGTCATTATCAAAATCAGCACCCTGGAAAACCCTGAAAACGACATCATGTTTTTCTGAAATGTCATAATTTTCCCCTACTCATATTATTGCGCATCTGAACATATCTCCCATACATTAACGTATCGTTTTCTGTCTCTTTCTAGGAGAATGAGACATTCAATATTCGCCATACAAAATGTATGGGAAAATAAATTCCGCCATTTTGAATTTTTTTTCTATTCATCGATTAGACCTTTGGATCCTGATCCTCTTTTGCCAAGAAACCGCACCTCCATCTTTTATACCCTCCGAGCTGGACGCCGGCGAAATTTGTATGGCGGCCATCTTTTCTTCGCCATTTTGAATTTTTTTTCAGCTTTTTGGCAATTGGATGACGTCATGAATGACATTTGGTCGAGCACCCCCCACCTATCTTCAATACCTTGAGCGGACCCTTCACCCGTCTCCGACATCCTTGATCATCAGCTATTTCCAAATTTTTCAATTTATTAAGATACATAATTCACCCCGAAAAACCCCATAAAATGACAGGCATTTCTATTTTTTGTAGAAAATGTAAGTCCGCCATCTTGGATTTGAAAATAAATGTCGTTATCAAAATCAGCACCCAGAAAAACCCTGAAAACGATATCCATATTATTTTTTGTAAATTAGGATAATAATTTAGTAGGGTGCGTGGGTGCGCGGACCACTAAAGTGGTCCGCGAGCATGCAGAGTTTGTTTCACCGAGTAGACCTTCGGATCCTGATCATCTTTTGCCAAGAAACCACTCTTCCATCTTTTATAGCCTCCGAGATAGACACCGACGAAATTTGTACGGCGGCCATCTTGTTTTTTCAAAATTTTCCACTTTTTCTATTAATCGTTTACTACATTCTTCAAAGATTGCGAGTTTAAGCGAAATCGGTTGGAAAACAATAGAGTTGCAAAAATCACGTCGGTCGCCATCTTGTTTTTCTGAAATGTCATAATTTTTCCCTACTCGCCTCCCCCACCCGAACACATCTCCCCTACATTATCGTATCGTTTTCCGGCTCTTTCTAGGAGAATGAGACATTCAATATTCGCCATACATTTTCTATGGGAAAAAAAAATCCGCCATTTTGATTTTTTTTTTCTAATTATCGAGTAGACCTTCAGATCCTGATCATCTTCTTCCCAGAAACCACACTTCCATCTTTTATACCCTCCGAGCTGGACACCGGCGAAATTTGTATGGCGGCCATCTTTTCTTCGCCATTTTGAAATTTTTTTCAGCTTTTTGGCAATTGGATGATGTCATGAATGACATTTGCTCGAGCACCCCCCACCTATCCTCAATACCTTAAGCGGGCCCTCCACCCGTCTCCGATATCCTCAATCATCAGCTCTCTCCATAATTTTGGCTTACTAAGTTTTTGTTTTCTATACGACACCATCAGTGAAAAAAAAATTTTTCATACAAAATTTTACAGGAGTTTCTTAGTTGAAAATCTCGAAAATCTCCCCAAAAGTGGCAACACCGGTTGCATATCTTCATACTGCCAGCCGAGATACACAATCGATTCATACATTCTGACTTTCCAAAATGTTGCCAACTGCCTCAAAAACGTGATCAAAATTTCGAAAAGTAAAGAAAAATACAAAATGGCCGCCAACTCGTTTCACAGAAAGATTTTACACGGTTTCATAATTTTCCTATTAACTACAGGATATACCGCTTCCGATGACGTTTCAATCTTTCCTCTCGCTCGCACCCACGCGAAAGGGGATACCGTGAAAAAGACAGTGTCGAAAATCACATTTACTTTGATAAATTCCAGTGTTGCCAGTCTCCGGCGACAAAAATACCCAAATGTCATTTGTACGAGCAAAACACATAATCGCTCATACTCGTATTTTGCGAAAAGTCCGTATTTCGATTTTTTACAATTTCCCGAAAATCTTGAAATTTCCCTAAAAATGGGGTATTTTTTTCCCACCGATCTATACCCCGAGCCTACACGTACAATCGCTTCATAGAAGCCGAATCACTCCGATGTTGCCAACTTTGAGATATTTAACTTTTAAAATTGCGTTTTTTCGTACCTCTAACATAATGGCCGCCACGACAGCCGCCATCTTGAATTTTTAAAAATCACTCCCATTTTGTCAAAATAGAGGATAATCGTCGGCGAAACCAAAAAAAAAATATTATCCTCGATTACCCCGTCTCGGATCTGTGGCGCCGCGGTTCGGGGTCGAAAAATCAAAATTTTCAAAACGCTGCGGCTCGGCCGCCATCTTGTTTTTCCAATTTTTTCTACATTTTCTATTAACCGTTTACTACTTTCTTTAAAGATTGCAAAACTCAACGAAATCGGTTGGAAAACAACGGAGCTGCAAAAATCACCTCGGCCGCCATCTTGTTTTTCTGAAATGTCATAATTTTTCCCCAGAGGGTTCCCCAAACCGAACACAATTCCCCTACATCATTATATCATTTTCCGTCTCTTTCTAGGAGAACAATTATGTCAATGAGTCAGTCAGTGAGTCAGTGGTAATCGAGCTATATATAGTATAACTAGTGTTTTTCTCGGTGCGCGAGCTGCTAAAGCAGCTCGCGTGACGTGGTTAGGTTGATAAGTATTAAAACGAATTTATTTATTAAGATACAAAATTCACCCCAAAAACACCATAAAAGGACACCCATATCGAATTTTTTCTTAAAAAATGCATGTCCGCCATCTTGGATTTCAAAATAAATGTCGTTATCATAATCAGCACCCTGGAAAACCCTGAAAACGACATCCATATCATTTTTTGTAAAAACGGGGTAGTTGAGGTTAATAAAGTAGGGTGCGTGGGTGCGCGGACCACTAAAGTGGTCCGCGAGCATGCAGAGTTTGTTCCACCGAGTAGACCTTCGGACCCTGATCATCTTTTGCCAAGAAACCACTCTTCCATCTTTTATAGCCTCCGAGATAGACACCGACGAAATTTGTACGGCGGCCATCTTGTTTTTCCAAAATTTTCCACTTTTTCTATTAATCATTTACTACATTCTTTAAAGATTGCGAGTTTCAATGAAATCGGTTGGAAAACAAAAGAGTTGCAAAAATCATATAGGCCGCCATTTTGTTTTTCTGAAATGTCATAATTTTTCCCTACTCATATCGCGCACCAAAACATATCTCCCATACATCAATGTATCGTTTTCTGTCTCTTTCTAGGAGAATGAGACATTCAATATTCGCCATACAAAATGTATGTAAAAATAAATTCCGCCATTTTGAATTTTTTTTCTATTCATCGAGTAGACCTTCGGACCCTGATCATCTCTTGCCAAGAAACCACACTTCCATCTTTTATACCCTCCGAGCTGGACACCGGCGAAATTTGTATGGCGGCCATCTTTTTTTCGCCATTTTGAATTTTTTTTCAGCTTTTTGGCAATTGGATGACGTCATGAATGACATTTGCTCGAGCACCCCCCACCTATCTTCAATACCTTAAGCGGGCCCTCCACCCGTCTCCGAAACCCTCAATCTTCAGCTCTCTCCAAAATTTTGGCTTACTAACTTTTTGTTTTCTATACGACACCATCAGTGAAAAAAAAATTTTTCATACAAAATTTTACAGGAGTTTCTTAGTTGAAAATCTCGAAAATCTCCCCAAAAGTGGCAACACCGGTTGCATATCTCCATGCTGCCAGCCGAGATACACAATCGATTCATACATGTCAACTTTCCAAAATGTTGCCAACTGCCCCAAAAACGTGATCGAAATTTCGAAAAATTAAAAAAAATACAAAATGGCCGCCAACTCGTTTCACAGAAAGATTTTACACGGTTTCATAATTTTCCTATTAACTACAGGATATAACGCTCCCGATGACGTTTCAATATTTCCTCTCGCTTGCACCCACGCGAAAAGGGATACCGTGAAAAAGACCGTGTCGAAAATCACTTTTACTTTGATAAATTCCAGTGTTGCCAGTCTCCGGTGACAAAAATACCCAAATGTCATTTGTACGAGCAAAACACGTAATCGCTCATACTCGGATTTTGCGAAAAGTCCGTATTTCGATTTTTTACAGTTTCCCGAAAATCTTGAAATTTCCCGAAAAATGGGGTAATTTTTTTCCTCCAATCTATACCTCGAGCCTATACGTACAATCGCTACATAGAAGCCGAATCGCTCCGATGTTGCCAACTTTGAGATATTTAACTTTTAAAATTGCGTTTTTTCGTACCTCTAACATAATGGCCGCCACGACAGCCGCCATCTTGAATTTTTAAAAATCACTCCCGTTTTGTCAAAATAGAGGATAATCGTGGGCGAAACCAAAAAAAAATATTATCCTCGATTACCCCGTCTCGGATCTGTGGCGCCGCGGTTCGGGGTCGAAAAATCAAAATTTTCAAAACGCTGCGGCTCGGCCGCCATCTTGTTTTTCCAATTTTTTCTACATTTTCTATTAACCGTTTACTACTTTCTTTAAAGATTGCAAAATTCAACGAAATCGGTTGGAATACAACGGAGCTGCAAAAATCACCTCGGCCGCCATCTTGTTTTTCCAAAATGTCATAATTTTTCCCCAGAGGGTTCCCGAAACCGAACACAATTCCCCTACATCATTATATCATTTTCCGTCTCTTTCTAGGAGAACAATTATGTCAATGAGTCAGTCAGTGAGTCAGTGGTAATCGAGCTATATATAGTATAACTAGTGTTTTGCTCGGTGCGCGAGCTGCTAAAGCAGCTCGCGTGACGTGGTTGGGTTGACAAGTATTAAAACGATAGTATTTATTGAGATACAAAATTAACCGCGGAAACACAATAAAACGACACCCATATCGATTTTTTTCTTAAAAAATGCATGTCCGCCATCTTGGATTTCAAAATAAATGTCGTTATCAAAATCAGCACCCTGGGAAACTCTGAAAACGACATCCATATCATTTTTTATAAAAACGGGGTAGTTGAGGTTAATAAAGTAGGGTGCGTGGGTGCGCGGACCACTAAAGTGGTCCGCGAGCATGCAGAGTTTGTTCCATTGAGTAGACCTCCGGACCCTGATCATCTTTTGCGAAGAAACCACTCTTCCATCTTTTATAGCCTCCGAGATGGACACCGACGAAGTTTGTGTGGCGGCCATCTTGTTTTTCCAAATTTTCCACTATTTCCATTAATCGTATACTACTTTCTTCAAAGATTGTGAGTTTCAACGAAATCGGTTGGAAAACAAAAGAGTTACAAAAATCACTTAGGCCGCCATCTTGTTTTTCTGAAATGTCATAATTTTTCCCTACTCGCCTCCCCCACCCGAACACATCTCCCCTACATTATCGTATCGTTTTCCGTCTTTTTTTTAGGAGAATGAGACATTCAATATTCGCCATACAAAATGTATGGGAAAATAAATTCCGCCATTTTGAATTTTTTTTCTATTCATCGATTAGACCTTTGGATCCTGATCCTCTTTTGCCAAGAAACCGCACCTCCATCTTTTATACCCTCCGAGCTGGACGCCGGCGAAATTTGTATGGCGGCCATCTTTTCTTCGCCATTTTGAATTTTTTTTCAGCTTTTTGGCAATTGGATGATGTCATGAATGACATTTGGTCGAGCACCCCCCACCTATCTTCAATACCTTGAGCGGACCCTTCACCCGTCTCCGACATCCTCGATCATCAGCTATTTCCAAATTTTTCCTCGATTTTTTTTTTGTTTCCTATACGAAACCATCAGTGAAAAAAAAAAATTTCATACAAAATTTTACAGGAGGAGTTTTTGGGGAAAATCTCGAAAATCTCCCCAAATGTGGCAACACTGTGTACATATTTCGATACTGCTGGTTGAGTCACACAATCGATTGATACATGTTGACTTTCCAAAATGTTGCCAACTGCCTCAAAAACGTGGTCAAAATTTCGAAAAATAAAAAAAAATACAAAATGGCCGCCAACTCGTTTCACAGAAAGATTTTACACGGTTTCATAATTTTCCTATTAACTACAGGATATACCGCTCCCGATGACGTTTCAATCTCTCCTCTCGCTCGCACCCACGCGAAAGGGGATACCGTGAAAAAGACCGTGTCGAAAATCACTTTTACTTTGATAAATTCCAGTGTTGCCAGTCTCCGGCGACAAAAATACCCAAATGTCATTTGTACGAGCAAAACACATAATCGCTCATACTCGGATTTTGCGAAAAGTCCGTATTTCGATTTTTTACATTTTCCCCAAAATCTTGAAATTTCCCGAAAAATGGGGTAATTTTTCCCCACCAATCTATACCTCAAGTTCATACGTACAATCGCTTCATAGAAGCTGAACCGCTCCGATGTTGCCAACTTTGAGATATTTAACTTTTAAAATTGCGTTTTTTCATACCTCTAACATAACGGCCACCATGACAGCCGCCATCTTGAATTTTTAAAAATCACTCCCGTTCTGTCAAAATACAGGATAATCGTGGGCGAAACACGAAAAAATAATTATCCTCGACTGCCCCGTCTCGGATCTGTGGCGCCGCGGTTCCGGGTCGAAAAATGAAAATTTTGAAAACGCTCCATCTCGGCCGCCATCTTGTTTTTCCAATTTTTTCCACATTTTCTGTTAATCGTTTACTACTTTCTTCAAAGTTTGCAAAATTCAACAAAATCGTTTGGAAAACAACGGAGCTGCAAAAATCACGTCGGCCGCCATCTTGTTTTTCTAAAATGTCATAATTTTTCCCCAGAGGGTTCCCGAATCCGAACACATCTCCCCTACATCATTATATCATTTTCTGTCTCCTTCTAGGAGAACAATTATGTCAATGAGTCAGTGAGTCAGTGAGTGGTAATCGAGCTATATATAGTATAAAATAAAATATAATAATATAAAGTAGTTTTAAAAACATTTGTAAACTAACGATTTAATTAACCAACACTACAAAACATAACATATGAACACACACACATACAAAACACAATTTTACTTACTAACAAAACTAACATAAAAAATAAAGTTAAAAATTGTAGAATAAATAGCTAGATAGTTGTAAGAAAACCTATTGTACTTAAAGATAAGGAGTAAATAAAGGCTTAATAAATAATAATAAATAAACGATTAACGACTAAATAATGCAGATATTAAATGAAAGGTCCTATCTAACTGTTCTTGTGACTTAACGTCCATTAAAATTATGACCATATTATGAGATTAACTCAAATTTCGGTATTAGTAAGACAATGCACGTAACTTTGTCAGTATAATGGAGACCACGGGGAGTCGCCGCCGCCGTCGTCGTCGCCTAGAAGTAAGTTAAGTAGGAAGGTACGTACCTTAAAATAAAAAGCCCGGTCAAGTGCGAGTCGGACTCGCACACGAAGGGTTCCGTGCCATTGTACAAGGTATACCTCTAACACTTTTAAGTAGAACATGCAAGTTAATAACGGATTGCGCCATCTATAGGTAGGTATGTGATTTGTTAAATTATATTTTCGTGAACACATTTTTTTTGTGATATAACTACAAATTCACGGTTTTCAGATTTTTTCTTTATTTGTGCAATATAATACCTACCTACCTACCTGCCTTTCATGATTCTAGGTGAACGGGAAGTACCCTGTAGTTTTTCTCGACAGACACGACAAATGGACAGACAGACAGACAGACAGACAACAAAGTGATCCAATAAGGGTTTTTTTTTTCTTTTTGAGGTACGGAACCCTAAAAACATAACAGAGAACGGCATGCAGGCCGCAGGGGCCTCATTTAATGATGCCGCCCCGGGCCTCCGATAGGCTTAGTCCGCTGCTGATCCTATTATAGACGGAGGTAGGTGCTCCGTGTATCCTATAACATTTCTTTGAAATGTAGGCGTTGGGAGCGCTATTCAATTACGAACTACCAACAGAATTATTTGGCGAGGTCGAAACGGTCGTGATCGTATAAATTGCTGGTGTATCGAGTTTGTATCCTGGTAACAAATGTCAAAGCCATCTTCGTCATCAATGCACACGGGAGTTCCACGATTTTTATTTGTCTTTAACATTTTATTTTTCAGTTTGGTACTTTTTATCGATGCGAGGTCACTTGGCTTTATAATATCTATGGGACATAGAGATTGAAATCAAATATGTAAAGGCTCCAATGCAAAAGTGTCTAAGCCCATTGTTATCATTTTTAAATTGGCAATGCAAGCGAAAAGCACCTTTCCCAAACATTTTTATACATAAACATGATAGATATGCCTATAGCCTATGATAGACCTATCCAATGCAAAAAGTCCATATACCTACCTATCTAATTAATAGTTATTTATACAAAAATAAATAACAGAACTAGAAATGGGCATGGTTTCTAATAAATACCTCCATACTAATTATATTAGGTATAAATGCGAAAGTGTGTCTGTCTGTCTGTCTGCTACGTTTTCATGGCCCAACCGCTGAACCGATTTTAATGAAATTTGTTACAGACTTGGGGTACATACTGGGGAAGGACATAGGCTACTTTTTATCCCGGAAAATCGAAGAGTTCCTACAGGATTAAAAAAATCCGAAATCCACGCGGGCAAAGCCGCGGGCATCTTCTAGTTTTGAATATTTTTTTCATCTGGTAAACTTAGGCTGAGATCTATAGAGTGCACTTTGACTTTGCTCAGACTTAAGACACTGTAAGCGGTATAACGAGAAAGCGTTATACCGCTTGCATAAGTCTGTCTCGAGATTTTGCTACGTGATTTTTCACAGGCACAAATCTATAATAGAAATCTGTCGGGTGTAGTGTTTAATTCCAACATACGAGTATACCCAGGTGTTAGCTAAAAAGTAAATAAAATAGATGATCTAATATGTAATCAACTGTATTTATTTGACCAAAATAAATCAACAGACAATTTGACAAATAAAATATTTTGCCCTGTAACAACTCAAACTTATCATTAATTATTATTATTATTATTTAAGCTTGCAGTTCAAAATACAAAGTGTAAGTAAGTAGAACGTTAGCAGAAACGAAGTCATGTAGTAGTATTGATGATCACTGACAAGAAAAAAACTGCAAAAAAAAAATCCTGTATTTTCTAAAAATTCGCAATGTATTGCAAATAAAACATCTGACTGATACTAGAGGTTAACGAATGCTGTGTAGATAATGTTGTGGGGTAAATTCCGCGTCGTAGGCATTAACCCCAAGTTTTGCGCGCTATACATCGCGGGTTCGAAAAACACTGAATCATTAAAACTACAAGTATGTATAAGGCAAATGGTTAGTTACTGGATTGTGTTTAGGTAGTATAATAATAGTTGTAAGTCTTTGCTGGCGTTCTAATTACACCCTGTATTTCTATTAGTCACAAAATTATAAAAGCATAGAATCATAGAATTATTCGTTTACATTTAAAAAATTATAATACATACAGTAACCCTAATCAAAATGTAGGTATACTATATTACAACAGAGGTAGGTGTTAAAATCATGTTTTAATTGGTTCACTTTTTAAATCTCCTCGGTGCACTGGGTTAACTTTACAAGTTATCTTATAAGATTCCACTATCTTTACTGAATCTCGGACTAATATAGTGGATCGAATCGTGAAGGAGTGCGCGAAACAGACAGCAGCGTCACACAACGAGGTCTGAAAGCTCAGGTACAAGCGAAAATGTGTTTTATCAGTCCTATTTCTGAGTCTCATTTCCACTCGTCCGGGTAATTCAGTTCCTTTACGGGAACAACCAACGAATTCGAATTCGTCCGTTGTTACGTCGACATTATTTTCGTCGCGAACGCACACGTGCCAGTTCTGCGGCGCTCCCGGCGTAAACTTGAAGTTCTTGGTTTCAGCATCCAAGTTTACGTTAAAATAAATTATAAGGTTTCTACACTTTCTATTGACGAATAAAATATCGTTTTTGTACAGAATTAAGTTTTCGGGCTCGACAAATGTGGGGTCTGGAAGACGAACTTTGAACTCTTGGCACACGTTTTTGGTCAGGTTGAGTATTTTTATGCAGTGGTTGTTTGTGTCAGCTATGTAGAGGGATTTCCCGTCGGAACTGATGGACAGGCCTGAAGGCTCGTTGAAATTCGCCGGGTCCGTGGTTTCGATCATAGTTGGGTACAATGTGGTCACTTTTTGTGGGCCGATGTCAACTTTTTTGATTTTATGATTGTAGCTGTCAGCGATGTATAATGTTTTGGTCGATTCGCAGTAAGCTACAGCAAGGGGGTGCTGCAGCTTTGCGTCCACGCCGACATCTCCATAGGCGAACAGATTCTGCAACCAAACAACAAAGTTTAATTTTTACTCTTCCTTAAAGATATCCATCCAGTAATACCGCTAGTAACATACTTACCAATGGGTTGCGGTCGCCGCCGCAAAGTGTCGACACTTGTCCGGTGGAAAGTGCTATTCTTCTTATGGAAGAACTCTCCGAATCCGCAATAAATATTTCTGGATTGGTACCTAAACAATAAGCTTGCTTTCATTTTCCTGTTTGTCACGAAAAGACTTTAAAAAAATTGGAATCGATCTCGGGACTTCCCAAAAATAAGCACTGTGTTTGTATACTGCCACTGACCTTGTCTGAGTGCGAGTCCGGAGGGCTGCGCGAAGGCCGCCGTGTTGGGGTAGGCGCTGTTGCGCGCCGCCTCCGCGCCCGACCCCGCGATACAAGCGCACGTGCCTGTGCCAAACAAACATAATATGTCCCATATGTTTTTTAATTAAACCCATACTCCTTTGATTTCTACACGGCGTCGTACCGGAACGCTAAATCGCTTGGCCGCACAGCTTTGCCGGTAGGGTGGTAACTAGCCACGGCCGAAGCTTATGTTGTATGTTTATGGCTAGAAAAGCTGATGGCACACCAAAAGCGCTGCAAACGCGATACATTTGTACGGGAGCAGGTAATGTACGCTCAACCGTAACAACAGAACGATGATCGTTTTGATATTATACTTTGTATTAAAGTTGAGCGATTAGTGCTAAGTCAATGTTCCTAATATTATAAATGCGAAATAGTGTCTGTCTCTGCGCTAGCTTTTCACGGCCTAACAGTTTAATGAATTTTGATAAAATTTGGTACAGAGTTAGTTTACATTCCGGGAACGGACGTAGGCTACTTTTTATCCCGGAGAAGCAGAGTTCCTGCGGAATTTCAAAATTCTTAATCCACGCGGACGAAGTCGCCGGTATCATCAGTCATCATAGTATTCAGTATAATTTATTACACTCACCTTCAGAATATGACTTATACTTCCACCATAATGTATTATCAAGGAACAGTGCCCAGATCTGATGCGATCCAGCGCAGGCTATTACAAGAACACGGCGTTTCTCATCTTTCTTCTCTTTTTCTAAAACAAATATCATTCATTCTAGTTTCATTAAAATAATTCTTATGTTTGACTATCACATTTTGACGATCGCAATCGTTGGCATAGGCTGAATCTACTGTAGTACTAAATTTTACTGCAGGTACTTGATACAACAGTTTACTTCAGCCAGCCCTCCCAATATAAATTTAATCCTTACTAATATTATAAACTAGCTATTACCCGCGGCTTCGCTCGCGTGATTCAAGGTTTTAATAATAATTGAGGTTTGTCACAATATTTTATGCAATGCCTAAGTTATTTTATCATGTGTTTTAGCATGCTATCCTGCGGAAACTATTTGTTCTTTTGAAAGGAAAAGTAGTCAATAATACTTTTTCCTCGACAATGTCTATGCAAAACAACCGGCCAAGTGCGAGTCACACTCGCGCACTAAGAGTTCCGTACTCGGCTATTTTTTCCAACATTTTGCACGATGAATCAAAAACTATTATGCATAAAAATAAATAAAAACCTGTTTTAGAATGTACAGGTAAAGCCCTTTCATATGATACCCCACTTGGTATAGTTACCTTAGTTTGAAAATTGAAACATTTTTTTTTTAAATTCGCAGTTTTCAGATTTATTCCTGTACTTGTGCTGTAAGACCTACCTACCTGCCGAATTTCATGATTCTAGGTCAACGGGAAGTACCCTATAGGTTTCTTGATAGACACGACGGAAAGACAGACAGACAGACAGACAACAAAGTGATCCTATAAGGGTTTCGTTTTTGCTTGAATCCTAAAAAAATGACGTCAATTCATTGCTCTGTTGTGGCGTTATTGTACGACAAATGCGTGAAAAATAGTATGCTATTCCGCGGGAAGTGTCCATATTTTTCGGGAGAAAAAGTCTCATTTATTAGGTACTTATTAGGTTCTCAGCTAGGTATGTGTCTTTGCAAAAAAAAAGCGTCAATCCGTAGCTCTGTTGCGGCGTTATTGTACGACAAATGCGTGAAAAATAGTATGCTATCCCGCGGGAAGTGTTTGTTTATTAACCGACTTCCAAAAAAGGAGGAGGTTTTCAATTCGTCGGATTTTTTTTTTTTTTTTTTTTTTTTTTATGTATGTTCCCCGATTACTCAAAGACCCCTGGACCGATTTGGAAATTTTTTTTTTTTTGTTTGAAAGGGTATACTGTGCAGGTGGTCCCATATAAATTTGGTGAAGATCTGATGAATATCTTCGGAGATCTTCGGAGATGGAGAACAGAACTCCTCAATAGATAGGAGCAAATTGCTCGCGATCAGTGTAATAGCTTAGTAAACAGTAGGGTATTAACTGGGCATAGCATATTATAGTACAGTGGGCCACTAAAAATTGTGAAATAAAAAAATTTCAAAAGAAAAATAAAACCGACTTCAAAAACCACAAACACTAAAAAGTAAAAAATAACTTTTATTAAGCTACACGTGTAATGTACCTAGGTATGAAGTCGGGCGAGCTTCACTCTTGGATTTCTAATTTTGTTTTAATATGCTCGCTCGACTTCATACCTAGGTACATTACACGTGTAGCTAAATAAAAGTTATTTTTTACTTTTTAGTGTTTGTGGTTTTTGAAGTCGGTTTTATTTTTCTTTTGTTTTGGAAAAAAAGTAGTCTGTATCACTTGTTATGTCTTCAATTATGTCTGTGCAAAAAATGCCGTCAAACCGTAGCTCTGTTGCGGCGTTATTGAACGACAAATGCGTGAAACATAGCGTGCTATCCCGGGGGAACTGTTTGTTTTTCCGGGATAAAAAGTAGCCTATGTCCTTTCCCGGAAAATATCCTAAGTTGGAACCAAATTTCATTAAAATCGGTTCAGCGGTTGAGCCGTGAAAGCGTAGCAGACAGACAGACAGACAGACAGACACACTTTCGCATTTATAATATTAGTATGGATGAGAAAGTGTGTCTGTCTGTCTGTCTGTCTGCTACGTTTTCACGGCCCAACCACTGAACCGATTTTAAGGAAATTTGGTGCAGACTTGGGACACATCCCGAGGAAGGACATAGGCTACTTTTTATCCCGGAAAATTCAAGAGTTCCTACGGGATTTAAAAAAAAAACAAAAACCACGCGGGCGAAGCTGCGGGCATCCTCTAGTAATAAATAAAATGTAGTGTTTTAGAAGGCTGCCAACGGGACCCTGTCCGTCCATCTGTCCAACTGCCTGTCAGCGGTCTGTATCTCGTAAACCATAATAGGTATAGAGCTGAAATCTTCACAGAATGTGTATTTCTACTATCACTATAACAAGTAATACATATTTCAAAATGGCCGCCATAAAAATTAAAAAATAAATTTAAGTGTTATTTCTAGTACAATGGTACGGAACCCTTTGTGTGCGAGTCTGGCTCGCATTTGACTGATTTTTTACCTTTCTCATCGAGTTTGACGTTGTCCTCTTTGTCCGGCGCGGCTTGTCCGTGTGGCGGCGGCGGCGGCGGCGGCGAGAGCGGTCGAACGGACATATCCAGGTCGGGAGTCGTGTATTATAGCAGTATGTCCCACGGCGACGATAAGGCTTGCAGACCTAGACACTTGCCGCCTAAAAATGATTTTTGCTTGTTCACATGGGTGCATACCTTATGTATGAATGCCTTGATTCATTTATAAACCTTACACGAATCGCGGCCGTGAAATTTGCCTCATTTTTTTTTTCGTCTGGCTTTACTCAGATTAGCCAATGTCAAGTTTGTATTTATTTTCAAGTTAGTGAAACTATACAAGTATGGACTCCGTCTGCGCCGGCACCCGCCGACATACGCGTGGCGCCCCTTTAGAGCGCTTCCCACTCAGTTCCACCACCAAAAAACACCAACTAACACAAAATCCAACCACTCTTAACAAAAACAACACTCTAAAAAGGCACAACACGCGCGCCAGCAAACGCCAACACAGACGAAGTCCGCCTCATTATTTAAGCTGAACTAAATAGACATGCCTAAATCCTATCTATCCTTTTCTGCATTTCTGCTGGGAGTATTATGAATTGTGGTGGTATAAGAAAAAGTTATTGATAAAATGATCATTTTGACTACTTTTAGTTGCACCCTGTATCCTGTGCTTTTTCTAATAGAAATAAAATGGAATGCGTAATTTTCTTTAACAACAATTTTATAAGAAGTTACCATGATCGCCCACCGCAGCCTGTTCCCCCGTGCCAACTAAAACTTCAACGCTTCCTTCGTCGAGATGTATGGCTCTCAAGGCATGGTTGTTGGTGTCACACACCACTAGCACTGTACTTGTCAACCAGCAGATACCTTGCGGCGAATTGAATTGCGCCTCGTTTACTTCTGCAATAGAAATAGCCTTTTATCTGGTGTCATATTATAATTGGCATTCATTCAAAAAAGCCGTGAGGTGTCGTGGGGGCACTCGACAGAAGCGTAAGAGTACTGTTCTCTGTCTCGCTCACTCATATGGGCAACAATACACGCTGCCCAACCAATGAGATGCGTTTCATCGCCGCATTCGTTACCTTGTTACGCTTTTTTCCATTACAAGCGTCCGTTAAGATTCAAGCAACAAGCTTAGAGCAACCGCCGAGATTTTTGCTGGTTCATCTCGGTAGGAAAGGCATTTGGAACCAGTGGTAGATGCTTCTGACGATTCAAAAGAACTTCTTAGCAAACACTTAACTACTAACGGTGATAAAATGCACTTTGTTGGCTGGGCTATGCGTATTGCTGCCCTTACTTAGTACGCAAGTACAAGATTGTATATACAGCGTGTAAGAAGCTTCACTTCTGTTGGAAGGGTAAACTTACTGCCATCTTTAAATCCAGGTTCGGTGCCGCCGATGATACGCAGAACGATCCCAGAGCAATCCGTCAGCAGCACGCGATGGTGGCCCGTGTCCGATATAGCCAGAAACGGCTCCTCGCCGCGACCTCGGTAGAATGGGTTCAATGCCAACTACAAATTTAAATATTTTAAATTTTTTATGTTAGTGTTTTACCCACACTCAAGGAAACTAGCTGATACCCGCGACTTCGTTCGCGTGGATGTAGGTTTTTTAAAATTCCCGTGGGAACACTTTGATTTTCCGGGATAAAAAGTAGCCTATGTGCTAATCCAGGGTATAATCTATCTCCATTCTTTTCAGCCCAATCCGTCCAGTAGTTTTTGCGTGAAGGAGTAACAAACATACACACACACACACACATACAAACTTTCTCCTTTATAATATTAGTGCGATGAAAAATTGCGGCAACGGCAGGATTCAAACCTGCATCTTCTGGAAATCGTGCCCGATGCCTGGACCATTCGGCCACAGTCCGCTTCGCTACCGGAAAAATTGTTCACAAAAATGTTTGGATTAAAATCTATAGACCGCACGTCTTATACTTTGCTTAGACTTAGGTAAGTTTCAGTTAAGGGGCATGAGACCGGCTTACCCGCGAAATTCAAATTTAATTTGGTTTTTCGAAATTTGTAAACTAATACGACAACGTAGGCTTATGGCATTCTGATTCCGACAGTGGCAGTATCATCCTCACAGGTTTATATAAAAATCTTTACTTGAAAAGGTCCAGTTTAAGAAATTAATTAAAGTATCGACTATTCTCACAAATTAGTGTTTATGCCAGCGGTATAACAATGTCTCGTTTTAACAGAGTCTTAGGTCTGAGCAAGTAAAGTGCGCTCTATAAGCTCTCAGCCTTAATGTCACTAAATACGTTTTGTTTGTTTTGAGCTGATATAAATAATTATTAAATACATATAAAAAAAAGCGGAACCAGCAGAAACAGGCAATATCCTTAAAGTGTACGTAAAACACTAACATAAAAAAATTATAAATAGTCATTTTCATTACAAAAATTTAAGCAATAGTATAATGGATAGAATTTAATATGATGTTCTTAAAGATTCACTTAAGATTCTTCTTAAGTGTTGATTCTTTAAGATTTACTTTTAATAATACTAGTGATGTCCACGATTTCGTCTGCATGGATTTAGCTTTTAAAAAATCCTGTGGAGATTATGATTTTTCTGGGTAAAAAGTATTCTACGTCCATCTCCAATTTATAAACTATTCCTAACTAAACTTATTACAATTTAAATAATCTTTCAAAACAGTACGTATGAAACCAATTGAAAAGTATGCTGACTTAAATGGCAACTCTAATTCCAAATTAAAACAACACAAACCTTACTAGGGAAATAAAGTAGGTCTTTATCTTTAGCTTTCACATGTGTGTTGAGTGAGATGGGCAGCGGTGTAAGAGAGATGCGCGACACAAAGTAACGCATCGTCGCTCCAACGTACAAGATTAACTCGTCTTTATGCCCCTCGCCAGTTATTACGAACAGTGGCTTGTTTCCTGGACCTGAAAGTTATAGAAGACTAGATACATATTAGTCTGCGTGTTGGCGCCTAAGTTAAACAAATTCTGATACATTCTGTACATATTATGTGACTACTTACATACATATTTTCTTTAATTACTAAAATATTGCGATTTTAATCATCTTTATCTTAGTTTAAAATATTTGGTAATTGTCATTTGGCGTAAACAATTGATCGGTTGGCGATCCGGATAATTGCGAATCCAAATGACTGAGGTCCAGATAATCGAGTCTCTATGCTGTATGTGGATTGTCATCATCATGATTGACCCATTGTCAGCTCTGAGCACAGGTGTCAGTAGGGGTTGGCCTTATCTGCCAATCTATTTATTGGCAGACTGAAACCTGGATTGTACTGGACTAGACCTCGATTGTAATTGGTGGAAAAGATATTGTACCTAATATGAGTAGAGTAGGCCAACATCTAATTCTTAGTGCCTCCCACATAGCACTGTCAGCATCATTGACCACGGGGTGGTGTATACCATACCTCTGCACAGCAGACAGTATATTACCAGAATTTTTTTCATTGTTGTATTTGGCACAGTGGACACCAATCTACAACAAAATAAGTTTTAGATATTTGGATTTGAAGAATCGTTTGACTACAAAAATAATGTATAAGTAATGTGGAGAATATTTCTTTGTGCCATTAACTTGTTTTACAGAAGTTGTATTAAAAAAAACAAGCACACCCTAAGTACATGTAATAATAATTATTTTAATATATTATCACTGTTTTTTAAAGTAAATATGAAAGGGTATCTGTTGGTAGCTTAGGCCTGACTGCACCAGAGGTATAATATTTTTCACTGCAAAACTGTATAAATTTCGCAAGCTCAATGACAGCTTTCTCTGGTGCTACAAATGTGACCTGCTTGCTCACTTGCTTTTTGCTTGCTATTTGTACATAAAAAAAGCTTGCATCCTAATGGCATTAAACTCAAGATTGCTGTTCTGTTTTTCTGTTCCTTTCGCTTAAAGATAAAGTGAAATAACATACCACAACCAGTCCACCATCAGATTTATGTATCTTCTCTAAATGAGCCAAGTCCGAAAGAATATGATAACAGTTAATACAGCAGTATGTCCAAAAGTCCAACACCACAACTTTTTCAAAGCACTGCTGAACCAAAAAATAGGCTCAGAGACATTCACCCATTCCAAATCTATAAAAAGAAAATGTTATACTTTTAACAGACTTCAAAATTAGGAGGAGGTTCTTTTTTTCTGGTTTCTTGCTGGTTATTCTTGGTAGGAATGACATTCTGAACCAGTAGATGCATTTGATGAGTAAAAAGTAGTTTGTAAAAGTTTAATTGAAAAATCTGTCTAACCGTATGGCCCAGGAACGGAAATTTGGAACTCTGAAACTAGTCAATCATACTCTGATGGGGATTTGGCTGGCTTATACAAAATTTTTATACTTCAAGAGTAACTTATCAATAGTTTTATAAAAGATGAAAATATAGAAGAAAACTTGCATTTCTCAGGAGATATATGCTTTTACATGTTTAGTCCCAATAATGGGACTGGGTGTCAGTAGTGTCCCAATACTGACCCTTGCCCAGTATTGGGACACTAATAGAATGTTGTATTGTACTTATATCTAATTGTATTGAAGTGTTAGGAAAATAGTACTTTTTTTAAAGTCTTCTACTGGCGGAACCACTGCCCAAACTGTCTTTATATGATTTGTTATTAGAGTATCTCGTTCAACTTCATTGCTTACAGCTGCCATGGCTTCGGTTAAATCCATACAGGCCTTGGTCACATAATCTAAATAACTCGAATCCATTTTTGTAATCAATGTTATTCGCTGTGCTACAGACACTTTAATTCAAGTGTATGCATTACTCTCAAAATGAGACAGCTTCAATATTTGCTTTTAAAATTTAAAAAAAAAAGCAATGAAAACTGAAAACAGTGAATGACAGTGAATACATAGAGACACAGATCACTCATAGAGATAGTATCTTTTTTTTTTTCTTTAAATCTGGCTTTACTCTGATTAGCCAATGTCAAGTTTGTGATATTTTCAAGTTATTGAATTTATACAAGTATGGACTCCGTCTGCGCCGGCGCCCGCCGACATACGCACGGCGCCCCTTTGGAGCGCTTCCCAGTCAGTTCCACCACCAAAAAACACCAACTAACACAAAAACCAGCCACTCTTAACAAAAAAATAACACTCCAAACAAGCACAGCACGCGCGCCAGCAAACGCCATCACAGACATAAATAAAATATAGTTGTTGTTGTTGTTGTTGTTTATTTTAGTGGCTTTTTGTTGTGCCACACAGCACAATTCACTTCGCCAAAGACGCGTTGTTTGGAGAAAACACAAAGGAGGTTGAACGGTTTATTTACATCCAAGTCTTTTCTGGACAATCCCAGTCCGATTTGTGGTAACTGGACTAGATGGGTTATGATGTTAGTAAATAACCTACAACAACACAAAAAAAATATTATGTACATGTACTTACATAAATAATAATATATACAAAATATTTTAAACTTAATAGATTAACAAATTTACAATTTTATTTTGTTAGACTTAATATATTTACACAAAAATTTTACATAGGGACTAAACACAAACATTAAGAGACATTCAACACTTAGGGGACGAGGGATCTTAGGAGGGAGAACATCATAAAGTTTATATACAAGTCTTGGACAGGAGAAGAGGATATGGGAGGGTGACCCTTCATCCAAACCGCATTCGCACAAAGAGTGATCTCTAATTCTCAGTTTGGCCAAATGGACTGGAGTGCAAGAGTGCCCAATACGTAACCGGGTGATAGTTGAAGCAACCCAACGAACCATATTTTGATGAAAGAAGAACCACGGTCTTCGAGGAATTTCAGATTGCAAAGAAGCATAATATTTACCTTTAACCGATTTTGATTCAATCCACAATGTGTTCCAAGAATTAATAAGGTCAGTTTTTGCAAGAGCACGCAGATCCTGGGAGTGATTCTTAAAATATGTTAGAGAACCTGATTCAGTGGCGAGCTTTGCATAGGAGTCTGCACTCTCATTACCTTTTATACCAGAGTGACCTGGGATCCATGCCAATGTAACAGAGAGACCTTTTTGATGACAGGAGTATAGAGTTTCTTTGATTTTAAAGATGATGGAGATCAGAGCTTTACTACGGAAGGGATTTCCTTTAAGTGCTTGCAGGCAACTTAAAGAGTCGGTCAGTATAATTGACTGTTGTACGTTATGGGACTCTATAAAAGGGTAGCTTCTAATATAGCAATAGACTCTCCTGTAAATACCGATGTTTCAGGGGGGCATTTGTATTGAAGGACTATCTTGTATTTTGAAATCCAGCAGGCAGCACCAACACAACCATTGTTGGATAACTTGGAGGCATCTGTATATATTGCTAAGGAATCGGACCAGTTGTTTTGAAGTATTTCATTAAATTTTGCATTTGCCTCACTTGTGTCTTTATGAAGACCTAGACTGGCAATCGGTGGGTTATATGTTAACCCTGCAAATGAGGAGGAGAACAAGGGGAGTTTGGGAGAAGAGTAGAGTGGATGTGGCAGTTGAGTATATTTGACAAAACTTTTTAAAAGGCATGGACGGGTATGATTTGGCCTTAAGACGGAGGAAAGCTTATGAAGCTTGTCCAATAAAGGATGGGAAGAGAGTTGTAATACTTTACAGATAAAGCGATCACTGAGATATTGAGCCCGTAGAAGTCTAGGAGGGTCAACACATTCAACTTGCAATACATTGGTGGGAGAAGATTTCATGGCCCCAAGAATGAGCCTTAGGCATTTATATTGAATTTTATTTAATTTTTCTGAAGCCGACTTATTTATAGGGTCTAAAATAAATAATCCATAGTCCATATGACTACGGATTATGGCGTTATATAATAACTTTTGGGTGTAAGGGTGGGCACCCCACCATACCCCTGACAAGGCTCGCAGGATATTAATATTGCTTTCACATTTACGGGTAACATAGTCAGAGTGAGCTACACCGTTCAGCCTGGAGTCTAGAACCACGCCAAGAAATTTGGTTTTGCATGCAAGAGAAATGTGTTGATCCTCAAAGATAACATTGGGTATTGGAATTTGTCTTCTTCTTGTGAAGATGACTGCCTTGCACTTATCGATTGACAGTGTAAGCCCATGATCTGACAACCACTGGCCTAGATAATACAAAGCAGAGTTCAAACAGGTAGAAATTTCGTCCATGGAGTTGGAGCTGGCGTACAGAGCTATGTCATCTGCATATTGCAGGATGTTACAAAAACTTTCAACAGACATTTCAAGATCATAGGTGTAAATATTGTAGAGCAGTGGGCTCAGAACAGAACCTTGAGGGAGACCTTTCCAGACCATTCTGGGGGGAAGATTTAGGGATTTAGTTCTCACCAGAATGGTTCTAGATGAGAGAAGATTGCATATTATTTGAGTTAATCTCGGTGGGATGCTTAGCTGTTGCAGTTTCTGCCTGAGTACCGGGAGAAGAACGTTATCATATGCTGCTGCAATATCCAGGAATACACCCACAAGGTACTCTCCTTTAGCTAGGGCTATTCGAATGTCTGTTGAAAGAACTCCAAGGCTGTCCATTGTACCAAGGCCCTTTCTAAAACCAAATTGAGACTTGGCAATTAAGCCTCTGCTTTCTCTTATCCATTCCAAGCGGTTTTTAATCAAGTGCTCCATAATTTTGGCCAAAGTTGAAGATAGGGCAATCGGGCGGTAAGCGTTTGGGTCAGAAGGATCTTTACCAGGTTTCCTAATGGGGATTATTACTTGCGTTTTCCAAGGTCCCGGGATGATTCCTGATTCTAGAAACCTGTTTATCATGTTAAGAAAGCAGTGTTTCGCTTTATTGTTAAGTTTTACAATAAAGGAATATGGGATACCATCTTCCCCTGGAGTTGAGTCTTTAAGGTCCGAGAGAACACACTGCAACTCCAAGAAACTGAATGGGGCATCCATAATGTCTGAGGAAGTAAGTGGAGTTAGATGAGGACAGGAATGTTCGCATGGAACAAATGGTGGAGCAAGTTTGTCAGCAAAAGCATCTAACCAAACAGATGCGTTATTGGAAGTTGGGTCACTAGAGGAGACAGATTACCGGTATCTTTTCATTCTATCCCATACCAAGGTAGATGGGGATCGGGGATCCAGAGACTCGCAGAAAGTAATCCAACCTCGCTTTTTCTTTTTTGATACCAATCTCTTAACTTTGGCATCAGTGCGCTGGTATTCCAAAAAGTTTTCACGGGACATTAACATCGTGTAGGAAATTTCTGCATCTTTACGTTTTTTTATTAGGTTGGTGCATTCCTCATCCCACCAGGGAGGAGATGCCATAAAATCACGTTTAGTAGTTTTGAGTGGTATATGGAGGTCGGCTGAATCTTTCAAAATTTTGACAAAGTTATCGTAGTAAAGGACTGTACTGTCTTCATCTGATAAGTTATCAATAAGAAGGTCAACTGATTCCGCAAAAGCAGACCAGTTGGCCTTGTTAAGTTTGTGTTTAAGAAGGGGATTAGGATTAAATTGTGGAATGGATTTTTGTGCTATGTTGAGTAAAATAGGGAAGTGGTCACTACCGTGGGTACTTGGGAGGGTTTTCCAGGAGGTAAGAGAAGCCAAAGAGGGAGAGCAAAGAGATAGATCGACAGCAGTTTTAGGATTTTGATAAGGATACACTCTTCTTGTTGGAGAGCCATCGTTAAGAATGCAAATATTTAATTCATCAAAAACATCCAGCAAGAGAGTGGAAAATCCGTCACAGGAATGGGAACCCCAGGACGTGTGATGGGAGTTAAAATCACCCATCACTAGTACCGGGGGGGGGAAGAGAGGAGAGAATAGATTTTAATTCAGGGATAAGAGAGGAATGAGGATGTGGAATATAGAGTGAAAGAAAGGAGACATCAAGGGCTCTCACAGCAACAGCATTGAGCTGATGAGAGTGAGGCGGGAGGGAAATAGAAGTGTATGCAAGGGAGCGCCTAACAAGAATAGCACTACCTGCATATCCGTCATCCCTGTCATCCCTCAGGCAGGCAAAGCCTGACACCCTGAAACGAGAGTCCGGCAGGAGCCATGTCTCAGAGATGGCAGCGACAGCGGGCTTATGTTTATTAAGAAGATGAATGAGTTCATGTTTTTTTCGTCGTATACTTTGGCTATTCCATTGGAGTATCTCCAGGGAGGCCATTATTTAAGACAGAAGCGATTTTGATGATAATTTCAGCGACGTTGGACGGTGGGGGGTTTTGGTTTATCTTTTCAAGAATATTGGTGAGGGATTTGGTGAGGAGAGATATATTATTATCATTGGGCGGTTGAGCATAAGAGTGATCACGTTCTGCATTCAGAGCGCAACCATTAGGTGTGGAAGAAGGAAAGTTGTGGATGATGTCCTGATGGGCTTGCCTATCGTACCCCTTTGCAGGTTGGGGTCTGGGGCGAGGGGAGCGGATGACAGTTTGTTTGTAAGATTTGGACGGGGCTTGTGTAGGACGAGGTCTGACAGGATTAAAAATGGGAGAGTATGCAGGAGCGGTAAACATTTCTTTAGCCATATCGGCATATGAGCGGCGAACGGGAGGGAAGCGGGAGGAAGCATCTTGATAGGATAAATTTTCATCGGACATGACAAGTTTTATAGATTGCTGCCGAGAGTGTTCAGGGCAGCTCTTATTTGTAGCCATGTGTTTACCACCGCAGAGTAAGCAAGTTGCATTCTCAATAAGTACTTCACAAGTTTCACCTGAATGAGGCTGGGAGCATTTAAAGCAACGAGGTTTTGATCTGCATTGAGTTTTTATGTGACCAAACCGGCAGCAATTTATACATTGGATGGTGGGGAGACGGTAGGTTTCCACGGGAAGAGATGTATGATAGGAGAAAATTCTAGGAGGGAGAGTTTGTCCTCTAAATGTTAAAACAACGGATTGGGTTGGAACCCAGGTCATAACATTGTCTAATATGTTCTTGCGATTTAAGCGTCGGGCTTTAAGGATCTCCCCGCAGCCTACAGGGAGCTCCACAGATTCAATAAACTCGTCCAGATGCCAGTCTACAGGTACACCTCGGACTAATCCCATGCGAGTGATGTTAAATGTGGGTATATATGCAATGTGCTTGGATATGGTAAGTATAGGGTTTTCTAAGAATTCATTAGCCGCTTGACCATTTGCAAATTCAACTGAAACTTTGTTTCTACCAACATTCTTCACGCCGTCGTTAAGAACTGACCTTATTTTGTTCTTGTGAAGGAACTGGCCGAATTTGATCGCTCTCATAGAAGCGCCGGCTGAAGGGTCGGACACTTCACGGGATACGTACACTACGAAAGGACCTTTATCATCTTTTGTATATTTTTTTGGGGAGTCTGAGAGTGAAGGATGGAGGTAAACGGATTGCATTGAAGGGGCTGTCGAGCTTGGCTCTATTACAGTTTTTTTAGTGGACGATGGAACTTGATCGTTATCAATTATCGGGATTGGTCGTTTAGTACCACGATGGGTTGATTCTGAGTCCATAGATATGGACTGCGGGCTCTCAATGGGGTCTGACATGACGGTTACATTTTCACCCGGATCAGGAGGTTTAGGCGGAGGATCGACCTCCATACTCGGTTTTCTCCCTTCACCAACACTTAATCTAAATACTCACGTCCAGACACCAACTAATAAATTGACACAACAGTTAAAAATAAGCAAAACCTCACTAACACGTGTTTTCAACAACACAAACGCGAGCAAAGTCCTAAAATATAGTTTCCCTAACTTGTAAATAACTACAAACTTGACATTGGCTATTATGTGTAAAGCGAGACGTGAGAGAATAAAAAAAAAAAAAAACTATGAAGTCTGTGGTCGTAGTCGTGGTCTTCTTTGTTGTTCTTTGTTGACAACTTGACATGTTTACAAAACAATTTTAAATTTGTTACGCACAGGGCCGGCTATCCTATGGTATTTCAAATATGCTTAGGTACATTGCAAGTACATGTCTTCTATCTCACATAATTAGTATGGTTAGACATTAAGCTTCTCGCTTCACTACCACAGCTATATTTTACGCACACGATTGAAATTTTTTATTACTATATGTATTATAGTTATATGGAATGGTCGCACGAGGAGTGTGACCAGCTAAGGGTTTTACCCTAAAGTTGGAAGAAAAACGAGCTTAGATTTTTATAGAGAAAAGTATATTTTATTGGAGTTGGAGTCAGTCAGTGCCTAGTTTTCATTCGAACCGACCGTGTTTTACCGCAATAACAGCGAAAACTGCTGACGCCGCGATCCGACCGCGCCCGCGCCGCCCGCGCCGGTCGTACGTGAGGCACAATGACCTAGTTCCGCGTTTCGTCGCGTCAGGTTTATTGTAATAGCAAATAATATAATCAACGCTATACTACTCGGTTCCTCCAACTATGGCCGATACAAAAATAGAATTAAGAACGGAAACTGAGCATTTGCTTTTTAAAGCATTTTCAGAAAAAAAAGCAGAAAATGAGAAACTTCAAATTACAATTAAAAAAATGGAGCAGCAAATTTTGGAGCTTCAAAAACAAATAAAGCTTTTATCTAATAAGAATAACGACCCGATGGATACTACCGAAAACAAGGAAAGTTCTGATCCATCCGTTCAATATCATACGGACGAAGAAGAACTTGCGCAAGAAACAGAATGGATAAGAGTAAAGAGTAGGAAAAAGAGGAAACTAAGCACGTCACCCATTCTGTCGCAGAGTAGAGAATTCGAAACATCAAATACAGAAACGCGTAAAAATGAAAAGAAGAAAACTAAGAAAGTACCACTACCCCCACCTATAATGGTGTCCGGCGTGGAAAACTATCAAACCTTTTTTGATTTACTCTCTGGAAATCTTCCCGAAGCCTCATCAGATTTTACATTAAAAATGATGAACGCAAAGAATGTCAAAATAAACGCTAAAAATGAGGATGCCTACCGAAACTTAACAAAAGTTTTATCTCAAAATCAGTTTTCGTGGCATTCCTATGAGAATAAACAAGAAAGACCTATTCGTGTCATGGCTAAAAAATTGCCTGCCTCATGCCAACCCAAAAGAATAATTGAAGACCTCCAAAGCAAAGGGTACAAAATAGAAAATGCAGTTAACAAACTAAGATGGCAGAATAAAGAGCCGCTTAATATGTTTACTCTAACATTTAATAATGTAGAAGATATAAATAAAATTTACGACATCAAATACATCCTAGGGTGTAAAGTTGAAATTCATCCTATAAAAACATCAAAACTGGTACCACAGTGCAAAAAATGTCAAGCCTATGGCCACACGCAGAAATACTGCGCCAGGGAGGCTAGGTGTGTAAAATGTACAGGAAAACATCTGACACGAGACTGCTCCAAGCCAGCAGAAGAAAAACCAAAATGCTTACACTGCGGTGAAGCGCACCCCGCTAACTATCGAGGTTGTATGGTTGCCAAAGAAATGCAGATTCTAAAAAATAAGAATCTTAAAAAATCATCTACATCTTATCCTCAGCGTTCATCGAAACCTGAGAAATCTACTGATACTCATGTAAATAAGACTAAGGAAGACACGAACAAAAGTGAACACCAAACTTATGCCCAAAAAGTTTCTAAAAATTTGCCAAGCAATCAACTGCCCCAAATAAAAGTTGAAAGCAAACTGGATGAAATTCTTAAATACATGTCCTCATTCGACGAGCGATTGAAAAAACTTGAGTGTGGTGCTAATAAGGCTACCAATAAGCTGAAAAAATGAATAATATGCTTAAAATATTTGCATGGAACTCAAACGGACTACTACAACATCAACAAGAGCTACAAGTAGTCCTAGATACACAAAAGATTGATATCTGTCTAATATCTGAGACACATTTTACCAAGCAATCATTTATTAAATTTAACGGTTATAAAGTGTACCACGCCATACACCCAAATAACACAGCAAGAGGCGGCAGTGCCGTCATAATTAAAGAAAATTTGTTTCATTATCAAGAATACAAATTTGAGGAGCAAGAAATTCAGGCAGTAACTGTAAAGGTCAAAACTGCAAGATACGAATTTTCTGTAGTAGCCATATATAGCCCTCCAAGGCATTCAATATCAAAAGAATATTATGTCAGCTTCCTCGAGAAAATTGGAAATAGATTTATTATTGGAGGCGACTTTAATGCGAAAAATACTTATTGGGGTTCTAGATTGACTACTACAAAAGGTAGAGAACTCTTAAGTGCTATTAAAGATCAAAAATGCGACGTAATAAGTACAGGTAAGCCTACTTACTGGCCAACAGATGCGATGAAAATTCCAGACCTAATTGATTTCTTTATTTATAAAAACATATCATCAAAATACCTAGACATTGATGAAATGTTCGACATGAATTCAGACCATTCTCCTATCCTCTTAACGCTAAGTGATATAATCATATATAAAGAACCATATCCTGTACTTGTAAACAAAAATACAGACTGGGACAGCTTCAAAATAGATCTGACTAATAATATTAACTTAAATGTGCCGCTTAAAAACTCGGAACAACTAAACGAAGAAGTAAGAAAGTTTGTGTTAGATATTCAGCTGACTGCTTGGAATAATACACCAAAGCTTAGAAAAAAGCCCCAAGGACTGGTTGCTTATCCCAAAAATATCCTTGAACTCATCATTAAAAAGAGAAAACAGAGAAAAAAGTGGCACCATTCGAGATCTCCCCTTGATAAAAGGGTGTTGAATAACTTGACTAAGGCTCTAAAGAAACAAATAGTAGCGTTTTACCTGAAAATAAAACGCATATTAAAATACTTACCTCACTGGAAGCTTTATATTGAGAGTAGCATTTCCGTTTCTGTCGATTTCACGCCAGTTTTCGTACTTTTATTGATGTCATATCCGGTTTTGTGGCGCCACCTGGCGGGGTCGCGCTCAAAGTTTTCGTAAATTGCTCAGCGCGGCCATGGCTTCATTGGCTCAATATCACCAGGCAGGAATTACTGAAAGCTTCCAGTGAGGTAAGTATTTTAATATGCGTTTTATTTTCAGGTAAAACGCTACTATTAAATAACTTGACCGTAACTGGAAGCTTTATATTGAGACCCTGTTTGTTTTCGCCTGGTGACGCCACATAAAAGATATTAGAATTCTACGCCAATGTGATAACATTTGTACCATAATGAGTACTTATATGATATTATGTTCTTTTTCATAAACAAAATTTTGTTTATTTGAATACAAAATCAATAAAGAAAAGAATTTTAACTATCAGTCATAGAACTGAAGAATAGTTAGTTGAGCGATACCACCTGGACTAAGTACATTGCCTTCAATCACTTTACATTTAGAAAAATTTTGAATTGTATTAGCTGATTGCTAATTTTCATGGGCCATCTCATCATAAGAATGATTTTCCCTGAGTTGAGTGTATGCTACTAAAAGTAGCAGATATGCTTGCTTCTTTCAAAAAGGTTTTTACCCAGTCTGCTATACCTACTGTACGAGAGGCACGTTTAATCCGTTAACCATTATAAAATATAGAGCATTATATTTTGTAGCATATCATACTCTGTCGTTCAATAATTAATTACCAATTACACATATAAATCCAAAAAGAGGGTAAAGATACCCGTTATGACTATTCCTATTACAAGCAATTTCTGATTGGTTGTCTATTTCAGATTTTGAGCCGAATTTAGGGCAAATGTCAGATTTTAATTTTATAATCATCAATTTTTATTAAATACACATCATTCGTTCTAAGGCACGATTTTGATGCAATATGAAGTTATCTGAATAGTAAGCAGTAATAAAAACGCAGATATTACAAATGATTAGTTAAGTAATAAGTTATTATTAGCACCCCAAACGGGTGGATTTCAAATCTCTCTGAAGAAATCGATTTTAAAACATGCTTGGACATGAATACATAATTGAGTAAATTTGATTTTATCTATACTAATAAGTAAAATTGGAGTGTCTGTCTGTAATTTCGAAATAACTACCTCATATTAAGCTCATATGGTTATTTGAACGATACCATAACTGAATCACACGTTTTTAAAATTTTTGTCTGTCTGTCTGTCTGTCTGTTTGAAAAGGCTAATCTTTGGAACGGCTGAACCAATTTTGACGGGACTTTCACAGGAAAGTAGAGGATTGACCAGGGCGTAAAATAGGCTATTTTTTTAACCGACTTTCAAAAAGGGAGTTGTGTTTTTCTACCTATGTACACCGAAATCTCCGAGATTTCTGAACCGATTTGCGTCATTTCTTTTTTAATCGATAGAGGAACTTTGCGACATTGTTTCATAAAAAATTTGGAGTCCAACTCCTCAATCCTGATGCTGCAGGGGATCTGACCAATCCACGCGGGCGAAGCTGCGGGCATCAGCTAGTTCATTAATATAGCACATATAAAACGCGCATTAACAAACATTACTTGACTTTTATTTCATACATCCAATAACAGATCCAATTACAGATTCGTGTAAGAGGAATGAAAATTCTAAATTTTGTCATTTATATTATGTGCCAAAACTGGTGCTAATTGTGATACTTTAGGTTCGTATCAATATTTTTCTTTAAAGACCATGATGATCAACGTTTTCAAGCTTATTCAATAGTATCAAGATAGATTTCCGCTTGAAATTAAGCAGTGATTTACTGCTTAGGTTTTATGTGTCTAATGTATAGGACCACTCATTATTTCTAGACTTCTTAAGACAATGACAGACCCATTGCGAGTCAATGAGGCTGTGTTTTATATAAACGGTCGAGGCCCGCCAAACACTTTCGATCGGAGTAAATTATATAACTAAATCAACTATTCAAAAATATTCCTTTTGACCAATTGAGATGGGTCAAGAGTCAAGACGAAGGATTGAAAATAATGGCGTAAACCAACTATGCCAATGGAAACTTTCATGAGATACAGCATCGTGAAACAGGACTTGATGGTCCATCAAATCTAAGAGTGCATAGTTGTGTACTTCGAATGCTTTCTCCGAGGTGAATAGATCGACCTCCAGGATTACCCACTTTGCAAATATTATTTCCACACAAGCTCGTATTGCCACTCTGGGAGGTTGGCTATGACATTAGATACAAATTATTTACATGATTACTATACATACCGGATATAATATTGTATGCTATGGTGTATTTGTCAAGCCATAATTCCAGTATCTGGAATGTTTTATTCAATAAGGATAGATGAAGATTGTTTTTTAATGCTCCCAAGCCTGATCCAAAGCATCCGTTACTAGAACATGAACTAGTGGAGGTAGCTAATATTTCTCCTTTAGCCCTTATAATTTATTTATCGCATCTGCCAGCTTGGAGTGCAGCGTGGAGATCGCCACTTGATGGATAGACGACATTTAACGAGTCGTAGGGATCCGCTGGATTCATGCAGTGTAATCACGTGGCATGTGGTAGTCTCTTTATGAGACCTATGTCCAGCTGTGGACGTCTAACGAATGATAATAGTGATCTACCAGTATTGGATAGATCTTGGATTATCCAGCGGTCATTGGTTTGTTAACTAGCGTTTCTCTAACTGTTCTTACATCCAACAGCCCTCTTTGGAGGCATTTTCTAGGGTCTCCAATAGTTAGACTCACTCTTTCGTGGTCAAAGAACCAATTCTCAAATTTTATATACCAAAAACAGTAAGTTCGACTGTAGTAGATATTAACTTAATGCATGTAAAAAATGTACATGTATTAAGTCTCTTGTACATTTAGCATGTACTTGCCTTAACTTGCTATGACAAGTCGATTAAGTAAAATAGGACTCATATTTCCCATTCTCTTAATATCACCCATAGACACCGTGGTTAGTCCGAACGGCAGGTAGTTTATCATCTAGTCTATCTAACTTTCCCGTATGGCCTCAATAAGAAGCACTGACACAAGACTGTTTCACTACATGAAAACAGACTTTGCATGTTTATCAAAATGAAATGTTCTGCCATAACATACATAGTTGTTTCGTACTCTAAGACGTGATCTTGGTCGGGATGACACTTCGGAGTTCGGTACCAGAAACAAGGTGAAAAGGAAGCTTGGCGTGCGGTGCAAGCTTCATGATTCATTTTACGCACTATTGCATACAGTTCCTTGGGAAAAGCAATAGGTGGCTTTTTAAATGTTGGTATGCGATACCATTGAAATAACCTTTGTATAACCTCTGGTGCCTCTATTTTCTTTCATTGCGAAAGACAGTGCACTAAATAACCTGCTTGGAACGAGGTCGGTTTAGTTTCTCTGATTTGTCTTGGAGAATTCGGGTGCAAATAATCATGCTGTGGCTTACTTACCTTTTTGGACCTCCAGTCCTGATTGAGGAACGATAAGAACTTTTTAGATGACCTTTGTAGATATTACCAGTATGTTCGTTTCCACCCCGCGAGGGTGTATGATATAGATCATGTTGGCATCCACCCCGCGAGGGTGGATGATATTGATCATACTGGTATTCACACCGTGAGGGTGTATGAGATTGCTCAAACTAGCATCCACCCCGCGAGGGTGGATGATATTGAGCATACTGGTATCCACCCCGCGAGGGTGTTATAATATTGCTCATGTTAGGATCAACCCTGCGAAGGTTAAATGATATTGATCATACTGGTATCCAACCCACGAGAGTGGATAATATTGATCATTGAATAGGCTCAATGCACGGCAAAGGTAGTCATGGCAGCTCTATGTATTGAAATGGTAACATTTGAAATGCATTGCCCCTACGAGGGGCGGGTGACCATTTTTCAGAAAAGCAATGTGCATGTCGAGTAGTTCCACGCGATGGAACGGCAACAATTATAATTTTCTGTGCTTGTGAAGCGGCGAACGCGTTCAATGTGTTTTCTATTTATTGCTGGGTCAAATAAATTTATCTTATCTTTATTCAAATACACTTTTGAAATTGCTTTTGAATCATCAAAATAATTTACCTTAGTGTATGCAAAATAGTTCCACGCGATGGAACGGTAACATTTTCAATGCCTTGCCCCCGCGAGAGGCAGCGGACTAATAATAATTGCTTAGCTTTTGACTGAATAAATGTGTTCTTTTCGACCCAAAAAATATTAACAAACTCCACTCGTTTTTTCCCATATGGATGTAACCAAAAGACCCACCTGGCTCGTGATAATTTCGCAGCGCATCGCAATACCTTCTATGCTGTAGCTACCCACTAATTGTGGAAAGACCCGACGAAGTCTGATTATTGATTTTAGTCAATATTTTAGTTAATTTAATATTATTATTTAAGTTTCAGTTAAATAGTAAAAATTCTTTTCAGTTAATTTATATACGAATAAAAATAAAGTCAAGAAAGCACAATTTTTAGGAAAACCTAGGCTTATTTTTGTTTATGCAGTATGTGATAGCTGCCATAAGCTTTATCTGCTAGAAATTGCAAGGTATCATACTTTTTTACCTCTTTGTTTGTTACTAGGTCTATGAACCTTGAGTTTTATCAAAGACTTTTTAATGTACTGTGTAGGTACACGTAAAAACCAAGCTGCGCTAGCTAAACTTGAAAAACCTGGAAACTGGTTAATTAATGGTTAGAACCTGTTGAAAGTAAAATCTAAACACGAACTTTGTTATTTGATTTCATCCTGATGATCGTCAGGTGTGATATTTTTATTTTTATAAAGGTTACCTGTAATTTCACTACTATTCGATGTAACAATTTGAATTAACAATAACAATAACTAGAAAAGACATATCATAATCTTAAAAGAATTTCTCGTATAAATCCGAGAGGATTCATTTCAAAATGCAATCGGGGTCATAACTATCGTCATGTACCCTCTCAATAAAATGAGCATATTGTAACAGACTTAAAAGGTAAATTTAAGCTAATAATATTAATTTCAAATATTTGAAATTCATTTCTAATAATCGGTTTCTAATTGTTACATCGTCTCAAGTACGAAAAGTTTTTAATAACTACCTTCTGGCAAATAAATATAAAGTACTGTGATCCGAACGGACAAACCGTTAAAAATATTGATCACGTACATATTACTATATTTTACATTTTACATAATGTAATATAAATTAAAAATAAGTACTTACTGCGAATTATTCACCAAATTCACTTTATAAAGTACCACACAATAAAATAAAATAAAATATCTTGCAACGTTTCGTGTTGACTGATTGCAAGTTGCTTCGACGGCAAACAAAACGCCAATGAAGCCATGGCCGCGCTGAGCAATTTACGAAAACTTTGAGCGCGACCCCGCCAGGTGGCGCCACAAAACCGGATATGACATCAATAAAAGTACGAAAACTGGCATGAAATCGACGGAAACGGAAATGCTACTCTCAATATAAAGCTTCCAGTTACGGTCAAGTTATTTAATAAAAACTTTAACAATTCGTCAACCTACAGTTATCTTCAAAGCCTTACAAGCGAACGGAGCACCGACTATTCACTTTGGAAAGCCACTAGGAATTTAAAAAGACCATGTTTGCATATTCCTCCAATCAAGGAAGAAAATGGAATGTGGGCAAGAAATAGTGAGCAAAAAGCTAAAAGATTTGCAGAATATCTAGAAAAAATATTTCAACCAAACGAAGGAGAACACACTGACTTTACTACAATCGAAACAAGTCAAGAAAACACTCCCATTAAACTAGTCACACCTAAAGAAATACTTAATATAATTAATAAACTGAACCTGAAAAAAGCTCCAGGATATGATCTAATTACTACAGAAATCTTGCGAAACCTTCCAAAAAAAGGAATCGTTAAATTAACGACGCTGATTAATGCAGCGTTTAGAATGAAGCACGTCCCTGACTTGTGGAAAGTTGCAGAAGTAATTATGATCGCCAAACCAGGAAAACCACCAAATGAGGTTACATCATACAGACCAATTTCTCTGCTACCAATTATCTCTAAACTTTTTGAAAAGCTACTACTCAGCAGATTAAAACCTATATTAGATGAAAAAAATCTGATTCCCGACCACCAGTTCGGATTCAGGGAAAAGCACTCGACAATCGATCAAGTTCACAAAACAACGAATATAATTGAAAGAACACTAGAAGAAAAGAAAGTTTGTTCATCCGTATTTCTCGATGTAGCACAAGCCTTTGATAAAGTCTGGCATGAAGGTCTTGTTCACAAACTTAAAGTATTACTCCCTCAACCATTCGCAAACATACTTGAATCTTATATATCTGATAGAGTATTTAGAGTGAGGCAAGAGGAAGCCTACTCCAAACTCAAGGAGATCAAAGCTGGAGTACCCCAAGGAAGCGTTCTAGGACCTGTCCTGTATCTCCTGTATACCTGTGATCTTCCACAACCTGATCATAATACCATCGCTACTTTTGCCGATGACACTGCCATCATAGCTGTGGGTAATACTCACCAGGAGGCGGCGGGAAAAGTACAATCAGCATTAAATGAACTCCACAAATGGACGAAAAAATGGCGAATAAAATTGAACGATTCCAAGTCTACCCATATCGATTTTACAAATAAAAAATCGAACTATCACCCTATCTATATTGACCAACAAAAGATACCTTATGCTAATACGGCAAAATATCTTGGAATGACTCTTGACAGCAAGCTACGCTGGAAAGCTCATGTCAAGAAGAAAAAAGAAAACCTAGAGATAAGGTACAAAAAATTGTACTGGCTCATAGGTAGAAACTCTTCACTATCAACACAAAATAAGAAACTCTTGTATAAACAGGTCCTAATGCCAGTGTGGACTTATGGTATCCAGTTGTGGGGCTGTACCAGAAAAAGCAACATTCAAATAATACAGCGATTCCAAAATAAAGTACTCAGGGGTATCATCAATGCACCCTGGTACGTCAGAAATGAAGACATTCATCGCGATCTTCAAATGGACTTCGTGGACTCGGTTATTAGCAAACATGCTAAATCCCACGAACGCAGGCTCCATCAACATGTGAACGTCGAGGCTATCCAGCTCCTCGACAACACAGACCTAAAGCGTAGACTTAAAAGGACTAAGCCTTTTGAGCTAGTGCAGTTACAGTGTTAGTGCAGTTTAAAGAACACAAGAAAGAACAAAGTGAAAATTTAGTGCTAGTGCAATATAATGAACACAAGAACAAAGTGTCATAAAATAATAACTAACGATAAACTAAGAAATATGTCAATGGACTGACTCTTAGATATAAGTACTTTTATAAGCTTAGGTTAACATAATATTACTTATTAGCTTTACTCGTAGGCTAGATTGTAATTCTAATAAAGTACTGCTGTCAGTACTTTATGGTTATATAAAAAAAAAAAAAAAATTGGAGTTAACTTTAAATTTCATGTTGCCAAAATTAAAGGATTTTAAGAATCATAGAGCAAATTTAAGTAAAATAATATATTTAGGTTTGAAATTACAGTGATATAACATGATAACCATTTTTTGAATAAAGTAATATAAAACAGAGTAGCAGTAACATACAAAATATAAAAATGTTCAATGTCGTTCATTGGATTTCTCATTTCAATAGGTACGATTAAAAATCAGAATTTGGGGGAAATAAAATCAAATGTCGACAACACTGTTAATAAAACAAAAATGGCGTAACGTAGAAATAAAATACGAAAACTTTTTGGCCAATTTAAATCACTGTTTCATATGTTTTTCTTAGAAATTTATCGTCTTTTTTTCTTAAATTGAGTATACTTGTTTTGTATACTAGTGTAAAGAATCAGTGAGCGCTAATAACCATAACCGCGATTGAGAAATGTATTCCTTGGTTTGGACTTGCATTTTGCGTTTTCACGAAGATCAAAGGAAAGGTGGCCCACATCTAGCGAATGCCGAAGATGCACCAAACATCTTCTGGGGGTTCTGGGGACTTCTGGGGGTGTTCTTACTGTGAAGGCGATAAGAGCATGTAAAACAACCTCCAAGTGCAAGCTGCTGGAAAAACTACCTCAGGAGAGTGGCTGGACGAGAACGACTGGATGGAAAAGGCTAAAGGGACTCTCATACATGCATGCAGTATCATAACTATATAAGACTGCAATTACGGAGGTGGAAAGCATAGTTTTGTTATCACAGAGTAAGTATTACTAGATGATGCCCGCGACTTTGTTCGCGTGACTTAGATTTTTTAAATCCCATGGGAACTCTTTCATTTTCTGGGATAAAATTAGTATCCTATGTCTCCTCCAGGATGCAAGCTATTTCAGTGCCAAATAGATGATGCCTGTGATTTCATCCACGTGGAATTAGATTTTTAAGAACTCTTTCATTTCATGGAACAAGAAATAGCCTGCATCCATCTCCAAGATGCAAGCTATCACCACAAAATTTCGTCAAAATTGGTTAAATGGATAGGCTGTGAAAAGTTACAGTTACACTTTCACGTTCATAATATTGGTATGGATTAATTTCAGATGAATTTCTTCATTAAACATGCCAAATCCAAATATATCCACTATACCAAATAAACAGGGATATTCTCACTGATGAGTGGCTAAAAATGTTCATTATGTTGTGCATTGTGAAGTGTGAACTCTTTAATACATTTCAAAGCTTCCTATAAAATAAACACTTTGATACTCATGACTTTGTTTCGGTTTTTCAAAATTCCTATCTATGAGATGGATACTCTTTAATTTTCTAGGATAAAAAGCATGGCTCTTAAAATGCCTATCTGTGTCTCCAGATGCAAGCTGTTTCTCTGTGGGATTTCTCCAAAACTGGTTCTTTTGTTGAGCTAAAAAAAGAAAATTTACTCTATTAATGAATGATAATATAATTTACCATTTACTTTATGTTTCTGCCTTAACTTTCCAGAATAAGGAGTTGATCATCTGAATTGGTGTTTACACTGGGAACACAGTGAAATCCTGCACCTGAGGTGCTGTGTGAGAAGCAACAAAACTGATAAAGAAACATGTTGGAACTATACCACGCATTCCTATGAACAAATTGAGGCAAGTAAAACAGTGGTTTATTAAATATCATACCATATATCTATACATATAAAAATCACTGACTGACTGATTTACCAATGCACAGCTCAAACTACTTGACGGATGGGGCTGAAATTTGGTATGCAAATAGTCATTATGGTAGACGTAGCTAAGAAGGGATTTTTGAAAATTCAACCCATAAGGGGGTAAAATAGGGGTTTGAAATTTGTATAGTCCACACGGAAGGTGGAGAACCGTGTTTGGTGGCCCACTCTTGGAAAGGCCTATGTCCAGCAGTGAACGCATACAGGCTGATGGAATTGAATGTCATAGACTAAGGATTAAATACACAAACTTGACTGATTTCTGTTTTTATACAATGTGCAGACTATTATAATAATAATAATAATAATAATCCTTTATTTGCATAATGTGTGTTACAAGATGTTGGTAATTATTACATAGTTCAAACACATTAGCCGTATCGGCGTACAAATATTTTGAATGTTAATTATAAATGAAGTGATAAAATCATTATTTCATAAATGTAGATTTGCATGCAGTTTATATGACATGCATTAATTTATTATTATTAGATACACTTGGATACAAATTGAACTAGATTTTAACAAAAAAAATAAAACAAATCAGATCAGATATTAAAGTTAAAACAGATAAGTAAACACATAATGAAGATAGTGTCAAATAATTAAAATGCCCGATTAAAAAATGAAAAAGCCAGTCATGAACATGGATCAATGTCATGAACTCATTAATAAATAAAATGTCGTAAAGATGTCAATCAAATCAAAATTGTTTTTTATCATGTTGGAAATATTCTTCTAAAGAATAGAAATTTTTTCCTTGCAGCCATTTTTTCAACTTTTGCGTAAATTGTTTTATTGGAAGTGATTTTATGTTTGATGGCAATTTATTAAAGATTTTAACTGCCATGTCGTAGCAGTTTTTGTTAAATAATATTGTCTTTGGTGCTCTTGTAAGAATTAGTTTATTAGGATATCTTAAAGATCGAGTTTGAGTTGTTTCGCACATGGTCTTGAAAATATGTTTGTTCAATTTGACAAATTTTGAAATTTCTAAAATGTACAAGCATGGCAGTGGCAATACTTTGAGCTTTAAAAATACCGGTTTGCATGAATCGTAGGGTGCCATGCTTAGAATTGCTCTAAGGCATTTTTTTTGGACAATGAATACCTTATTAACGTTTGGTGAATTTCCCCAAATAATAAGTCCATAGAAACATAACCATAAACAAAACATAAACACAACCAACAAAACAACAAACAAACAAAGAAAGAAACATATCCATGGTACGCTGTAAGAGCTGTTTGAATACTAGCTGTAAGACTTAATCTGCGTAGTACATACACGAATCTGTTTAATCTATTACATATGTTACTGACATGGCTTTTCCAAGAGCAATGTTGGTCAATTTGTATACCTAGAAATTTGCATTCTTCTACTTCATTGATCTTTTCCCCTTTGTAGTTAATATTAAGATTAGCACGTTTTTTATTATAATTCCTAAATTGAATGAAGTTTGTTTTATTAATATTGATATGTAAATTATTGCTTTCTAACCATTCTATTATTAATTTTATAGTATTGTTAATGTCAGATTCAAATGTACAAATGTCATTATTATTGCATGTCAAAATTATAGATATATCGTCAGCGAAAAGTGTCATATTATGATTGGTAATGTCAGGTAAATCGTTAATATAAAACAGGAAGAGTAAAGGCCCTAGTACCGTACCTTGTGGTACTCCGTATTTATTAGTTTCGAAAGTCGATTTAATATTAACTAAGTCATTATTTTCATTTATATTTTCAATTGCAACACATTGTTTCCTGTCTGTTAAGAATGATTCAATCCATTTTAATGCTGGCCCTCTGATTCCAAAATTATCAAGTTTGTGTAATAGGATTTTGTGTGAGACGAAATCGAAAGCCTTAGTCATATCAATAAAAATGGCAACCGTAAGTTTCTTTGCGTCTATATTTTTAATTATTTGGTCAACTAAGTTAAAGCATGCTTGAGTTGTCGATTTTTTAGATTGAAAGCTGTATTGTTCTGTTCTAAAAATTTCTAATTTATTTGCAAACTCTGTTACGCGTTTGTACATGGCTTTTTCAAATATTTTAGACATAACTGACACCAGTGTTATGGGGCGATAGTTGCATATTTGGTCTCTATCACCTTTTTTATACAGTGGTTTAACAATAGATAGTTTTAACAAATTTGGAAAAGACCCTTGATAAAATGATTGATTTATTAGGTGTGTAAGTATTGGTGCTAGTTCCTGTTTGCAATATTTCAGTATTTTTGTTTTTATATCATCTGGCCCTACGGCATTAGTATTGTTTAGTGACGCTATGATTTGTTCAACTTCTTTCACCGCATAAGGCTTTAGAAATATGGTGCTGAGTATAGTTTTTTTGTTAGTATTGTTACATTTCGGATTTTCCTTGTTCGTAAGGTTTATATAGTAAGTATTGAAAATTTGAGCCATGTCGCGTGGATTAGTTATATTTTGCCCGTTAATAGTTATCTCTTTAATGTGATCTTTGGTTATATTTTTATTGGCACACTCTGCAATGATGTCCCATGATGCTTTACACTTGTTTTTAGCATTTGTTATATGTTTATAGTTATTATTTTTTTCAGCCAATCTAAAACATCGTCTTAACATTTGTGAGTAATGTGAGTAACCGTCCCTAGTAGTCTTGGTTTTATTTTTGTAATATTTGTTCTGTAATATCCTTTTTGTTTTGCAGCTAATTTCAAGTCCTTTGGTTATCCATTTTGGACCAGATGATTCATTTGATATTTTTATTCGCATCACTGGGAAACATAAATAATATAGTAATGTAAACATACTATAGAAGTCATCAAAACCCGCGTTAAAGTTATCGTTGCTATATACTTCTGAAAAGGATATGCTTTGCAAATATTTGCGGAATTTTTCAATGTTATCCTTACTGTAATCCCTATTATATAAAAAGTAATGTTTTATAGAGTTTTCTTTATTATTTACTGGTACAGTAAGCATCTGTGCAGTGTCGTGATCAGATAGCCCTAAATGTAATAGTTCACCAAAGGCATTAGGTAAATTGCTTATTATGTTATCGATGCATGTATTTTTTCGCGTAGGTTTGTCAATGTGGACTGTTAGATTATAATTTTTTGTTATGTCAAGTAAGCGACTCGTATCCTTATTATTATTTAAGATATTTATGTTCAGGTCACCTGTAAGATTTATTTTCTTGTTCTTAATTTTTGTTACTAAAGTATGCAAGGCATTATCTAGAATATCTAAGAATGAGAAGACATTAGAGTTAGGTGTTCTGTACAAACAAATAATAGTCACGTTATAGCTAGGGAGATCGATACCGCAACATTCAAAAATTCCATCCGAAATATAATCTTTCAATATGTTTAATGGCTTAAAATGTATGCCTTTTTTTTGTCAAAATGCAGACACCGCCACGTTTTTGTTTTTTTGCTCTACAATATATAGACGCTAGGTTGTATTCACTTATACTTATGTTTAATTCGCTTCCTACCTCAACAAAAGTTTCGCTCAAACAAATTATATCAGGTTGTTTACTATCTTCCCGTAATTGAGTAATCGCAACTTCTAGAGCATTTTTTTTGCTACAAATACTTGCAATATTTTGATGAAAAACTCTAAAGTATTTGTTTTTTTTAGTCTCGAAAAAATTTTTTACCATTACCTGCATTGAGCTTTGAACTTGAAGGAGTGGAAGAAATATGTTTGTGTTGAATTTTAGGTTTATTTGTTTTGGCATCATTGCTCACAGTATTTTTTTTAACTATGGGGAAGTAATATGGTATTGTGCCAATTTTAGGGCCTAACTCCCGTTTTGACTGCGTTTCATAATTATTATTGCCATTAATTTTTTTTTGTCTAATCGTATGTGGGGATTGTTTCATGAAACTTAAGTATTTTGAGTCATAGTAGATCTGATCAAGAACAGAACTGACTTTTTTACATAATTGGTATACATTATTCTGAAACTGTTCATTGTAATCCACAAAATAACTCGTTTAAATAAATATTACTATATACACTTAGAATTATAATAGGACACTTAAATTGAGCAGATTTGAGAAAAGCAGACAACTCCGTCATTATTTTTATAGGGTTAGAATCATGTTGCCCGACACATAAGATTATTTTATCCTCCTGTGTAACTGGAAAAAGATTCAATGTTTTTATGATTTCTTCAGTGCTCGCACCTGGCTTAATAAATGAATTGATTTGAATTTGTTCATAGGTGTTATTTACTCTAATTTTCCTGAGTGCCTCCGACATACCTATGCATTGACTGCCACCCACAATATATGCAGTTTTTTTGGAGGGTACATTATAGTTCTCCTGATGAATAGTTGGCTCAATTTTGTCAATATTTGGGGTTTCTAACGGGTTTTGCAACTGTATATTCTCACATGCATTAGATTGGTAACTTTCTGCTTGTGCTTCCCTCTCCATAAAGCTAGATTTTTTATTTGATGAGTGCTGAGTACAAGATTTCACCTTCTTATGCTTCTTACCGCTAAGAGGAGTTTTTAGTTGCGGGGAAATTGGACTCTTACATAATGATTTTAGGCAGTTTACTTGTAGACATAAGTCAGAAATTTGTTTTTTTAAGTCCCCGTTTTCCAAAATTACATTTTCTAGTTCAGTTTGCGTACTTTCTAGCAATGATGATAAGTTAATAACTTTTTCCGTCATTTCTTGAATTTTGTTTGATTCCATAGTCGATAGATCCAGACTTTTATGTCCATAATCAGACAGGAGTGAACAGTAAGATATATTAGTAGTTTCGCTGTCTAAAGATTCACATGATCGTGACTTAAAAAGTTTTTTTGGTCTCATAGTAACGTTATTTATCTCATCCATGGTTGAACAGAATAAAATTACAAAATATATTCAAAACAAACAAAAACGAAAAGTCATTCAGATCAGGTAAGGCATTGCCATCTCTTGCAGAATTCCTGAACTACTTCGTGTAGTATATGTATCAGGGATAATAATATAATATTATGTATTTTATATTAAAAATTACTGGCGATATTTCAATATTCAATGCAGGTCACTTCTTTTAAGAGAAAATTTCGATCTGAGTACGATTTATTTACTTCAGTACTGACGAAACTATTATGATCAATAGTACAATAGCGCCATCTCTTGTAGATGTATAGCTTTATTGACATCCAACGGTCACTTTATAATATGTTATTTTATTTCCACATTAAATAACTTTAACAGGTAATATGTCGTATATCATTTACATAAATTATCACAAGCGATATGATTTTAATGTTTTTAAATCACTTCCGTCAAGAAATTATGTATTATGTATTCGTTTTTCACCGTCAAAATTTACGTCACTTTTTTAGTGATATCTCAATAATCACTTATTAGTTTCTTTTAATAACACTCACACTGTTGATTTATAGTAATATGAATAGTTTCCGCGTATTTTTTTATATAAATTATAATGTTTTACTTTTTTTTGAAAAATCCGCTCTCGATCAATGTATACTTCGGTGCGCCATCTAGCGCGATCCATTGTCATACACCTCATATTAAGAATCTGTACTACTTATTTTACATTCACTATACAAGCTTACACCCATCATTTTGTCTGTAGTAAAACAATAATGGCTTTATTTAGACTTTATTTAATTTTCCAGTATATATAGTATGGTATCCATCTTCAGGATGCAAGCTATCTTTCTGATAAACATCTAAATTGGTTTTATTGTTAAGCTATGAAAAAGTGACATGCACAGGTAGCTAATTAAATAACTTGACCGTAACTGGAAGCTTTATATTGAGAGTAGCATTTCCGTTTCCGTCGATTTCATGCCAGTTTTCGTACTTTTATTGATGTCATATCCGGTTTTGTGGCGCCACCTGGCGGGGTCGCGCTTAAAGTTTTCGTAAATTGCTCAGCGCGGCCATGGCTTCATTGGCGTTTTGTTTGCCGTCGAAGCAACTTGCAATCAGTCAACGCGAAACGTTGCAAGATATTTTATTTTATTTTGTTGTGTGTGTGTATACTTTATAAAGTGAATTTGGTGAATAATTCGCAGTAAGTACTTATTTTTAATTTATATTACATTATGTAAAATGTAAAATATAATAATATGTACGTGATCAATATTTTTAACGGTTTGTCCGTTCGGATCACAGTACTTTATATTTATTTGCCAGAAGGTAGTTATTAAAAACTTTTCGTACTTGAGACGATGTAACAATTAGAAACCGATTATTAGGAATGAATTTCAAATATTTGAAATTAATATTATAGTTAAAATTTACCTTTTAAGTCTGTTACAATATGCTCATTTTATTGAGAGGGTACATGACGATAGTTATGACCCCGATTGCATTTTGAAATGAATCCTCTCGGATTTATACGAGAAATTCTTTTAAGATTATGATATGTCTTTTCTAGTTATTGTTATTGTTAATTCAAATTGTTACATCGAATAGTAATGAAATTACAGGTAACCTTTATAAAAATAAAAATATCACACCTGACGATCATCAGGATGAAATCGAATAACAAAGTTCGTGTTTAGATTTTACTTTCAACAGGTTCTAACCATTAATTAACCAGGTTCCAGGTTTTTCAGGTTTAGCTAGCGCATCTTGGTTTTTACGTGTACCTACACAGTGCATTAAAAAGTCTTTGATAAAACTCAAGGTTCATAGACCTAGAAACAAACAAAGAGGTAAAAAAGTATGATACCTTGCAATTTCTAGCAGATAAAGCTTATGCAGCTATCACATACTGCGTAAACAAAAATAAGCCTAGGTTTTCCTAAAAATTGTGCTTTCTTGACTTTATTTTTATTCGTATATAAATTAACTGAAAATCAATATTAACTTAAATAATAATATTAAATTAACTAAAATATTGACTGAAATCAATAATCAGACTTCGTCGGGTCTTTCCACAATTAGTGGGTAGCTACAGCATAGAAGGTATTGCGATGCGCTGCGAAATTATCACGAGCCAGGTGGGTCTTTTGGTTACATCCATATGGGAAAAAACAAGTGGAGTTTGTTAATATTTTTTGGGTCGAAAAGAACACATTTATTCAGTCAAAAGCTAAGCAATTATTATTAGTCCGCTGCCTCTCGCGGGGGCAAGGCATTGAAAATGTTACCGTTCCATCGCGTGGAACTATTTTGCATACACTATGGTAAATTATTTTGACGATTCAAAAGCAATTGCAAAAGTGTATTTGAATAAAGATAAGATAAATTTATTTGACCCAGCAATAAATAGAAAACACATTGAACGCGTTCGCCGCTTCACAAGCACAGAAAATTATAATTGTTGCCGTTCCATCGCGTGGAACTACTCGACATGCACATTGCTTTTCTGAAAAATGGTCACCCGCCCCTCGTAGGGGCCATGCATTTCAAATGTTACCATTTCAATACATAGAGCTGCCATGACTACCTTTGCCGTGCATTGAGCCTATTCAATGATCAATATTATCCACTCTCGTGGGTTGGATACCAGTATGATCAATATCATTCAACCTTCGCAGGGTTGATCCTAACATGAGCAATATTATAACACCCTCGCGGGGTGGATACCAGTATGCTCAATATCATCCACCCTCGCGGGGTGGATGCTAGTTTGAGCAATCTCATACACCCTCACGGTGTGAATACCAGTATGATCAATATCATCCACCCTCGCGGGGTGGATGCGAACATGATCTATATCATACACCCTCGCGGGGTGGAAACGAACATACCGGTAATATCTACAAAGGTCATCCAAAAAGTTCTTATCGTTCCTCAATCAGGACTGTAGGTCCAATAAGGTAAGTAAGCCACAGCATGATTATTTGCACCCGAATTCTCCAAGACAAATCAGAGAAACTAAACCGACCTCGTTCCAAGCAGGTTATTTAGTGCACTGTCTTTCGCAATGAAAGAAAATAGAGGCACCAGAGGTTATACAAAGGTTATTTCAATGGTATCGCATACCAACATTTAAAAAGCCACCTATTGCTTTTCCCAAGGAACTGTATGCAATAGTGCGTAAAATGAATCATGAAGCTTGCACCGCACGCCAAGCTTCCTTTTCACCTTGTTTCTGGTACCGAACTCCGAAGTGTCATCCCGACCAAGATCACGTCTTAGAGTACGAAACAACTATGTATGTTATGGCAGAACATTTCATTTTGATAAACATGCAAAGTCTGTTTTCATGTAGTGAAACAGTCTTGTGTCAGTGCTTCTTATTGAGGCCATACGGGAAAGTTAGATAGACTAGATGATAACCTACCTGCCGTTCGGACTAACCACGGTGTCTATGGGTGATATTAAGAGAATGGTGAAACCCACCAAAAACATTTCATGTAAAATGTTGCCAAGACTCACAAGTTCATAATGCTTTCACTGTTAAAAAGTTATGAGATCTCTAGTAGAGCCAAGCCCCTAGCTGAGCTTAGAATTGTGCTGGCCATGGGACCTATCCCAAGTCCAAAGTATACAGCTCTTAAATGCTCTTGAGTATATCTCATTTATAACAATAAAGAACAAATAACTCTACTTACAAGCTCTGATTTTACAAACCCTAAATCTTGGTTAAAAAAGGACGGCTTGGCCGTTTAATGTTCGTGGTACTTTTATCTGATATGACATTTAAGCCCGGAATAGCTTGTGCGACAATCATGAAGTATAATAAAAATTAGTAATTGTCGAACAAACTATTCCTTATGACCTTAATATAATATGTTATGTCATGTAATAGTTTCACGAACATTAAACGGCCAAGCCGTACTTTTTTAACCAAGATTTAGGGTATGTAAAATCAGAACTTGTAAGTAGAGTTATTTGTTCTTTATTGTTATAAATGAGATATACTCAAGAGCATTTAAGAGCTGTATACTTTGGACTTGGGATAGGTCCCATGGCCAGCACAATTCTAAGCTCAGCTAGGGGCTTGGCTCTACTAGAGATCTCATAACTTTTTAACAGTGAAAGCATTATGAACTTGTGAGTCTTGGCAACATTTTACATGAAATGTTTTTGGTGGGATTTCATTTCTTTTTGGCAGGTGCCCTAGATTTTTTTTTTGGATCTATTTTTTGTAGGTACCTACATCATTTTCATGGCCCCCTCTCTATTGTTACCTCTTTTTTTAAAAGCTTTTATTCCACTTGCAATGTATGTAACTATGTTTTTTTGGGTGGAATCTTGCAACTCAATTTTAAAGCAGATACATATATCAGATTTCAGTCTTTTAGGACTTCAGGAAACACATTTTTTAAATGTACAGACTGGGAAAAGTTTATTTTCCTGTTGTTTGAATGAAATCCCTAGCCTACATACCAAATTTCAGTCTTCTAGGACTTAGGGAAGTACTTTAGAACTTTTGACTAGAGGGGTTTTGAATGGCAATAAATCTGAAACCATAACAGGTAGACAATTGATACTTGGTACGTTTGATAAGTCTGTCAAGGACATATTATTCTGAAAATATCAGCATTCTAGCGATAGACTTTACAAATAATTTGCTTCCCCCATACGTGGGAGTGGAGGGGGAAAATTTCGAATTTCTTAATTTTTCTGTAGTTTGTATGCAATTTCTAGTGTACACACCAAATTTCAGTCTTTTAGGACTTCGGGAAGTACCCTAGAATTACAGACTAGAAGTTTTGACTGTCAATAAATCTGAAACTATAAAGGCTAGACAATTGATACTCAATGCGTTTAATAAATCTGCCCAGGACATCTTATCCTGAAAATATCAGCATTCTAGCGACAGAATTTACTGATTTGCTTCACCCATAAGAGGCGTAGAGGGGGGGCATTTCCAATTTCTTAATTTTCCTGTAGTTTGTAGTCAATTTCTAGTCTACATACCAAATTTCAGTCTTCTAGGACTTCGGGAAGTACCTTAGAGGTTTTGAGTAGAGGTTTTGATGATCATCAGTGAGGGACGAAATCGGCGTATTTTAGGTATCAATAAATCTGTAACCATAAAAGCTAGATATTTGATACTTGGTATATTTGGTAAATTTGCTGAGGACACCTTATACTGAAAATTTCAGCTTTCTAGCGTCTTCCAGACCGAAGTTATGACGGGTCGAAAATACGGCGAAACACTTCGAGAAAAAGGTACGTAGCGCCCCGGCCGCCGTTTGGCTCGTCTTGGCGGGGGCACTGCCGTGCCCCCTGATATGAGTCCTATTTTACTTAATCAACTTGTCATAGCAAGTTAAGGCAAGTACATGCTAAATGTACAAGAGACTTAATACATGTACATTTTTTACATGCATTAAGTTAATATCTACTACAGTCGAACTTACTGTTTTTGGTATATAAAATTTGAGAATTGGTTCTTTGACCACGAAAGAGTGAGTCTAACTATTTAGAAATACTATGGAGACCCTAAAAAATGCCTCCAAAGAGGGCTGTTGGATGTAAGAACAGTTAGAAACGCTAGTTAACAAACCAATGACCGCTGGATAATCCAAGATCTATCCAATACTGGTAGATCACTATTATCATTCGTTAGACGTCCACAGTTGGACATAGGTCTCATAAAGAGACTACCACATGCCACGTGATTACACTGCATGAATCCAGCGGATCCCTACGACTCGTTAAATGTCGTCTATCCATCAAGTGGCGATCTCCACGCTGCACTCCAAGCTGGCAGATGCGATAAATAAATTATAAGGGCTAAAGGAGAAATATTAGCTACCTCCACTAGTTCATGTTCTAGTAACGGATGCTTTGGATTAGGCTTGGGAGCATTAATAAACAATCTTCATCTATCATGCTCTTTGACAGGAAAGGAACAAATGCTTTACTCTTATCAAAATGATAGTCTAATTTACCCTTCAGAAGCTTCAAGAAGGCTCACTTCTTACGCCTTAGTTCAAGTCTCATTCAAAGTAACGACGAGACGTTACTCTCTCATTTACTAAGAAAAAGAGGAATGATGTTCATTCTTTCATTCATTCATTTGTTAATAAAGCATATTTGCAAGGTTTAAGGATGTTGTTATCCTTATTGAATAAAACATTCCAGATACTGGAATTATGGCTTGACAAATACACCATAGCATACAATATTATATCCGGTATGTATAGTAATCATGTAAATAATTTGTATCTAATGTCATAGCCAACCTCCCAGAGTGGCAATACGAGCTTGTGTGGAAATAATATTTGCAAAGTGGGTAATCCTGGAGGTCGATCTATTCACCTCGGAGAAAGCATTCGAAGTACACAACTATGCACTCTTAGATTTGATGGACCATCAAGTCCTGTTTCACGATGCTGTATCTCATGAAAGTTTCCATTGGCATAGTTGGTTTACGCCATTATTTTCAATCCTTCGTCTTGACTCTTGACCCATCTCAATTGGTCAAAAGGAATATTTTTGAATAGTTGATTTAGTTATATAATTTACTCCGATCGAAAGTGTTTGGCGGGCCTCGACCGTTTATATAAAACACAGCCTCATTGACTCGCAATGGGTCTGTCATTGTCTTAAGAAGTCTAGAAATAATGAGTGGTCCTATACATTAGACACATAAAACCTAAGCAGTAAATCACTGCTTAATTTCAAGCGGAAATCTATCTTGATACTATTGAATAAGCTTGAAAACGTTGATCATCATGGTCTTTAAAGAAAAATATTGATACGAACCTAAAGTATCACAATTAGCACCAGTTTTGGCACATAATATAAATGACAAAATTTAGAATTTTCATTCCTCTTACACGAATCTGTAATTGGATCTGTTATTGGATGTATGAAATAAAAGTCAAGTAATGTTTGTTAATGCGCGTTTTATATGTGCTATATTAATGAATAAAATCAAATTCACTCAATTATGTATTCATGTCCAAGCATGTTTTAAAATCGATTTCTTCAGAGATTTGAAATCCACCCGTTTGGGGTGCTAATAATAACTTATTACTTAACTAATCATTTGTAATATCTGCGTTTTTATTACTGCTTACTATTCAGATAACTTCATATTGCATCAAAATCGTACCTTAGAGCGAATGATGTGTATTTAATAAAATTTGATGATTATAAAATTAAAATCTGACATTTGCCCTAAATTCGGCTCAAAATCTGAAATAGACAACCAATCAGAAATTGCTTGTAATAGGAATAGTCATAACGGGTATCTTTACCCTCTTTTTGGATTTATATGTGTAATTGGTAATTAATTATTGAACGACAGAGTATGATATGCTACAAAATATAATGCTCTATATTTTATAATGGTTAACGCATTAAACGTGCCTCTCGTACAGTAGGTATAGCAGACTGGGTAAAAACCTTTTTGAAAGAAGCAAGCATATCTGCTACTTCTAGTAGCATACACTCAACTCAGGGAAAATCATTCTTATGATGAGATGGCCCATGAAAATTAGCAATCAGCTAATACAATTCAAAATTTTTCTAAATGTAAAGTGATTGAAGGCAATGTACTTAGTCCAGGTGGTATCGCTCAACTAACTATTCTTCAGTTCTATGACTGATAGTTAAAATTCTTTTCTTTATTGATTTTGTATTCAAATAAACAAAATTTTGTTTATGAAAAAGAACATAATATCATATAAGTACTCATTATGGTACAAATGTTATCACATTGGCGTAGAATTCTAATATCTTTTATATGGCATCACCAGGCGAAAACAAACAGGGTCTCAATATAAAGCTTCCAGTTACGGTCAAGTTATTTAATAGTAGCGTTTTACCTGAAAATAAAACGCATATTAAAATACTTACCTCACTGGAAGCTTTCAGTAATTCCTGCCTGGTGATATTGAGCCAATGAAGCCATGGCCGCGCTGAGCAATTTACGAAAACTTTGAGCACGACCCCGCCAGGTGGCGCCACAAAACCGGATATGACATCAATAAAAGTACGAAAACTGGCATGAAATCGACGGAAACGGAAATGCTACTCTCAATATAAAGCTTCCAGTGAGGTAAGTATTTTAATATGCGTTTTATTTTCAGGTAAAACGCTACTAATAAAATGCCTCGAAAAGGAGCACCATGTATTTTTTTTATTTAAAAAAGAAATCATTCATTAATTGAATTCATTCAAATTGAACTACATTCACTTAAATAAAATATAAATACTTAAAGTATTTTAAACTAAACTGTCCATATTTTATGGACAGTAAAGAAACATAACTCACTTTACGGTTTTAGACTATGCTCTGACTTCATAATTTCTTATTTATTAGTCAGGACGCGGCCTACAAAAGCAACCAAGCGGAAATTTTGGAAGCAAATTTTTATACTACTAATAAATAAGTAATAATATAATTAATTTGCTAATGCTTAATAATAGCGAAAAGAAAGTTTAGATTCTTTCTTTTCTATTTCATTACTCATAACAATAACTGTCAATATACTATCATATTCAAATTCAAATTCAATGATTTATTCAATAAAATGTAGGTACAATATGTTGCAATAAAATCTGATGAGCCTTATACATTTTACCATACCACTATAACTGGTGTTTGAATATTACCTTAAATTATATTAAATTAAATACAAAATGTATACGATTCCACGTATTTTGCAATCTTTTGACAGTTTTTTTCAACAATATTGCATGATGTGGTTCTTGTATTATTTTGTGCATATTATATTGTGGCCTATGTAGTAAAAAATCTATACTAATAAATAACATTGAAGTGTCGTGTCTGTTTGAACGGGCTAATGGAACGGGCTCCGGAAAGGCTAAACTTATTTTGACGGGATTTTCACAGACAAGTAGAAGATTAACCAAAGAGTAACATAGGTTACTTTTTTAACCGATTTTGGTTAAAATGGAGTTTTGTTTTTCTACCTATGTACACTGATATCTCCGAGATTTCTGAACCGATTTGCGTATATTTTTATTCGCTAAGGGAACTTTGCGACATTGTTCCATAAAAAAATTGGATTCCAACTCCTCAATCCTGATGCTGCAGGGGATCTGACCAATCCACGCGGGCGAGGCTGCGGGCATCATCTAGTTAGCAATATGTTTGAATGCGTTCGTGTTTCCTGCCAAGCATAAAATAAATACCTACCCACAAAGCAAGAGCGATTAATCATGTTCTACGCAAACGCGCTATAACCAAGCCCTCATCATTGCTTTTTATCAAGCATATTATTAAGTCGTCAAGCGTAAATAAAATAGTGAAATAATAAATCTGATGAACAAGACGAAATAAAAATAAATTCTAAAACACAGCAATCATTAAAAATCTTTCACTTCGATGTTCACATTTATTCCACAAATGTTTTCTCATTAAAAATCTACGACATAGCATTAACAGAGGACTCTCCGTCACTCGCTTCATACCAACGTAGTTTAATTCTCATTTGAATAGTAAGCAACAAAAATCAATAAAAGTAGACACGTTTTAGAAAATAATATCCGTCTGCCTGTGGTTTACCGATTTTCGTAAAAATGTCTTGTTTTATATTTACACGGGTTTAAAAATTTATATGTACTTAAATCCTTGGGCCCGTATAACTTTAAAACATAATATATTCTGGAAATCTGGAAAATCACAGACACAGATTGTAGTTCCAAGAAAGAATCTACAAAATTTAATTGAGTTTCATAATCATAATTTATTCATTGCAAATGCACGTTTTACAATAGATACAGTTATACTTGTAATAGGTACAGTTAATTTTTAATACAGTTTTCAAGTCACAGTATAATGGTGTGCAATTTTATAGGTAGGTAGCATTTACAATTACCAGTTTGATTGGTTAATATTAAAATAAGGGCCAAACTACGTTTGTTTGGAGCTCAATACGAATGAACCTCTCGATGGTAACTCAATTATCACGATAGAAAAATAAAAAATGATTTTATTTTACTTAATTCGAGTCGCCCACGCACTCTTAAGTTACTTTGACAACCTATTATTTTATTGCCTTTAATACGTATACAATTAATATTTACTCAAATCTAGTTTAAATGAATACATTTAGATCTAATTTTTGTGTAGCATTTTTTACATTACAATGTGTAATCTTTTCTGTAAAAAAGATTCCGACGAATTGAGAACCTTCTCCTTTTTTGGAAGTCGGTTAAAAATGAATAGGTACACTCAGTCAGGATTTTACTATAATTTGATTCCAATAAGAAAAATAAATGAATTCGAAATATATACGAAATAGTTATGAATAATATCATGAGCCGCACTTGGAGCCGCATTGTTTTAAAAATATTTCATTCATAATATTATAAGTACAGAATTTTGTATTCATGCATTATTCAATTAAAAATATAAATTCAATATTACGTATGCTTAATAAGAAAGTTCTTACAGTTCGTTAAACTGTATATAACTAGATATCATAATATCTATAAAAATCTGTATATTTTTTTCTAAAAATATTTTTTTTTAACCTATATTCAGGTTCAGGTATTATTAGGTCTATAGTTCCTGTATGAATGGATACATTTATTAAATACATTTTTGTATTCTCCTACAGAATTTTACGATTTAAGTTTTAACGTTTTTGCATAAAGTATTTTAGTTATTAAAGGCAATGTTGTTTGTATAATCTATAAGATTGAAACTGGAACTACCCGTGAAATGTACTTTGTGATGTCAAAATTGACACTGACATAACAAAATACCCTCATACATGTACTGTCTGTGTTGATGTTAGCCGCCAGGGCGCGTTTTGCTTTTTTGGAGTGTTTTTTGTTAAAACTGACTGGAAAGCGCTCTAAGGGGGTGCCGTGCGTATGTCGGCGAGCGCCGGCACAGACGGGGTCCATATTTGTATAATTTCCCTAACTTGTTACCAAATAACTACAAACTTGACATTGACTAATCTTTGTAAAGCCAGACGAGAGACCAAAAAAAAAAATACCAATGTCCTCTACCTGTCAACTGTGATTTGAAAATTGCAATTTGCACGGAAAATACTTTGCATACATATAAGAATGCTTTTCTACATTATTTAACAATGTCTAAGTCCTACAAAATGTATTAAAAATATATTGAATCTAACAATATCTAGCTAATACTTCACAACATGGCGGAAATTCATTCCTATTCTTAGTTTGAACGCATTGTACAGTAACAATTTGAATGTCATAGCGAATAAAACTGATCGCACATTACAGCATGTCAACACCTTAGGGTTACTCGGAGGGTGCCAATGGGACCTTATTACTAAGCTACCCGTCCGTCTGTCTGTCTGTCAGCGGGCTGTATCTCATGAACCGTTATAGGTTGGAGTTAAGATTTTCAAAGTATGTATTTCTATTGCCGCTGTAACAACAAATAATAAAAAATTAAGATTGCAAATTTCAAAATGGCCGACATGAAAATTAAGTACACATTAGATATAAATATATTTTACGATGGTATGGAAGGAACCCTTCGTTTGCGAGTCCTACTCGCACTTGACCGGTTTTATTTGTGCTGTTCATCATCATAATGTGCGTTCAGTAGGTTTAGTATAACATTTTAAATCTCACAGACGTTGATAGAATTCGAGCGTCGAAAGGCGTCAGTGTTTAAGTAAAATGTACCTTCATTCCCTTGTTTTAAAGTTTAATTTCGTCCATACATCTACAGACAGCGCTAAAAACGGGCACCTTACGAAATTAAAATCAGTTGTACTGAATTTAGGACTTTAAACAAAGAAACTTTAAGTCTATTTTACTCTAACCTGAGGCTGTCAATTTTTTTAAAGCTAGAGTTTGTCAATACTCAATACATCTATAATCTAGCGTTGCAAGTGGACACTCTTATGGTACTAGATTTTTAATTTTAAGTCAATGACATTTGGGTTCAATTTACTCTGACGTTTATTTCTCGAATTCTATCATAGTAACATGTAAAATCTCGTACAGTACCCGGCGGGAAATATTGTACATCGATCTTTAAAAAGAGATAGCGGTTTCGTAGAGCGTTGAGATCGATAAAACGTCACATAGGTATGAGTGACAGAGACAACGCTCTACAATGCCTACATCTCTTTCTAAAGGTCGATGTACGGTCGACATCAGAATTCGAGTAGCAATTCTGCGAAACTATTGCATCAATAACCTATCGCACTTATAACCTTTTTCTATAAACAAGCCACATACATAACGCAGGTAGGAAGGTACCTGCCCTGTGACACAGGGGCACGACCTTGCCACGCGAATAGAATGAGACATGATGAGAATAAACAACAAAATGAGAATATACATACATTAAATTTGAAAATGTATAATCTGACAAAATATTATAGCGAAGCTATTTCTTACTTTGATATTAATAGTTTTACTAATAAGTTTAGATTGACCGGTGACAGTATGCATCTTCCAAAGAGATGCAAGATGCATATTGCTTCACTATTAGCATATAATTTAAATGATTCAGTTACAAGTGTTGTAACAAAGTCTCTTGACTCTTATACAAACCGTACGTCTAGTACTAATATTTTCTGTATTGACTCGAGTACTTCCAGTACTAATATTTCAATTATTGACTCAAGCAATGGTTTATGTACTATTAGGAACCCTATTGCTTGTTTAAACTAGATAGTAAGACAACGGAGGAGCTCTGTAAAATGAATACTGTACATCAAAACATACAGAGCCTCACCGGCAAGGATGGTAAATTTTTTAAATTAAGTAGTAACACAACAGACAAGCAATGTATGATTAATCTTGTACACCAAAATATACAGGGCTTGTCTGGCAAAGAATATGAAATTGAACTTTTTATTAAAAAATTAGATATTGATATTCTATGCCTTACTGAGCATTGGCTCAATAGTTATCAATTAATTGTCAATCTTGGGAATTATTCATTGTCAAGTGCGTTCACAAGAAAGAAGGCTATTCGCGGAGGATCTATGATAATAACCCGCAACAACATTAATTACAAGGAACGAAAAGACATTCTTAATCTTTCGGTTGAACGCACTATTGAGCTGTCCTGTGTTGAGCTGGAGCGATATATTATAGTTTGCGCATACCGACCTCCTTCAGGTGACTTTTCTCTGTTTGAGGACGTCATGGAGGAGGCACTGAGGCGGATATGTAGGTCATCAAAAAAAATATTGATTTGTGGAGACTTTAATATTGATATTTTACTTCACACCTCCTTTACAGACAGATTACTTAACTTATTTAAAAGTTTTAATTTAGAAAACATTTTTGTTGAGCCCACACGTGTAACTGCAACTTCAGCTACTTGTATTGATAAAATTTTTGGTGATTGTAAAATTGTTAAAAAATCCATTATCACCACTCTTAGATCCGACCACTGTGGACAAATGATATCTGTTCCCAGCTCTCAACAAAATATAACAAAAGTTATAAAGTATAGGCCAGTCACCACCAAAAAAGTAAGGCAATTCAAACTCAATATTTTATCTACTTTACCTACAATTGACCTTACACAGGGTGGTCCGGATGAACTCTATAAAGCTTTTTTTAGCTGTATAAACTCCCAATTTAATTGTATTTTTAAAGTCATAGAAAAAAGATTGTTTAAAAATCTTAAATTTAGTGAGTGGGCTACTGCTGGCATTTATAAAAGTAGGAACAAGCTGTTTGACTTGTATGCAGAAAAGCAATATAATTATACTCCAACATTTGTTCGTATGTAAGAAATTATTATTTTTTTTTTTTTTTATTTTTTTTTATTTATTTATGTACCGCCCACAGAGTTACACATTTAGATTAAATACATGTTGTTCCTTAAATTCTAGGGCTCTTATGCAACTCCACTTACGGGCAGTCACAGCATACATTAACATAAACATAAGTCGTACAGTAAAATATAAAATATAATATAATTGCTAACCTAAGGAATATGAAAAAATACCTAAGTTATAAATTTTAAAAGAATATAATAAGATGGAAATTAAATTAAAGTAAAGTTAAGTTAAACTAAGCTAAATTATCTAAATCATCTAAAATACAATATACTTACGGCTAGAGACTGACACTAATTATCGTTATCCTATTGAGGAATCGAATGATTTGAACAACTTGGCTTTAAATTTAGCCAGGTTATCGCAAAACAGATCCGTGGTAATGTCCTTGTCCAAAAATTCCTTATATGTACTACTAAACCTTGGTATTAACGAATGACGACCTAGATTGGTTCTACTGATTCGGTGAGTGAACAGAGGAATAGGATACCGCGGTATACGGGAGGGAACTTTGAAGGATATTTGGCTCAACAGTTCCGAGTTATCCATGGTTCCGTTTGCAAGTTTGTGGAAGAATACCATGTCATGAACTTTGCGTCTGTCCGATAATGAATTTAATTTAAAAAGTTTAAGCCGAGAGATATAGGATAGTCTTTTGTCTTGTCCAATAGAATAAAACTTGGTGAATCGTCTTTGTATGCTTTCTAGACGGTCCTTGTGTACTTGGTAGCTAGGGTTCCATACCACCGAGCCGTATTCTAGTTTGCTTCTAACAAGCGTAGCGAAAAGTATTTTTTTAGTTTTAAGGCTTTTAAATGGCTTAGCATTTCTAAACAAGAAGCCCAACATTTTACGAGCCGATCTACAAATGTTTTCGATGTGTACATTGAATCGTAATTTGGCGTCAATGGTAATTCCCAGATCGCGGACGGCTTCGAGTTTTTGAAGCGAGCAATTGTTGATCGTATATTTGCCTTCAATTAGAGTACGACGACGCTACGAGTAGTTTAGAAATGTTTGCATACAAGCTAAGTCAATTCACATAAAACAGAAAATTATTAATTCTGATAATAAAATCAAAGCAGCTTGGGATATCATCACAGATGAAACTGGGAAACGTAAAGTGGAAAATAATAAATTGGAACTTAAAATTAACAACCATATTACTGACTCCGACTTAGAAATAGCAAACGTATTTGAGGACTTTTTTCGAAACATTCCAGTTACCACTACCAGTTCCCTTAACTCGTCGCCAACGGAAGCCTACACTCTTCTAAGGAGCAATGTTTCTGAGTGCAGTGTATTATTTAAATTTGAACACGTTACCCCATATGATATTGTTAAAGTATTCAAATCGCTACAGTACAAAAAAACCGGAGACCTATGGGGAATTTCAGTAAAAGTAATCAGCAATATTATTGATATTGTTGCTCCATATCTTGCTCTAATCTTTAATGAGTCCGTAGATTCAGGATCCTTTCCAGATCTTATGAAATACAGTAAATTAATTCCTCTTTTTAAATCGGGTAGTAAAACTGACCCAAATAATTACAGGCCAATTTCAATTTTACCGACTTTTAGCAAGATATTTGAAAAAATTATGCTCAACCAACTGCTCCAGCACTTTAATCTGAATAAATTACTTCATTCGGAGCAGTATGGTTTTACTAAAGGTCGATCAACAATCGATGCGGGCGCAATGCTTTTAAAGCATATATTCGATGCATGGGAGAACTCACAGAATGCTATTGGAATTTTCTGTGATTTGTCTAAAGCATTCGATTGCGTTTCGCATGAGACTCTCTTGGCTAAATTGAACCACTATGGAATCAAAGACTCTGCGCTTAGTCTCATTGCGGCCTACCTCAGTGATCGTATACAAACTGTATGTGTAAATTATGTGAAGTCATCCGGATCAGCCTCACTAATGGGTGTTCCACAAGGCTCTATCTTAGGTCCCTTCATGTTTTTGGTATATATAAACGATTTACCATACGATATAGTACAATATCGCAATCATTTTGGACGAAATCGTCCAAAATGATTGCGATATTGTACTATTTGCTGATGATACGTCTTTGATTTTTAAAGTCGATAGAAATTATAATAATTTTGACGATGTAAATAGAACCATATCGCAGGTTACTCATTGGTTTACTGTTAATAATTTGCTTTTAAATGCAAAGAAAACTAAGTGTGTCGAATTCGCATTGCCCAATACTAAGACGGCAAATGATTTTAATTTAATGGTAAATAATGATATGTTGAAAGTAGAAGAAACTACCGTGTTCCTAGGGATAACTTTAGATGCAAAGCTTCAATGGAACGCCCATATATCAACACTTGCTGGTAAACTCAGCTCTGCTGCTTACGCTGTTAGAAAGATTCGACAGATAACTGATGTGGAAACTGCAAAAATTGTATATTTTGCCTATTTTCACAGTATTATGTCTTACGGAATCTTACTATGGGGTAAAGCGGCAGATATTGGAAAAATTTTCGTATTACAAAAAAGGGCAATACGCGCAATCTATAATTTAAAACCGCGCGATTCCCTACGAGAGAAATTTAAGGAAATAGGTATTCTTACAGTAGCTTCTCAATATATTTACGCTAATATAATTTTTGTACGACAAAACATTCATAGTTACAAAAAAATCGGTGATTTCCACGACCGGCAAACTAGAAACCGTAATAGGCTCGCATATCCTACGCTCCGCCTCAGGAAAGTGGGAAAATCGTTTGTGGGAATGAGTGTAATATTTTATAATAAAATTCCACAATCAATTTTAGACTTGCCTTTACACAAGTTTAAAAAATCTATTAAAAGTATGCTCCTGAAAAAAGCTTATTATACAATCGAAGATTATGTAAATGACAAAAAAGCTTGGATTTGATTCGCTCCAGCAATATACGGCGCTGCAATTGCTTGTATACAGTATGGCATATTATTGTAAATTGTACATTTGAAAAGAGCAACCGCCGAGTTTCTTGCTGGTTCTTCTCGGTAGGAACAGCATTCCGAACCAGTGGTAGATTATTTTGACGATTCAAAAGCACTTGTAAAAGTTTAATTGAATAAAAATAATTTGAATTTGAATTTGAATTTGAATCATTAAGGTGCTAAACGACTTACGGCGTTTGACTGTACAATATTTCCTGCCAGCTACTGTACTAATTTAGGAACTCTGTTTGAAGATTACAAACCATAGTCGATTTTATTCACTATAGCCGCCGGTTTTTCGCCATGCTAGGCCCCTAGGTCCATGTCAAAGCAGGGCCTGGGATGGGTGTGAGGTGAGTGCGGCGCGTGAGTGGACCCCAGTAGTAGGGGCAGGCTTTCCCCTAAACCTCCTAGACCTCCTAACCCGCCTAGGCCGAGCGACATGCCGCCTTCTGACATTAGTGATGAACCTGGTGAGAAAAAATAAACATTAAAAAAAATCTACAATATTACCTATAGGTACAAACAGCGATAAAGCTAGGTTTGCACTACCAGTGTAAGCGACTATGGACGGGTGCAAATCTAACTTTGTCGACCCTACATAATTTATACGGTTTGGAAATTTTTTAGTTGTCTTAGAAAAGCAGGGAGATTTATGTGCAGCATGGCGGCACAGGATTGGTTCACTGCCTCCGCTACGGCCATACTGAGTCCAAAGTGTGACGTGGGAGACGCACAGAGCATGGGGTCCCCTGAAATATTCAATGATGGTGATCTTACCAGGCGCATGTGAGGAGAGATCTATGTGCAGCATGGCGGCACAGGATTGGTCCGCCGCCTCCGCCACGGCCGCACTGAGCCCGAGGTGTGACGTGGGAGACGAACAGAGCATGGGGTCCCCTGAAATATTCAATAGTTTAATTTACTAATTTTAGACGTTCAAAAAATGGTAACTACTTACTTTCAATGAAATATTTGATTTTGACCTTGACTAAAAATAACTTTTTCGCCACCCAAAAATAATATTTGAAGTAATTAACTCTTTACAGAATTTAATAGTGAGTACGTATACCTACATTTTCCGTAACAGTAAAATTTTTGACCAACAAAAATACAGCAATTAATTATTAAAATGTGTGTGTAACGTATGTGTGTGTGCGTGTGTGGTGCAAAAGACGTACCTGACGTGACAGGGTTATGTGAATCGTCATCCATAAGGTCTTCTATCTGCGCGAGGTTGAGCACCGCGTCGTTGTCATCGCTGCCTAGCATCCCTGGGGTCGGTGATAACCTCATTTGCTGCAAAAACATAATATTTTTAGAATCAAAGAGTTTTTTATTTTTAAACAATATATTTTTACTGCTTTTTATCGCATTCAAGTCATCATCAAAATGACACTACGGAAAAGAACCAGCAAGAAACTCGTTGGCTGCTCTTTTCTAAAAATTGAACGAAATACATGAAAAAAGTCCTGACTAATTAACTGATCCATCAAACCCTTGGATATAGAAAGCTGAAATTTCATACAGAGTTTTATATTGTAGATAAAGGGTACACACCAGGATTATTTGGTTTTAACTGCCGATATTTTCGTACCGAGGCTCCTCTTATGATTATAGACTAGGACATAATAGACAAAAGCGTGTTACTTATTATGTGGACTTACCTTAATGTCTTTGTGGGTGAAGAGATGGTCGGTGACGGGTTCGAGGCAGAGGTCGGGCTCCAAACAGCCCAAGGACAGGCCCTCTTCCCGGCTGAGTGGCGAACACGAACCTAGTTTTAGACCATCTGTAAAAAAAAACTGCTATTGTAATATTATAAATGCGGAAGTGTGTGTGTCTGTCTGTCTGCTAGCTTTTTACAACTCAACGACGAAGTTTTTACGACGAAGTTTTACCGATTTTGATGGGCAGAGTTAGCTCACATCCCTATTCTATTGCAAATCTCGGAAAATCACCCAAGTAGCACATTAGCGATGAATTACGTTATTAGCAAGCTACATTACAGGCTATTGCTTTTATGCAGATGTACTAAAGGATAGAATGAGTCTTTAGGCTGTACTAAGGAAAGATTATACACTATTGAACAGCATAGCTGACTAATGACTTTATAATGGCGAAAAATTATACTAAAGTCATTTAAGTAGAATTTTAAAATGATCTTGTCCAGCTATTGGCTGCATATGATACTACTAGCTGATCTAGAAGGCCAAAGCTTGTTAACGACTGGTTAATACGACAAATTCACCACTCTTGTAATGCGGCGGGCTGCATTGAAGCATCCACTGGTTTTAAATTGGTGTACACTAATTCAATTATAATTCTACTTCAACGAGCTTGTTAATGGCTGATTAAAAGTGCATATGTAATCTCTAAAAATGCCGTGAGTTGTAAATTGGAGTAGCTGTACTCCTTTCTAATTACAATGCATAGAGTATAGCTGGCAGCCAACATAATGCTATAAGCTAGTAAATAGACTTTGGTAACACCACTGCACATTAAAAAACTTTTTAAAAGCATTTATGGAGAATTTGTGCTGGTTAACAAATGGACACCATTTTAGCAGTGCAAAAACGATTTGTTAATAAAAAATATCCAAACACATAGATATATCAAAATGATTTATCTCATATATTTCGGGGTTCTTGATAGCTTTTAATTCAAACTATATATTTTCCACTTATTTCCTAATAGAATACAATGAGTTAGAAAGCTAATCGTTTGAGTGATAAATTTATTTAGTATTTGTATACAATTTATCTTGAGAAATATTTTCGTTAACGCGATATTATTTAGATGGCGCATGAAATATTTGATGTAATTATCTATACACATTTACAGTAAAATGGTACTCGCAACTCAATTTACTTACAATGACACTCAAAACCTAACTGTGAAAAAATATTATGATCTTATAAATAAGTAATGTCCGCCATGCATACTCTAAACAAAAAAGAAATGTAGCTGTCACATATTACACAATTTATATATAAAAAACTTTTTTTTTTTTTTTTTGGTTATTTACATCTTAATAAAAGCTATTACGAAGCGTCAAAACATCTAAAAGCTGTTGAAGAGAGTTAAAGTAGCTGAATCTTATGCTGCAATCTGTTGTATACCTGTATAAGCTATTGTACAGGCCCTGTTCAGCTATTTCAATGATTATGCTGCCGTTAACCAGCCACTGTAATGCTCGGAGCTGGTTAATTTGGGGCCCAAATTAGCATTATAAGGTCTGGGTAGCTAGCTACACAGGCCTTATGCAGGAAACTAAAACAGCCTTAAGTAGTCACAAATTCTATAATCAAGTCACTGTGCGGCTGTCATGTGCTACTTGGGCAAGAGTTCTCTCGGGATTTCCAAATACTAAATCCACGCGGACAAAGTCGCGGATACCAGCTAGTATTTAATAAAAAACGGTCAAGTGCGAGTCAGACTCGCACACAAACGGTTCCGTGCCATAGTAAAAAAATAATTTTTTAATTTATGTAAGCAAAAATTCACGGTTTTCGTATTTTTTCCTTTACTTGTGCTATAAAACCTACCAACCTACTCGCTGCTAAATTTCATAAGTCTAGATCAACGGAAAGTATCTTCAAAGCTAGAATGAATAGGCATCTTTTTGGCAGGCGCACTCCAACCTAGACATCATCGCTTTTTTAGGCATGATTGTTGTCAAGCGCAAGCCTGTCACTAAGTATCACATAACGTAATATTCTTCTCTACTAACCAAGTGCATCCAAAGCCTGTAGCGCCTCACCGGACGGCGTGTCCCTCAATAAGTCTGGCGGGGGATCCCCCAGCTCCATCAGTGATGCGGGCTCCGATTTCGGCAGCACCACCTCCTGGAATAAAAGGAGAAACTACCTTAAGAAACTGCTGAACATACCATGTTTCTAGCCTCAACATACCTTCGAGGCAAGAGTGAATCCTGAACAGAGAGTTTTTTGAAGTGAAGCTTAAGAAACTGACGCTTGAAATCGAGACACAAAAGCATAGAAACTATCTTTTTGTCTAAGGTCGTGTGATGGTTATTATACTAGTGTAAATTAAAAATTTATAACACCCCTGACAAGCGAAGGTTACAGTAATTAGAAAAGAGCTGATAACTTTCAAACGGCTGAACCGATTTTCTTGGATTATAGCTAAGAACACTCTCAATCAAGCCACCTTTCAAAAAAAAAACTAAATTAAAATCGGTTCATTAGTTTAGGAGATACGATGCCACAGACAGATACACAGATACATAGATACACAGATACACACGTCAAACTTATAACACCTCTCTTTTTGGGTCGGGGGTTAAAAATAAATATTAAAAAGGAGTAAATATAAATAAACATTTACCGGTAGAGATTTGGGGGGTTCAGAGAAGTTCTCTGACGGGGTTGTTTCCACCCCCGAGTCGGAGTGGTGCGACGGTGACGACCAGCCATCTGAAGACACGGGTAGACCGTGCAATCGCGCTAGCCTTTCTAATTCCTGGAAACAATTTTTTTTTATTTTTATTCACTATAGGTAAGCGCTACCAGGATTAGCATTGTAGAGTCAGTTTTTTTTTTTAAATTTAAGCGTAGCTCCTCAAAAGACTTTGGGATTGGGATAAAAATCAAGTTTCAGGTGTCTGGTGATATAGGCGGAATAAAATAGTGTCTTTTCTAAAATGATCAAGAAATATGTAAGAAATAAGAATCCTTGCGGACGAATTGTGCACAAAAACACGAAGATTTTTCTAGATCTTCAGTTCGTAACTTGGTTTAGAATTAATTTCAACTACGACGTAAATATGATGGTTTTTAGGGTAAAAGGAAAAACGGAACCCTTATAGGATCACTTTGTATTCTGTCAAGAAAACCTATAGGGTACTTCCCGTTGATCTAGAATCATGAAATTTGGCGGATAGGTAGGTCTTATAGCACAAGTAACGAACTAACACCGAAAACCGTGAATTGTGTTTACATCATTTTTAAAAAAAATTGTTAAAATTTTCAGTAGTAAAATAACTATATCAAGTGGGGTATCATATAAAAGGGATACCTGTTCATCCTAAAACAGATTTTTATTTATTTTTATGCATAATAGTTTTTGATTTATCGTGCAAAATGTCGGTAAAAATACCCGAGTACGGAACCCTCGGTGCGCGAGTCCGACTCGCACTTGGCCGGTTTTTTTGTACTGACCTGTATCCTTAAGGTTAGTTTTCGATTGTGTAGTTCTATTTGCTTCCTCCTCTGCCCGCTGTGCTTGAGTCTGTTGACCTCGTCCCTGAGGCACTTGATATAGTCCATACTACTTTTGAGGATGGTACCCATATTGGTACAACCTCATACAATCTATCAGCTTTCTTCATTAACTGATCTACCATTACGTTTTTTATTAATTATTGGATGTATGTCAACGTACCAAGTGGTCAGAAACGTAGGGCTTGACCCTACGTTTCTACGTCCTGTCTGGTGATATAAGCAGAAAACAATTGTCTTTTCTTAGGGTCAAGAAATATATCAGAAATAAGACTCTATGTGCACGAAAACACGAAGATTTTGCTAGACCTTCATTTCGTAACCTGGCTTAGAAGTAATTTAAATATTATGATGGATTTTTTTCTGCTAACCTGTATCCTTAAGGTTAGTTTCCTATTGTGTAGTTCTATCTGCTTCCTTCTCTGCTCGCTGTGCTTGAGTCTGTTGACCTCGTCCCTGAGGCACTTGATATAGTCCACGCTACTCTTGAGGATGGTGCCCTTGTTCGGCCGCACGTCCCTTATGACGTCATAGAAAGGGTCGTTGGTCTTGGGCAGGAGGGTACCGAGCTCTTTTATTCGATCGTTGATGTTGAATCGGCGTCGACGTTCAACTGGAAATAAAAAGTGGCTGTAACATACGGATGGGCAGACAGACAGACAGACAGACATGACGAAGGGTTCCGTTTTTTGCCATTTGGCTACGGAACCCTAAAAAGCGATGAAATTAATTCTATAAAATCTATGTAGTCTTGAAGTAATTCGCCTGCAATAAAGTTCTTTAGGGATTGATTTTTGGAAGAATACGTCGTACATGCAGCAAAGATCTGAGTTACCATAGTGGTCTAATGGCCAAAGGTATGATTGCATAGATATCTACTTTTTTATTACAAAATGGTTTGCGCTTGATGACAATCATGCCCTATGGAAAACAACGATGAGGTCAAAAAATAGCAACGTCGCATCGGAAGGATGTTCCAAACCATAGCGATACAAACACGTTTCATGCAAGTACGTCAACCACATAAGAATACAAACTCTTGCTCTTTTCCACTCTTCTGTGATTGATTGTCACTTAGAACCGAAACCCAATGCGATCACGGAACGGTATAAGTTTGGCCAGAGATGTCAAATGCCGGGTGAATCGGTAAATAGCTATGTGGCTGAATTAAAGAAGCTGTCCTTATATTGTAATTATGGGGAAAGCTTAACAGAGCAAATAAGAGATAAATTCATTGCGGGGCTAAGTAATGAGAAAATTAAACAAAAGTTGCTCAATGAAAGTGAAGTTTCGTTGGAGAGAGCATACAACATTGCTGTGCAGATGGAGAAAACTGACCAAGACTTGGAAGTGATGACAACCAAGGTGCACAAGATAGGAGTGGCAGGAAAGGATCAACAAGGACAACAGAATGATACCCGAGGTCATCCGAGGCATGTTAGAAGTGATAACCAGTACAATAAGTTGTGCAAGTGCTGTGGAAAGGGGAAGCATACAAAGGAGTTTTGTTGGTTTAAGGATAGGAAGTGCAGAATTTGTGGAAAATTAGGACATTTAATGGCAGTTTGTAGACTTAAAAGGGGTAAAAAGCCTTGTAATTATATAGAAAACTAGTTTTTGCTCGGTGCGCGAGCTGCTAAAGCAGCTCACGTGACGTGGTAAGGTTAACTTTATTATATAAAACCAAATTGATTTATTAAGATACATAATTCACCCCGAAAAACCCCATAAAATGACAGGCATTTCTATTTTTTGTAGAAAATGTAAGTCCGCCATCTTGGATTTGAAAATAAATGTCATTATCAAAATCAGCACCCTGAAAAACCCTGAAAACGATATCCATATTATTTTTTGTAAATTAGGATAATAATTTAGTAGAGTGCGTGGGTGCGCGGACCACTAAAGTGGTCCGCGAGCATGCAGAGTTTGTTTCACCGAGTAGACCTTCGGATCCTGATCATCTTTTGCCATCAAACCACTCTTCCATCTTTTATAGCCTCCGAGATAGACACCGACGAAATTTGTACGGCGGCCATCTTGTTTTTCCAAAAAATTCCACTTTTTCTATCAATCGTTTACTACTTTCTTCAAAGATTGTGAGTTTCAACGAAATCGGTTGGAAAACAAAAGAGTTGCAAAAATCACGTCGGTCGCCATCTTGTTTTTCTGAAATGTCATAATTTTTCCCTACTTGCTTCCACCAGCCAAACACATCTGTCCTACATTATCGTATCGTTTTCCGTCTCTTTCTAGGAGAATGAGACATTCAATATTCGCCATACATTTTCTATGGGGAAAAAAAATCCGCCATTTTGAATTTTTTTTCTATTCATCGAGTAGACCTTCGGACCCTGATCATCTCTTGCCAAGAAACCACACTTCCATCTTTTATACCCTCCGAGCTGGACACCAGCAAAATTTGTATGGCGGCCATCTTTTCTTCGCCATTTTGAATTTTTTTTCAGCTTTTTGGCAATTGGATGACGTCGTGAATGACATTTGCTCGAGCACCCCCTACCTATCTTCAATACCTTAAGCGGGCCCTTCACCCGTCTCCGATATCCTCAATTATCAGCTCTCTCCATAATTTTGGCTTACTAAGTTTTTGTTTTCTATATAACACCATCAGTGAAAAAAAAAATTTTCATACAAAATTTTACAGGAGTTTCTTAGTTGAAAATCTCGAAAATCTCCCCAAAAGTGGCAACACTGGTTGCATATCTCCATATTGCCAGCCGAGATACACAATCGATTCGTACATATTGACTTTCCAAAATGTTGCCAACTGCCTCAAAAACGTGATCAAAATTTCGAAAAATTCAAAAAATTACAAAATGGCCGCCAACTCGTTTTGCAGAAATAAATTACATCGTTGTACAACTTTCCCATTAACTACAGGATATACCGCTCCCGTCATCGTTTCAATCTTTCATCTCGCTCGCACCCACGCGAAATGATCGTCCCTGAAAAAAGACAATGTCGAAAATCACTTTTGCTTCGATAAATTCCAGTGTTGCCAGTCCTCGGCGACGAAAATACCTAAATGTCATTTGCACGAGCAAAACACGTAATCGCTCATACTCGAATTTTGCTAAAAGTGCGTATTTCGATTTTTTATAATTTCCCGAAAATCTTGAAATTTCCCCAAAAAATGGGGTAATTTTTTTCCTTCAATCTATACCTCGAAACTATACGTACAATCGCTTCATAGAAGCCGAATTGCTCCGATGTTGCCAACTTTGAGATATTTAACTTTTAAAATTGCGTTTTTTCGTACCTCTAACATAATGGCCGCCACAACAGCCGCCATCTTGAATTTTTAAAAACCACTCCCATTCCGTCAAAATTCAGGATAATCGTAGACAAAACCAAAAAAAAATTATTAGTTTCAATTTCCCGTTTTGGATCTGTGGCGCCGCGGTTCGGGGTCGAAAAATCGAAATTTTCAAAACGCTACGGCTCGGCCGCCATCTTGTTTTTCCAATTTTTTCCACATTTCCCATTAATCGTTTACTATTTTTTTCAAAGATTGCAAAATTCAACGAAATCGGTTGGAAAACAACGGAGCTGCAAAAATCACCTCGGCCGCCATCTTGTTTTTCCGAAATGTCATAATTTTTCCCCAGAGGGTTCCCGAAACCGAACACAACTCCCCCACATCATTATATCATTTTCCGTCTCCTTCTAGGAGAACAATTATGTCAATGAGTGAGTGAGTCAGTCAGTGGTAATCGAGCTATATATAGTATAACTAGTGTTTTGCTCGGTGCGCGAGCTGCTAAAGCAGCTCGCGTGACGTGGTTATGTTAATTTTTTTGTATTAAACCGAATTTATTTATTGAGATAGACAATCCACCCCGAAAAACCCATGAAACGACACCCATGTAAATTTTTTCTTAAAAAGTGCATGTCCACCACCTTGGATCTAAAAATGAATGTCATTATCAAAATCAGCACCCTGGAAAACCCTGAAAACGATATCCATATTATTTTTTGTAAATTAGGATAATAATTTAGTAGGGTGCGTGGGTGCGCGGACCACTAAAGTGGTCCGCGAGCATGCAGAGTTTGTTTCACCGAGTAGACCTTCGGACCCTGATCATCTTTTGCCAAGAAACCACTCGTCCATCTTTTATAGCCTCCGAGATAGACACCGACGAAATTTGTACGGCGGCCATCTTGTTTTTCCAAAATTTTCCACTTTTTCTATTAATCGCTTGCTACATTCTTTAAAGATTGCGAGTTTCAACGAAATCGGTTGGAAAACAAAAGAGTTGCAAAAATCACGTCGGACGCCATCTTGTTTTTCTGAAATGTCATAATTATTCCCTACTCGCCTCCCCCACCCGAACACATCTCCCCTACATTATCGTATCGTTTTCCGTCTCTTTCTAGGAGAATGAGACATTCAATATTCGCCATACAAAATGTATGGGAAAATAAATTCCGCCATTTTAAATTTTTTTTCTATTCATCGAGTAGACCTTTGGATCCTGATCCTCATTTGCCAATAAACCGCACCTCCATCTTTTATACCCTCCGAGCTGGACGCCGGCGAAATTTGTATGGCGGCCATCTTTTCTTCGCCATTTTGAATTTTTTTTCAGCTTTTTGGCAATTGGATGATGTCATGAATGACATTTGGTCGAGCACCCCCCACCTATCTTCAATACCTTGAGCGGACCCTTCACCCGTCTCCGACATCCTCGATCATCAGCTATTTCCAAATTTTTCCTCGATTTTTTTTTTGTTTTCTATACGAAACCATCAGTGAAAAAAAAAATTCATACAAAATTTTACAGGAGGAGTTTTTGGGGAAAATCTCGAAAATCTCCCCAAATGTGGCAACACTGTTTACATATTTCGATACTGCTGGTCGAGTCACACAATCGATTGATACATGTCGACTTTCCAAAATGTTGCCAACTGCCTCAAAAACGTGATCAAAATTTCGGAAAATTTAAGGAAAATACAAAATGGCCACCAACTCTTTTTGCAGAAGCAAATTAGATAATTTTACAACTTTCCCATTAACTAAAGGATATACCGCTCCCGATACCGTTTCAATCTCTCATCTCGCTCGCACCCACGCGAACCTATCGTCCCTGAAAAAAGACCATGTCGAAAATCACTTTTTCTTTGATGAATTCCAGTGTTGCCAGTCTCCGGCGACAAAAATACCCAAATGTCATTTGTACAAGCAAAACACATAATCGCTCATACTCGGATTTTGCACAAAGTCCTTATTTCGATTTTTTACAATTTCCCGAAAATCTTGAAATTTCCCTAAAAATGGGGTAATTTTTTCCCACCGATCTATACCTCGAGTCTATACGTACAACCGCTTCATAGAAACCAAAACGGTCCGACGTCGTCGACTGGGAGAAATTTTAATTTTAAAATTGCGATTTTTCGTACCTCTAACTTAACGGCCGCCATGACAGCCGCCATCTTGAATTTTTAAAAACCACTCCTGTTTTGTCAAAATACAGGATGATCGTGGGCGAAACACGAAAAAATAATTATCCTCGACTTCTCCGTCTTGGATCAGTGGCGCCGCGGTTAGGGATCGAAAAATGAAAATTTTGAAAACTCTCCAGCTCGGCCGCCATCTTGTTTTTTCAATTTTTTCGACATTTCCCATTAATCGTTTACTATTTTCTTCAAAGATTGCAAAATTCAACGAAATCGGTTGGAAAACAACGGAGCTGCAAAAATCACGTCGGCCGCCATCTTGTTTTTCCGAAAAGTCATAATTTTTCCCCAGAGGGTTCCCGAATCCAAACATATCTTCCCTACATCACTATATCATTTTCCTTCTCTTTCTAGGAGAACAATTATGTCAATGAGTGAGTCAGTGAGTGGTAATCGAGCTATATATAGTATAAAACTAGTATTTTGCTCGGTGCGCGAGCTGCTAAAGCAGCTCGCGTGACGTGGTTAGGTTTATGAGTTGCATTAAACCGATTTTTTTATTAAGATACACAAATTACCCCGAAAACCCCATAAAACGACACTTATATCAATTTTTTTCTTAAAAAGTGCACGCCCGCCATCTTGGATTTAAAAATAAATGTCGTTATCAAAATCAGCACCCTGGAAAACTCTGAAAACAACATCCATATCATTTTTTGTAAAAACGGGGTAGTTGAGGTTAATAAAGTAGGGTGCGTGGGTGCGCGGACCACTAAAGTGGTCCGCGAGCATGCAGAGTTTGTTTCACCGAGTAGACCTTCGGACCCTGATCATCTTTTGCCAAGAAACCACTCTTCCATCTTTTATAGCCTCCGAGATAGACACCGACGAAATTTGTACGGCGGCCATCTTGTTTTTCCAAAATTTTCCACTTTTTCTATTAATCGTTTACTACATTCTTCAAAGATTGCGAGTTTCAACGAAATCGGTTGGAAAACAAAAGAGTCGCAAAAATCATACAGGCCGCCATCTTGTTTTTCTGAAATGTCATAATTTTTGCCCTACTCGCCTCCCCCACCCTAACACATCTCCCCTACATTATTGTATCGTTTTCCGTCTCTTTCTAGGAGAATGAGACATTCAATATTCGCCATACAAAATGTATGTAAAAATAAATTCCGCCATTTTGAATTTTTTTTCTATTAATCGAGTAGACCTTCGGACCCTGATCATCTCTTGCCAAGAAACCACACTTCCATCTTTTATACCCTCCGAGCTGGACGCCGGCAAAATTTGTATGGCGGCCATCTTTTTTTCGCCATTTTGAATTTTTTTTCAGCTTTTTGGCAATTGGATGACGTCATAAATGACATTTGGTCGAGCACCCCCCACCTATCTTCAATACCTTGAGCGGACCCATCACCCGTCTCCGACATCCTCGATCATCAGCTATTTCCAAATTTTTCCTCGATTTTTTTTTTGTTTTCTATACGAAACCATCAGTGGGAAAAAAAATTTCATACAAAATTTTACAGGAGGAGTTTTTGGGGAGAATCTCGAAAATCTCCCCAAATGTGGCAACACTGTTTACATATTTCGATACTGCTGGTTGAGTCACACAATCGATTTATACATGTCGACTTTCCAAAATGTTGCCAACTGCCTCAAAAACGTGATCAAAATTTCGAAAAATTAAAAAAAATACAAAATGGCCGCCAACTCGTTTCACAGAAAGATTTTACACGGTTTCATAATTTTCCTATTAACTACAGGATATACCGCGCCCGATGACGTTTCAATCTTTCCTCTCGCTCGCACCCACGCGAAAGGGGATACCGTGAAAAAGACCGTGTCGAAAATCACTTTTACTTTGATAAATTCCAGTGTTGCCAGCCTCCGGCAGTAAAAATACCCAAATGTCATTTGTACGAGCAAAACACGTAATCGCTCATACTTGAGTTTTGCTAAAAGTGCGTGTTTCGATTTTTTACAATTTCCCGAAAATCTTGAAATTTCCCTAAAAATGGGGTAATTTTTTCCCACCGATCTATACCTCGAATCTATACGTACAACCGCTTCATAGAAGTCGAATCGCTCCGATGTTGCCAACTTTGAGATATATAACTTTTAAAATTGCATTTTTTCGTACCTCGAACAAAACGGCCGCCATGACAGCCGCCATCTTGAATTTTTTAAAACCACTCCCGTTCTGTCAAAATACAGGATAAACGTGGGCGAAACACGAAAAAATAGTTATCCTCGACTACCCCGTCTTGGATCTGTGGCGCCGCGGTTCGGGGTCGAAAATTCAAAATTTTCAAAACGCTACGGTTCGGCCGCCATCTTGTTTTTCCAATTTTTTTCACATTTTCTATTAACCGTTTACTACTTTCTTCAAAGATTGCAAAATTCAACGAAATCGGTTGGAAAACAACGGAGCTGCAAAAATCACGTCGGCCGCCATCTTGTTTTTCCGAAATGTCATAATTTTTCCCCAGAGGGTTCCCGAAACCGAACACAACTCCCCTACATCATTATATCATTTTCCGTCTCTTTCTAGGAGAACAATTATGTCAATGAGTCAGTCAGTGAGTGGTAATCGAGCTATATATAGTATAATAACTAGTGTTTTGCTCGGTGCGCGAGCTGCTAAAGCAGCTCGCGTGACGTAGTTAGGTTTATAAGTTGTATTAAACCGATTTTTTTAATTAAGATACACAAATTACCCCGAAAACCCCATAAAACGACACCTATATCAATTTTTTTTTTAAAGTGCACGCCCGCCATCTTGGATTTCAAAATAAATGACGTTATCAAAATGAGCACCCTGGAAAACTCTGAAAACGACATCCATATCATTTTTTGTAAAAACGGGGTAGTTGAGGTTAATAAAGTAGGGTGCGTGGGTGCGCGGACCACTAAAGTGGTCCGCGAGCATGCAGAGTTTGTTCCACCGAGTAGACTTTCGGACCCTGATCATCTTTTGCCACGAAACCACTCTTCCATCTTTTATAGCCTCCGAGATAGACACCGACGAAATTTGTATGGCGGCCATCTTGTTTTTTCAAAATTTTCCACTTTTTCTATTAATCGTTTACTACATTCTTCAAAGATTGCGAGTTTCAACGAAATCGGTTGGAAAACAAAAGAGTTGCAAAAATCACGTCGGTCGCCATCTTGTTTTTCTGAAATGTCATAATTTTTCCCTACTCGCCTCCCCCCCCCGAACACATCTTGTTTCGTCCGCGGTTCGCGGAGCTCCCCAGAAACCCCAAAATTCCTAATCAATCGCTGTATAGTGAGTAGGGCATGCAGGTACCTCGTGCAGTGCTCTTCGTTGCCGGCGAATATCGGGCCCGATTCTTCTTGCTTCTTGCTTGATGCACTTTAGTGTGTTTAGTGGGTGTGGTGGAATGTGGTATTGAACTCTAACCGAAATTAAATTAACAATTATGCCGAGAGAAGGCGGCGAGTCGCGGCCGCTCCAACCGAAAACCGATGAATGAATTTGACAGTGACACTGTCACCTGTCAGACGACAAACGACAGCTGGAGTTGCCGCTTAAAGAATAATTACCAAACATTCCCCCGCCCAAGCAGTCTTCAACTGCTTCCGAAAACCTTATAAAAACTAACAACTATTTAAACCTAAACCAAACCGAAAATAAACCTAATTAAAGCTAATCTAAGGGCAAACGAGACAACTTGGAGATTGCCCGTTTCAAAACTGTACCCTGCGCTACCCGTACATCTGCGAGCCTGACCACGCCGTCCTTCCCAGGATACAACGCTACTATCCGACCGCGGCGCCATTGAAGAGGTGGCGCATTGTCCTCTTTTAGTAAAACTAAATCCCCAACTTTAGGTGGGACAGCTGGGTCAGTCCACTTCAATCGCTGTTGTAGGGTGTGAAGATATTCCAAATGCCACCGATGCCAAATTCTTTGAGATAGTTGCTGTAGCAACTGAAAGCGAGATAATTTATACGTCTTTTCATCCTGAAAGGGGTACTCTGGAAGCGCTGTTAGCGGTTGTCCGATAAGAAAATGACCTGGGGTCAGAACCTCTAGGTCATTTGGGTCCGAAGACAGAGGGCACAAAGGCCGTGAGTTCAAGACTGCTTCGATTTTGCAGAAAACCGTACTAAGTTCCTCGAAGGTCAAAGTTGTTTCCCCAATAGTACGTTTTAAATGCGTCTTGGCCGACTTTACGGCCGCCTCAAATAAACCGCCCCACGACGGGCACGCGGGAGGGTCGAAGATCCAGGTTATACCGCGCCGAGCTAAATCATGACCGATTAGTGATCGATTTTGTTCCAAAAATTGGAAAACTTCCTTTAAATATCTGTCACTGCTCTTATAATTTGACCCACAATCTGACCTAATGATCGCTGGAAAACCGCGTCGCGAGGTCATGCGAGAGAGACAGGCGATGAAGGCCTCCGAAGACAAATCCGAAACTAATTCTAAATGGACGGACTTAGTGGCCAGGCATACAAATACGCACAAATAGGCCTTGGTGACCCTTGAATTCCGCAACTTATGAGACTTTACATAAAATGGACCTGCGAAGTCGGTTCCCACGCCTTGAAAGGGTCTAGCCGCTAAAACGCGGTCTTTAGGCAGATCTCCCATCAAGGGTTGGGTTGTGAGTCCCTTTAATTTGTAGCACGAAATGCATTTGAATGTGATTTTTCTTACCGCTCTTCTGGCCGAGAGAATCCAATAGTCCCGTTGTAATATGGCTAAAAGAGCGTTTGGGCCTACATGTGAATTTTTCAAATGCGAATCCGAAATTAACAGATCAATAAAATGTCCCGATTTAGGAAGCAACAATGGATGTCTGGCTTCATAAGGTAAGTCCGAATGTTGAAGGCGTCCTCCAACACGAAGGAGTCCGTCCGAGTCAATGAAGGGGTTGAGACGTCTCAAATGCCCCTTCAAGGTTTGGCCTTTCCGAACTTTCTCAATCTCTGCACCGAAACTATCCCTCTGCACTAGAGAGATCCACATTAGCAACGCGTCCTTCCTATCCCGTGTTGTTAAATAAGGCGTAGTATTCCGATTATTCTTCCAACGGCAATTAAAAATGAATCTCCGAATCCACGCGGTAACCGAAATAAGCCGATCTAAGGAGCTATAACGCTCCACGAGGAAACCGAAATCTGGGAGTGGTTCTGAATTTGTAGCAACCGAACACCGAATCCCAGGTAAATCCGCAGGTGATACCTGATTAGCCTTTGATGCAGGCCAAACCGATTCCGAATAAGTTAGCCATCGCGGACCCCACCACAATGGATGAGATACCAGACCCGAAGCTGTTAGGCCCCGTGAAGCACAGTCGGCAGGGTTCAATTCGCCCGGAATATGTCGCCACGTGATTGGTACTGTAGAATTTTGTATCTGTGAAACTCGATTAGCCTCAAATACTTGAAGAGTATGAGGTGAAGTTTTAAGCCAAGCTAAAACTATAGAACTATCAGTCCAACCGAATACCTCGTGAACATCGATGGTCCTTTGCAAACAAAGGCAAACATGATGCAGAAGCTTAAGTAGAAGCACGGCTCCGCACAACTCCAATTTAGGAATCGTCAGACGTGTTCTGATTGGGGCGACCTTACTTTTGGCCATTACTAAATGAACCGAAACATTATCTGTGTCATCCACGGCGCGTAAATATACAACAGCTGCGTAACCAGCCTCCGAGGCATCTGAAAAACCGTGCATAGTAATATTTTTTACCGCTGGTGGGAGCATACATCGCGAAATCCGAACATCTTTAATCCGAGCGAGGTCAATTTTAAAATGAATCCAATCTCGTTCTAAATCCCCAGTAATAGGTTCATCCCAAGAAAAACCCGAAAGCCACAGACGTTGCAAAAAACATTTAGCCCGAAATAAAACAGGGGTGATCCACCCGCTTGGATCATACATGCGAGCAATGGTCGACAGTATTTTCCGTTTAGTAACCGAATGTCCATGAGTTAAATCCGTCCGAAAAGAAAAAACATCCTCTACAGGATTGTATTGTACCCCCAAAACCGAAGTTAAACTTTGCATGTCTGGGTTATCAAACAGATGAGGCACCTGTTGATGATCGTCAGGCAAGTCCCGAAGTAAAACAGGATCGTTCGAGATCCATTTCCGTAATTCATATCCTCCTGATTGCATGAGCCGAATTAACTCTTGTTGCAGTTCAAGAGCTTCCGATTGTGAGCGGCATCCCGACAGAATATCATCGACATAAATGTCGTTCTCTAAAACCGAAGCCGCCCGAGGATACCGATCACGTTCCCGATCAGCCAACTCTAAAAGCGTCCGAATCGCAATGTAAGGACTAGATTTTAACCCGTATGTGTTGGTTCCAAGTTCATAGGTAAGAAGGGGCTCATCTGGAGACTCTCTCCAAAATATGAGCTGGTACCTTCTGTCCAATTTATCAATAAGCGTCTGCCGAAACATCATCCTAATATCCGTCACAAAGACAACTTGATGGCGTCTGAAGTTCATCAAAAGCTCCGAAATATCCCTTTGTAATTTAGGGCCCGAATGTAAACACTGGTTTAAAGAAACCCCCGAATTTGTGACGCAACTACCGTCAAAAACAACGCGTACTTTCGCATTTTCGTCCGAATCCTTAAAAACCGCATGATGTGGTATAACAAAATATTCTTGTCCGCCTTTAAAATCAAAATCCGAAACCGACATGTGACCGAGATCCAAATATTCACGCATAAAATTAATATACTTCTCTCGTAAGACCGAATTTTTCATAAGTTTCCGTTCCAAAGCCAAAAATCTTTTTTTCGCAATAGTTTTCGAGTCACCTAACAAGGGTCACCCAAGGTAACCACCCAGTACTATCAAACTCTATACAGTCAACAATACCAAGAAAATGAAACCGAATCAGAAGCAAATGTCAATGAAGACCCAGTACCACTGTTTATGGAAAGCGAGATAGAGCTATCGATTAGTAAATTAAAGCAAGACAAGAGTCCAGGGCCAGATGGTATCAGCAACGAGTGTATTATCGCTGGAAAGGACATTCTTGTGAAACCACTTACGAAACTCTTTAACATGATTCTCAAGACAAAAAAGCTACCATGGCAATGGGCATATTCGGAAATAACACTTATTTATAAGAAAGGTGACCCGAAGCAAATATGTAACTATAGACCTATCAGTCTTACATCATGTCTATACAAGGTATTCTCTACCTCGTTGCTACGGCGCATCACAAAAGCTATAGATGAAAGCCAAGGAATAGAACAGGCAGGCTTCATTCAGGGTTTTTCAACAATCGACCATATACATACATTAAAGAATATAATAGAGAAGTACAAGGAATATGGAAAACCCTTATATATCGGATATATTGACTATTCCAAAGCTTTTGACTCTATATCACACAAGGATATCTGGAGAGCTCTGGCTGAACAAGGTGTCAATAAAGGATACATAGACATCATAAAAGAACTCTACCGGAAAAGCACGTCCAGTATACGTTTAGACAGAGTTGGTAAACCATTTAGATTGGAACGAGGTGTCAGACAGGGTGACCCGCTTTCTTCGAAGCTGTTTATTGCTGTACTGGAAAGCATATTTAGAGAATTAAGCTGGGAGAGCACCGGAATAAAAATACATGGCAAATATCTATCACACCTCAGATTTGCGGATGATATTGTGCTGCTCTCCGAAACTGCGGATGATCTACAGAATATGCTGATAGCACTCAATTCACAAAGTGTTAAAGTGGGACTCCGAATAAACCGTGAAAAAACAAAAGTGATGACCAACTCAGAAAGAAAATGCATACAGATAGAGAAGGTCGAAATAGAGTATGTCGACGAGTACATATATCTTGGACAACTTATTTCTCTCGAAAACTCCTCCATCGATAGAGAGATCGAAAGACGTGTCACAAATACGTGGAAGAAATATTGGAGTATGAAGGAGATTTTCAAGGGAAACCTTCCAACAAAAATTAAAACTAAAGCTTTAGAGACTTGTTTACTTCCATGTCTTACTTACGCATGCCAGTCTTGGCCTCTCTCCATCAAAACGATTAAAAAAATAAGAACATGTCAGAGAGGATTAGAGCGAAGCTTAGTTGGTTTAAAACTGAAGGACCGTGTGAAATGCTCTGAAATAAGGCGACAAACTAGAGCAAGAGATGCCATCAAACAAATTCTAAGACTTAAATGGAGATGGGCAGGCCATATTCAAAGGTGCCAGGATGAAAAGTGGACGAAAACCGTGACTAACTGGTATCCTTTGAATTGGAAACGAAGGCCTGGAAGGCCAATAAAAAGATGGGATGATGACATCGCAAAAATTGCGGGAAGGACATGGAGTACTTTAGCTAGAGATAGATGCACATGGAAAGAAATGGAGGAGGCTTACACCGCTACAGGCGGTCCTTACATGTAAAAATAAAGAGCAAGCATGTTTATTAATAGAAATAAATGTAAATATCATAGGATTAACTAGGTTTAGAAAAATAAATGTAAGAAAAAAATAATACTTTTTAAACATAGTTATAATAGTTTTATAGAGTTAAGAAATAATTAATGTAAGGAATCAAATAAAGCTTTTATTATTATTATTATTATTTAACAAGGGTCTGTTAGGTAAAAATGGCAACTTCGTGACAAACCGACCATTTTCCAACCGATACGTATTATCTTTATAAAACTGTTCACACTCTAGATCAAGTGGAGCAGACCGAGAGGATGTTTCTGGAGGTTCCTCAACCTTCCAGAATCTTTGAAGAGTGTCCGAAACCGAAATACCGACGACTTCCGAATCATCAATCAACTCAGATTGTTTAGTGAGTTCTACAGGACCAAGTAGAACATAACCGAAAATAGTGCTATAAGCCGTAAGACCGATAGAATTTAAAATTATTTTATCTCCTCCCATAAGAGATCCTAAAACATCCGAACCGAGCAGCAGTTCCACTGGCGATGACTGGTGGAAGTGGGGATCTGCTAAACTTAAGCCGGTGGCTAGGTCTTTCACCGAATCATCCAAGGTCACCGTAGGTAATTTTCCTATAACCTTTTGCATACACAAAACAGGAGTAGTAATTTTAGGAAATCTTTTATTTATCGGAGAAAATGTCACCGAAGACCGACCGATTATAGTTGAGGTTGTTTCAATACCTCCAACACCCATGATCCGTTCGCTGCACGGATCTAAACATATGCCCAACCTGCCCACTAAATCTGTACTAATTAAAGACCCCTGAGATCCACTGTCAAGTAAGGCTCTGGTCGAAACCCCCATTTCCGAATTTATTTCTGAATTAAAATAGACTTTGACTATAACAGTGGGTAAGAGTACAGTTAGTAAAGGGCAAGTGGGCGCCGAATCCTAGCGTCTGGTAGGTGAATAGAGGAGAGCACGATCGTCATCTCGCCTACCACTCTCATTCCGCTCGTCAGAACGCCCGTACCGAGGCTTATCACTACGATTTACATTAGGTGGGTCATCTCGCTGCTCCTCACGTCGTCGTGGAGGAGATGAGGTACGTTGAACGGGTGAAAGATCGCGAGGTGACTTGACCCTTCCGACGTTAGATTGCTGCCGAAAGCCCCCGCCCGTGCGAGGGGCTGACCGCTCGGCCGAGCTCCGATTATTATTATTATGTCGCTGTTGCACCCCCGACCGATTAAAACATAGCATCGGGTGATGCTTAGTGCTTCCACAGCTGCAATGAAGCTCCCGGCGGCAATCGCGGTAGCTGTGGTTCCCCAGACAGTGGAAACATAGACGTTCCTTGTCAACAAAATCTTTCCGTGCAAAAGGCGACATGGATTTAAACTCCGGACAAATTGTTAAGCTCGAATGTTTTGAATCCCCACAGCATATACACGGCTGCTTTACTTCAGCAGCGGCATAATGAACCGATCTGCGAGCGGGCTTCGCTTGCCTCGAATTATTATAGTCATACTGATTTGTTGATTCCAAATTCGCGCACTCGATTAAGCGGCATTCCGTTTCTAAAAATTCAACTAAGTCCGAATATTTAGGTATGGTATCCGATTCGCAACCAAATTTTTGTTCAAAACGAGATTTAAGTGACGCTGGTAATTTTGATAGACATATGTGTAAAAGTATAAACGACCATTCCGAAACAGGAAAACCGAGACGCTCTAATTGATTAACCGCCATAATCAGTGGATTTAAAAATTGTGACCGAAGACCGCTAAGCCGACCCGAAATAGTAGGTAATTTTAAAATTTGGTCAACGTGTACGTCACCTAAACGCCGAGTGTTCTGATACCGTTTCATTAAAAGATCACGGGCAATACTATATCCTTCATCCGCAATCTTGAGGTGTTGGACCAATCCACGGGGTTCACCGGATAAACACGACATCAAGTATGCCAGTTTCTGTGCCGGTGACAAATCTGAACGTTTATCGACCAGACTATCAAATAGATTGTTAAACCCCACCCATTGGTCCATCTCCCCAGCAAAGGACGGAAGCCGAAGGGCTGGCAAACGTGACAGCAGCGCGTCCAGATCGGCGACCTCCGATCTAGCATTTACCGTAGAACTGCTAGAATTCGCAGGAGCCTCTTCTAACTTAATCGACATTAGTCTATCAAAAGCTTCTAAAGCACGTGCATAATCTGCGCGGGCTCCCAGAACTATTTCCCTCTCAGCTGGAACACCCTCATCCACCAACTCAAGGATGCGCTGATATGAGTTTTCCAAATTCATGAACTCCGAATTCACAGTCAGAAGTCGTACTGATAAGCGCCTTGAATGGTCAGGCCTATCTATAAGGTCCGCGCTGTCCAACAACCATTGTAGCTTAACCCTAAACTGGGACCAATTCGCTCTGACAGACATCTTTAATGCATAAAAGAATCCAAGAAAAACCGAAAATCCGTAAAATACCGAAATAATTAAAAAATTACCGAAATAATAAAATACCGAAATAATGAAATACGTAAAACACCGAAATAATTAAAACATAACCGAATTAATAAAATACCACATTCAAATCATTTACGATTTCCAAAAATCACCAAGAACCCATGTGTCGGCCTCAACAAAATCAGTACGTGAGTAGCCGCCTTACAATATAGGTACGTGAGGTGCCACCTTAACGTGTCTTCGTAACCAACCCGCGATAATTTTATTTTTACCGAGAGGTAGGTAGATAGAAAAACTTTTGAAACTCGTATTATAACCAAAAAATATCGTGTTTTAATCACGAAAAAGACCGAAAACCACGCTCTGCTACCAAATGTTTCGTCCGCGGTTCGCGGAGCTCCCCAGAAACCCCAAAATTCCTAATCAATCGCTGTATAGTGAGTAGGGCATGCAGGTACCTCGTGCAGTGCTCTTCGTTGCCGGCGAATATCGGGCCCGATTCTTCTTGCTTCTTGCTTGATGCACTTTAGTGTGTTTAGTGGGTGTGGTGGAATGTGGTATTGAACTCTAACCGAAATTAAATTAACAATTATGCCGAGAGAAGGCGGCGAGTCGCGGCCGCTCCAACCGAAAACCGATGAATGAATTTGACAGTGACACTGTCACCTGTCAGACGACAAACGACAGCTGGAGTTGCCGCTTAAAGAATAATTACCAAACACATCTCCCCTACATTATCGTATCGTTTTCCGTCTCTTTCTAGGAGAATGAGACATTCAATATTCGCCATACAAAATGTATGGGAAAAAAATTCCGCCATTTTGATTTTTTTTTTCTATTCATCGAGTAGACCTTCGGACCCTGATCATCTCTTGCCAAGAAACCACACTTCCATCTTTTATACCCTCCGAGCTGGACACCGGCGAAATTTGTATGGCGGCCATCTTTTCTTCGCCATTTTGAATTTTTTTTCAGCTTTTTGGCAATTGGATGACGTCATAAATGACATTTGGTCGAGCACCCCCCACCTATCTTCAATACCTTGAGCGGACCCTTCACCCGTCTCCGACATCCTCGATCATCAGCTATTTCCAAATTTTTCCTCGATTTTTTTTTTGTTTTCTATACGAAACCATCAGTGAAAAAAAATATTTTCATACAAAATTTTACAGGAGGAGTTTTTGGGGAGAATCTCGAAAATCTCCCCAAATGTGGCAACACTGTTTACATATTTCGATACTGCTGGTTGAGTCACACAATCGATTGATACATGTCGACTTTCCAAAATGTTGCCAACTGCCTCAAAAACGTGATCAAAATTTCGGAAAATTTGAAGAAAATACAAAATGGCCACCAACTCTTTTTGCAGAAGCAAATTAGGTAATTTTAAAAACTTTCCTATTAACTACAGGATATACCGCTCCCGATGACGTTTCAATCTCTCCTCTCGCTCGCACCCACGCGAAATGATCGTCCCTGAAAAAAGACCATGTCGAAAATCACTTTTTCTTTGATAAATTCCAGTGTTGCCAGTCTTCGGCGACAAAAATACCCAAATGTCATTTGTACGAGCAAAACACGTAATCGCTCATACTCGGATTTTGCTAAAAGTGCGTATTTCGATTTTTTATAATTTCCCGAAAATCTTGAAATTTCCCGAAAAATGGGGTAATTTTTTCCCACCGATCTATACCTCGAGTCCATACGTACAATCGCTTCATAGGAACTGAATCACTCCGATGTTGCCAACTTTGAGATATTTAACTTTTAAAATTGCGTTTTTTCGTACCTCGAACAAAACGGCCGCCATGACAGCCGCCATCTTGAATTTTGAAAAACCACTCTCGTTCTGTCAAAATACAGGATAGTCGGGGGCGAAACCAGAAAAAATAATTATCCACGACTACCCCGTTTGGGATCTGTGGCGCCGCGGTTCGGGGTCGAAAAATGAAAATTTTGAAAACGCTCCGGCTCGGCCGCCATCTTGTTTTCCCAATTTTTTCCCCATTTTCTGTTAACCGTTTACAACTTTCTTCAAAGTTTGCAAAACTCAACGAAATCGGTTGGAATACAAAAAAGCTGCAAAAATCACCTCGGCCGCCATCTTGTTTTTCTGAAATGTCATAATTTTTCCCCAGAGGGTTCCCGAAACCGAACACAACTCTCCTACATCACTATATCATTTTCCTTCTCTTTCTAGGAGAACAATTATGTCAATGAGTCAGTGAGTGAGTGAGTGGTAATCGAGCTATATATAGTATAACTAGTGTTTTGCTCGGTGCGCGAGCTGCTAAAGCAGCTCGCGTGACGTGGTTAGGTTGATAAGTATTAAAACGAATTTATTTATTAAGATACACAATTCACCACAAAAACCCACAAAACGACATCCATATCAATTTTTTCTTAAAAAGTGCATGTCCGCCATCTTGGATTTCAAAATAAATGTCGTTATCAAAATCAGCACCCTGGAAAACTCTGAAAACGACATTCATATCTTTTTTGTAAAAACGGGGTAGTTGAGGTTAATAAAGTAGGGTGCGTGCGTGCGCGGACCACTAAAGTGGTCCGCGAGCATGCAGAGTTTGTTCCACCGAGTAGACCTTCGGACCCTGATCATCTTTTGCCAAGAAACCACTCTTCCATCTTTTATAGCCTCCGAGATAGACACCGACGAAATTTGTACGGCGGCCATCTTGTTTTTCCAAAATTTTCCACTTTTTCTATTAATCGTTTAGTACATTCTTCAAAGATTGCGAGTTTCAACGAAATCGGTTGGAAAACAAAAGAGTTGCAAAAATCACGTCGGTCGCCATCTTGTTTTTCTGAAATTTCATAATTTTCCCCTACTCATATCGCGCATCCGAACATATCTCCCATACATCAATGTATCGTTTTCCGTCTCTTTCTAGGAGAATGAGACATTCATAATCGCCATACAAAATGTATGGAAAAATAAATTTCGCCATTTTGAATTTTTTTTCTATTCATCGAGTAGACCTTGGGATCCTGATTCTCTTTTGCCACGAAACCACACCTTCATCTTTTATACCCTCCGAGCTGGACACCGGCGAAATTTGTATGGCGGCCATCTTTTCTTCGCCATTTTGAAATTTTTTTCAGCTTTTTGGCAATTGGATGATGTCATGAATGACATTTGCTCGAGCACCCCCCACCTATCCTCAATACCTTAAGCGGGCCCTCCACCCGTCTCCGATATCCTCAATCATCAGCTCTCTCCATAATTTTGGCTTACTAAGTTTTTGTTTTCTATACGACACCATCAGTGAAAAAAAAATTTTTCATACAAAATTTTACAGGAGTTTCTTAGTTGAAAATCTCGAAAATCTCCCCAAAAGTGGCAACACCGGTTGCATATCTTCATACTGCCAGCCGAGATACACAATCGATTCATACATTCTGACTTTCCAAAATGTTGCCAACTGCCTCAAAAACGTGATCAAAATTTCGAAAAGTAAAGAAAAATACAAAATGGCCGCCAACTCGTTTCACAGAAAGATTTTACACGGTTTCATAATTTTCCTATTAACTACAGGATATACCGCTTCCGATGACGTTTCAATCTTTCCTCTCGCTCGCACCCACGCGAAAGGGGATACCGTGAAAAAGACCGTGTCGAAAATCACTTTTACTTTGATAAATTCCAGTGTTGCCAGTCTCCGGCGACAAAAATACCCAAATGTCATTTGTACGAGCAAAACACATAATCGCTCATACTCGTATTTTGCGAAAAGTCCGTATTTCGATTTTTTACAATTTCCCGAAAATCTTGAAATTTCCCTAAAAATGGGGTAATTTTTTCCCACCGATCTATACCCCGAGCCTACACGTACAATCGCTTCATAGAAGCCGAATCACTCCGATGTTGCCAACTTTGAGATATTTAACTTTTAAAATTGCGTTTTTTCGTACCTCTAACATAATGGCCGCCACGACAGCCGCCATCTTGAATTTTTAAAAATCACTCCCATTTTGTCAAAATAGAGGATAATCGTCGGCGAAACCAAAAAAAAAATATTATCCTCGATTACCCCGTCTCGGATCTGTGGCGCCGCGGTTCGGGGTCGAAAAATCAAAATTTTCAAAACGCTGCGGCTCGGCCGCCATCTTGTTTTTCCAATTTTTTCTACATTTTCTATTAACCGTTTACTACTTTCTTTAAAGATTGCAAAACTCAACGAAATCGGTTGGAAAACAACGGAGCTGCAAAAATCACCTCGGCCGCCATCTTGTTTTTCTGAAATGTCATAATTTTTCCCCAGAGGGTTCCCCAAACCGAACACAATTCCCCTACATCATTATATCATTTTCCGTCTCTTTCTAGGAGAACAATTATGTCAATGAGTCAGTCAGTGAGTCAGTGGTAATCGAGCTATATATAGTATAACTAGTGTTTTGCTCGGTGCGCGAGCTGCTAAAGCAGCTCGCGTGACGTGGTTATGTTGACTTTATTATATTTAACCAAATTTATTTATTAAGATACACAATTCACCACAAAAACACATAAAACCCACACCCATATCAATTTTTTCTTAAAAAGTGCATGTCCACCAGCTTGGATCTAAAAATGAATGTCATTATCAAAATCAGCACCCTGGAAAACTCTGAAAACGACATCCATATCATTTTTTGTAAAAACGGGGTAGTTGAGGTTAATAAAGTAGGGTGCGTGGGTGCGCGGACCACTAAAGTGGTCCGCGAGCATGTAGAGTTTGTTTCACTGAGTAGACCTCCGGATCCTGATCATATTTTGCCAAGAAACCACTCTTCCATCTTTTATAGCCTCCGAGATAGACACCGACGAAATTTGTACGGCGGCCATCTTGTTTTTCCAAAATTTTCCACTTTTTCTATTAATCATTTACTACTTTCTTCAAAGATTGCGAGTTTGAACGAAATCGGTTGGAAAACAAAAGAGTTGCAAAAATCATATAGGCCGCCATCTTGTTTTTCTGAAATGTCATAATTTTTCCCTACTCATATCGCGCACCAAAACATATCTCCCGAATATCATTGTATCGTTTTCTCTCTCTTTCTACGAGAATGAGACATTCAATATTCGCCATACAAAATGTATGGGAAAATAAATTCCGCCATTTTGAATTTTTTTTCTATTCATCGAGTAGACCTTTGGATCCTGATCCTCTTTTGCCAAGAAACCGCACCTCCATCTTTTATACCCTCCGAGCTGGACGCCGGCGAAATTTGTATGGCGGCCATCTTTTCTTCGCCATTTTGAATTTTTTTTCAGCTTTTTGGCAATTGGATGATGTCATGAATGACATTTGGTGGAGCACCCCCCACCTATCTTCAATACCTTGAGCGGACCCTTCACCCGTCTCCGACATCCTCGATCATCAGCTATTTCCAAATTTTTCCTCGATTTTTTTTTTATTTTCTATACGAAACCATCAGTGGAAAAAAAATTTTCATACAAAATTTTACAGGAGGAGTTTTTGGGGAAAATTTCGAAAAACTCCCCAAATGTGGCAACACCGTTTACATATTTCGATACTGCTGGTTGAGTCACACAATCGATTGATACATGTCGACTTTCCAAAATGTTGCCAACTGCTTCAAAAACGTGGTCAAAATTTCGAAAAATTAAAAAAAATACAAAATGGCCGCCAACTCGTTTCACAGAAAGATTTTACACTGTTTCATAATTTTCCTATTAACTACAGGATATACCGCGCCCGATGACGTTTCAATCTCTCATCTCGCTCGCACCCACGCGAAAGGGGATACCGTGAAAAAGACCGTGTCGAAAATCACTTTTTCTTTGATAAATTCCAGTGTTGCCAGTCTCCGGCGACAAAAATACCGAAATGTCATTTGTATGATCAAAACACATAATCGCTCATACTCGGATTTTGCGAAAAGTCCGTATTTCGATTTTTTTCAATTTCCCGAAAATCTTGAAATTTCCCCAAAAAATGGGGTAATTTTTTTCCTCCAATCTATACCTCGAGCCTATACGTACAATCGCTTCATAGAAGCCGAATCGCTCCGATGTTGTCAACCGTGGGATATTTAACTTTTAAAATTGCGTTTTTTCGTACCTCTAACATAATGGCCGCCACGACAGCCGCCATCTTGAATTTTTAAAAACTACCCCCATTCCGTCAAAATTAAGGATAATCGTGGGCGAAACCAGAAAAAAATTATAAGTTTCAATTTCCCGTTTCGGATCTGTGGCGCCGCGGTTAGGGATCGAAAAATGAAAATTTTGAAAACGCTCCAGCTCGGCCGCCATTTTGTTTTTCCAATTTTTTCTACCTTTTCTATTAACCGTTTACTACTTTCCTAAATAGTTGCGAGTTTAAACAAAATCGGTTGTAAAACAACGGAGCTGCAAAAATCACGTCGGCCGCCATCTTGTTTTTCTCAAATGTCATAATTTTTCCCCAGAGGGTTCCCGAATCCAATCACAACTCCCCCACATCATTATATCATTTTCCGTCTCCTTCTAGGAGAACAATTATGTCAATGAGTGAGTGAGTCAGTGAGTGGTAATTGAGCTATATATAGTATAACTAGTGTTTTGCTCGGTGCGCGAGCTGCTAAAGCAGCTCGCGTGACGTGGTTAGGTTGATAAGTATTAAAACGAATTTATTTATTAAGATTCAAAATTCACCCCAAAAACACCATAAAACGACACCCATATCGATTTTTTTCTTAAAAAATGCATGACCGCCATCTTGGATTTCAAAATAAATGTCGTTATCAAAATCAGCGCCCTGGAAAACTCCGAAAACGACATCCATATCATTTTTTTTAAAAATGGGGTAGTTGAGGTTAATAAAGTAGGGTGCGTGGGTGCGCGGACCACTAAAGTGGTCCGCGAGCATGCAGAGTTTGTTCCACCGAGTAGACCTTCGGACCCTGATCATCTTTTGCCAAGAAACCATTCTTCCATCTTTTATAGCCTCCGAGATAGACACCGACGAAATTTGTACGGCGGCCATCTTGTTTTTCCAAAATTTTCCACTTTTTCTATTAATCGTTTACTATTTTCTTCAAAGATTGCGAGTTTCAACGAAATCGGTTGGAAAACAAAAGAGTTACAAAAATCATATAGGCCGCCATCTTGTTTTTTTGAAATGTCATAATTTTTCCCGATTTCCATCCCACACCCGAACATATCTCCCATACATCAATGTATCGTTTTCCGTCTCTTTCTAGGAGAATGAGACATTGAATATTCGCCATACATTTTCTATGGGAAAATAAATTCCGCCATTTTGAATTTTTTTTCTATTCATCGAGTAGACCTTCGGACCCTGATCATCTCTTGCCAAGAAACCACACTTCCATCTTTTATACCCTCCGAGCTGGACACCGGCGAAATTTGTATGGCGGCCATCTTTTCTTCACCATTTTGAATTTTTTTTCAGCTTTTTGGCAATTGGATGATGTCACGAATGACATTTGCTCGAGCACCCCCCACCTATCTTCAATACCTTAAGCGGGCCCTCCACCCGTCTCCGAAACCCTCAATCATCAGCTCTCTCCATAATTTTGGCTTACTAAGTTTTTGTTCTCTATACGACACCATCAGTGAAAAAAAAATTTTTCATACAAAATTTTACAGGAGTTTCTTAGTTGAAATTCTCGAAAATCTCCCCAAAAGTGGCAACACCGGTTGCATATCTCCATACTGCCAGCCGAGATACACAATCGATTCATACATATTGACTTTCCAAAATGTTGCCAACTGCCTCAAAAACGTGATCAAAATTTCGAAAAATTCAAAAAATTACAAAATGGCCGCCAACTCGTTTTGCAGAAATAAATTACATCGTTGTACAACTTTCCCATTAACTACAGGATATACCGCTCCCGATGACGTTTCAATCTTTCATCTCGCTCGCACCCACGCGAAATGATCGTCCCTGAAAAAAGACAATGTCGAAAATCACTTTTGCTTCGATAAATTCCAGTGTTGCCAGTCCTCGGCGACGAAAATACCTAAATGTCATTTGCACGAGCAAAACACGTAATCGCTCATACTCGAATTTTGCAAAAAGTCCGTATTTCGATTTTTTTCAATTTCCCGAAAATCTTGAAATTTCCCCAAAAAATGGGGTAATTTTTTTCCTCATATCTATACCTCGAGCCTATACGTACAATCGCTTGATAGAAGCCGAATCGCTCCGATGTTGCCAACTTTGAGATATTTAACTTTTAAAATTGCGTTTTTTCGTACCTCTAATATAATGGCCGCCACGACAGCCGCCATCTTGAATTTTTAAAAACCACTCCCATTCCGTCAAAATTCAGGATAATCGTAGACAAAACCAGAAAAAAATTATTAGTTTCAATTTCCCGTTTTGGATCTGTGGCGCCGCGGTTCGGGGTCGAAAAATCGAAATTTTCAAAACGCTACGGCTCGGCCGCCATCTTGTTTTTCCAATTTTTTCCACATTTCCCATTAATCGTTTACTATTTTCTTCAAAGATTGCAAAATTCAACGAAATCGGTTGGAAAACAACGGAGCTGCAAAAATCACCTCGGCCGCCATCTTGTTTTTCCGAAATGTCATAATTTTTCCCCAGAGGGTTCCCGAAACCGAACACAACTCCCCCACATCATTATATCATTTTCCGTCTCCTTCTAGGAGAACAATTATGTCAATGAGTGAGTGAGTCAGTGAGTGGTAATCGAGCTATATATAGTATAATAACTAGTGTTTTGCTCGGTGCGCGAGCTGCTAAAGCAGCTCGCGTGACGTGGTAATGTTAAGCTTTATTGTATTAAACCGAATCGAGTTATTAAGATGCAAAATTCACCGCGAAAACACCATAAAACGACACCCATATCGATTTTTTTCTTAAAAAAGGCATGTCCGCCATCTTGGATTTCAAAATAAATGTCGTTATCAAAATCAGCCCCTGGAAAACTCTGAAAACGACATCCATATCATTTTTTGTAAAAACGGGGTAGTTGAGGGTAATAAAGTAGGGTGCGTGGGTGCGCGGACCACTAAAGTGGTCCGCGAGCATGCAGAGTTTGTTCCACCGAGTAGACCTTCGGACCCTGATCATCTTTTGCCAAGAAACCATTCTTCCATCTTTTATAGCCTCCGAGATAGATACCGACGAAATTTGTACGGCGGCCATCTTGTTTTTCCAAAATTTTCCACTTTTTCTATTAATCGTTTAGTACATTCTTCAAAGATTGCGAGTTTCAACGAAATCAGTTGGAAAACAAAAGAGTTGCAAAAATCATATAGGCCGCCATCTTGTTTTTCTGAAATGTCATAATTTTTCCCTACTCATATCGCGCTTCAAAACATATCTCCCCTACATTATCGTATCGTTTTCCGTCTCTTTCTAGGAGAATGAGACATTCAATATTCGCCATACAAAATGTATGGGAAAATAAATTCCGCCATTTTGAATTTTTTTTCTATTCATCGATTAGACCTTTGGATCCTGATCCTCTTTTGCCGAGAAACCACACCTCCATCTTTTATACCCTCCGAGCTGGACGCCGGCGAAATTTGTATGGCGGCCATCTTTTCTTCGCCATTTTGAATTTTTTTTCAGCTTTTTGGCAATTGGATGATGTCATGAATGACATTTGGTCGAGCACCCCCCACCTATCTTCAATACCTTGAGCGGACCCTTCACCCGTCTCCGACATCCTCGATCATCAGCTATTTCCAAATTTTTCCTCGATTTTTTTTTTGTTTCCTATACGAAACCATCAGTGAAAAAAAAAATTTCATACAAAATTTTACAGGAGGAGTTTTTGGGGAAAATCTCGAAAATCTCCCCAAATGTGGCAACACTGTGTACATATTTCGATACTGCTGGTTGAGTCACAGAATCGATTGATACATGTCGACTTTCCAAAATGTTGCCAACTGCCTCAAAAACGTGGTCAAAATTTCGAAAAATAAAAAAAAATACAAAATGGCCGCCAACTCGTTTCACAGAAAGATTTTACACGGTTTCATAATTTTCCTATTAACTACAGGATATACCGCGCCCGATGACGTTTCAATCTTTCCTCTCGCTCGCACCCACGCGAAAGGGGATACCGTGAAAAAGACCGTGTCGAAAATCACTTTTACTTTGATAAATTCCAGTGTTGCCAGTCTCCGGCGACAAAAATTTTATTTTTTTTATTTTATTTTTATTATTCAATTGTAATCAACAGCGTTATACAACATAATTATTATAATAAATCTAAGTTAAACTTAAGGCCACATGAGATTACCTTCTTAAAATTAATTGACAAGTATTTTAACAGAGTATACAATAATATAAAGAAAAACAATAAAAACAAAGAGAAGTACAAAAATTAAAACTGTGTGTGTGTGTGTGTGTGTGTGTGTGTGTGTGTGTGTGTGTGTGTGTGTGTGTGTGTGTGTATGTGTGTGTGCGTGCGTGTGTGTGTGTGTGTGTGTGTGTGTGTGTGTGTGTGTGTGCGTGTGGTGTATATGATTGTGCGTGAGTGTGTGCATGTTTAGTTGTTAACTATTTTTTTTTTTTTTTTTTGCGAAGATGGAATTCCTTTTTTAATTTATTTTTTGTCAGGTGAAATAAGTCGAACTCAGCATACTGCTTATTATAAGTGCGTGCCAGGCGCGGAATTATAGAATTTTGACCATAATTTGTGTTGGATTTGGGAACATACAGAAGGCGCGTGTGGCGTGTTCGTAGAGATTGTGCAATAAATGAAAAGGCTGACAACAGGCTAGGACAGTCGATCGAGCCAGTCAAAATAGCTTGCAGTAATAGCATATCCAGCTGTTCTCTTCTTTGTTCTAGCGAGTCGATACTGTAATACGAACACGCTTCCTCATAACTATTGAATTTTTTAAAATCTTTAAAAGCTAGGAATTTCACAAACTGCCTCTGTATGCTTTCAAGCCTTTGGATATATATTATGTATTGGGGCGACCAAATACTACACGCATATTCAAGAATACTCCTGACATACGCAAAGTAAAGTGATTTAATGCAATCCACATCACTAAAATACCGAGTTACCCGTTTGATGAAACCCAGTTGTTTGTAGGCTCTATTAGCTACATTATCGATATGGTCAGTCATTGAAAGTTTTGCATCAATTTGGATACCCAGATCTCTAACGGTGGTCACTTTGGGTATACTTGTCCCATTGATTCTGTAATCGAATTCAAGTGTATTAATTTTACGAGTCAGAGTTATATGGTGGCACTTTTTAACATTAACTGTGATTCTGTTCCTCGCATAGTATTCTGTCAAAGCATTAAGGTCTTGCTGTAACTTGTGGCAATCTTCAATGGAACGTATTTTAACAAACACTTTTTTATCGTCCGCAAACATTAGGTATTGCGCATGTTGGAAGCAGCTTCCAATGTCAAATATATAGGCGTTATATAAAAGAGGGCCTAAAATGGACCCCTGGGGTACTCCTGAGGGTATCATCACGAAGTTACTTCTAGCACTACCCGTCACGACTGCTTGCATACGCTTTTTAATGTATGAAGTAAACCACCGGAGCAGGCTCCCATTTATTCCAAGCACGCTTAGTTTTTGAAGTAGGATAACGTGATCTACGCGGTCGAATGCTTTTTCGAAGTCTGTGTAGACCACATCCACTTGATATCTCTCATCCATGCTTTGTAGTACATAATACCCAAAAAAATAAAAATACCCAAAAGACCCAAATGTCATTTGTATGATCAAAACACATAATCGCTCATACTCGGATTTTGCGAAAAGTCCGTATTTCGATTTTTTTCAATTTCCCGAAAATCTTGAAATTTCCCCAAAAAATGGGGTAATTTTTTCCCACCGATCTATACCTCGAGTCTATACGTACAACCGCTTCATAGAAGCCGAATCGCTCCGATGTTGCCAACTTTGAGATATTTAACTTTTAAAATTGCGTTTTTTCGTACCTCGAACAAAACAGCCGCCATGACAGCCGCCATTTTGAATTTTTTAAAACCACTCCCATTCTGTCAAAATACAGGATAATCGTGGGCGAAACACGAAAAAATAGTTATCCTCGACTACCCCGTCTCGGATCTGTGGCGCCGCGGTTCGGGGTCGAAAAATCAAAAATTTTGAAACGCTACGACTCAGCCGCCATCTTGTTTTTCCAATTTTTTCGACATTTTCTGTTAATCATTTACTACTTTCTACAAAGTTTGCAAAATTTAACAAAATCGATTGGAAAACAACGGAGCTGCAAAAATCACATCGGCCGCCATCTTGTTTTTCCGAAATGTCATAATTTTTCCCCAGTCGAATCCCGCATCCGAACACATCTCCCCTACATCATTATATCATTTTCCGTCTCTTTCTAGGAGAACAATTATGTCAATGAGTCAGTGAGTCAGTGGTAATCGAGCTATATATAGTATAATAACTAGTGTCTTGCTCGGTGCGCGAGCTGCTAAAGCAGCTCGCGTGACGTAGTTAGGTTTATAAGTTGTATTAAACCGATTTTTTTAATTAAGATACACAAATTACCCCGAAAACCCCATAAAACGACACCTATATCAATTTTTTTTTTAAAGTGCACGCCCGCCATCTTGGATTTCAAAATAAATGACGTTATCAAAATGAGCACCCTGGAAAACTCTGAAAACGACATCCATATCATTTTTTGTAAAAACGGGGTAGTTGAGGTTAATAAAGTAGGGTGCGTGGGTGCGCGGACCACTAAAGTGGTCCGCGAGCATGCAGAGTTTGTTCCACCGAGTAGACTTTCGGACCCTGATCATCTTTTGCCACGAAACCACTCTTCCATCTTTTATAGCCTCCGAGATAGACACCGACGAAATTTGTATGGCGGCCATCTTGTTTTTTCAAAATTTTCCACTTTTTCTATTAATCGTTTACTACATTCTTCAAAGATTGCGAGTTTCAACGAAATCGGTTGGAAAACAAAAGAGTTGCAAAAATCACGTCGGTCGCCATCTTGTTTTTCTGAAATGTCATAATTTTTCCCTACTCGCCTCCCCCACCCGAACACATCTTGTTTCGTCCGCGGTTCGCGGAGCTCCCCAGAAACCCCAAAATTCCTAATCAATCGCTGTATAGTGAGTAGGGCATGCAGGTACCTCGTGCAGTGCTCTTCGTTGCCGGCGAATATCGGGCCCGATTCTTCTTGCTTCTTGCTTGATGCACTTTAGTGTGTTTAGTGGGTGTGGTGGAATGTGGTATTGAACTCTAACCGAAATTAAATTAACAATTATGCCGAGAGAAGGCGGCGAGTCGCGGCCGCTCCAACCGAAAACCGATGAATGAATTTGACAGTGACACTGTCACCTGTCAGACGACAAACGACAGCTGGAGTTGCCGCTTAAAGAATAATTACCAAACATTCCCCCGCCCAAGCAGTCTTCAACTGCTTCCGAAAACCTTATAAAAACTAACAACTATTTAAACCTAAACCAAACCGAAAATAAACCTAATTAAAGCTAATCTAAGGGCAAACGAGACAACTTGGAGATTGCCCGTTTCAAAACTGTACCCTGCGCTACCCGTACATCTGCGAGCCTGACCACGCCGTCCTTCCCAGGATACAACGCTACTATCCGACCGCGGCGCCATTGAAGAGGTGGCGCATTGTCCTCTTTTAGTAAAACTAAATCCCCAACTTTAGGTGGGACAGCTGGGTCAGTCCACTTCAATCGCTGTTGTAGGGTGTGAAGATATTCCAAATGCCACCGATGCCAAATTCTTTGAGATAGTTGCTGTAGCAACTGAAAGCGAGATAATTTATACGTCTTTTCATCCTGAAAGGGGTACTCTGGAAGCGCTGTTAGCGGTTGTCCGATAAGAAAATGACCTGGGGTCAGAACCTCTAGGTCATTTGGGTCCGAAGACAGAGGGCACAAAGGCCGTGAGTTCAAGACTGCTTCGATTTTGCAGAAAACCGTACTAAGTTCCTCGAAGGTCAAAGTTGTTTCCCCAATAGTACGTTTTAAATGCGTCTTGGCCGACTTTACGGCCGCCTCAAATAAACCGCCCCACGACGGGCACGCGGGAGGGTCGAAGATCCAGGTTATACCGCGCCGAGCTAAATCATGACCGATTAGTGATCGATTTTGTTCCAAAAATTGGAAAACTTCCTTTAAATATCTGTCACTGCTCTTATAATTTGACCCACAATCTGACCTAATGATCGCTGGAAAACCGCGTCGCGAGGTCATGCGAGAGAGACAGGCGATGAAGGCCTCCGAAGACAAATCCGAAACTAATTCTAAATGGACGGACTTAGTGGCCAGGCATACAAATACGCACAAATAGGCCTTGGTGACCCTTGAATTCCGCAACTTATGAGACTTTACATAAAATGGACCTGCGAAGTCGGTTCCCACGCCTTGAAAGGGTCTAGCCGCTAAAACGCGGTCTTTAGGCAGATCTCCCATCAAGGGTTGGGTTGTGAGTCCCTTTAATTTGTAGCACGAAATGCATTTGAATGTGATTTTTCTTACCGCTCTTCTGGCCGAGAGAATCCAATAGTCCCGTTGTAATATGGCTAAAAGAGCGTTTGGGCCTACATGTGAATTTTTCAAATGCGAATCCGAAATTAACAGATCAATAAAATGTCCCGATTTAGGAAGCAACAATGGATGTCTGGCTTCATAAGGTAAGTCCGAATGTTGAAGGCGTCCTCCAACACGAAGGAGTCCGTCCGAGTCAATGAAGGGGTTGAGACGTCTCAAATGCCCCTTCAAGGTTTGGCCTTTCCGAACTTTCTCAATCTCTGCACCGAAACTATCCCTCTGCACTAGAGAGATCCACATTAGCAACGCGTCCTTCCTATCCCGTGTTGTTAAATAAGGCGTAGTATTCCGATTATTCTTCCAACGGCAATTAAAAATGAATCTCCGAATCCACGCGGTAACCGAAATAAGCCGATCTAAGGAGCTATAACGCTCCACGAGGAAACCGAAATCTGGGAGTGGTTCTGAATTTGTAGCAACCGAACACCGAATCCCAGGTAAATCCGCAGGTGATACCTGATTAGCCTTTGATGCAGGCCAAACCGATTCCGAATAAGTTAGCCATCGCGGACCCCACCACAATGGATGAGATACCAGACCCGAAGCTGTTAGGCCCCGTGAAGCACAGTCGGCAGGGTTCAATTCGCCCGGAATATGTCGCCACGTGATTGGCACTGTAGAATTTTGTATCTGTGAAACTCGATTAGCCTCAAATACTTGAAGAGTATGAGGTGAAGTTTTAAGCCAAGCTAAAACTATAGAACTATCAGTCCAACCGAATACCTCGTGAACATCGATGGTCCTTTGCAAACAAAGGCAAACATGATGCAGAAGCTTAAGTAGAAGCACGGCTCCGCACAACTCCAATTTAGGAATCGTCAGACGTGTTCTGATTGGGGCGACCTTACTTTTGGCCATTACTAAATGAACCGAAACATTATCTGTGTCATCCACGGCGCGTAAATATACAACAGCTGCGTAACCAGCCTCCGAGGCATCTGAAAAACCGTGCATAGTAATATTTTTTACCGCTGGTGGGAGCATACATCGCGAAATCCGAACATCTTTAATCCGAGCGAGGTCAATTTTAAAATGAATCCAATCTCGTTCTAAATCCCCAGTAATAGGTTCATCCCAAGAAAAACCCGAAAGCCACAGACGTTGCAAAAAACATTTAGCCCGAAATAAAACAGGGGTGATCCACCCGCTTGGATCATACATGCGAGCAATGGTCGACAGTATTTTCCGTTTAGTAACCGAATGTCCATGAGTTAAATCCGTCCGAAAAGAAAAAACATCCTCTACAGGATTGTATTGTACCCCCAAAACCGAAGTTAAACTTTGCATGTCTGGGTTATCAAACAGATGAGGCACCTGTTGATGATCGTCAGGCAAGTCCCGAAGTAAAACAGGATCGTTCGAGATCCATTTCCGTAATTCATATCCTCCTGATTGCATGAGCCGAATTAACTCTTGTTGCAGTTCAAGAGCTTCCGATTGTGAGCGGCATCCCGACAGAATATCATCGACATAAATGTCGTTCTCTAAAACCGAAGCCGCCCGAGGATACCGATCACGTTCCCGATCAGCCAACTCTAAAAGCGTCCGAATCGCAATGTAAGGACTAGATTTTAACCCGTATGTGTTGGTTCCAAGTTCATAGGTAAGAAGGGGCTCATCTGGAGACTCTCTCCAAAATATGAGCTGGTACCTTCTGTCCAATTTATCAATAAGCGTCTGCCGAAACATCATCCTAATATCCGTCACAAAGACAACTTGATGGCGTCTGAAGTTCATCAAAAGCTCCGAAATATCCCTTTGTAATTTAGGGCCCGAATGTAAACACTGGTTTAAAGAAACCCCCGAATTTGTGACGCAACTACCGTCAAAAACAACGCGTACTTTCGCATTTTCGTCCGAATCCTTAAAAACCGCATGATGTGGTATAACAAAATATTCTTGTCCGCCTTTAAAATCAAAATCCGAAACCGACATGTGACCGAGATCCAAATATTCACGCATAAAATTAATATACTTCTCTCGTAAGACCGAATTTTTCATAAGTTTCCGTTCCAAAGCCAAAAATCTTTTTTTCGCAATAGTTTTCGAGTCACCTAACAAGGGTCTGTTAGGTAAAAATGGCAACTTCGTGACAAACCGACCATTTTCCAACCGATACGTATTATCTTTATAAAACTGTTCACACTCTAGATCAAGTGGAGCAGACCGAGAGGATGTTTCTGGAGGTTCCTCAACCTTCCAGAATCTTTGAAGAGTGTCCGAAACCGAAATACCGACGACTTCCGAATCATCAATCAACTCAGATTGTTTAGTGAGTTCTACAGGACCAAGTAGAACATAACCGAAAATAGTGCTATAAGCCGTAAGACCGATAGAATTTAAAATTATTTTATCTCCTCCCATAAGAGATCCTAAAACATCCGAACCGAGCAGCAGTTCCACTGGCGATGACTGGTGGAAGTGGGGATCTGCTAAACTTAAGCCGGTGGCTAGGTCTTTCACCGAATCATCCAAGGTCACCGTAGGTAATTTTCCTATAACCGTTTGCATACACAAAACAGGAGTAGTAATTTTAGGAAATCTTTTATTTATCGGAGAAAATGTCACCGAAGACCGACCGATTATAGTTGAGGTTGTTTCAATACCTCCAACACCCATGATCCGTTCGCTGCACGGATCTAAACATATGCCCAACCTGCCCACTAAATCTGTACTAATTAAAGACCCCTGAGATCCACTGTCAAGTAAGGCTCTGGTCGAAACCCCCATTTCCGAATTTATTTCTGAATTAAAATAGACTTTGACTATAACAGTGGGTAAGAGTACAGTTAGTAAAGGGCAAGTGGGCGCCGAATCCTAGCGTCTGGTAGGTGAATAGAGGAGAGCACGATCGTCATCTCGCCTACCACTCTCATTCCGCTCGTCAGAACGCCCGTACCGAGGCTTATCACTACGATTTACATTAGGTGGGTCATCTCGCTGCTCCTCACGTCGTCGTGGAGGAGATGAGGTACGTTGAACGGGTGAAAGATCGCGAGGTGACTTGACCCTTCCGACGTTAGATTGCTGCCGAAAGCCCCCGCCCGTGCGAGGGGCTGACCGCTCGGCCGAGCTCCGATTATTATTATTATGTCGCTGTTGCACCCCCGACCGATTAAAACATAGCATCGGGTGATGCTTAGTGCTTCCACAGCTGCAATGAAGCTCCCGGCGGCAATCGCGGTAGCTGTGGTTCCCCAGACAGTGGAAACATAGACGTTCCTTGTCAACAAAATCTTTCCGTGCAAAAGGCGACATGGATTTAAACTCCGGACAAATTGTTAAGCTCGAATGTTTTGAATCCCCACAGCATATACACGGCTGCTTTACTTCAGCAGCGGCATAATGAACCGATCTGCGAGCGGGCTTCGCTTGCCTCGAATTATTATAGTCATACTGATTTGTTGATTCCAAATTCGCGCACTCGATTAAGCGGCATTCCGTTTCTAAAAATTCAACTAAGTCCGAATATTTAGGTATGGTATCCGATTCGCAACCAAATTTTTGTTCAAAACGAGATTTAAGTGACGCTGGTAATTTTGATAGACATATGTGTAAAAGTATAAACGACCATTCCGAAACAGGAAAACCGAGACGCTCTAATTGATTAACCGCCATAATCAGTGGATTTAAAAATTGTGACCGAAGACCGCTAAGCCGACCCGAAATAGTAGGTAATTTTAAAATTTGGTCAACGTGTACGTCACCTAAACGCCGAGTGTTCTGATACCGTTTCATTAAAAGATCACGGGCAATACTATATCCTTCATCCGCAATCTTGAGGTGTTGGACCAATCCACGGGGTTCACCGGATAAACACGACATCAAGTATGCCAGTTTCTGTGCCGGTGACAAATCTGAACGTTTATCGACCAGACTATCAAATAGATTGTTAAACCCCACCCATTGGTCCATCTCCCCAGCAAAGGACGGAAGCCGAAGGGCTGGCAAACGTGACAGCAGCGCGTCCAGATCGGCGACCTCCGATCTAGCATTTACCGTAGAACTGCTAGAATTCGCAGGAGCCTCTTCTAACTTAATCGACATTAGTCTATCAAAAGCTTCTAAAGCACGTGCATAATCTGCGCGGGCTCCCAGAACTATTTCCCTCTCAGCTGGAACACCCTCATCCACCAACTCAAGGATGCGCTGATATGAGTTTTCCAAATTCATGAACTCCGAATTCACAGTCAGAAGTCGTACTGATAAGCGCCTTGAATGGTCAGGCCTATCTATAAGGTCCGCGCTGTCCAACAACCATTGTAGCTTAACCCTAAACTGGGACCAATTCGCTCTGACAGACATCTTTAATGCATAAAAGAATCCAAGAAAAACCGAAAATCCGTAAAATACCGAAATAATTAAAAAATTACCGAAATAATAAAATACCGAAATAATGAAATACGTAAAACACCGAAATAATTAAAACATAACCGAATTAATAAAATACCACATTCAAATCATTTACGATTTCCAAAAATCACCAAGAACCCATGTGTCGGCCTCAACAAAATCAGTACGTGAGTAGCCGCCTTACAATATAGGTACGTGAGGTGCCACCTTAACGTGTCTTCGTAACCAACCCGCGATAATTTTATTTTTACCGAGAGGTAGGTAGATAGAAAAACTTTTGAAACTCGTATTATAACCAAAAAATATCGTGTTTTAATCACGAAAAAGACCGAAAACCACGCTCTGCTACCAAATGTTTCGTCCGCGGTTCGCGGAGCTCCCCAGAAACCCCAAAATTCCTAATCAATCGCTGTATAGTGAGTAGGGCATGCAGGTACCTCGTGCAGTGCTCTTCGTTGCCGGCGAATATCGGGCCCGATTCTTCTTGCTTCTTGCTTGATGCACTTTAGTGTGTTTAGTGGGTGTGGTGGAATGTGGTATTGAACTCTAACCGAAATTAAATTAACAATTATGCCGAGAGAAGGCGGCGAGTCGCGGCCGCTCCAACCGAAAACCGATGAATGAATTTGACAGTGACACTGTCACCTGTCAGACGACAAACGACAGCTGGAGTTGCCGCTTAAAGAATAATTACCAAACACATCTCCCCTACATTATCGTATCGTTTTCCGTCTCTTTCTAGGAGAATGAGACATTCAATATTCGCCATACAAAATGTATGGGAAAAAAATTCCGCCATTTTGATTTTTTTTTTCTATTCATCGAGTAGACCTTCGGACCCTGATCATCTCTTGCCAAGAAACCACACTTCCATCTTTTATACCCTCCGAGCTGGACACCGGCGAAATTTGTATGGCGGCCATCTTTTCTTCGCCATTTTGAATTTTTTTTCAGCTTTTTGGCAATTGGATGACGTCATAAATGACATTTGGTCGAGCACCCCCCACCTATCTTCAGTACCTTGAGCGGACCCTTCACCCGTCTCCGACATCCTCGATCATCAGCTATTTCCAAATTTTTCCTCGATTTTTTTTTTGTTTTCTATACGAAACCATCAGTGAAAAAAAATATTTTCATACAAAATTTTACAGGAGGAGTTTTTGGGGAGAATCTCGAAAATCTCCCCAAATGTGGCAACACTGTTTACATATTTCGATACTGCTGGTTGAGTCACACAATCGATTGATACATGTCGACTTTCCAAAATGTTGCCAACTGCCTCAAAAACGTGATCAAAATTTCGGAAAATTTGAAGAAAATACAAAATGGCCACCAACTCTTTTTGCAGAAGCAAATTAGGTAATTTTAAAAACTTTCCTATTAACTACAGGATATACCGCTCCCGATGACGTTTCAATCTCTCCTCTCGCTCGCACCCACGCGAAATGATCGTCCCTGAAAAAAGACCATGTCGAAAATCACTTTTTCTTTGATAAATTCCAGTGTTGCCAGTCTTCGGCGACAAAAATACCCAAATGTCATTTGTACGAGCAAAACACGTAATCGCTCATACTCGGATTTTGCTAAAAGTGCGTATTTCGATTTTTTATAATTTCCCGAAAATCTTGAAATTTCCCGAAAAATGGGGTAATTTTTTCCCACCGATCTATACCTCGAGTCCATACGTACAATCGCTTCATAGGAACCGAATCACTCCGATGTTGCCAACTTTGAGATATTTAACTTTTAAAATTGCGTTTTTTCGTACCTCGAACAAAACGGCCGCCATGACAGCCGCCATCTTGAATTTTGAAAAACCACTCTCGTTCTTTCAAAATACAGGATAGTCGGGGGCGAAACCAGAAAAAATAATTATCCACGACTACCCCGTTTGGGATCTGTGGCGCCGCGGTTCGGGGTCGAAAAATGAAAATTTTGAAAACGCTCCGGCTCGGCCGCCATCTTGTTTTCCCAATTTTTTCCCCATTTTCTGTTAACCGTTTACAACTTTCTTCAAAGTTTGCAAAACTCAACGAAATCGGTTGGAATACAAAAAAGCTGCAAAAATCACCTCGGCCGCCATCTTGTTTTTCTGAAATGTCATAATTTTTCCCCAGAGGGTTCCCGAAACCGAACACAACTCTCCTACATCACTATATCATTTTCCTTCTCTTTCTAGGAGAACAATTATGTCAATGAGTCAGTGAGTGAGTGAGTGGTAATCGAGCTATATATAGTATAATAACTAGTGTTTTGCTCGGTGCGCGAGCTGCTAAAGCAGCTCACGTGACGTGGTTATGTTAACTTTATTATATTTAACCAAATTTATTTATTAAAGATACACAATTCACCCCAAAAACCCACAAAACGACACCCATATCAATTTTTTTTCTTAAAAAGTGCATGTCCGCCATCTTGGATTTCAAAATAATTGTCGTTATCAAAATCAGCACGCCGGAAAACTCTGAAAACGACATCCATATAATTTTTTGTAAAAACGGGGTAGTTGAGGTTAATAAAGTAGGGGTGCGTGGGTGCGCGGACCACTAAAGTGGTCCGCGAGCATGCAGAATTTGTTCCACCGAGTAGACCTTCGGATCCTGATAATCTTTTGCCGAGAAACCACTCTTCCATCTTTTATACCCTCCGAGATAGACACCGACGAAGTTTGTGTGGCGGCCATCTTGTTTTTCCAAAATTTTCCACTTTTCCTATTAATCGTTTACTACATTCTTCAAAGATTGCGAGTTTCAACGAAATCGGTTGGAAAACAAAAGAGTTGCAAAAATCACGTCGGCCGCCATCTTGTTTTTCTGAAATATCATAATTTTTCCCTACTCATATCGTGCACCCCAACATATCTCCCGAACATCATCGTATCGTTTATTGTTTCTTTCTAGGAGAATGAGACATTCAATATTCGCCATACATTTCCTATGGGGGAAAAAAAATCCGCCATTTTGAATTTTTTTTCTATTCATCGAGTAGACCTTTGGATCCTGATCCTCTTTTGCCAAGAAACCGCACCTCCATCTTTTATACCCTCCGAGCTGGACGCCGGCGAAATTTGTATGGCGGCCATCTTTTCTTCGCCATTTTGAATTTTTTTTCAGCTTTTTGGCAATTGGATGATGTCATGAATGACATTTGGTCGAGCACCCCCCACCTATCTTCAATACCTTGAGCGGACCCTTCACCCGTCTCCAACATCCTCGATCATCAGCTATTTCCAAATTTTTCCTCGATTTTTTTTTTGTTTCCTATACGAAACCATCAGTGAAAAAAAAAAATTCATACAAAATTTTACAGGAGGAGTTTTTGGGGAAAATCTCGAAAATCTCCCCAAATGTGGCAACACTGTGTACATATTTCGATACTGCTGGTTGAGTCACACAATCGATTGACACATGTCGACTTTCCAAAATGTTGCCAACTGCCTCAAAAACGTGGTCAAAATTTCGAAAAATAAAAAAAAATACAAAATGGCCGCCAACTCGTTTCACAGAAAGATTTTACACGGTTTCATAATTTTCCTATTAACTACAGGATATACCGCTTCCGATGACGTTTCAATCTTGCCTCTCGCTCGCACCCACGCGAAAGGGGATACCGTGAAAAAGACCGTGTCGAAAATCACTTTTACTTTGATAAATTCCAGTGTTGCCAGTCTCTGGTGACAAAAGTACCTAAATGTCATTTGCACGAGCAAAACACATAATCGCTCATACTCGGATTTTGCTAAAAGTGCGTATTTCGATTTTTTACAATTTCCCGAAAATCTTGAAATTTCCCTAAAAGTGGGGTAATTTTTTTCCTCCAATCTATACTTCGAGCCTATACGTACAATCGCTTGATAGAAGCTAAATCGCTCCGATGTTGCCAACTTTGGGATATTTAACTTTTAAAATTGCGTTTTTTCGTACCTCGAACAAAACAGCCGCCATGACAGCCGCCATCTTGAATTTTTAAAAACCACTCCCTTTCTGTCAAAATACAGGATAATCGTGGGCGAAATAGGAAAAAATAATTATCCTCGACTACCCCGCCTTGGATCTGTGGCGCCGCGGTTCGGGGTCGAAAAATCAAAATTTTGAAAACGCTACGGTTCGGCCGCCATCTTGTTTTTTCAATTTTTTCGACATTTCCCATTAATCGTTTACTACTTTCTTCAAAGTTTGCAAAATTCGACGAAATCGGTTGGAAAACAACGGAGCTGCAAAAATCACGTCGGCCGCCATCTTGTTTTTCCGAAATGTCATAATTTTTCCCCAGTCGACTCCCCCACCCGAACACATTTCCCCTACATCATTATATCATTTTCCTTCTCTTTCTAGGAGAACAATTATGTCAATGAGTGAGTCAGTGGTAATTGAGCTATATATAGTATAACTAGTTTTTGCTCGGTGCGCGAGCTGCTAAAGCAGCTCACGTGACGTGGAAAGGTTAACTTTATTATATAAAACCAAATTGATTTATTAAGATACATAATTCACCCCGAAAAACCCCATAAAATGACAGGCATTTCTATTTTTTGTAGAAAATGTAAGTCCGCCATCTTGGATTTGAAAATAAATGTCATTCTCAAAATCAGCACCCTGGAAAACCCTGAAAACGATATCCATATTATTTTTTGTAAATTAGGATAATAATTTAGTAGGGTGCGTGGGTGCGCGGACCACTAAAGTGGTCCGCGAGCATGCAGAGTTTGTTTCACCGAGTAGACCTTCGGACCCTGATCATCTTTTGCCAAGAAACCACTCTTCCATCTTTCATAGCCTCCGAGATAGACACCGACGAAATTTGTACGGCGGCCATCTTGTTTTTCCAAAATTTTCCGCTTTTTCTATTAATCGTTTACTACATTCTTTAAAGATTGCGAGTTTCAACGAAATCGGTTGGAAAACAAAAGAGTTGCAAAAATCATATAGGCCGCCATCTTGTTTTTCCGAAATGTCATAATTTTTCCCTACTCATATCGCGCACCAAAACATATCTCCCCTACATTATCGCATCGTTATCCGTCTCTTTCTAGGAGAATGAGGCATTCAATATTCACCATACAAAATGTATGGAAAATTAAATTCCGCCATTTTGAATTTTTTTTCTATTCATCGAGTAAACCTTTGGATCCTGATCCTCTTTTGCCAAGAAACCGCACCTTGGTGTCGTTTTATGGGGTTTTCGGGGTAATTTGTGTATCTTAATAAAAAAAATCGGTTTAATACAACTCATAAACCTAACCACGTCACGTGGTAAGGTAGACTTAATTATATAAAATAAATTTATTTATTAACCCCGATTAATTCACCCCGAAAAAACCCATAAAATGACAGGCATTTCTATTTTTTGTAGAAAATGTAAATCCACCATCTTGGATTTGAAATTGAATGTCATTATCAAAATCAGCACCCTGGAAAACCCTGAAAACGACATCATGTTTTTCTGAAATGTCATAATTTTCCCCTACTCATATTATTGCGCATCTGAACATATCTCCCATACATTAACGTATCGTTTTCTGTCTCTTTCTAGGAGAATGAGACATTCAATATTCGCCATACAAAATGTATGGGAAAATAAATTCCGCCATTTTGAATTTTTTTTCTATTCATCGATTAGACCTTTGGATCCTGATCCTCTTTTGCCAAGAAACCGCACCTCCATCTTTTATACCCTCCGAGCTGGACGCCGGCGAAATTTGTATGGCGGCCATCTTTTCTTCGCCATTTTGAATTTTTTTTCAGCTTTTTGGCAATTGGATGACGTCATGAATGACATTTGGTCGAGCACCCCCCACCTATCTTCAATACCTTGAGCGGACCCTTCACCCGTCTCCGACATCCTTGATCATCAGCTATTTCCAAATTTTTCAATTTATTAAGATACATAATTCACCCCGAAAAACCCCATAAAATGACAGGCATTTCTATTTTTTGTAGAAAATGTAAGTCCGCCATCTTGGATTTGAAAATAAATGTCGTTATCAAAATCAGCACCCAGAAAAACCCTGAAAACGATATCCATATTATTTTTTGTAAATTAGGATAATAATTTAGTAGGGTGCGTGGGTGCGCGGACCACTAAAGTGGTCCGCGAGCATGCAGAGTTTGTTTCACCGAGTAGACCTTCGGATCCTGATCATCTTTTGCCAAGAAACCACTCTTCCATCTTTTATAGCCTCCGAGATAGACACCGACGAAATTTGTACGGCGGCCATCTTGTTTTTTCAAAATTTTCCACTTTTTCTATTAATCGTTTACTACATTCTTCAAAGATTGCGAGTTTAAGCGAAATCGGTTGGAAAACAATAGAGTTGCAAAAATCACGTCGGTCGCCATCTTGTTTTTCTGAAATGTCATAATTTTTCCCTACTCGCCTCCCCCACCCGAACACATCTCCCCTACATTATCGTATCGTTTTCCGGCTCTTTCTAGGAGAATGAGACATTCAATATTCGCCATACATTTTCTATGGGAAAAAAAAATCCGCCATTTTGATTTTTTTTTTCTAATTATCGAGTAGACCTTCAGATCCTGATCATCTTCTTCCCAGAAACCACACTTCCATCTTTTATACCCTCCGAGCTGGACACCGGCGAAATTTGTATGGCGGCCATCTTTTCTTCGCCATTTTGAAATTTTTTTCAGCTTTTTGGCAATTGGATGATGTCATGAATGACATTTGCTCGAGCACCCCCCACCTATCCTCAATACCTTAAGCGGGCCCTCCACCCGTCTCCGATATCCTCAATCATCAGCTCTCTCCATAATTTTGGCTTACTAAGTTTTTGTTTTCTATACGACACCATCAGTGAAAAAAAAATTTTTCATACAAAATTTTACAGGAGTTTCTTAGTTGAAAATCTCGAAAATCTCCCCAAAAGTGGCAACACCGGTTGCATATCTTCATACTGCCAGCCGAGATACACAATCGATTCATACATTCTGACTTTCCAAAATGTTGCCAACTGCCTCAAAAACGTGATCAAAATTTCGAAAAGTAAAGAAAAATACAAAATGGCCGCCAACTCGTTTCACAGAAAGATTTTACACGGTTTCATAATTTTCCTATTAACTACAGGATATACCGCTTCCGATGACGTTTCAATCTTTCCTCTCGCTCGCACCCACGCGAAAGGGGATACCGTGAAAAAGACAGTGTCGAAAATCACATTTACTTTGATAAATTCCAGTGTTGCCAGTCTCCGGCGACAAAAATACCCAAATGTCATTTGTACGAGCAAAACACATAATCGCTCATACTCGTATTTTGCGAAAAGTCCGTATTTCGATTTTTTACAATTTCCCGAAAATCTTGAAATTTCCCTAAAAATGGGGTAATTTTTTCCCACCGATCTATACCCCGAGCCTACACGTACAATCGCTTCATAGAAGCCGAATCACTCCGATGTTGCCAACTTTGAGATATTTAACTTTTAAAATTGCGTTTTTTCGTACCTCTAACATAATGGCCGCCACGACAGCCGCCATCTTGAATTTTTAAAAATCACTCCCATTTTGTCAAAATAGAGGATAATCGTCGGCGAAACCAAAAAAAAAATATTATCCTCGATTACCCCGTCTCGGATCTGTGGCGCCGCGGTTCGGGGTCGAAAAATCAAAATTTTCAAAACGCTGCGGCTCGGCCGCCATCTTGTTTTTCCAATTTTTTCTACATTTTCTATTAACCGTTTACTACTTTCTTTAAAGATTGCAAAACTCAACGAAATCGGTTGGAAAACAACGGAGCTGCAAAAATCACCTCGGCCGCCATCTTGTTTTTCTGAAATGTCATAATTTTTCCCCAGAGGGTTCCCCAAACCGAACACAATTCCCCTACATCATTATATCATTTTCCGTCTCTTTCTAGGAGAACAATTATGTCAATGAGTCAGTCAGTGAGTCAGTGGTAATCGAGCTATATATAGTATAACTAGTGTTTTTCTCGGTGCGCGAGCTGCTAAAGCAGCTCGCGTGACGTGGTTAGGTTGATAAGTATTAAAACGAATTTATTTATTAAGATACAAAATTCACCCCAAAAACACCATAAAAGGACACCCATATCGAATTTTTTCTTAAAAAATGCATGTCCGCCATCTTGGATTTCAAAATAAATGTCGTTATCATAATCAGCACCCTGGAAAACCCTGAAAACGACATCCATATCATTTTTTGTAAAAACGGGGTAGTTGAGGTTAATAAAGTAGGGTGCGTGGGTGCGCGGACCACTAAAGTGGTCCGCGAGCATGCAGAGTTTGTTCCACCGAGTAGACCTTCGGACCCTGATCATCTTTTGCCAAGAAACCACTCTTCCATCTTTTATAGCCTCCGAGATAGACACCGACGAAATTTGTACGGCGGCCATCTTGTTTTTCCAAAATTTTCCACTTTTTCTATTAATCATTTACTACATTCTTTAAAGATTGCGAGTTTCAATGAAATCGGTTGGAAAACAAAAGAGTTGCAAAAATCATATAGGCCGCCATTTTGTTTTTCTGAAATGTCATAATTTTTCCCTACTCATATCGCGCACCAAAACATATCTCCCATACATCAATGTATCGTTTTCTGTCTCTTTCTAGGAGAATGAGACATTCAATATTCGCCATACAAAATGTATGTAAAAATAAATTCCGCCATTTTGAATTTTTTTTCTATTCATCGAGTAGACCTTCGGACCCTGATCATCTCTTGCCAAGAAACCACACTTCCATCTTTTATACCCTCCGAGCTGGACACCGGCGAAATTTGTATGGCGGCCATCTTTTTTTCGCCATTTTGAATTTTTTTTCAGCTTTTTGGCAATTGGATGACGTCATGAATGACATTTGCTCGAGCACCCCCCACCTATCTTCAATACCTTAAGCGGGCCCTCCACCCGTCTCCGAAACCCTCAATCTTCAGCTCTCTCCAAAATTTTGGCTTACTAACTTTTTGTTTTCTATACGACACCATCAGTGAAAAAAAAATTTTTCATACAAAATTTTACAGGAGTTTCTTAGTTGAAAATCTCGAAAATCTCCCCAAAAGTGGCAACACCGGTTGCATATCTCCATGCTGCCAGCCGAGATACACAATCGATTCATACATGTCAACTTTCCAAAATGTTGCCAACTGCCCCAAAAACGTGATCGAAATTTCGAAAAATTAAAAAAAATACAAAATGGCCGCCAACTCGTTTCACAGAAAGATTTTACACGGTTTCATAATTTTCCTATTAACTACAGGATATAACGCTCCCGATGACGTTTCAATATTTCCTCTCGCTTGCACCCACGCGAAAAGGGATACCGTGAAAAAGACCGTGTCGAAAATCACTTTTACTTTGATAAATTCCAGTGTTGCCAGTCTCCGGTGACAAAAATACCCAAATGTCATTTGTACGAGCAAAACACGTAATCGCTCATACTCGGATTTTGCGAAAAGTCCGTATTTCGATTTTTTACAGTTTCCCGAAAATCTTGAAATTTCCCGAAAAATGGGGTAATTTTTTTCCTCCAATCTATACCTCGAGCCTATACGTACAATCGCTACATAGAAGCCGAATCGCTCCGATGTTGCCAACTTTGAGATATTTAACTTTTAAAATTGCGTTTTTTCGTACCTCTAACATAATGGCCGCCACGACAGCCGCCATCTTGAATTTTTAAAAATCACTCCCGTTTTGTCAAAATAGAGGATAATCGTGGGCGAAACCAAAAAAAAATATTATCCTCGATTACCCCGTCTCGGATCTGTGGCGCCGCGGTTCGGGGTCGAAAAATCAAAATTTTCAAAACGCTGCGGCTCGGCCGCCATCTTGTTTTTCCAATTTTTTCTACATTTTCTATTAACCGTTTACTACTTTCTTTAAAGATTGCAAAATTCAACGAAATCGGTTGGAATACAACGGAGCTGCAAAAATCACCTCGGCCGCCATCTTGTTTTTCCAAAATGTCATAATTTTTCCCCAGAGGGTTCCCGAAACCGAACACAATTCCCCTACATCATTATATCATTTTCCGTCTCTTTCTAGGAGAACAATTATGTCAATGAGTCAGTCAGTGAGTCAGTGGTAATCGAGCTATATATAGTATAACTAGTGTTTTGCTCGGTGCGCGAGCTGCTAAAGCAGCTCGCGTGACGTGGTTATGTTATTTTTTTTTTGTATTAAACCGAATTTATTTATTGAGATAGACAATCCACCCCGAAAAACCCATGAAACGACACCCATGTCAATTTATTCTTAAAAAGTGCATGTCCACCATCTTGGATCTAAAAATGAATGTGATTATCAAAATCAGCACCCTAGAAAACCCTGAAAACGACCTTCACATTACTATTTTTAAAAACAGAGTAGTTGAGGATAATAATTTAATAGGGTGCGTGGGTGCGCAGACCACTAAAGTGGTCCGTGAGCATGCAGAGATTGTTTCACAATTAGACCTTCAGATCCTGATCATCTTTTGCCAAGAAACCACTCTTCCATCTTTTATAGCCTCCGAGATAGACAACGACGAAATTTGTACGGCGGCCATCTTGTTTATCCAAAATTTTCCACTTTTTTTATTAATCGCTTACTACTTTCTCCAAAGGTTGCGAGTTTCAACGAAATCGGTTGGAATACAAAAGAGTTGCAAAAATCACGTCGGTCGCCATCTTGTTTTTCTGAAATGTCATAATTTTTCCCTACTCGCCTCCCCCACCCGAACACATCTCCCCTACATTATCGTATCGTTTTCCGTCTCTTTCTAGGAGAATGAGACATTCAATATTCGCCATACAAAATGTATGGGAAAATAAATTCCGCCATTTTGAATTTTTTTTCTATTCATCGATTAGACCTTTGGATCCTGATCCTCTTTTGCCACGAAACCGCACCTCCATCTTTTATACCCTCCGAGCTGGACGCCGGCGAAATTTGTATGGCGGCCATCTTTTCTTCGCCATTTTGAATTTTTTTTCAGCTTTTTGGCAATTGGATGATGTCATGAATGACATTTGGTCGAGTACCCCCCACCTATCTTCAATACCTTGAGCGGACCCTTCACCCGTCTCCGACATCCTCGATCATCAGCTATTTCCAAATTTTTCCTCGATTTTTTTTTTGTTTTCTATACGAAACCATCAGTGAAAAAAAAAAATTTCATACAAAATTTTACAGGAGGAGTTTTTGGGGAAAATCTCGAAAATCCCCCCAAATGTGGCAACACTCTGTACATATTTCGATACTGCTGGTTGAGTCACACAATCGATTGATACATGTCGACTTTCCAAAATGTTGCCAACTGCCTCAAAAACGTGATCAAAATTTCGGAAAATTTGAAGAAAATACAAAATGGCCACCAACTCTTTTTGCAGAAGCAAATTAGATAATTTTACAACTTTCCTATTAACTACAGGATATACCGCTCCCGATGACGTTTCAATCTCTCCTCTCGCTCGCACCCACGCGAAATGATCGTCCCTGAAAAAAGACAATGTCGAAAATCACTTTTTTTTTGATAAATTCCAGTGTTGCCAGTCTCCGGCGACAAAAATACCCAAATTTCATTTGTACGAGCAAAACACATGATTGCTCATACTCGGATTTTGCGAAAAGTCCGTATTTTGATTTTTTACATTTTCGCAAAAATCTTGAAATTTTCCGCAAAATGGGGTAATTTTTCCCCACCAATCTATACCTCAAGTTCATACGTACAATCGCTTCATAGAAGCCGAACCGCTCCGATGTTGCCAACTTTGACATATTCGAATTTTAAAATTGCGTTTTTTCGTACCTCGAACAAAACGACCGCCATGACAGCCGCCATCTTGAATTTTTAAAAACCACTCCCGTTTTGTCAAAATACAGGATAATCGTGGGCGAAACACGAAAAAATAATTATCCTCGACTTCTCCGTCTTGGATCAGTGGCGCCGCGGTTAGGGATCGAAAAATGAAAATTTTGAAAACGCTCCAGCTCGGCCGCCATTTTGTTTTTTCAATTTTTTCTACCTTTTCTATTAACCGTTTACTACTTTCCTAAATAGTTGCGAGTTTAAACAAAATCGGTTGGAAAACAAAAGAGCTGCAAAAATCACGTCAGCCGCCATCTTGTTTTTCCGAAATGTCATAATTTTTCGCCAGTCATCTCCCTCACTCAAACACATCTCCCCTACATCACTATATCATTTTCCTTCTCTTTCTAGGAGAACAATTATGTCAATGAGTCAGTGAGTCAGTCAGTGGTAATCGAGCTATATATAGTATAACTAGTGTTTTGCTCGGTGCGCGAGCTGCTAAAGCAGCTCGCGTGACGTGGTTGGGTTGACAAGTATTAAAACGATAGTATTTATTGAGATACAAAATTAACCGCGGAAACACAATAAAACGACACCCATATCGATTTTTTTCTTAAAAAATGCATGTCCGCCATCTTGGATTTCAAAATAAATGTCGTTATCAAAATCAGCACCCTGGGAAACTCTGAAAACGACATCCATATCATTTTTTATAAAAACGGGGTAGTTGAGGTTAATAAAGTAGGGTGCGTGGGTGCGCGGACCACTAAAGTGGTCCGCGAGCATGCAGAGTTTGTTCCATTGAGTAGACCTCCGGACCCTGATCATCTTTTGCGAAGAAACCACTCTTCCATCTTTTATAGCCTCCGAGATGGACACCGACGAAGTTTGTGTGGCGGCCATCTTGTTTTTCCAAATTTTCCACTATTTCCATTAATCGTATACTACTTTCTTCAAAGATTGTGAGTTTCAACGAAATCGGTTGGAAAACAAAAGAGTTACAAAAATCACTTAGGCCGCCATCTTGTTTTTCTGAAATGTCATAATTTTTCCCTACTCGCCTCCCCCACCCGAACACATCTCCCCTACATTATCGTATCGTTTTCCGTCTTTTTTTTAGGAGAATGAGACATTCAATATTCGCCATACAAAATGTATGGGAAAATAAATTCCGCCATTTTGAATTTTTTTTCTATTCATCGATTAGACCTTTGGATCCTGATCCTCTTTTGCCAAGAAACCGCACCTCCATCTTTTATACCCTCCGAGCTGGACGCCGGCGAAATTTGTATGGCGGCCATCTTTTCTTCGCCATTTTGAATTTTTTTTCAGCTTTTTGGCAATTGGATGATGTCATGAATGACATTTGGTCGAGCACCCCCCACCTATCTTCAATACCTTGAGCGGACCCTTCACCCGTCTCCGACATCCTCGATCATCAGCTATTTCCAAATTTTTCCTCGATTTTTTTTTTGTTTCCTATACGAAACCATCAGTGAAAAAAAAAAATTTCATACAAAATTTTACAGGAGGAGTTTTTGGGGAAAATCTCGAAAATCTCCCCAAATGTGGCAACACTGTGTACATATTTCGATACTGCTGGTTGAGTCACACAATCGATTGATACATGTTGACTTTCCAAAATGTTGCCAACTGCCTCAAAAACGTGGTCAAAATTTCGAAAAATAAAAAAAAATACAAAATGGCCGCCAACTCGTTTCACAGAAAGATTTTACACGGTTTCATAATTTTCCTATTAACTACAGGATATACCGCTCCCGATGACGTTTCAATCTCTCCTCTCGCTCGCACCCACGCGAAAGGGGATACCGTGAAAAAGACCGTGTCGAAAATCACTTTTACTTTGATAAATTCCAGTGTTGCCAGTCTCCGGCGACAAAAATACCCAAATGTCATTTGTACGAGCAAAACACATAATCGCTCATACTCGGATTTTGCGAAAAGTCCGTATTTCGATTTTTTACATTTTCCCCAAAATCTTGAAATTTCCCGAAAAATGGGGTAATTTTTCCCCACCAATCTATACCTCAAGTTCATACGTACAATCGCTTCATAGAAGCTGAACCGCTCCGATGTTGCCAACTTTGAGATATTTAACTTTTAAAATTGCGTTTTTTCATACCTCTAACATAACGGCCACCATGACAGCCGCCATCTTGAATTTTTAAAAATCACTCCCGTTCTGTCAAAATACAGGATAATCGTGGGCGAAACACGAAAAAATAATTATCCTCGACTGCCCCGTCTCGGATCTGTGGCGCCGCGGTTCCGGGTCGAAAAATGAAAATTTTGAAAACGCTCCATCTCGGCCGCCATCTTGTTTTTCCAATTTTTTCCACATTTTCTGTTAATCGTTTACTACTTTCTTCAAAGTTTGCAAAATTCAACAAAATCGTTTGGAAAACAACGGAGCTGCAAAAATCACGTCGGCCGCCATCTTGTTTTTCTAAAATGTCATAATTTTTCCCCAGAGGGTTCCCGAATCCGAACACATCTCCCCTACATCATTATATCATTTTCTGTCTCCTTCTAGGAGAACAATTATGTCAATGAGTCAGTGAGTCAGTGAGTGGTAATCGAGCTATATATAGTATAACTAGTGTTTTGCTCGGTGCGCGAGCTGCTAAAGCAGCTCGCGTGACGTGGTTAGGTTTATGAGTTGTATTAAACCGATTTTTTTATATACGATACACAAATTACCCCGAAAACCCCATAAAAGACACCTATATCAATTTTTTTCTTAAAAAGTGCACGCCCGCCATTTTGGATTTCAAAATAAATGTCGTTATCAAAATCAGCACCCTGGAAAACTCTGAAAACGACATCCATATCAATTTTTGTAAAAACGGGGTAGTTGAGGTTAATTAAGTAGGGTGCGTGGGTGCGCGGACCACTAAAGTGGTCCGCGAGCATGCAGAGTTTGTTCCACCGAGTAGACCTTCGGACCCTGATCATCTTTTGCCAAGAAACCACTCTTCCATCTTTTATAGCCTCCGAGATAGACACCGACGAAATTTGTACGGCGGCCATTTTGTTTTTCCAAAATTTTCCACTTTTTCTATTAATCGCTTACTACATTCTTCAAAGATTGCGAGTTTCAACGAAATCGGTTGGAAAACAAAAGAGTTGCAAAAATCACGTCGGCCGCCATCTTGTTTTTCTGAAATGTCATAATTTTTCCCTACTCGCCACCCCCACCCAAACACATCTCCCCTACATTATTGCATCGTTTTCTGTCTCTTTCTAGGAGAATGAGACATTCAATATTCGCCATACAAAATGTATGGGAAAATAAATTCCGCCATTTTGAATTTTTTTTCTATTCATCGAGTAGACCTTTGGATCCTGATCACCTTTTGCCAAGAAACCACACTTTCATCTTTTATACCCTCCGAGCTGGACACCGGCGAAATTTGTATGGCGGCCATCTTTTCTTCGCCATTTTGAAATTTTTTTCAGCTTTTTGGCAATTGGATGACGTCATGAATGACATTTGCTCGAGCACCCCACACCTATCTTCAATACCTTAAGCGGGCCTTCCACCCGTCTCCGAAACCCTCAATCATCAGCCCTCTCCATAATTTTGGCTTACTAACTTTTTGTTTTCTATACGACACCATCAGTGAAAAAAAAATTTTTCATACAAAATTTTACAGGAGTTTCTTAGTTGAAAATCTCGAAAATCTCCCCAAATGTGGCAACACCGGTTGCATATCTCCATACTGCAAGCCGAGATACACAATCGATTCATTCATACTGACTTTCCAAAATGTTGCCAACTGCCTCAAAAACGTGGTCAAAATTTCAAAAAAAAAAAAAAAAATGCAAAATGGCCGCCAACTCGTTTCACAGAAAGATTTTACACGGTTTCATAATTTTCCTATTAACTACAGGATATACCGCGCCCGATGACGTTTCAATCTTTCCTCTCGCTCGCACCCACACGAAAGGGGATACCGTGAAAAAGATCATGTCGAAAATCACTTTTTCTTTGATAAATTCCAGTGTTGCCAGTTTCCGGTGACAAAAATACCCAAATGTCATTTGTACGAGCAAAACACGTAATCGCTCATACTCGGATTTTGCTAAAAGTGCGTATTTCGATTTTTTACAATTTCCCGAAAATCTTGAAATTTCCCCAAAAAATGGGGTAATTTTTTTCCTCCAATCTATACCTCGAATCAATACGTACAACCGCTTCATAGAAGCCGAATCGCTCCGATGTTGCCAACTTTGAGATATTTAACTTTTAAAATTGCGTTTTTTCGTACCTCGAACAAAACGGCCGCCATGACAGCCGCCATCTTGAAATTTTTAAAACCACTCCCGTTCTGTCAAAATACAGGATAATCGTGGGCGAAACCAGAAAAAATAATAATCCTCGATTACCCCGTTCCGGATCTGTGGCGCCGCGGTTCGGGGTCGAAAAATGAAAATTTTGAAAACGCTACGGCTCGGCCGCCATCTTGTTTTTCCAATTTTTTCCACATTTTCTGTTAATCATTTACTACTTTCTACAAAGTTTGCAAAATTCAACAAAATCGATTGGAAAACAACGGAGCTGCAAAAATCACCTCGGCCGCCATCTTGTTTTTCCGAAATGTCATAATTTTTCCCCAGAGGGTTCCCGAAACCGAACACAACTCCCCTACATCACTATATCATTTTCCTTCTCTTTCTAGGAGAACAATTATGTCAATGAGTGAGTGAGTCAGTGAGTGGTAATCGAGCTATATATAGTATAATAACTAGTATTTTGCTCGGTGCGCGAGCTGCTAAAGCAGCTCACGTGACGTGGTAAGGTTAACTTTATTATATAAAACCAAATTGATTTATTAAGATACATAATTCACCCCGAAAAACCCCATAAAAACAGGCATTTCTATTTTTTGTAGAAAATGTAAGTCCGCCATCTTGGATTTGAAAATAAATGTCATTATCAAAATCAGCACCCTGGAAACCCTGAAAACGATATCCATATTATTTTTTAAAAATTAGGATAATAATTTAGTAGGGTGCGTGGGTGCGCGGACCACTAAAGTGGTCCGCGAGCATGCAGAGTTTGTTCCACCGAGTAGACCTCCGAAGGTCCGAACCCTGATCATCTTTTGCCACGAAACCACTCTTCCATCTTTTATAGCCTCCGAGATAGACACCGACGAAATTTGTACGGCGGCCATCTTGTTTTTCCAAAATTTTCCACTTTTTCTATTAATCGTTTAGTACATTCTTTAAAGATTGCGAGTTTCAACGAAATCGGTTGGAAAACAAAAGAGTTGCAAAAATCACGTCGGTCGCCATCTTGTTTTTCTGAAATTTCATAATTTTCCCCTACTCATATCGCGCATCCGAACATATCTCCCATACATCAATGTATCGTTTTCCGTCTCTTTCTAGGAGAATGAGACCTTCATAATCGCCATACAAAATGTATGGAAAAATAAATTCCGCCATTTTGAATTTTTTTTCTATTCATCGAGTAGACCTTTCGATCCTGATCATCTTTTGCCAAGAAACCACTCTTCCATCTTTTATAGCCTCCGAGATAGACACCGACGAAATATGTACGGCGGCCATCTTGTTTTTCCAAAATTTTCCACTTTTTCTATTAATCGTTTTTTACATTCTTCAAAGATTGCGAGTTTCAACGAAATCGGTTGGAAAACAAAAGAGTTACAAAAATCATATAGGCCGCCATCTTGTTTTTCAAAAATGTCATAATTTTTCCCGACTCCTATCCCGCACCCGAACATTTCGCCCAAACATCAATGTATCGTTTTCTGTCTCTTTCTAGGAGAATGAGACATTCAATATTCGCCATACAAAATGTATGGGAAAATAAATTCCGCCATTTTGAATTTTTTTTCTATTCTTCGGATCCTGATCACCTTTTGCCAAGAAACCACACTTTCATCTTTTATACCCTCCGAGCTGGACACCGGCGAAATTTGTATGGCGGCCATCTTTTCCTCGCCATTTTGAATTTTTTTTCAGCTTTTTGGCAATTGGATGACGTCATGAATGACATTTGGTCGAGCACCCCCCACCTATCTTCAATACCTTAAGCGGACCCTTCACCCGTCTCCGACATCCTCGATCATCAGCTATTTCCAAATTTTTCCTCGATTTTTTTTTTGTTTTCTATACGAAACCATCAGTGGAAAAAAAAAATTTCATACAAAATTTTACAGGAGGAGTTTTTGGGGAGAATCTCGAAAATCTCCCCAAATGTGGCAACACTGTTTACATATTTCGATACTGCTGGTTGAGTCACACAATCGATTGATACATGTCGACTTTCCAAAATGTTGCCAACTGCCTCAAAAACGTGATCAAAATTTCGGAAAATTTGAAGAAAATACAAAATGGCCACCAACTTTTTTTGCAGAAGCAAATTAGATAATTTTACAACTTTCCCATTAACTACAGGATATACCGCTCCCGATGACGTTTTAATCTCTCATCTCGCTCGCACCCACGCGAAACGATCGCCCCTGGAAAAAAGACCATGTCGAAAATAACTTTTTCTTTGATAAATTCCAGTGTTGCCAGTCTCCGGCGACAAAAATACCCAAATGTCATTGTTACGAGCAAAACACATAATCGCTCATACTCGGATTTTGCACAAAGTCCTTATTTCGTTTTTTTACAATTTCCCGAAAATCTTGAAATTTCCCCAAAAAGTGGGGTAATTTTTTTCCTCAAATCTATACCTCGAGCCTATACGTACAATCGCTTCATAGAAGCCGAATCGCTCCGATGTTGCCAACTTTGGGATATTTAACTTTTAAAATTGCGTTTTTTCGTACCTCCAACATAACGGCCGCCATGACAGCCGCCATCTTGAATTTTTAAAAACCACTCCCATTCTGTCAAAATACAGGATAATCCTGGGCGAAACCAGAAAAAATAATTATCCTCGATTACCCCGTCTTGGATCTGTGGCGCCGCGGTTCGGGGTCGAAAAATCAAAATTTTGAAAACGCTACGGTTCGGCCGCCATCTTGTTTTTCCAATTTTTTTCACATTTTCTATTAACCGTTTACTACTTTCTTTAAAGATTGTAAAATTCAATGAAATCGGTTGGAAAACAACGGAGCTGCAAAAATCACGTCGGCCGCCATCTTGTTTTTCTGAAATGTCATAATTTTTCCCCAGAGGGTTCCCGAAACCGAACACAACTCCCCCACATCACTATATCATTTTCCTTCTCTTTCTAGGAGAACAATTATGTCAATGAGTGAGTCAGTGAGTGGTAATGGAGCTATATATAGTATAATAACTAGTGTTTTGCTCGGTGCGCGAGCTGCTAAAGCAGCTCGCGTGACGTGGTTGGGTTAACTTTATTATACTAAACCAAATTTATTTATTAAGATACGCAATTCACTCCGCAATACCTAAAAAACGACACCCATATCAGATTTTTTCCTTAAAAGTGCATGTCCGCCATCTTGGATTTCAAAATAAATGTCGTTATCATAATCAGCACCCTGGAAAACCCTGAAAACGACATCCATATCATTTTTTGTAAAAACGGGGTAGTTGAGGTTAATAAAGTAGGGTGCGTGGGTGCGCAGACCACTAAAGTGGTCCGCGAGCATGCAGAGTTTGTTCCACCGAGTAGACCTTCGGACCCTGATCATCTTTTGCGAAGAAACCACTCTTCCATCTTTTATATCCTCCGAGATGGACATCGACGAAATTTGTATGGCAGCCATCTTGTTTTTCAAAAATTTTCCACTTTTTCTATTAATCGTTTACTATTTTCTTCAAAGATTATGAGTTTCAACGAAATCGGTTGGAAAACAAAAGAGTTGCAATAATCACGTCAGCCGCCATCTTGTTTTTCTGAAATGTCATAATTTTTCCCTACTCATATCGTGCATTCAAACATATCTCCCGAACATCATTGTATCGTTTTCTGTCTCTTTCTAGGAGAATGAGACATTCAATATTCGCCATACAAAATGTATGGGAAAATAAATTCCGCCATTTTGAATTTTTTTTCTATTCATCGATTAGACCTTTGGATCCTGATCCTCTTTTGCCAAGAAACCGCACCTCCATCTTTTATACCCTCCGAGCTGGACGCCGGCGAAATTTGTATGGCGGCCATCTTTTCTTCGCCATTTTGAATTTTTTTTCAGCTTTTTGGTAATTGGATGATGTCATGAATGACATTTGGTCGAGCACCCCCCACCTATCTTCAATACCTTGAGCGGACCCTTCACCCGTCTCCGACATCCTCGATCATCAGCTATTTCCAAATTTTTCCTCGATTTTTTTTTTGTTTTCTATACGAAACCATCAGTGAAAAAAAAAAATTTCATACAAAATTTTACAGGAGGAGTTTTTGGGGAAAATCTCGAAAATCTCCCCAAATGTGGCAACACTGTTTACATATTTCGATACTGCTGGTTGAGTCACACAATCGATTGATACATGTCGACTTTCCAAAATGTTGCCAACTGCCTCAAAAACGTGATCAAAATTTCGGAAAATTTGAAGAAAATACAAAATGGCCGCCAACTCGTTTCACAGAAAGATTTTACACGGTTTCATAATTTTCCTATTACTTACAGGATATACCGCTCCCGATGACGTTTCAATCTTTCCTCTCGCTCGCACCCACGCGAAAGGGGATACCATGAAAAAGACCATGCCAAAAATCACTTTTTCTTTGATAAATTCCAGTGTTGCCAGTCTTCGGTGACAAAAATACCCAAATGTCATTTGTACGAGCAAAACACATAATCGCTCATACTCGGATTTTGCTAAAAGTGCGTATTTCGATTTTTTACATTTTCGCAAAAATCTTGAAATTTCCCGAAAAATGGGGTAATTTTTCCCCACCAATCTATACCTCAAGTTCATACGTACAATCGCTTCATAGAAGTCGAACCGCTCCAATGTTGCCAACTTTGACATATTCGAATTTTAAAATTGCGTTTTTTCGTACCTCGAACAAAACGACCGCCATGACAGCCGCCATCTTGAATTTTTAAAAACCACTCCCGTTTTGTCAAAATACAGGATAATCGTGGGCGAAACACGAAAAAATAATTATCCTCGACTTCTCCGTCTCGGATCAGTGGCGCCGCGGTTAGGGATCGAAAAATGAAAATTTTGAAAACGCTCCAGATCGGCCGCCATTTTGTTTTTCCAATTTTTTCTACCTTTTCTATTAACCGTTTACTACTTTCCTAAATAGTTGCGAGTTTAAACAAAATCGGTTGGAAAACAACGGAGCTGCAAAAATCACCTCGGCCGCCATCTTGTTTTTCTGAAATGTCCTAATTTTTCCCCAGAGGGTTCCCGAATCCAAACACATCTCCCCTACATTATTATATCATTTTCCGTCTCTTTCTAGGAGAACAATTATGTCAATGAGTCAGTCAGTGAGTGGTAATCGAGCTATATATAGTATAATATAATAATAGTTTTTGCTCGGTGCGCGAGCTGCTAAAGCAGCTCACGTGACGTGGTAAGGTAAACTTTATTATATAAAACCAAATTGATTTATTAAAATACATAATTCACCTCGAAAAACCCCATAAAATGACAGGCATTTCTATTTTTTGTAGAAAATGTAAGTCCGCCATCTTGGATTTGAAAATAAATGTCGTTATCAAAATCAGCACCCAGAAAAACCCTGAAAACGATATCCATATTATTTTTTGTAAATTAGGATAATAATTTAGTAGGGTGCGTGGGTGCGCGGACCACTAAAGTGGTCCGCGAGCATGCAGAGTTTGTTCCACCGAGTAGACCTTCGGACCCTGATCATCTTTTGCCAAGAAACCACTCTTCCATCTTTTATAGCCTCCGAGATAGACACCGACGAAATTTGTACGGCGGCCATCTTGTTTTTCCAAAATTTTCCACTTTTTCTATTAATCATACTACATTCTTCAAAGATTGCGAGTTTCAACGAAATCGGTTGGAAAACAAAAGAGTTGCAAAAATCATATAGGCCGCCATCTTGTTTTTCTGAAATGTCATAATTTTTCCCTACTCATATCGCGCTTCAAAACATATCTCCCCTACATTATCGTATCGTTTCTTGTCTCTTTCTAGGAGAATGAGGCATTCAATATTCGCCATACAAAATGTATGGAAAATATAATTCCGCCATTTTGATTTTTTTTTATATTCATCGAGTAAACCTTTGGATCCTGATCCTCTTTTGCCAAGAAACCGCACCTCCATCTTTTATACCCTCCGAGCTGGACGCCAGCGAAATTTGTATGGCGGCCATCTTTTTTTCGCCATTTTGAAATTTTTTTCAGCTTTTTGGCAATTGGATGACGTCATGAATGACATTTGCTCGAGCACCCCCCACCTATCTTCAATACCTTAAGCGGACCCTACACCCGTCTCTGAAATCCTCAATCATCAGCTGTCTCCATAATTTTGGCTTACTAAGTTTTTGTTTTCTATACGATACCATCAGTGAAAAAAAAATTTTTCATACAAAATTTTACAGGAGTTTCTTAGTCTCGAATCTCGAAAATCTCCCCAAAAGTGGCAACACCGGTTGCATATCTCCATACTGCCAGCCGAGATACACAATCGATTCATACATATTGACTTTCCAAAATGTTGCCAACTGCCTCAAAAACGTGATCAAAATTTCGAAAAATTAAAAAAAATACAAAATGGCCGCCAACTCGTTTTGCAGAAATAAATTACATCGTTGTACAACTTTTCCAATAACTACAGGATATACCGCTCCCGATGACGTTTCAATCTCTCCTCTCGCTCGCACCCACGCGAAACGATCGCCCCTAAAAAAAGACCACGTCGAAAATCACTTTTTCTTTGATAAATTCCAGTGTTGCCAGTCTCCGGCGACAAAAATACTCAAATGTCATTTGTATGATCAAAACACATAATCGCTCATACTCGGATTTTGCGAAAAGTCCGTATTTCGATTTTTTACAGTTTCCCGAAAATCTTGAAAATTCCCGAAAAATGGGGTAATTTTTTTCCTCCAATCTATACCTCGAGCCCATACGTACAATCGCTACATAGAAGCCGAATCGCTCCGATGTTGCCAACTTTCAGATATTTAACTTTTAAAATTGCGTTTTTTCGTACCTCTAACATAATGGCCGCCACGACAGCCGCCATCTTGAATTTTTAAAAATCACTCCCGTTCTGTCAAAATACAGGATAATCGTAGACGAAACCAGAAAAAAATAATTATTATCGATTTCCCGTTTCGGATCTGTGGCGCCGCGGTTCGGGGTCGAAAAATCAAAATTTTGAAAACGCTACGGTTCGGCCGCCATCTTGTTTTTTCAATTTTTTCGACATTTCCCATTAATCGTTTACTATTTTCTTCAAATATTGCAAAATTCAACGAAATCGGTTGGAAAACAACGGAGCTGCAAAAATCACGTCGGCCGCCATCTTGTTTTTCCGAAAAGTCATAATTTTTCCCCAGAGGGTTCCCGAATCCGAACACATCTCCCCTACATCACTATATCATTTTCCTTCTCTTTCTAGGAGAACAATTATGTCAATGAGTGAGTCAGTCAGTGGTAATTGAGCTATATATAGTATAATAATAATAATAATGAATATGAACAAGAAAATGTTTTAGAAGACATACAAAATTTATTTGTATTAAGTGATACTCATGTTTCACCCTACAAACTGGAATTACTAATAAATGCAAGAAAGGTAATCTTTGAAATAGATACCGGAGCGGCTATTAGTGTTATAAGTAAAAACATGAAAGACAAATATTTTAATGACTGTGAATTGTATAAGTGTAACCTTAAACTCAGATCATATGTAAATGACTTAATAACTCCTTTAGGTTTTATAAGTGTGGATATTGTATATGATAAAAAGCAGATTAAAGCTAAATTGTATGTTGTTGAGAACGGGGGACCTTCTCTCATTGGACGTGACCTTTTGAAAAAATTAAATATTAAAACATTAAACATAAATTCATTAAGTTGTGAGAATATTAAAGATACATTGGTCAGTAAATTTCCTGAAGTTTTTAGTGATGAGTTAGGCACGTACAAAGGAGAGCAGGTCAACGTCGTACTAAAAGAGAAAGTATCACCCAAATACTTTAAAGCTAGACCCTTACCCTTCAGTATGAAAGAATTGGTTGCAGAGGAAATAAATAGGCTGGTAAGTCAAGGTGTGTTGACCCCGGTAAAAAGTAGTGAATGGGCCACACCCATAGTACCAGTGTTAAAAGGAAATGGAAAGTTAAGAGTGTGTGGTGATTTTAAGGTCACAATCAACCAATATTTGGAGGAGGACAAGTATCCTTTACCAAAAATTGAGGATTTATTCGTTAATTTAAATAAGGGTGAAAAATATTCCAGAGTTGACTTAGCACATGCTTATCAACAATTGATGTTGACAGAGGATGCGAAGAAGTTAGTTTGCATCAATACACATCTTGGATTATTCCAATATAACAGGTTACCTTTTGGTGTTAAAGTAGCTCCGAATATTTTTCAACATATTATGGATCAGCTATTAGCAGGAAGGCCAGGTATAGCTGTATTTATGGATGATGTGGTTATAACAGGGAAAAATGATCAAGAACATTATGAAAATTTGTTGTTTGTTTTTAGCCAATTGAAGGAAATGGGTCTCACTGTCAGTGCAGATAAATGTGTATTTTTTGCAGATAGTATACATTATTTGGGTTATATTTTGTCCAAGGACGGGTTACAACCTGATCCTAAGAAAGTGGAGGCAATAACTAAGGCTCCAGATCCCACAAATGTCACAGAATTAAAAGCATTTCTTGGTTTAATAAACTATTACATGAAGTTCTTACCAAATGTGTCAACAGTGTTAGCACCACTGTATAGTCTATTAAAAAAAGATACTAAGTATAAGTGGAACCAAAAATGTAAACATACTTTTGAAAGTATCAAGAAAATGATGGTATCAACTCACATTTTATCTCACTACGATCCATCGCAAGAGTTATATTTGGCATGTGATGCTAGTGCATATGGGGTAGGTGCTGTTTTATCTCAGAAAAGGAATGGTATTGAAAAACCCAATTGCTTTTATGTCTAGGACGTTAAATGAGGCAGAAAAGAAATATAGCCAAATTGACAAAGAGGCTTTAGCATTGATATTTGGTGTTACTAAGTTCAATCAATACTTGTGGGGTCGAAAGTTTACCCTGATAACAGATTCTAAGCCTTTAGTGAGCATCTTTGGTCCTAAGAAGGGTATACCTACCATAGCAGCTAGTAGACTTCAGCGTTATGCATTATTGTTGTCTGGCTACAATTATAACATTATATATGTCAAGTCAGAGAATAATAATGCAGATGCATTGTCAAGGTTACCATTAGAGAGGGTTGAAGGTAAAAACACATCAGAATATTCATATTTAAATTTTTTGAAGGATAATGTAAGCTTGCCTATTGATTATAAATTAATTAAAAAAGAAACTTTATTAGATCCAGTGCTAAAAAGTGTGTTGAATTTTATACATGAAGGTTGGCCAAAGCATACTAGTGATGATAATTTAAAACCTTACTTTCTTAAGAGAGAGCAATTGTCGGTGGAGCAAGGAATCATTATGTATGGCTATAGAGTTGTAATACCTAACAAGTTAATTGCAAATATGTTACAGGAACTCCACTCAACACATTTAGGTATTGTCAAAATGAAATCAATAGCTAGAAGTTATTTCTGGTGGCCTTCTGTAGATAATGATATACAATTAATGTCAAACAGTTGTACTACTTGTTTATTGGAAAGGCCAAATCCACATAAAGTAAATTTACATGTGTGGGATTATCCTAAAAACCCATGGTCACGATTACATGTAGATTACTTGGGTCCTATACATGGAAAGTATTATTTTGTAGTGGAGTGTGCTTATACAAAGTGGATTGAAGTGGAGGAAGTTACTTCAACAACAGCAAGTCAAGTTATTAAAATTTTAAGCAAGTTGTGGACTACTTTTGGTTTTCCAGATTTGGTCCAGAGTGACAACGGTCCTCCGTTTCATTCCATGGAATTTACATCATTTCTTAAAAATTTGGGAATCAAACAATCATTTTCACCACCATATAATCCCCAAACGAATGGTTTAGCAGAGAGTGCTGTTAAAATAATAAAAAAATGAATTAAAAAAGCAGTTTATGAAAAGAAAAATGTAAATGATTGTATTAATTCATTTTTGATAATGTATAGAAATTGTAAACATATGACTACAGGAGAAAGTCCAGCGTATTTAATGTTTAAGAGAAACTTAAAAACTAAATTTGATTTATTAAGACCTAATGTAGAAAAAAATGTTCAGTATAAGCAGGAGTTGCAAAAGAAGTATGCAGGGGGTAGTAGAGTTAGGGAATTGGAAATAGGGGAATGTGTGTTAGCTCGAGATTATAGAAGTAATGGTAATAAGTGGATGGAAGGAATAGTATGTAAAAACTTGGTCCAGTTACATATTTAATTAAGCTGCAGAATACAAATATAATTTGGAAAAGACATATTAATCAGATTCTTAATAATGTAAACAGTAATTTGGAGGAAGATACCTATGAGTCAGTACCATTAGTGGACACTCAGTTTAAGCAAATAGATGGTTCAAGTGTGACTGGGTCAAGTGTACCAAATTCAAGTGTGCCAGTACCATTGGTGGAGCCTCCGTTTGAGCAAAAAGATAATTTAAGTGTGCAAGTACCAGTGATGGAGCCTCAGTGTGAACAAATAGTTGGTTCTCCACAGAAGGCAGAATCTCCACCAATAGTATTGAAAAGATCAAGTAGAATAAGGAAAAAACCCGATAGGTTGAATTTGTAGCGGGAGAGATGTAATGTCTGACGGGTTTATTACTCTGTAAAATGTCTCTATGTATCTGTACCTACTCTGTGAGTAGTCTTGAAAATGGCTTCGAATAAAGATATGTAACATTATGCAATACCAATAAAAAAGTTTCACTTTGCGGCAGTCCTTGAGACACAATTTTTTCAAAATCTTGCGACGTAACTATATACGACGTAGGTATAATGTTTTTCCATAAAACGAACTTATTCATCTGATTTTAATATTTATTTGCTTCCTCTTTCTCTAGGTTTTCAGTTCGGCCCACACTGCTTATTTTATCACCCACTTATAAAATAACCGATGTTTTCCTTTTTCGCATACTTCATAATATTTGCGAAGATAGTAGACTCCATATTCTTTCCTTTGAGTAATATCAACTTGTATCTATTCTCTGAGAACGTTTGTCGGCGAAATCTCGCGTGTGTAAATATTAATAGAAGCTATGTTTGTGTTAGCTCCAATCGCTACAACATGGACGCTACAATTTTGAATTGTATGAAGAGTTACAGAGATAAATGTTTTTTTTCAAGATTTTGTTCTATTTTTGGAGTAGAACTTTGTTTATAATTCATTTGTACCAACGGCGAGTAAGCTTTGGTAAGCTTGGATCCTTTTTGGAGAACACTTTATTGGCTAGAACGGAATCATTGGTCTTTCATTCAAGAAGTGGTTGTTTCATATTAGGAATAAGATATTATAGTAAGTAAGTTCCTACCAGATCTTTACGAATTTTCAAAAGATCTTCTGCAGAAACTCATGATGATGTCAAACACAAACGAAACGTTTTTGGTTAATCGATTCAATACAGTTTAAGGGTTAAATTTTTTTAAAGGGTTGCTCTAATACAAAATTTACGCATTTGAAATCGTTACAATCATCAAATCAAAAGGATAACGATAATTTTTATCACCTATCAAATTCCTTGGAAACAAAGTTTTTCAGTAATAATTTGGTACCATCTTGAAAATATCAGCGCGTGACTGGCAATGAAATTGAATTTAATAACTCGTTCAGGAACTTGATAATATTCTGAGGCGGATTCCGGCAGAGCTCTGAAATTGTCTATTTCTGCTGGAATTGATTTCCCCCTCAAACATTCACATAAATCAGGAGTAGGTTTGAGTCGTAACAATTATAAATCTTTATGGTGCAATTTCGTTATTGGAAAATGTATCATATCACATCGAAAATTATTATTAATTTTGCAGGAATTCATCATAATAATTCTAATCACACTAATATTATAAAGGAGAAAGTTTGTGTGTGTGTGTGTGTGTGTGTGTGTGTGTGTGCGTGTGTGTGCGTGTGTGTGCGTGTGTGCGTGTGTGTGTGTGTGTGTGTGTGTGTGTGTGTGTGTGTGTGTGTGTGTGTGTGTTTGTTACTCCTTCACGCAAAAACTACTGGACGGATTGGGCTGAAATTTAGAATGGAGATAGATTATACCCTGGATTAGCACATAGGCTACTTTTTATCCCGGAAAATCAAAGAGTTCCCACGGGAATTTTAAAAACCTACATCCACGTGAACGAAGTCGCGGGTATCAGCTAGTAAATTATTATAAAACCGTTTTGGTTTGTATGTTTTTAATAGAGACAGATTGGACTGTATAGTAATTAAATGATGTGATGTTTTGTGTAGCGGTAATTTATGGGGCTAGAATTCATTATTAAAGAGAACATAATTAATAGGACTTCGTAAGCCATCGAGTTTAGGACAACTTTTTTGTTTTAAGTTTTTGAAAAACACCATGCTCATAAAATATTTACATGCATATTCCATGAATGTTTCACTGGAAATAATAATATGAGTATATATTGTGTAATATATCTTACAAAAGAGTCAAGGCGAATACTCCAAGCTTTCAAGTGACTGCACGGGTGTGGGGAATTGGGAGCTGAGACGTACTTAAATTTGAGTTTGTTGTCGTATTATAATAGCACGTCTTCCAAGCATTAATATTGTAGTGTAGGATAAGTGCGGGTGTATGAATAAAGCAGTTAGCTACCTACCGCGGTGTTTGATTGACGTATGCAATATTGGCGACGAGTCGGGAGTTAAAACGTGTGAAGTAATAACGTGGTAAAATGCCGTTCGGTAAAATTGAACCGTTTGATCTTTTCGGGGGAAAGTGGTCATTATATGTTCGAAGAGTAGAACAATTTATATTTTTAAATGAAATCAAAAGTACGCATAAAGTGGCTACGTTGGTGACGTTGGTAGGTGAACGCACCTATAATTTAATGTGTGACTTATGTGCACCAAACAAACCGGAAGAGAAAACATTTGAAGAATTAGTAACAATAGTAAAAAACCATTTAGAACCTCAACGTTCAATATACGTGGAGCGGGAAGTGTTTCGACAGCGAAAACAAAAAGCTGGGGAATCCATACTAGAATTTTTGCAGCAGTTAAAGCATTTAGCAACGGAATGTAAGTTTGGGCAAAATCTAGAAGAAAATCTATGTGAACAGTTCCTTACTGGATTACGAAGCACGGATATTAAAGCTAGATTGCTGGTCGAGACTAATTTAACATACAAGAAGGCGGTGGAGCTAGCTCTAGGATTAGAAGCTGCGGAGAAGCATGTGGACAGAGTGAGCGGCCGCAATAGTTTGGGCGGTGCATATTCTGGGGACTTCGGCAGCAATATAGGTGCAGGCGCAGGCAGCGCGGCCGGCTCAGGCGGCGCGGCCGGCTCGAGCGCGGCCGGTGGCAGCGGCGAGGCGGGCGGCGAGGCGCTGCACGCGCTGCGTGGCGGACCAGCAGGCCGGGCCAGGCCGGCGGCCTCTTCGGCGCTTTGCTGGCGCTGTGGGAAGCCTCATCGGGCAGATAAGTGTCGTTATAAGCAGTATAATTGTGATTTGTGTTTACGTAGAGGGCATTTGAAGGTGATGTGTAAAGCGGCCAACAAAACGGCCGAAAAACGCCATAATTTTATGAGTGATGACTCGGAAAGTGAAATGTACAATATACGGGCGGTTGCAAGCGGAGACAAGCCGTTTTTTATTAATGTTAAAATAGGGAATAAAATACTAAAATGTGAGTTAGATACCGGTAGCAAAATCTCGGCTATTAGTGAAAGATGTTACAATAGTATGTTTTCGAATTATACGATTTTGAAAGATGAAATTAAATTATGCTCATACTCGGGCTCGCGAATTGAACCGATCGGGTTTATATTAGTAGATGCATGTATCGAGGACAATCATCAACAAAACTTACAATTGTACATAATAAAAAATGGGAGTCGTCCCTTGTTAGGTAGGAGTTGGATTCAAAAATTTAAAATAAATGAATTATGCATTAATAACATTTTACAAGATGATAGTGATAATGAGTATCGCGATCGGTTCATAAACGAGTTAAAGACAGAATATTCTTCGGTATTTACGGACAAGTTGGGCGAATGTAAGAAACAAATTCGTTTACAGCTCACAGATAACAAACCGGTTTTCGTTCGCGCCCGGCCGGTACCTTTAGCATTGCGAAGCGCAGTGGAGAGAGAAATTAAGCGTTTAGAAAAGGAAGGATCGATCTATCCGGTTGAACATTCGGACTATGGTACACCAATAGTTCCAGTTATTAAGCCATCGGGGGATATTAGGTTATGCGGGGACTACAAATCGACTATTAACCCAAAATTAAAAATGGATCATTATCCGCTGCCGCGCATCGAAGAATTATTTGCAGCCTTGAGCGGTGGTCAGGAATATTCTAAAATTGATCTGACGACCGCGTACCTACATGCAAGTACCTCTCCACCCCGAGTCGCAAGCGTGTACTGCGATTTCAACGCACATAGGTACCTACGCTTTCAAACGTACACCTTATGGGTTGAACTGTGTCCCTCAAAAATTCCAAAAAATTATGGAAGAGACTCTTAGAGGTCTACCAAACACGGTTGTCTTTTTAGATGATATTTGTATAACGGGAAAAGATCGCGAAACACATAAAAATAATCTGAGAGCTGTAATCGAAAGATTGGCGACTATGGGCCTAACTGTAAAAATAAATAAATGTAAATTCTTACAAAAAAGTGTGTCATACCTAGGATTTATTATTGATAAACATGGTTTGCATCCGGACATGACAAAAGTGGAGGCTATTGTGAAAGCTCCAACACCGGGAAACGTGACTCAATTGAAAGCTTTTCTAGGCCTAATAAATTACTATGGCAAGTTTGTTCCTAAACTAGCGGCACGCTATGATGGCCGGTTTGACGTTTGTCCGCTCATGAAGTTCCGTATTAATTGATAACGACTTTGAAGGAAATAATTGTATTACTTTATTGACGATAGTGATGTGCAGAGATTCATAAATTTTATCGAATGTAGTTTTAGGTTTAGGACTCAAAATTTATTTATTAAATTGATTTCTTAAATGTATACAAGTGTAGAAAAATCAGTTTGCACCATTTAAGGGGTGAATGTACTTGTGAATATGAACAATTTTCACTATGTGGACAAACCTCTGAAATCGCAAAAAAATATCAATAAATTTTTAAAAATGGAATCTAATACGATCGTCACATAGGATCGCTGGCTAGCACAACTACTACCTCCGGCAAACTCGCGTCAATGCTCAATGCAAAACAAAGCAGTTTCGAATTGACGTTGCTTCGAAAAGTATAAACTGTCAGTGCAATGCGATTGTGATATAGTTTTGACCTGGCTTTGGATTTCAAATATTGATACTGCATTACTGTTGACCCTTGCTCGTTAATTTGGACTCTGTTCAAGCCCTTTGTTGTGGATTTCGTCGATATGACCGAACGTACGCAGAGAACTGTTCTAAATAGTCAGACACGTGAGTTCGTAATACGCCTTCGTAACTATTTCGATCGTGAAGCTCAAAATGGAGGGCCAATTTTACCTATAACGTCAGTGGTTGAACGCGTAGCTGATGCGCTTAATATTGGACAACGAACTGTTAGACGGATAACTAAAAAAAAATATGGCGAGACTGGCACAGAAGAAAATAAACTTCACACACCAAAAAAGAGAAAACGAGCAAAACCAGTCGTAGGCATCGATAGCTTTGATGCCGATGCTATCCGAAGACATGTTTACGGCTACTATTTACAGAAGGAGTATCCAACAAGAAAAAAGTTGGTGCATTCACTGAAGGAAGCTGGATTATTCTTCGGTGGGGAAAGTTCTTTAGCGAAGATTTTGAAGACCATTGGATTTCGATACAAAAAATGTAACAAACGCAAAATATTGATGGAAAGATTTGATATAGCGATGGCAAGGTATACTTTTTTACGGCAAGTGAAAGAAATCAAAAATTGGCAAAATGTTGTGTTCTTGGATGAAACATGGCTTAATGCTAACCATACTGTAGGCCGTTCTTGGAACGATGACACAGCAGCATCTACTTCCAAAGTTCCTGTAGGAAAAGGATCGCGACTTATAATTTGTCACGCCGGAACCATCAACGGGTTTGTCGAAGGTTCTCTCATGGCTTTTGCGTCAAAAACCACTGGAGACTATCATGAAGACATGAATGGAGAAAAGTTTACTGAATGGTTTACCTCAATGTTGTGTAGCCTCCCTGAACCATCTATTATAATTATGGACAACGCCCCATACCACTCGATGCAAATTGACAAGCCACCTGCCCAATCCCAAAAGAAAGCTGATATCGTCGCATGGCTTCGTAAAAATGGCGTAGATGCAAACATGAATATGTTAAAAGCGGAATTAATACGTCTTTTAAAAGAAAACAAACCAACCAAGATCCGATACGTCATTGACGAAATAGCATTAGAACATGGGCACAGAGTTATACGGTTACCGCCTTACCATTGTGAGTATAATGCGATTGAGTTGGTGTGGGCTCAAATTAAGGGATATGCTGCAAGACACAATACAGAACCCCCATTTACCACAAAAAAAATGCTAAAATTATTAGAAGAAGCTTGTGAACATGTGACTAAAGGAGACTGGGAAAAGGTTGTGAATAGAACTGTTAAATTAATAAAGGAAGATTATGAAAGAGATGTGAAAATAGATAATATTATAGAAAACGAACATATAATTATTAATGTATGTGATGATAGCAGTGACGACAGTGAAAATAGTAGTATGGACGAATCTGATTAATTATGGCCTTTTGTGGCACCTTTTTTGGTATCTTTTGTATTCATATGTTTCTTGTGTGCATATAAAGTATGTATATTCATTTTCGTTCAAATATTCAGTTCGTTCAAATAAATTAAATAAACATATACATTTTTGTTTTATTAAACCTATTTAATCAGGTACAAAAACAAAACTTAATTGTTTTTTGTTCGAGAATAAATTGACATTCCACATCACTATTGTAATGTGTCAAACCGGCCATCATAGCGTGCCGCTAGTGTAACTTAAGTTCATTGCTACATCCATTATATTCTCTTTTAAAGAAAAATCAGCCGTGGAACTGGGATATAAATTGCGAAGACGCATTTATAAACATAAAGAATATTTTAGCAAGCGACAGAGTGTTATGTCATTACGATCCAGCGCTTCCGTTAGTTTTATCAGTAGATAGTAGCTCGTATGGTATAGGGGCAGTTCTGGCGCACGTATTTGCCGACGGAACGGAACGGCCGATCAGCTGCGCGTCTAGAACGCTCGGGGATACAGAGAAGAACTACAGTCAACTAGATAAAGAAGCATTGGCGATAATGTACGGGGTACAAAAACATCACCAATACCTCTTTGGTAGAAAATTTATTTTAAAAACGGACCATAAACCTCTGGTGTATATTTTTGGGCCAAAAGGGGGCATTCCACAAACGGCAGCAAGTCGACTACAACGTTGGGCGGCTAAATTGGCAGCGTATGATTTTGACATCAATTACGTGAAATCAAAATGTAACGGCAATGCGGACGCGTTATCTCGTCTACCATTAGAGGGAAAAAAACACGACAGTCCAGTCAAATCCGAAAATCATTATTTACTATATATGAATGAAACGTTACCGGTAAGTTATAAAGAGATTGCAGTAGAAATAAAAAAAGATAATTTATTGAGTCGAATTTATGGATATATTATGTTCGGATGGCCAGAGAAGTGTAAAGAGGATGAGCAGGCATTTTTTGTGAGGCGCGCAGAGCTGTATATTGATCATGGGTGTATTTTATACAAATACTGATTAATAATTCCTCAAAGTTTACAGGAACGAGTCTTATTTGAAATACATTCAGGACATTTAGGAATTGTAAAAATGAAGTCTATTGCCAGAAATTATGTATATTGGCCTTCTATAGATAAAGATATCGAGTCGGTGGGACAGAAGTATGAAGCATGTCGAAATGTACGGGACGCTCCTCCTAAAACCACTTTACATCCATGGGAATTTCCGGCGGGACCTTGGAAACGACTACATGCGGACTTTGCTCAATTCCATGGTAAATATTATATCGTCGTAGTCGATGCTTATAGTAAGTGGTTAGAAGTGGAACAAATACGTAGTACCGCGGCGTACGATACCATTAAATTTTTTCGTAGTTTATTTTCTAGATTTGGGCTAATTGACCAACTGGTGACCGACAATGGCCCGCCGTTCCAAAGTGCAGAGTTTAAGGAGTTCTGCAGTAAAAATATAATCAGGCATGTTACATCTTCACCGTATAGACCGCAAGGAAACGGAGCAGCCGAGAATGCGGTTAAAACCGTGAAGAAAACTATTAAAAAGGCGGTGTTAGAAGGGGAAGACATACACGCTAGCTTATGTCGATTTTTATTACAATATAGAAACTGTCCACATGCAACCACAGGAGTAGAACCGGCAGTAGCTCTGTTAGGGAGGCGCCTGCGGAATAGACTAGACGCGATGCGCCCGAGTACATCGAAGATAGTTGCGGATGCACAAAGCAAGCAAATAGAAAGCTCGGGCGGAGTCGTTCGAAAATTCGATATCGGAGATAAAATATTAACACGAAATTACTCCACAAAGGACAATAAATGGATCGAAGGGGATATAATAGAAAAAACGGGGCCAGTATCGTACAAAATATTGCTAAACAAAGGAAATATTTGTCGCAGACACACAGATCAAATATTACCACTGAGGAATAGTCGTTTCTCATGGAACGTCGGACCCGGATCAGAACCAGAAAGTACGGAGATAAGTATTACGGATCAATATGTAAACACAAGACCGCGGAGACGAAACCAAAATGCCAAGGAGTCGTATTCACCCGAGAAGGATGTCGAGGAGTCCACAACTCAGTTGGAGTCGCAGGAGTGCGGGGAGCAAACGTCGACCTCGACGCCGCCGCCGCGACCTGGGTGGGTACTATCCCCGACGTCCGAGCTAGACGACGACGGGGGACGGTCGCCATGTCTAGAATCCCCAGTTGAAATTATGGAAAGACCTAAGAGTGCGTGCCGGCTACGTAAAAAAGAGTGAGAAGTAATTATTAAGAAAAACACTTAACTAAGGATGTACATAAAAATATTATACATGCATTAAAAAAAAAAAAAATTAAGGAATAGAAAGCTTCAATTGAGGCAGGTTGATTAATTAGATAAGTGGTACATTTTAGCATTTTTTTAAAATAAGTATTACCTAATATAACTTCTTAGTTACGAGAGATAAGTTAAAAAGTTTGTTTTTGATAAATTTGGTTATATTACAAAATGTACTTAAAAGACTTCATCAATTAGTTCTTAGCAGATAAAATAGAATAGGTTTATTTTTTAACGATTTAAGTTTTTAGTTAGGGGGGAAGGAAAAGCAGATAATTATGGTATACTTAATTAGTAGATAGGTAAGTGTTAAGATGAATTACCTAAGTGTTCCCTATGTAAACCTAGTAAATAAGACTTTTTATAGGAAAGAGATGTGTAGTGTAGGATAAGTGCGGGTGTATGAATAAAGCAGTTAGCTACCTACCGCGGTGTTTGATTGACGTATGCAATAAATATAAGTACATATTTTGAAATATAGAATTATTTCTTAACGATACAGTGTCGTTAAATTAAGTAATATAACTTAAATTACGTAAATTCTGGATCCGGTTGGAAATAAAATGAATACTTATTGGATTTTAATATCTTTGTAACGATCATATATAAGCCTCAATAGCTCAACGGTTATAGGAGCGGTCTGAAAACCGAAAGGATGGCGGTTCAATCCCCACCCGTTGCACTATTGTCGTACCTACTCCTAGCACAAGCTTTACGCTTAGTTTGAGGGGAAAGGGGAATGTTAGTCATAATTAAAATGGCTAATATTCTTTAAAAAAAAAAAAGAAAAAAATAAGATATCGTATCGTATCTTTAACAAGTGTAAATTAAAAATTTATAACACCCCCGACGATCCAAAGTATTTGAGTTTTCCAAAACATCATTTTCAAATAAATAATTATGTATTTAGGCAACGTCCATCTTGACAGCTTGACATTTGTCAATTGACATAATATTAAGAACCTAACGGTTATCTAACCTTCTTTTCTACAAGAAAACTAGAAAAGAGCTGATAACTCTTAAACGGCTGAACCAATTTTTTTGGATTATAGCTAAGAACACTCTCGATCAAGCCACCTTTCAAACAAAAAAAACTAAATTAAAATCGGTTCATTCGCTTAGGCGCTACGATGCCACAGACAGATACACAGATACACAGATACACAGATACACAGATACACAGATACACAGACACACAGATACACACGTCAAACTTATAACACCCCTCTTTTTGGGTCGGGGGTTAAAAAATAAGGACTCAGTTGTCATGCTCGTGCCTCGTGCTTGGATAATTATTTCATCCAAGTCTTCGAGCCAATATCTCTGATTAACAAAATAAATTATTCAGATGTCAACGTCGACATATTTCAAACTGAAATTTATTTAGGTACGTAAAACTCGAATTCACTGATGTAACAATTATCTCCCGTCCCTTCAACTTCCCTAAACAAACTATTGAACTCGGTTTATTGAACTAGGCTTTTACAAAGCTCCTTTCAATCGTCAAATATTGAGTCAGTTTAGAACAATCTACCACCTGTTTGAGCATTTGAGCATCTAACAAGAATAATGGGCAGGAAACTTTGGGCAAGTTTGCGTTCCATCATTATAAACATTCGGTCGCCGTAACACGGTTTGTGAAACTCACAATCACAAATTCAAATTGCGGTAATCCCAAACGTTGTTAGAGGTTGATTGGTGGTTTTGGTGCACAAATGAATTCTTTAGCCATGCAACAATAAAAAATAGCGATCTACTGTCAAAATCAGCCAATTAGGTAAGTGATTGCGATGATCACACCGTGAAAATTCTGGAGAGTAAGTATATATATATATATATATAGTATATATAATTTATCTATACTAATATTATAAAGAGGAAACCTTTGTATTTTTGTATTTTTGTATGTTTGTATTGAATAGGCTCAAAAACTACTGGACCGATTTCAAAATTTCTTTTACCATTACTTAGAGGGATTCTTCCGAATCCGTATAGGTTATATTTTATCCCGGAAAATAGATAGGATTTTTCGTGGTAGTGAAAATTGTGGAGTCAGGCGTCAAAAAAACTGCCGTACGTTAACGATTCTCGCGAACGCTGCCTAAATGGTTAGAGATGTATGGTTGACTTCTATAGAAAAGTTGTAGAACTCAATAATGCCTACAAAAAAGTCCGCGATAGTATAAACCAAACATTTATATTTTAGCCATTATAACCACTTTTCCATAGAATAAAAGTAAATGTCCACCCGTGCGAAGCCGGGGCGGGTCGCTAGTAGTATATATAAGTATAGTAAAAGAAATGTAGTAGGTAAGTAAAGAATTTCTTGAGACTTAATTAAATTGAACAAATTGTTTAGCGCAGTTAACTTTCTTGCTCGTAAGCGGTGAGTAAACTAAGTAAGTACCATTTCCCGCCAGCACAGAAACCTTATAGACCAATAACTTACCAAACCGGCTAAGTGGTAAAATATCGTAAGGTGCAGTTCGTGTTTTAACTGTTCAGTCCCGAAAATCCGTAACATTACTACTTCGCTCACGTACTCTTACCTAATAGTGATTGACGTGGCAACACTAGGGCTGACACAACTTTCAGAGTATCATCCACCACAATGGAAACCTGTTTTCAAGCTGATCAATTACTTATTATGATGTAGAAATAGAAATAAAGTTGGCAAAGTTAAAGACAAACGGGAAAACGTTGTTTATCTCAGAAAAATAGTTACGGATCCAATTCATTCAACAAAGAAAATCCTGAAAGATGAACCTAATATGGGGAAATGCGTTACATCACAAATGTTTGTCCGGTTTGTTAGTTTACAACTTTTTCAGTTTATAACACTGTCCGTTTTAGTTGAAAAAAGTGGTAGTGCTACGTTTGTCTTGTTCTTCTCAGTTGGAAGGCATAGTTATTTCAAAATTATTGTGTGATCTCTGTTTTTTTGTATCTTTTCTTAGGCTACGGGGCCAAACACGTTCTAGGTAGTCAACCCTAGCTGAACTCGGTGTCAATCGAAGTTTCTCGATTAAGCTAGCGGTAATAAATGGTGTATAGGGACACACCTTCGTCGTTCCGCAAGACATAATAGTGTCCATCCCTTCGGTTCATAAATTTTATTGTTTGTTTATACGCTGACGATTTAACGGATCATCCGTTTTGTATCTTATTCAACTTGTGTGTTCTTTAAATTGTTTTAGAAATTTTGGCAGTTTTTAGGGTATCTTACCTCAAAAGGAAAAACGGAACCTTTATAGGATCACTTTATTGTCTTTCTGTCTCTCTGTCCGTCCGTCCGTCCGTCGTGTCTGTCAAGAAAACCTATAAGGTTCTTCCCGTTGACCTAGAATCATGAAATTTGCCATGTAGGAGGTCTTATAGCACAAGTAAAGGAAAAAATCCGGAAACCGTGAAGTTGTAGTTAAATATCACCTAAGTCCTATATTGTATGATGGTACGAAATCCTTTGAAATCGGAGTCGCACTTGACCGGTTTTCTTCAATAACGCGAATGCCCCATACAAACGAACTTCTATTCTCATTAATAAGCAGTCAAACTCAATGGAATTTTAAAGGCATACTCTATAACCTAATATCTGTCTATGGTTTGTCAGATTTCCGTAAAAATATATAGTTTCATAGAAAGTTACACGACTTAGTGAAATTCTCTAAGCTCGAAGAAAACTCCTCTTCCGGTTATACTTACCTACTTACCTAAAGATACAAATCCTCTCCTTGCTTACCAAAAATTATTTCTTCAGAAATATTTTATACTTACTTTTTGTTGTAAGTTTTATGAGTTTCTAGTTCTAAAAATATTTTTATGATATAAAAAGTTTATATTTATAAATTTAATGTTTATTAATCTCAAAAGCAAGAAAATGGTTTCAATGTGCATTTTTTCTTTACGTCACTAAAATTTTAATATTTTTAATGGTGAAACTTATTATTTATCGAAAAATATCATGAGAAAAATCGTTAGTTACGTGAAAAAACTGAAGATTTTACCAAGAATTATTATTTAAACTATATTGGTATAACTATATAGGTTTAATGAGAAGCATATTTATAACTTATTAACTTTCTAGCTCAATATTTCATGATATCAAAGCTAAAGGTACTTTTTACACAGCATTTATTATTTCTTTATGTCAATATAATGGATATTTCTTTTTAATACCGTAACTCATTATAGAAAGATATCGACGGAAAATCGTAAAAGCCATGAAAAAAAACAACGACTCCAACAAGAATTTCAGAGCTAATGGATTTGCTCAAATAGACGTGTAGGTAAATGGTTGAGTGAATATTGAAGTGGCTTAATAGAAAATTTTATTTTATTTCAAATGCCTTATTTCGTTTTAGTCTTATTGCATCTAGTCGATCATACTTATTTCGGAGTATAATGGAAAATTTTATTTGAACTTTTCAATTAATTTTTCAGTTTTTTAGTATTTTCGTTTAATTTAAAAATAATTGAGAGATAGGTAGGTAGTCGATTTACGATGTTTTTTTGGAGGAAAGCCGATTATTATAGATCATTTTAAAATTATTTTTAAATAGGTATATAGGAAAGTTCCCTAGGTCGAAGTCATAATGATCCACAGAGCAGACTGAAATTCAAAAGGTGAACTAATTTCAGCCGGACTATTGTTGTACATACTTACCTACTCTCAAGCTTAAATACGCTTAGTTAGAGAAGAAAAGTTGATATTAGTTATGTTGAACTTGCCTAAGTTCTACAGTAAGAAAAACCTTTATACTTAAAAACCTTTTACATACCATTCTAACGATAAAGACTTAGGACTATGGGGCTTTTTGAACTGCCGTAGCGTTTCCGCTAGTCCGAGCACAGACAACTGAGTGTGACAAAAAAATCTTGGTTTTTAATCGTCAAAATATTGCACAAGCCGCGAGAGAGGTGTCGCACCGATTGTGCTCGGGCTGCAGGTTAGCCTTCTATCATGATACATGAGGCAGCTTGATAATCTAATGACTGTCAAGAGTTAGTTTGATATCGAATAAAAAACAGTGTAACTACATAGTTCGTTTGAGACGGGATGTTGCATTTTACGTTCCAAACTATGATATAATATTTACCTTTATACATGCTTTATACCTACAGGCTACATACGATAGATATGTTACGTTCATATTGCCTGGTATATAAAATCCGCTATCACTGGTATCCGGTATTTTATAACCGTCTTACTTAGTCATAGTAAGACAGTTATAAAATGCACGAGATTAAAAGAGATAGCTGTCTACAAGGTAGAGTCAAAGTCTTCACTATAAACGCATGCTACTTCTTTTAAATGACTACCATAAGTTATTCCAGCAAGATCCTGGGTACTATCTCCTATACTTACGTCAATTCCTTTTTGATGTTGAAGCTCATTATGTGGTGACATATTACAAAGAAGAGGAAAAGCGTGAAAGCCACGGAAAAAACAAAGCAGAGCGTAGGAATTACCCGCCAAATGGATCTGCCTCAACGTATAACTGGATAAGCGAATAAAATCAGGCGTAGCTTTTTTTATTCCCATATCAAACCCTTGACTGCGATCTTAGCTGGTGTTTTTTTTAATAACTAAATGGGCTTATGCTTGTCTGTAATCACAACAAATGGGAGACGATGCAGCCTAAGATGGAAAGCGCCTATCCATAAGCTAGCAAGCTACGAGTAACTTAAAAGGATATGATAGTTTGATTCCTTATCAGTTTCTACACGGCATCGTACCAGAACGCTAAAATCGCTTGGCAGTACGGCTTTACCAAACCAAAGATCAAACCAGAGACAATTCAGAAATTATAAATTCTCGAATTGCCCCTCCCGAGAATCAAACTCGGGACCTCCTGCTTAGAAGAGAGCGTTCTTCACTGCGTCAGAGAGGTCTCATAGAACCCAACCAGGGGTACGAGTTTAATGAAACTACCATACCCCTTTTAAGTAAGCCTGCTTCCATCTTAGACTGTATCATCACTTACCATAAGGTGAGATCGCAGTCAAGGGCTAACTTGTATCGGAATAAAAAATTAAAAAAGTTTGAGCAAAATTAGGCGGCTTCATCTACTATCTCAAAGTTGAATAAGTAACTGAAAGAATTACATTTCACTTTTCAGCAAAATATATATAGCCTTTGTACGAAACTGGAGTAAGACAGATAGTTACCTAAGACTAAGGACTAGCTACTTCCGTTCGTAAAAAGCACTTAAGATGAACGCACGCTAATCTGCACACTAATAGCGTTTAATTTGATAACACTTCGTTTGCCGTTAGCTGTCAGAGTTGTTAAGATAATTGGCTGAAAAAAACTACTAGCCTGATCAGCACACTCTACCTATCTTCAAACGCATTAGATAAGTGCCAATTAACTACCAGTACCTAGCACTAAATTAAGAAATCTGAAACCAATTTTTTTTTTCTTAAAAATCATACGCCCATAACATAATATACAAAGTTTAAAAAAAACTAAATATACTGACCCTGTGATGTTCACCGAACAAATCCATACAAGCAATCACGACACTACAAAACACTTATATTTTAATTAAACAAAAAATCCGCACATCATACAAAAGCTAATGGAAAACGCCCGATTTTCAAATTGAAATTCGCGCGGTTAAAAGCTCAGTGCGTTGCGATAACGTCCATACAATGATAAATCGCGTCACTCACTGGTCGCTCGCCGGCTACGCGCAGCTTTCGTTCACACCTATGTATCCTGTCGTATAATATTTTCTGAAACGCTGTGCTCGTCGTTGAGTTCGACGACGAAACATATTTCATGAAAATATATTGTTTGTTGTTGTTAAGTGTTTTCGTTTAGCAAAAGAAAGTCAATAGGAAAACCACTTAATACACATTAATAGGATAGAAGTTAAATTATATTATAATCATTGAAAAAGATTAAATATTTGCCCTCCGAAAAATAAACTAAATCCATTCTAAATTATCTGTTCTTGCTGTGACACAAAAATGCAATAGTTGATCATGAGGGAAACACTTGTCTTCCTTTTGCCCTGTTGGTAAAGCAAGATGGACAAGATAAAAACAAAAAAAAAATCTAGTCTTGTTAACAGTATACGAGTATAAGCAGCCTACAAGCCAAATGTAGCCTTAGTAGACCATCCGACCCAGGTTCAATTATTTAAGTACAAAGCCGACGAAGGCTACTTGAATACGATCTACTGAAACTGCGACCCGGCCGTCGGTTTTGTACATATCATTAAGATTCTACGCCTGTTACACAGCCTTATAGCCAGCGCTACTGAGTTAAATACTCGTGTTTTATTTCGTAGATGCGACACTGTTGAAGTAAGGCTTTTCACTTAGAGAATAGCCCTGTAGGATGGTAGAAACTGTTGCTTCCAATAACAAAATATCAAATTGAAATAAATTATATTTTGTCCCGCGGCCTACTTATAAATATTGCTTTTATTTCATTATCGCGTCCCTTTTTTCACTTTAGCTGTATTTGACTCGACATTTCAGGTTACGAGAAATTGTTTACTTTTTCAGGATTGTCACCAGAGCACAGTAATTAAGACTGGGCAGAGTCTGTTAAGGATTTCGTCTGTATAAAGAGGAATAGCAGATGTCCGGGTAGATGTTGAGACTATAATGAAGAGGAGAGAAGATAGGGAATAGAAAGGAAGGAGGAAACGAGAGATACCTACTCGTAACACCCAGAGGAGAAATCTCTCACGAGAGTTTAAACACTAGAACACCCAGAGCAGAGAACTGGCACGAAAGTTGTCTCGTTTTCAAAGAAACTTTTTTCAGATCTTTTTTGCGAACTTTCTGATATATTATAATATTATTATCTTTCACTTTGTTTCTTTTTCAATTGTGTGAATACTGTATAATCCTGACTGAATATTTGTATGATTTACCTGAACGGAGCCTATCTGGTTCTGGAGACGGGAATTTGTTATAGTCCGAGCGAATTGTAAGAATACTGCCAGCAGCGAGAATTCTTCTGGGACAGGGTCGAAGATCAAAGAAAAAAGAATTAAATTAAATTAAATTCAATTTATTTATTTGCTGATACTGTAATTATACAAATACTGGTCCAGCTGTATCACGCCAAGCTGGCATGCAAATACATTAATTTGTGTTAAACATAGTAAATAGAAAAATTAAAATAAAAGTAAAATTTGTCATAACTTTTCAAATTGACTCTCCCAAACCTGGGACTTTTGTTCTTCCAATGTATTAAAGAAAGGCTTCTTGTACCAGAGAAGACATCTAGATAATACAGTTACAAGGCACTATACCACTAAATGGCTTCTACGTTACATCTAAGCTAAGTCGCTTATCGGTCCAGCTTTACCGGTAGAGTGGCTATTAGCTAAGCTGAAATCCCTAACTTATGGAACGATTTGTAAAAGATTGAATTAGAAGATTTATTAGGATTAGGATTAAAATAAATGTCTCTCTGTGATTTCAAAGTCCACTATGGTCTATGGTTAATTACGGTAAAAAATAACTTGTTTTTAAATATTTGATGCAACGTCAGGATGACCATTAAGATAATTTTATTGAAATTAATAAACTGCTATCCCACTTCAATAAGATGATTAAGATTAAAGAGATGAACTAATTCAACTAAACATGGATAATGTTAAACCGGATACGTCAGGATTACAACCTTTAGATTAACCGAGCCTCCGTGGGCGAACTAACAATACCTACTCTCGCTTTAAGAGATAACATGGACTACAACCCTCACTTATAAGTCATGAAAAGTGTCTCCAATGAATTTAAACAACGCTTATTAACCCTAAGTACCTAAGTCACCCCTTATACCGACTCTCGGACTGACCATCTAGATTAGATGGTTTATAGGAATCTAAAGGAAAAACTCAATAGGTAGGTACCTACAAGTAAAAGGATGGTTTAGGATAAGATACTACATCATGTTCATTATCGTGTGGACATCCACAGTACGATATAGAGCTTTCCTAATGTACGCTAATACACTCGGTAGTCTTCAGTTTCATCCGCATCCAACCATTCCCCTCTACAATCGTCGCTTCGTCGGTTCATCTTGCGCTGTGTAGGGTGGAGAGCGCCTCACGCTACACTTTGTCAGGTTAGCTAGCTTACATAGTTAAATTAGATAGCTTAGTTTAGCTTCGTAGTTCGCGATGAGAACCGAAGTATGAAAAGAAGCCGCAGCTATGAGAACTAAGCTAAACAAAGTTAGCAAACCGCATTGTGGCCTGTGCTTTACTCGTATATGTTACGTGAGATATTATAACGTCTACATACGTAATAATTAAATATATATGTATACATAGATTACTTTGTTCAAAAATTAGCAAGATCCATGACTTTCAACATATACGGTACTAGGTACTTGTAAATAAGCAACAAAAACGAACTCCTACCTGAACCTCAGTTCACAAGTTAAATAGTTCCTTCTCAGACGTTAATCTCAGAGTTACTTACTACGAGTACCTACCTATGTGGCACAGTCTTTGAGCTCGTTCCGCGTAACTTGTCACAGAGCTAATCTAAATAACACACACCCACTAACACAGAAACTGCTTGGGGAAATATTCCACTTAACTTGGAAGTATTTTTTTAATTTATGTGTAGATAAGCGCTTGGCTGCAATCAGACCAGCTGGCAAGTGATGATACAGCCTACGAAGCGCGCTTGTCTAGAAGAAAAAAAGGATAATGCCTATATTTGTCCTGCCCTACAAAATCCTACCACAAGTACCTACCTATCGCTAGAGATGTCGCAGGACATTAAGACGTTCTTTTCAATCTTTTCAAAATTGTTTTTTTCGCTTGTTTCACGATTTTTTTAGTAATTTCACGAGAGTTTCTATGCGCCGTAACAGTGCACTTACGTGCTTCAAGAAGCCACTTTGAAAAATACGTGCCTACTGATATGAAACGTCTAGTCTAAACATATAAAAAGAAAAGGTGACTAACTGACTGATGCACCAACGTACTGATTGACAAGAGTCGGGCTGTTATGTCGGAGATAGCTATTATGTCGTAGACATCAGCAAAGTAAGGATTTTAAAAACTTCAACGCTTAAGAGGGTAAAATAGGGGTTTGAAATTTGTGTAAGTAGTCTACGCTGATGAAGTCGTGGGCACAAGCTAGTCACACTAATATTATAAAGGAGAAAGTTTGTATGTGTGTGTGTGTGTGTGTGTGTGTGTGTGTGTGTGTGTGTGTGTGTGTGTGTGTGTGTGTGTGTGTGTTTGTTACTCCTTCACGCAAAAACTACTGGACGGATTGGGCTGAAATTTAGAATGGAGTTAGATTATACCCTGGATTAGCACATAGGCTACTTTTTATCCCGGAAAATCAAAGAGTTCCCACGGGAATTTTAAAAAACCTACATCCACGCGAACGAAGTCGCGGGTATCAGCTAGTCACAAATAAAAATAAAAGGTCCCGCAAAATACCGTTATTCAAATAGCGATCTTGCCTAGCAAAGACGTGCAAAAGGAAATAAATCCAAACTTATTATAAAAGAAACGTGAAGCATCGAACGCCGCGTAACTTGTTCCTAGGGTTTTTATTCGAGATACTTTTTCAGAGAGTTGCCAAGTACTAGAGGGGGTATGCTAGAGGTGGTTTTCCGCAAACGCCCTTAGCCCTTTTTGATTTTATATTGGATATGCGGCTTTTTTAACCGACTTCAAAAAGGAGGAGGTTCAATTTCTCAAAGATTTTAATGGGCATCAGTATTTTTAACATAACTGCACAATACCTAATGGTAATAATATATCGTACTGTCTTCTGCCCGTTACAATATACCTACATATAGTTAAAATTATCTTATGTGAACTATGGGATACCGCGAGGTCTCAGTTCGGGGTGAACCACTAGTAATATTAATATAGTAAAGCGTGCCCTTTTCTTACTTTTTCGAGTTGTATGCTTATGGAGTTGGAGTTTTCCTTTTACCAGCCACTCAGGCAAATAAAAAGCCCTCTGACGTCTTACCATTCTGACGTCTTATTTAAAAAAAAATGTATCTCTATGGTCTATAACTCAATGCTAAAAAGCGGTGGAAAAATCCTCCGCCCTGTGTCTCCTTATATTTCTATTTTAAATGCAAGAGCCCGCAACTTCCAATACTTGAATACTTCTTTGGCGTTTTGTTTGCTTGCCCACAAACGAGGTCGTTTATTCAATTAAGTTTTTATGCTTACAATTTGTCTGTTTTTTTATGTTAATATCCCTGTGTTAAGGCGTAAATTCAGCACCAACAGCTCTTTCTATACTTAGGTACCTACTACCTTGTGCATAAGCGTACTTTATAAATATACTATTTTAGTATAGCTAGTTTACGTACTTACCTAATTAAATTTTATCATGATTATCTTACAAATTCAACAAAAGACAATCAAACAAGAACTAATGAAAGGAACCTCCCGTGTCCAGTGGTACTTAAGCACCGTGGTCTTATTAGCGGGAGTAAAAGAGAGAAGGAGAAGAAGTAAAAGTAGGTACCTACGTAGTACGTACCTACCCATAGATAAAGATATTCCAAAATATCCTGCCACGCTAACAAAGTCGCAGGAATTTCTAGTAATTATATGGAGCTATTCATTTTCGCGAGATAACGAAGCATCCTGGAAAGCCTCTTGTCGCCGGTAAGAACTTAATTAACCGGCGATGAAGCCAAGTATGCACAAGTTAAAACATTCTTTTCTTACATCATCACTACATTAGTAAGTTAATGCGTTTTATTTATGACTTTAATAGGGCTCCTATGGGTACTCTAGGTAGTTAACTGAGTAGATTTTGGATTTCGGGTAGGCCAAAGTATGAACCTAATATGCCATTGCCATTACGGTACAACCTTGAATGGGGGCAGGGTGGTATCACAGCCAAAGCCTCCCATCAGACCAAATAAATTATTGCCAAAAATTTTACGGGCTATAGGGTAGGTAGGTACCTACTAATTAAACACATTTTTTTTATAAATGTAAAGCATAGTGTTTTTCACCTTTTCACCTCTGCTATAATTGTCGTATTTATCTATTTTTAAGCTTGTAAGTACGATAATTATTATTGACGCTAGTAGATCAGTGGGTTTAGAGATTGTGTAGGAACACAATTTCTAAACTACTGATTTTTAATTTAATTGACAGGTCTCAATTTATTGCTACCCCTTCCATAATACTCGTACTTCCTGTGGAAAAGAATGGCACTAGATTTAGAATTCAGAACAGAACCAGACAAAATAATGCAAGGGATAAGTTTGAAGCTACAACGGAACCTTTAGAACTTAAGTTCGCCCCACACGCGCCAATTAGCGACCCGCGCCGGCTTCGCACGGTAGCTTATCGTACTGTATCCATAATTTTTGAAAATAAAATAAAGCCTAAGTCACTCAGCATAATGTGGCTTTCTACTTGTCAAAAAAAATATCTAAATCGCTTCAATAGTTCCAGAGATTACCCCCTACAAACAAACTTACAAACTTTACATTTTTGTAATATGAGTAGATATCACACTAATATTATAAAGGCGAAAGTTTGTGTGTGCGTGTGTGTGTGTGTGTGTGTGTGTGTGTGTGTGTGTGTGTGTGTGTGCGTGTGTGTGCGTGTGTGTGTGTGTGTGTGTGTGTGTGTGTGTGTGTGTGCGTGTGTGTGTGTGTGTGTGTGTGTGTGTGTGTGTGTGTGTGTGTGTTTGTTACTCCTTCACGCAAAAACTACTGGACGGATTGGGCTGAAATTTAGAATGGAGTTAGATTATACCCTGGATTAGCACATAGGCTACTTTTTATCCCGGAAAATCAAAGAGTTCCCACGGGAATTTTAAAAAACCTACATCCACGCGAACGAAGTCGCGGGTATCAGCTAGTCACAAATAAAAATAAAAGGTCCCGCAAAATACCGTTATTCAAATAGCGATCTTGCCTAGCAAAGACGTGCAAAAGGAAATAAATCCAAACTTATTATAAAAGAAACGTGAAGCATCGAACGCCGCGTAACTTGTTCCTAGGGTTTTTATTCGAGATACTTTTTCAGAGAGTTGCCAAGTACTAGAGGGGGTATGCTAGAGGTGGTTTTCCGCAAACGCCCTTAGCCCTTTTTGATTTTATATTGGATATGCGGCTTTTTTAACCGACTTCAAAAAGGAGGAGGTTCAATTTCTCAAAGATTTTAATGGGCATCAGTATTTTTAACATAACTGCACAATACCTAATGGTAATAATATATCGTACTGTCTTCTGCCCGTTACAATATACCTACATATAGTTAAAATTATCTTATGTGAACTATGGGATACCGCGAGGTCTCAGTTCGGGGTGAACCACTAGTAATATTAATATAGTAAAGCGTGCCCTTTTCTTACTTTTTCGAGTTGTATGCTTATGGAGTTGGAGTTTTCCTTTTACCAGCCACTCAGGCAAATAAAAAGCCCTCTGACGTCTTACCATTCTGACGTCTTATTTAAAAAAAAATGTATCTCTATGGTCTATAACTCAATGCTAAAAAGCGGTGGAAAAATCCTCCGCCCTGTGTCTCCTTATATTTCTATTTTAAATGCAAGAGCCCGCAACTTCCAATACTTGAATACTTCTTTGGCGTTTTGTTTGCTTGCCCACAAACGAGGTCGTTTATTCAATTAAGTTTTTATGCTTACAATTTGTCTGTTTTTTTATGTTAATATCCCTGTGTTAAGGCGTAAATTCAGCACCAACAGCTCTTTCTATACTTAGGTACCTACTACCTTGTGCATAAGCGTAGGTACTTTATAAATATACTATTTTAGTATAGCTAGTTTACGTACTTACCTAATTAAATTTTATCATGATTATCTTACAAATTCAACAAAAGACAATCAAACAAGAACTAATGAAAGGAACCTCCCGTGTCCAGTGGTACTTAAGCACCGTGGTCTTATTAGCGGGAGTAAAAGAGAGAAGGAGAAGAAGTAAAAGTAGGTACCTACGTAGTACGTACCTACCCATAGATAAAGATATTCCAAAATATCCTGCCACGCTAACAAAGTCGCAGGAATTTCTAGTAATTATATGGAGCTATTCATTTTCGCGAGATAACGAAGCATCCTGGAAAGCCTCTTGTCGCCGGTAAGAACTTAATTAACCGGCGATGAAGCCAAGTATGCACAAGTTAAAACATTCTTTTCTTACATCATCACTACATTAGTAAGTTAATGCGTTTTATTTATGACTTTAATAGGGCTCCTATGGGTACTCTAGGTAGTTAACTGAGTAGATTTTGGATTTCGGGTAGGCCAAAGTATGAACCTAATATGCCATTGCCATTACGGTACAACCTTGAATGGGGGCAGGGTGGTATCACAGCCAAAGCCTCCCATCAGACCAAATAAATTATTGCCAAAAATTTTACGGGCTATAGGGTAGGTAGGTACCTACTAATTAAACACATTTTTTTTATAAATGTAAAGCATAGTGTTTTTCACCTTTTCACCTCTGCTATAATTGTCGTATTTATCTATTTTTAAGCTTGTAAGTACGATAATTATTATTGACGCTAGTAGATCAGTGGGTTTAGAGATTGTGTAGGAACACAATTTCTAAACTACTGATTTTTAATTTAATTGACAGGTCTCAATTTATTGCTACCCCTTCCATAATACTCGTACTTCCTGTGGAAAAGAATGGCACTAGATTTAGAATTCAGAACAGAACCAGACAAAATAATGCAAGGGATAAGTTTGAAGCTACAACGGAACCTTTAGAACTTAAGTTCGCCCCACACGCGCCAATTAGCGACCCGCGCCGGCTTCGCACGGTAGCTTATCGTACTGTATCCATAATTTTTGAAAATAAAATAAAGCCTAAGTCACTCAGCATAATGTGGCTTTCTACTTGTCAAAAAAAATATCTAAATCGCTTCAATAGTTCCAGAGATTACCCCCTACAAACAAACTTACAAACTTTACATTTTTGTAATATGAGTAGATATCACACTAATATTATACTCGCGCCTCGTCCTCGAGATTAGCAGGTCTTGATGTTATAACACAGGTAGTTACGCCTAGATGTCACCACTCTGCACTTAGTTGAGAAAAAAGTATTAATTAAATTTTTATTTTTCTTGTTGTGGGTAGGTATCGTCCATTTGCATTCTCGGTCGATTGTCGTCCATCATTCGCGTTCTAGTGCTCAACCACTCAACATCTTTTAAGCGTTTTCGCACTGTTCGGTATAAAAATGTCCAAATGTAAAGGATCTAGGACCATTATTATAAGAATAAAATACGAAAGTTAGAACTTAAAATTCGTAAACGGAAGATAAGTGTTTCGGAGAGTGTATTGCTGTGTAATGTGTATAAATGTGTATCGTGTAACTTGCAAGCTATTGCTGTAGTAGAAGACGAATTTGGAGCAGGTATTTACATATTTTTGTTTTAAAGTGATATATAATATCATCTCTTTTGCTCGCACGTGTTTACGTACTGAATATTTAAATGCAACCTGAACAGTCATTGGGGCTGCTTCGACGCATTAAATTATGATCTCTCGGGCCTGTACGTATTTACGTACTAAATATTTAAATGCAACCTAAACAGTCATTGAGGCTGCTTCGACGCATTATAATAATATGATCTCTCTGGCCTGTACGTGTTTACGTACTGAATATTTAAATGCAACCTGAACAGTCATTGGGGCTGCTTCGACGCATTAAAACATGATTTCTCTGGCCTTTACGTGTTCACGTACTAAATATTTAAATGCACCTGAACAGTCATTGGGGCTGCTTCGACGCATTGAAATATGATCTCTCTGGCCTATACGTATTTACGTACTGAATAATTAAATGCAACCTGAACAGTCATTGGGGCTGTTTCAAAGCATTAGAATACGAATGGCATTCCTTCCGCTGGGGATTTTAACCTTGCCTAATAAAACTGACAAATTTATAAGGTACCCTGACTTATTAATAATAATTAATATACTATAAACGTATATTTTCTGTTTAAAGAATAATAAATTGCGAAAATTTGTCAGGGACTTCTTAAGGTCCACATTATAAATAAGCTATTTAGCTTATAAACTTTGAAATGATTAATATCATATCTATGATAAATTTCTTATACGCTCGCAATGCGACCAGATGACTTGCTAATTCTTTGTTTAAAGAATAATAAATTATGAAAATTTGTCAGGGGCCTCTTGAGGGTCCACCTTATAGGTAAATTATTTAGCTTACAAACCTTGAAAATATCATATCTATGATAAATTTCTTATACGCCCGGAATGCAATCATATGACTTGCTAATTCTTTGTTTAAAGAATAATAAATTACGAAAATTTGTCAGGGGCCTCTTGAGGGTCCACCTTATAGTTAAATTATTTAGCTTACAGATGACTTGCTAATTCTTTGTTTAAAGAATAATAAATTATGAAAATTTCTCAGGGGCCTCCTAAGGGTCCACCTTATAAGTAAATTAATTAGCTTACAAATTTTTAAAAAATATCTATGATAAATTTCGGATACGCTTGAAATGTGAATAGAAGATTTACTACTAGAATGACAAACTGAAGACAACACAGCTCAGATTTTTAACAACAACTTTGTGCCTCCACCAGGCCCTAGCAATGACACAGATCTTCCCCCGAAGACCCTTTTTGCTCATGATACAAATGTCTTGATCTGGACATGGAGATTTTAGAGATATTATTAAGTACATATTGTCCAGTAGAAATGTTTCACCTTACATAATCAGGCATGTAAAATTTGTACAAAGTCATTCATATTTAAGTTACAAAGTCATTCATATTAAAGATTAATATTTAAACTATTCTTTGAATTTCAAAAATTTATCCATTGTGTAGAAACACCTTTCTATTAGCCACCGTTTAAACCTTAATTGAAATAAGTTTAATGTAAGTTTTCTAAACGCCTTTGGTATTTGATTGAAAACTATGATTGATTTACTGCGCAGTGATGATCCTACCTGTAACTAATAATAAATACGCAACGAATTTGCAAATCGTTTATTACATGTTGTAAGAGACGGTCCTAATAAGGAAGACCGTAAGAACTTAATTAAACTAAAATGGGTATTTCGTACCTATTGCCAAATTGTACTCAACTAGACGAATTATGAAGGACTGACATCGAGAAATTTAAAATGCAAGGCCAGTAGGCCGCCAGCGGGGCCACCAAGGAACCGTGAGCTTGCCGCGCCGCACGCTTCATACCACCCCGCCGCCGCCGCCGCGCCACCCGGCGAATTACCCACCGCCGCACAGTGGGACGGATCGTGCGCCGCCGCCGCGCCGCACGCGCACTCATCAAAGACGTCGTCGCGGGGCTACCAGGCAACGGATTCCCGTCGCCACTATTACATGCAGCTAAGTATGCAAGACTTTAATCTAAATTTTATCAACTGTGGGCTCGCTACAACGATAATAGTACTATACTGACTATTGGTACTATCCTGGTTAAAAGGTTATAAAATGCCATTTATATCACCTGTTGTACAACAGATACTTCCTGCTAGCGGCTAGCCCAACTTACTCGGCTATTGAAAGACCTCATTACTAGCTACTCAATTTTGGAGCCATATCAAAATGTTTCTTCATTTTAGAGTGTTTCTCAATTTGTCTCCATGGACTTAAGTATATATATATAATACATAATGTAAATATAATACTTTTTTTTTCTCAAGTATTTTCCTGGTACCAGAATCTTGTGGCAAGATGCGATTTATTTTGAATCTAAGAAATCTTAATAAAATTGTTAAAACGGATCATTTTGAACTAGAGGATTTAAGAACAACATTAAAAATTATAACATAATATGTTTGTCAAATGGCGTCAATTTACTTAAAAGACGAGTATTTTTTTAGTTAAAATACATGAAGAATCATGAAAATATTTAAGATTCTTTTTTGAGAGTAAATTATTCGATTTAAGGTCTTGCTATTTGGGCTAAGCACGGCCGCATACGTATTTACTAAAATATGTAAACCTAAAGCTGAATTATTGCGCTCCGCGGGTCTTCTTTCTACCGTCTATTTAGACGATTGACTGACAGTATTGTTGGGTTCTTCCCGTTCAGAATGTTTAACTAACATAGATCTAACCAAAAGACTATTAGTGTCATTTGGTTTCATTACCAATGAAGTAAAGAGTCTTTCTTTTTGACCAAATGTAAATTTTTAGATATGATCATAGATTCAGACAGTTTTCAAATTGGCTTACCAACAGAATAAAAGATTGCGAATAAAAGCGCATCTTTAAATTTTCTAAAAATTTAAGTGTTGCAAAATTAGAACTTTTGCTCAGCTATTAGGCTTATTAGTTTCTCCTTGTCCGACCATCGAATACGGATGGTTGCACACTAAAGAAATGGAAAAATATAAACTTCTCAACTTGAAAGGTCATGATGATTACAACAATTTAATGAATTTACCCTTCAACATGTTTTCGACTGGATATAAAAAAAAAAAAAAAAAAACGAAAGTTCTGTTCATCGAATTAGTATTGATGTCTACCTACCAAGTTGAGATATTTTCTGACGCCTCAACGATGGGGTGGAGGGCCGCATGTGAAGGTAGGTCTGCAAGTGGATCGTGGTCGAATAATGAACGACAACAACATAAGAATTATTTAGAGCTGCTTGCTGCAATTATTGCTTTAATTATTTTCGCAAAAAACCTTTTTTAACTGCCAAATATTGCTACATGTTGACAATTCAAGGGCAGAGAATACATAAATAAAATGAGTGGTATACGGTACCCTCATCTCACAATAATTACTCGTGATGGATGGGAGTAGTGCCTTCTCGTTTTCGCATCTTACATTAAATCTAATGACAATACAATTGCAGACTATGAATCACGTAGAACTCACCCAGTCATAGAATGGGAGCTGTCTGATTGGGAGTTTTGACGCAGACATTCGCTATAGACTCATTTACAGTTTCATGGTCAGATTATAGTTATACGCGTTTCCGCTTATGTCAGTGATACTTAAGACGCTTAGAAAAATAATTACAGACAAAGCACGCGGTATCATGGTTGTACTCCTTTTGGCCTACACAGCCATGGTACCCCTTGTTAAGATACCTCTTATTTCGGATACTGTGACTTTTTTCCTTAAAAGCCATGCCTTATAATTCTCTCATTGTAGCTCCTGCCGAATGCACGGCTCTATTACCCTGGTGGCATTATCCGGGTATTATCCGAGATGCATTTTCAAGAAAAAACATATCAGAATTATCTCTTGAAATAATGTTGACATCATTAGCACCTAACTTCGTGAAACATTACCATGTTTACTTGGAGAAATTGTGGTATTTCTGTCAAACTAACTTGGTATATATTTATGATGCATCTATACCCACGGTAATTTGTTTTTTAACCCAACGTTTTAATGATTGTTACCAATACGGCACACTCAATTCGTTTCGCGGATACTAAGCCAAGAAATAGTTAATAATGATAGCATAAAAAAAAAAGATGTAACCTGAGATGCCAACCTAGTATTAAATAAACTGAGCTCATGGCACCCCAATGTGCAATTAACCGTAGATAATCTTACAAATAAAACCATTACCTTACTAGCTCTGTCGACCGCACAAAGAGTCCAAACTCTCTCGAAGATAAAAGATAGTAATATTCAAAACTTCTCTCATCGTATCACAATTAAAATTCCCGACATAATAAAGACTTCTAGACTTGGCTTTCAACAACCCATTATTCGTTTACCCTTCTTTATACAGAGAACAGCCATAATATGTCCAGCCACTACAGTGTTATGTTATACATATAGAACGCACCTCATCGTTAAGAACATCCTCATAAACCAGTAGCGGTATTGTTAATAATGATGATACTACTTTAGCAGAATCAATCACTAATCAATCTTTATCATATTTTTGATCAGTCAATTATATCTAGTGTAATCACTCGCAACTTGCAAAATCATAATACGGTACTTACATTGTACCTAATACATATAATTGTTTACAACTAGTTAGGATAGCTAGTATAAGGTTAATAGTTAATTAATTTTCACTTAATCAGTATGATTACGGAAAAAAAAAAAAACTTATGTTTATTGATTGTACTAAAGGATATAATAATAATAATTATACTCTATTTAGATACAATCTTTTATTTTTCATTGATGATATTTCCGCAATACTCTCAAAGTCTACCTGTGTTATAACATCAAGACCTGCTAATCTCGAGGACGAGGCGCGAGTATAATTAATGATTAAACGAACTTACCTGTACGTGAAGTTCTATCATAATTATACGAGCGCCGAGTCCGAAGAGATTAGCAATCCCGCCCGCCCAGTGCGCACACCCCAATTAGTGTCTCGGAAATACATCAATGAATATCAGAATCTCTTGCTCTAAACTAAATGATGGACGACAATCGACCGAGAATGCAAATGGACGATACCTACCCACAACAAGAAAAATAAAAATTTAATTAATACTTTTTTCTCAACTAAGTGCAGAGTGGTGACATCTAGGCGTAACTACCTGTGTTATAACATCAAGACCTGCTAATCTCTTCGGACTCGGCGCTCGTATAATTATGATAGAACTTCACGTACAGGTAAGTTCGTTTAATCATTAATTATAAAGGCGAAACTTTGTGTGTGCGTGTGTGTGTGTGTGTGTGTGTGTGTGTGTGTGTGCGTGTGTGTGCGTGTGTGTGTGTGTGTGTGTGTGTGTGTGTGTGTGTGTGTGTGTGTGTGTATGTTTGTTACTCCTTCACGCAAAAACTACTGGACGGATTGGGCTGAAATTTAGAATGGAGATAGATTATACTCTGGATTAGCACATAGGCTACTTTTTATCCCGGAAAATCAAAGAGTTCCCACGGGATTTTTAAAAAACTACATCCACGCGAACGAAGTCGCGGGCATCAGCTAGTAGATTATAAATCCATATTGAGGCTATAGCTTTTCTACTTGCATTTGCTTATTAAACAGCATAAAGCGTTTATCTAGCAGCACTTACTGATTGTAGCGCTTTGCTAAGTGCCCCCCTTTCTACACTTAAGCTGTAAATCTACCATTCCATTTGTGTTGTGACCATAAAGCAAATGTTTATGAGCCTTTCTCATTTATGGCTAGTACCTACTACATGAACTTACCTAAAATAAAAATAACGATATTTTGGCACCCAGATTCCAGAAACAGGATTTTAAGCCACAGTCACTGCTGTGACGGATAACCTATCATCAATATACTTAGGTGTACTCTCTCTGCGCTTCGTCTTTCTCATTGCTGAGGGTCGTACCTCTTATCATTAATCACATAGGGGAATGAGTTTACTTGGAGATTTTGGTTGTTATTGTATCAGATTTTAGTGAAACCAACGTACTTAATACGAGTTGAAATGCCTAGGCGTAAATACAGCCTTTAATCATGTTTAGGCTTTAATTTGTTAAAGGCCGCTTAATATACTTTTTTAATATAGGTAGGTGGCTCTTTAATTTTTCTAAATCAAAGTAAGCTTTGACTACATCCATTAAAGAAAATTCCTCGAGGTTCAACGCACACCTGCAGAAAGGAGTGAACACGTCATGTATGTGAACTTTAATGCAAGTTATATTCAATTGCTTAAACACACATAACTCCGAAAAATTAGAGGTGGGTGCTCGGGATCGAACCCCCGACCAGCCCAGTAGGAGGCCGGCGTCTTAACCACTAGGCTATCACCGCTTCTACTACTCTCTCTACATAGTATAAAACAAAGGCGATTCACGCCGTCTTCTGTCCTTATGTAGGTAGGTAGGTACGCTTTACGCTTACCTAGTTCTTTTAAACTACGCAACAGATTTTAATGCGGTTTTCATTAATAAATGGAATAATTCAAGAGGAAGATTTGTACGGATAGTTTAATATTGTTTTGTGTTCATTTGTTCAAATGTGACGATAATTGTTTAAGATGTCGGAAGAAATCAAACCGATTAAAGCTTTCATTGAAAATGCTATCTTATTCTTTTGAAATATACTTAACAAACCACACATACGTTAGTACCTATCTATCTACATTGCATCCGTGCGAAGCCGGGGCGGGTCGCTAGCAAGTAAATAAAAAATCTAACTAAACCCACGAGACCTCCAGTCAATTACCTACATTATAACTTAGGTGTAGGTATCAAGCGGATATAAGGCGTTCGTCTAATATCCCCGGGGCACGCTGACCTAATTTTTCTCGTTTAGTTTCAGTAATAACGCCCTGTATAAAATTATGGCCGACACATTTCTCAATACCCCGCGGCTTTTATGTGTTTTCGTACATTAAGGCTCTTTACGCATTGCATCCGATCTTAATCCGAGAGTAAATTCTCGATCCAAAGTACCTAACCGTAGCAGTAGCCTAACTCTATCCGCGGAATGAAATTAGTATAGCGCTCTTTCTTTTACGTAATCCCATACAAATGATAGAGACAAAAATCTCAGTAGGCGTTAACCATTTTGAGTCGCTAACCGATCACAAACACGTTTTCAAAGACATTCTAAATTCAATTAGTGATTGGTTGGTTACTCACGATAGTTATAAGCGTCCACTGAGATTTTTGTATGTATGCGCTATAATAACTCCTATCCGCGGATATATTTAGTACTTACAAATAATAAAACTCATCTCTGGCCGGAGGTCTACTAAAATATTTCTATGAGGTTGAGATATGATTTATAGTACGCACTTGCTTTCGTTGTCGTAAAATGCGAATTTTGAAATTTATAAATCTACTGCGCAACCAGTTTCGTTTTCGTAAAATTCGGATAGTACTCGTATTTAGTGCGCAACCCGTTTGTTTAGTTTTCATAAAATCAGTCTTTCAAAATTCAGTTTTAGTGCGCACCTACCCCTCATACAAATAATACTTGTTACTTTGGATATAGAATTCTCATATTCGGGTGGAATGCAGTGCGTAAGAGACGTCGACCTCTTATAAGGGGCGTCGGGGGTCCGAACCTCTAACTTTTCAGAGTTATGTGCGTTTCAATTAATTGAATATATCACTTGCTTTAACGGTGAAGGAAAACGTAAGGAAACCTGCATGCCTGAAAGTTCCCCATAAAGTTCTCAAAGGTGTGTAAAGTCTGCCAATCCATTCTTGGCTTGCATGGTGAACCACGGCCAAAACCCAAGGTTTCTCACTCTGAGGTGCTCAGTTGATGATGATGATGACACACAGACAAACGCGGCTGCATCTTCATGCTGTATAATAAGAGTTTATTCTATATCATTTTGATTGGGTAAATAAAATACTCTTTAGGAATGTACAAGAAAACAACAATAATAACTACTAAATTTTTAATTGCATCCAACAAGTTATTCTTAAGCTTTTTTAATTCTTTAGGATCCTTATAACTTAATATAAACTAAAAACAAAAAGGCAACACACTTTCTCCACCTTTCATTTGCACGCCAGTTACAAAAATATCTAAGGGCCATAACAGACCCGATGCTTTCAGCATCAGCGATCGGCGATTCACTTGCTTTTCGCAGTTTGCTCAACTCCGCGCACATACAATCTCCAGTCGCAGCGATCAAGTCGATTTCATTTATACAGCGATCGAAAGCAGAAAATCATCAAAACGCGATGCAGCATCGAAACAATCGCTGAATCGCGCGATTTTAATGCAGCGATTGAACCCAGAAAGTCGTCATGAAGTCATGAAATCGCCGTTGCTAAAAGCATCGCGTCTGCTATGGCCCTAATATAGTAATAACAAAGAAAGGAAAAAATCACACATTCAAAGGTTGATTGATTAAGTGTATCTTTAGATATGAAATAACATTTCGTCTGACTGTCTGTTACACTAAGTAAACCTTAAGTAAAACTATGTATTCACAAAGCCAAAGGCCAAGGCTCTCAATATGGAGCCAATTTTTTTTTTTTTTTGTAAAACGCTGTCTGTGCGTGTGTTTCCTGGAACAAAGGAAAATAATATACTTAAATGTATTCTTTTCATTTTTTTTCGTAAAGTAAAAATTTAGAAACACCTTGCCAATGAATACAGGTCAACTAACAATGTACAAATTAAAATGTAAGGTAAAACTGCTTTAAAAATTATTTAAAGTTAATTCATACAATCGCGTATCATTGAGTAACACCCCTAGAAGGCGACTTAGCACTTCCTTCCCATACAACCATTGATCTATATTACTATAGATGACAGGTCACAAATAAAATGTTGTCGCTCAAGTGACCACATTTACACACATCTGTACAAGGTGTATCTGTGAAATAGCTCTTTTTAATTTTCATGGTGACCATTTTTAATTTTTTATTATTTGTTCTTACACCGGCAATACACGTTATGAGAAAATTTCAACGCTCTACTTATTACGGTTCACGAGATACAGCCTACTGACCGACGGACGGACTGACAACGCAGGCTTAGTAATAGTAGTGACCTAAATCCACGCGGACAACGTCGCGGGCAACAGCTAGTAACAGATAAATATACAAACCTACCAATCAGTATTACGTGTCACTCTTCCAGAGCTTTATGGTCTTGTCGTTTTCGAGCGCCGCGGACGCGATGATGTTCTCGGTGGGGTGGCACGCCGTGCACAGCACTGTGTCGGTGTGGCCGGACAGCCGCTGTACTATCTCTTTCGACTGCAGGTTCCATATGTACACCAGGTTGTCCTCTGAGCCCGATACTATCCACTGTTGAATAAAGTACAATTTGTATCACATGAAAATATATAGCTGGATATTAAAGTAAATGGAGCTCAAGAAATCAGAAGACAAATCACAAAGGAAAATTATATCTTTGTGATGCGGCACGTTATTTTAAGGTAAACGCTCAGCTGTATACCTCAATTATGACTTGATTGTGGGTTGGAACATTTTTCGTAAAATATTTATGTGAAATTAACACACAAAAATTGTGACCAACTGGAGTACTTTGGAAGTGGGTAAATATGGCAACTTCCAATAAAGGGGACTTACTCAATGGAATGTATTATGCATACAATCTGAGACAGGACTCGCCATGTATTTTGCTTTATGTGCCAACTATCATATCAATAGACGCGTAATATCAGTTTAAAATTATATTAAAATATTGTTATAGACTACAGGCCCATGTTCAAAAATGGATGGGTCATATGACCCACCAGGTGACGTATACAGGACGATATAAGAGCATAAAATAATAAGATTCAGCACTATGCCGTCACTTGTAAGCTGTCCAACAGAATGCTGGTGAGAATTCAAAAGTGCAGGTAGAGTGAGTACATTTTGGTCATATTTTTTTGTACGGCATTTTTACCATCGATAGATCCATGAAAAATAATAAGAAAGCGCGCAGTGGCGTAAAAAAATGGTGCGCCACAAAGTCAGTAAATTTTTTGATTTTCTGATAATTTCCAGGATAAATTTGGTCATTTAATTCTGTACGGCATTAGTTTCATACTGTTTCAATACAGCCTCTAATCCATTATTCCGCAACGCCGTACAAAAATCATGCGACAAGGGGAAAAAATTGAGGGTAGCAACCCCCTCTCTTTCCGTGGTCCAGGGGGTGATTTGAAAAAGTACGGCTTTGGTTCCAAAACATTATCTAGCACTCAAAAGTACTATTAAAAATAATGCCGTCAAAAAATTAGTGTTCATTTGAATGTGTATCAATAATTATCTTAATTTCATGGTATACTTGATTTTTAAAGCTGTAAAATCATTTGACTCTGTACGGCAACTTTTTTTTTAACATGATAGTGTAAAATACTATTGTTATATAGTATTGCCGTTCAAAAGAAACTGTTCTAAAAAAATTATAGAGAAATACAAAAACTGAAATTTTTCAAATTATTGCAAAAGTTTAAATATTCATAAATTTATAAAATATAGCAATTATCTACGCTTTTCCCTTGTTTTAAATAGTATTAAGATAAATAAATTAGAAAAAAATTATGCCGTACATTTTAATGCAGACCATATCTTTTAGGCTGATGAAAATGACGCTACCATTTTAAGGGTGTAGTACTTTATGGCCATCTGATACTGTACGGCATTAACATATTTTTGAAGAGAACAATTGATAATATAATAAAATCACTATGCCGTCTAACTGAAGTGAACGGGTGTGTATATAATATTCACATCCCCTACAAACCTTTGGACCTACGAAAATGTACGGCATGTAAAAAAATATTATCTATGCATAAAACACTTTCAAAATAAATTAATTTTATGTTGTTTCAAATCATCCCCCGGACCACGGAAAGAGAGGGGGTTGCTACCCTCAATTTTTTCCCCTTGTCGCATGATTTTTGTACGGCGTTGCGGAATAATGGATTAGAGGCTGTATTGAAACAGTATGAAACTAATGCCGTACAGAATTAAATGACCAAATTTATCCTGGAAATTATCAGAAAATCAAAAAATTTACTGACTTTGTGGCGCACCATTTTTTTACGGCACTGCGCGCTTTCTTATTATTTTTCATGGATCTATCGATGGTAAAAATGCCGTACAAAAATATATGACCAAAATGTACTCACTCTACCTGCACTTTTGAATTCTCACCAGCACTCTGTTGGACAGCTTACAAGTGACGGCATAGTGCTGAATCTTATTATTTTATGCTCTTATATCGTCCTGTATACGTCACCTGGTGGTTCATATGACCCATCCATTTTTGAACATGGGCCTGTAGTCTATTAGGTTTTGTAATGACGATTCACAATACAGGTCACTCAACTATAGCATCAAAAAGTGAAGATAGTAATTATGTTAGAAAATGTATAAAAATAAAAATTATTATAAGTGTTATTCTCAGCTTGCAGCTAACCACTTATGGTAAATGGGCTCTTAGGTCGAGATCTATAGAGCGCACTTTGACTTTGTTCAGAATTAAGACACAGTTAAAACCGCGCCATGCCGCTGGTATAAATCTGTCTCGTTTTAACTGAAACTTAAGTCTACGCAAAGTCAAAGTGTGCTCTATAGATTTCAACCTTAGAGTAAGTCTGCACTGCGAATTTTCACTGCGCGATTTTTCCCGCCGAATTATGTGAAATACTTGTATGAACCGTATTCGAAAGAATTCTGCGGGAAAATCGCACTGTGAATTTTCGTAGTGCAGGCTTACCTTTAATCTCATAAGAAATTAAATACTTTTGATAATATTACCTTTCCACCAGTGACGCTGAAGTTGGCGAAAATGCAATACTTTTCGTTCTTATGCCCTGTGTACGTCTTGAGACATTTGCCTCTACTGTAGTCCCAGAGCTTCAACGTGTTGTCCAGAGTAGCAGCGAGGATGTACTTGCCATTGGGAGAGAACTTTACAAAGGACACCGGTGGGTTGTCGTCGTCTATGAGTGTTTTTAGGCACTGTCCGGAGGCTGTGTCCCAGATTCGACTAAAATAGACACAAGTGTAAATTAAAAATTTATAATACCCCTGAGAAGTGAAGGTTACAGTAACTAGAAAAGAGCTGATAACTTTCAAACTTCTGAACCGATCTTCTTGGATTATAGCTAAGAACACTCTCGATCAAGCCACCTTTCAAACAAAAAAAAAACTAAATTAAAATCGGTTCATTAGTTTAGGAGCTACGATGCCACAGACAGATACACAGATACACACGTCAAACTTATAAGACCCCTCTTTTTGGGTCAGGGGTTAAAAACAAAAATATTTGAAGTTATTCATCTATGTGGCCAATCAAAAGAATTACTGAGATAATTATGTAGCATCAAATTTGGCAATCAGGAAAAATAGATGTAATTCAAATGCCATTCATCTGTCCATTCATTTATTTTACTTTTGGCTGCACAAGCTACTGCTTGGTTAAGCTAAGTTTGCACCTCGCGTCGATTACGTCACACTGACGTTCAGGTACGGTGTGCGAACCGTACCGACGCGATAAGACGACCGCGGGGAGGTGAATGGGTAAGTGGGGAAGGCGCCGCATTCCGGCGAGGTGCAAACTTAGCGCGACCGAGTTGTAGCGATGACCTAATGCGTTTCCGATTTAATTTCTTCAAAGAATCAACTTAACTATATAATTTAAATAATTGGCAGTCAGTGGGAATTGCTGACAGGAGTGTTAACTGAAATTAATTTTAGGTTCGAAAATTTAAATTTCATAATTTGTAAACTACACCAACTAACAGTTTAGATTTCGCGTCTATCGGCACTTCGAGGGCTATTAACATAAGCATGTGTGTGACGCGACCCCAAAGTTTTTACCCATCCCAAAACTACCCAATGCACCTAAAGAAATTTTCACTTCAATAAAAAAAAACAATTTATTAATGGTTTAACAACTCACCATAGACCATCATAACTTGAGGATACAATGAGGCTTCCGTCTCTGTTGAAATGCACCGCTGATACTGGATCTGAGTGTGCTGGTAACGTTTTCAAACATTTACCTGCAACCAATACATTTGAAACTTAGTTTTGATCTACCTGTTTGGGATGAATTATCAAAAAAAAAAAATGAAACTGATGATAGTTAAGGCCTCAATTTCTCATAAAATGATGACACAGGTCACAAGTCACAGGCAAAATGTGTAACCATAACCAACTCCCTTAGGCAATATTCCCACTAAATTTTAATGGGGGTTTCAAGGGGTGGATCAACAAACTCCTGTAAGACCGACAATGCATCCACAGTTCCTCTGTTGTTGCAATTGCTCATGGTCGGCGGTAATTTCTTGACATCAGGTGACCTGCCTGCTTGATTGCCCACTATTTTTATCACAAAAAGGTATTAATATGGGGCTTAGAGCCTCCATAGCTCAACGGTTGAGGAGCGGACTGAATTCCGAAAGGTCGGCGTTTCAAACCCCATCTGTTGCACTATTGTCGTACCCATCCTGGCACAAGCTTTACGCTAATTGGATCGGAAAGGGGAGTATTAGTCATGATTAGCATGGTTAATATTCTTTTTTTTTCAAAAAAGAAAAAGAAAGAATATGCATTGTGTGCTTTGGGTACCACTCTACAAAACTGGCAATATTAACGGCGTAGAAGTACAAACTGAAAGCATGAATGCATAAGTGCAGATAAAAAATGCTTTGTTTCAATGCCATTTTTCATTTTTTAATATTAGTATATTTAAGATATTATTTACCTGTTCGTACATCCCATATTCGAACGCTTTCATCAAAACTTCCAGATACTATAAGATTACTCTGTGGGTTGAAATTGCAACAAAACACATAGTTACTGTGACCTTTCAGCGTCTTCAAACATTTGCCAGAACTTAACTCCCAGACCTAGAAATAAAAGTTTTTTTTAATGCAACATTGACTTGCGCTTGATGACAATTATGGCTAATGAAAGCAATGATGAGGTCTAAATTGGAGCCTAGAAGATGCCTATTCACTCTGCCTTAAAGTTACCTAAGTTATTACGTGGCAGCAAACACGGACACTTGTTCCAGACCTTAGTGGTTTGTATCAGAAATGTTGAACAATTCGTGAAAATATGTACATGGAATAATAAACCTCTTTTTTTTATTCAATGACTAGCTGACGCCCGCGAATTTGTCCGCGTGGATTTAGGTTTTTCGAAATCCTGTGGGAACTCTTTGGTTTTCCGGGATAAAAAGTAGCCTATGTGCTAATCCAGGATATTATCCATCTCCATTCCGAATTTCAGCCAAATCCGTCCAGTGGTTTTTGCGTGAAGGAGTAACAAACATACACACACACACACACACATACAAACTTTCGCCTTTATAATATTAGTGTGATATGTTAGCCCTTGATTGCTAACTTAGCTAGTAGCTATAGCCACAGAACAGATTTTATTTTAACCAACAATTACAGTACAAAATATTGACATCAATATTTGATTGTTAGTAATGTTTAGGCTCGCAGGAGGTGGATGGAAGAAAACTAGTCGGCGATAATATCCTTATAATAATTATATTCAAAGTTACATTTAAATGAAAAGACTAAAAACTAGTGCTTATCTCTAAGGATGAGAATATTCTAACTTAATATTACGATTCCCACATCGCGCGGGTTCTGGTATTACGCCGCGTCAGCTATACGGGTCGTATTCGTACGAGGGAATGGGAATGCATGTTGCGCTGGCTCACTATGTATCAGCCGCTGGCTTCGCCTGCGTAACACCTCCCCCATCAGATCGGCGCTTATGGAACACCTTGGCTGTGAATTGCGCCGGGAGGTCATCGGATGAAGAACTCTGAATTTCGGCTGTGCTTCTTATCTGCAATGTCTTCGTGCGCTGTATTTTACGATAAACTATGATGATTATACTCAGTCCGCAGGTTCCAACCAATATGGTGTATATGGGTATGGTTGTGTGGTAAATACTTCCGTGGTCCGAACTCGGAGGTAAAGTGATAGGTGTTTGAGATGAAACCTTTGCACTTGCATGATGTAGGTGATCCAGTTTTGTGGACTTCAATTCATAATGCGGAGATGGTCTTGAGTCATAGGGTTCTTCTTTAGGTAAATCCATAACTTGAATTGCTTGGCCTTTTATGCGATCGTTTCTATTGAGAATCATAAACTCTGGCGTTTTCAAAAAGCAATTTTGTGGAATTACTGCTAAGTAGCTGCCTCGAAGTGTCCGGTACAGGTCGTGGCCACACGATAGGTGAACTTTCGTGGGCAGCGGAAAACTCATTGTATAGTGACGTTCGTCAAGTTGCTCGAACGCTGGTTTTTCCAAAGTTACTTTCACTGGATGGCAAAACCTGCTTCTATTTTGGGCGGTTATAAGTTGTTGGATACAATCTGGTTGATTTGAAGGTTCACGCTGTAAGCTTCTAATATCGGCACATAGATAACCCTTGCTGGTCTTCGGGCATTCAGCCTCTATGTACCTGTACTCGTTCAAGCTTATTGCCAGGAATGGATGATAAGGAATTAGGATCTCATGATTCTTGTTGGGTACAATGGATAATTTATACATATCATATACTTGGGTTAGAATTATAGGAAATTTATAAACTATGAATATTTCGTTTCTTACATAATACGAACCTAATCCTATTATATCATAATACTCTCTATCATCTAAAGATATAATTTTACCAGTACCATAAAGACTGGTTAACCTACTAACTAAATATTTAATTGTACTTAAGCTTATAACTGAATGATGTGCAACCGAAACCTTGATAAAACCTAATACATTTTGTAATTTCACAACTTCTTGAGAAATTGAATCTACATTGTCACTAAGAATGAGAAGAACTTGTGCTAAATGTGCATATTTTATTAAATCAGAATCTCTTTCTGAATTGCTCTGACTTATTCGACTTACTAAGGCTGTTAATCGATTTTGATTTTCTACAATACTATCTACGACCTTTGCATACTGCGTCATCCAGTCTTTGGATATACTAACATGACTATTATATTCGGCCACTAATTTATTGTCATTTTCTTCCAATGATTTTATAATGCTATCATAATGTAAGGCATCAGTATAATCGAGGTTACCAGTAATACTTTTAACGACAGATCCGAGACCATCTATGAGTCCTCTTTTTACTCGAGTTGTTTCGAAACTCTGAAGCTGCTCAAGCACACTCAGGAGTTTTTTCTTTAAATAGTTTAAATGAGATTCAAATAAGTTCTTTGTTTTATTATTTAAATCAGGAGTGACGCTATCTAGTTTGAATATATACAGGCAATCCTAAACTGTTTAGAAGAAAAACAGTACGGTGTCGGACTGCTCCTAGATATGACTAAAGCATACGACAAAGTTTCACACAAACTACTATTAAAAAAAATATACGACTCAGGTATACGGGGAAATGCTCACCGATGGCTGGAATCCTACTTGAAAGACAGACAACAATTTGTACAAGTGCAATATCGCGATGAACGGACTAACATATTAAGCGACTTTGAATCGAACGTACGCGTTACGAACTGGTCTATACCACAAGGAAGTGTCCTCGGATGTATTCTTTTTTTGGTATACATCAACGACCTACCTAACATAATAAACCCACACTCGCGATGCATTATGTTTGCGGATGACGTGTCAGTCCTATCCATGTGCGCGAATGTGACAGATTGTGAAAATTTCATCTTGGAAAACCTAGCAAACATTCAAAATTACTTATCACACAATAATCTCGAAATAAATCTAAATAAAACTAAACTCATACAATTTAAACCGCACCAGAAATATCCACTAAACCTCAAATTACTTGCAAATAACATTAAAATTCAAGAAGTTAGTGACTTTACTCTTCTCGGCCTCACTATTGATACTCACCTGGACTGGAAGTGCCATGTTCACAACCTAAGCGTAAAGCTTTCGCGATTTGTGTATGCTCTCAGCGTACTGAAAGCAAATACAAATTACGAAACTGCACTTTCCGCCTACTACGCATACGCATATTCGTGGATCCGATATGGTATAATCCTCTGGGGGGAAAGCACCAATGCAGAGGATATCTTCATCCTGCAAAAAAAATGTATCCGCATCCTTGTCAACATAAAACCACGCGATAGCTGTAGACCGCACTTTCTAAACAAAAAAATCCTGACAGTACCTTCAATCTATATAATGGAGGCGGCTTTATTTGTTAGGAAGCATTACAATTTATACAAAACTGTGGAGAACACAAAGAAACACGAAAGAAGTGCACGTTTGCAAAACAAACTAGCATACCCTACTTACAAGCTTAAAATCTCCTGCCGCGGCCCACTATACAGAACTACTAACATTTATAATAAAATCCCAAAATACATAACAGATGAAAATAACGATACGACCTTTAGGCGAAAACTCAAACAATGGCTCACACTAAATTGTTTTTATGACATAAATGAACTTTCCTCGTAACTAACTGCACCTACTTTTACGCATATGACCTCAATTCCACGATAAATTATGTACTCCAATGAATATTGTTACGATAGATGTATTCTGAGCAATGGATAAGAACATTTATTTATACGTGACAAAAAAAATACAATTTTTTTAATTATTGTATTTTTTAATTATTGTATTTTTTTTGTGACATTGTATTTTTTAATTAATTACCTACCATTAAATTAACTCAAAATTGTTATTTACATTTCATAATTTTCATAATTGTTAACAATAGAATTGTAATTGTTTTATTCACCAATGTTATACTTTGCAGCGCCCTGACGGGGCTTCATGTTGTAATAATATTTTTTATTATGAAGACATGAATGCAAATAAAGAAAGAATAATAATAATAATAAAGAATAATAGTTGGACATTTATGGAGCTGATTTTCTCTTGCAATTCCGAAAGATTAATACATTGTACAAATGAATGGTAATGGGAAATAATAAAGGTACTTCCTAATTTAAAAGGTAGCAAGCCGGGTCCATCGCTGAGATTTTCAAGTTGGATCTCCTGCATTACCACTGGCTGCAGAAGTAGATTGATTATAAGGAGGATCCTGCAACAATTGGGCAGTGTTAGGAACTCTCTTTAGTCTTGACTTCGCGATTGGGCCTCGTTTTTTTCTAGTGTAAATGTGGATTGGGAGATTTGCCACAACTACATCCTGAGTATAGCGGGGAGCTGCCTTTTGACGAGGGGCAACAGGGTTTCTAACAAAAACTTGTTGCTCTGGGGAATAATTTGCTTCGGGCTCTCTAGTTCTATTACGACTATTAGTTAAATCTCTGCGTAGACTACTACACGATTCGTGGATAAGGTTATATGTAATTTTCATTCTATTTTTATGATCCTGTATGTATTGCTGTAAGACATGTGTCGTGAGGTCTATGTCGAGTGGGTCGCGTGGGTCAAAATGTCCAGTTACTATTTCGATTGGTCTGCATTTTGTGAAACTATGAATACTGCTATTGTAAGCTAGAAGAGCATAAGGTATCAGGTTCCTTACTGATTCATCCTTTTGACTGATTCTAAAGATACGAAGGTGTTCTAAGAGTGTCAAGTGAAATCTTTCAACGATACCATTTTCGTTAGGAGTATGTGGTGCGACCTTATGATGCTGGATTTTATGAAGATTGAAGAACTCAGATATAACTTGATTGTTAAATTCCGGACCGTTGTCAGTAACTACAGTTAAAGGATTTCCATGATGCGTACTAAATTTAAGTAATGCTTGAACTACACTGACTGCCGTGCTGTCTCCTAAGAAATATGCTTGAGCATATTTGGAGAAAGAGTCGACTATTGTCAGAAACTTACAGCTTTCGACACTTAAGAGGTCTAAGTGCACAAGCTCAAAAGGTTTACTGGGTGGTGGAACTACTTGAAATTGCTGTCGGATTGGATTACGGTCATACTTAGCCTGTCCGCATACTTCACAGTCGTTGATAAATTTTGAAATATGCTCTCGCATTTTTGGCCAGTAAAATTTTCGAGATAAAGCAAGAAAGCATTCATTGATACCGCGGTGGTTTGTCTTGCCATCATGGTACTTATCTATAATTTGTTGCTGCCTTAAATATTCTCGAACATTTTCTACTTCTGTTTTAGCTAAATTGAGTATCATTGACGAATTTTTAAAGGTTTTCTGTATTATTGGAATTATCTTATACATAGCCAATGGTGGATTGATTAATAAACCAGTTTTAATTTTAGGTTGAACAAATTCTTTAATAGCATTGATGACATCTATTTCTAAATTTGATTCAGATAATTGAACAGTCGTACGCTTATGGTTTTCAAAGGGGTTTGTAGTGACTGGTTTGGTTTTAATATCACCTACAACGTTAAAAACGATTTGCCTAGTAAATTTATTCAACGGATGTTCTGTAATCGGGATTTCCAAGATGGGGCTTTCGTCATCAGTATGGACAGTTGCTGTTCTAGAACCATCTTCAGCCTCCGGAGCTGAAAGAGTTCCAGAGTCATCTAAAGAGGGAGCTCCGTCCGATAGATTCACAGCAACCGAACTTAGCTCTTCCACATGAACTTCAATGCGCGATAACGCGTCCGCGTTGGTATTAGACTTTCCTTGCTTATACAACACCGTAAAATCGAACTCGCTGAGTTTTAAACGCCATCTTGTAAGTCTCGAATTAGGTTCCTTAAGACTCATTACCCATTGCAGGGGCTTATGATCTGTAATAATTTTAAATTTACGTCCAAAAAGGTAAGGCCTGAAATACTTGGTGGCCCAGACGATTGCTAAGAGTTCTTTTTCTATCGTACTATAGTTCAATTCGCTAGAATTAAGAGTTCTAGATGCATATGCGATCGGTTTATCAGACCCCACTAGGCCCTGTGATAAAACGGCACCTACTGCGACATTAGAAGCATCAGTTGTTAGCAAAAATTCTTTAGTAAAATCCGGATACTGTAAAATGGGATCATTGGTAAGCAGTTGCTTACAGTGCTCGAAACACCTTATGTATTCATCATCGATTATTATTTTAGAATTTTTCTTCAGGCATTGAGTAAGGGGCTTTGTTAGACGTGCAAAATCAGGGATGAATTATCTGTAATATCCTAGCAATCCGAGAAAACGTTTGATCTGTGTCGTAGTCTTTGGTAATGGGTATTTACTTATGGCTGCTATTTTATTGGGGTTCGGTTTTACACCATCTTTAGAAATTATGTGACCTAAAAATTCGGTTTCCAGCTTCAAGAATTCAGACTTATCCATCTGTATCTTGAAGTTTGACTCACGCAATCTCTGAAATATCTTTTCCAAATTAACTATGTGCTCTTGAAGACTTGTGCTAAAGCAAATTATGTCATCAAGATATACTAGACAAACTTTGTTCTGTAGATCTTTGAGAACATTATCCATGACTCGCTGAAAAGTCGATGGAGCATTTTTCAACCCCATGGGCATCCTTAAAAACTCATAGTGCCCATTCTCTACATTAAATGCAGTCTTGTGAATATCAGCGGGGTCCATTTCAACCTGGTAAAAGCCACTAGCTAAATCTAGGATAGTGAAGTAATGACACTTCCCTAATTTGTCTAGAACATCGGTGATGTTGGGAATAGGGTACTTATCATCAATCGTTTTCTCGTTTACTTTTCTGAAGTCCACGACAAGACGCCATTTACGACGACCAGAAGCATCTGCCTTTTTGGGAACCACCCAAATAGGAGAGCTCCAGGCGGAGTCAGAAGGTCTTATAATATTTTGTTCAAGCATTTTACTGATCTGATCTCTGATTTCTTGTCGGTGGACATAAGGATATCTGTAACTTTTTGTATGTACAGGAATTTCATCGCTGGTCTTAATTTTATGTTTAATCTTATTATTGAACGTTAAAGGTTCACCTTCAAGATAGAACACGTCGGCATACTTTGCACACAGTGCTTTCAAATTAGCTGCTTTTTCTGGATTTAAATGTCCAATGCGAAGACGAGAAAAAAGTTCTTTAGCACGATTCGAAGAGACATTGGTTTGCTCACATTCAAAATTATAAAGTTCTGCTGATATGGGTTTGTCTATGAAAAAAACTATATCATTCGGGGAATCATTAGTAATTTCAACATATCCTTTCTTATTTTTAACGCGTGTTATACAATCGGAAATAATACAGTTGCATATAGTTTGAGATGGAATCAAGACATCACCGTCCTGCGAATTAATAGGCAATGCAAATAGCTTTGAAGAATGAGCAGGAATAATGTCTTCGAACAAATTAACGTTACGCGAATCATACATTTTTATTGGAATCTCAGCGTTACGCGTTACTAATTTTCTGTCTTTAAGATTAATAGTGGACTCCAACTTTTCAAGTAAATCTAGGCCTAAAAGACCGTCAAAGTATTCGTGAAAATGATATACGTAAAAAGTAATATCACCATCTTCGTTAAATTCGGAAAACCAAGGTAATGTAATGGAATAGTCATTTTTAGTTGTTGCGTGCACGTTGGTTACTTCAAAGGGTTCATAGTTAAGTGGCATATTACTAAAATACATTTGTACTGCTTCAGGACTGATAAAAGATTGATTCGCCCCGGTATCGATAAGAAATCTGAGAGGTGGATTACTAATCTGTACATAACCAAGTTGCCGCTGGACATAAAAATTAACATCTATCTTGGTTTTTCGGATTCGCTGACTATTTGAAAATTTTCTTTCTTAGAACTGACTTCCTGTTTCTGATCAACTTCTTCTATTATTGGACTTGGTTCAACGTTCGAGGAGCTTTCCTCATAGTAATTATAGCATTCATCCGTAAATTGTTCGTAATTGTCATAGTCATAATCGTAGTCATAGTCATAATCATAATCATAGTCATAGTTAAGTTCATTAAAATTGACGTCGCGTGATTTCATATAGTTAGTTGGTGGTGGATTACCAAATTTACGCCAATCATGTCCCGATGGTGGTAAATGTCTAGGGGTGAAATGACTCACACCGCTCATGGGACGTGGGAAATTAGAATTGTTAGGCGATTGGTGTCGATTTGGTAATTTGAAAACGTTGCTCTTCGGGTTATAATTCGGTGGAGGAGCGCGAAACATTAATTGGGTACGACTAGGACCACGCGGATGCATTTGAGGGTTAGGTTTCCAACCAGGTCTAAAATGCATAGGTGGCTGACTCTGAGGTGGTCTAAAATGTATAGGCTGCTGCCAAGATGGCCCAGGCATAGCGAAACCTTGTGACCTTGAAGGACCTGTGTAATTTGACACGGAAAATTTATGTCCAAAATTTCCTTCATTTCGCTGTTGTATATATAGGGTGTTAAGTTCCTCTTGTACAAATTCGAGGGCTTTTTCCATTGACACTGGCCGCATGCACCGTATCCTTGAGCCTAGCGGGTCTTTTAGACCACGTAAATAACACTGCAGGGTTAACTTTTGGTAAAGTTGCCGTTTAGCCTCTATTGTGGTAGGTACGGATTCATGTAGGGAAATGTAGGTCATAATTGTGCTAAACAGGTTTTGGCACTTTTCGTAAAATTCTTGCGGGGTGCTAGAGCCTTGTGTCTGTAGAGACAAATCATTGTATAAAGCGGTCTCATCGCGATGGTCTGCAAAATTATTAATAAGGGCATTTCGTATGCCATTCCAACTATCTGGGATACCGTTTGCATTAATTAACCTAGCCGCGGAACCTGTCACTTTATTTAATATTCCACTAATTAATGCCGAATTTTGTAACTCATGTCCCGGACTAATGTCAAAATGGGCAATCACTAATTGGTCACACAAATTTGTAAACCGTGTTAACACATGAGGATTTCCGTCAAATTCGGGTAAAAATCTAATAGATTTATAGATAGTATCTAAATCATTTGATGCCATGTCTTCTAAGTTCCTAGATTCGTCTACGGCTCTTGACCTATTAACCGACCCTACGAAACTACGTCCTGACCTTGGATGAAAAATCTTGACGAATAAAAATTAAACTAACACACACAAAAAATACACTCAAAAAACTTTTATAAAAAAGCACTCAATAAAAAAATTACTTCCCTAAAGTTCACGTAAAATTATATTAAATAGGTCTATAGATTTTGTATAAACCTAGATTATAAAATTTTAGGAATAAGGACGATATATATAAATGAGGATACAATAAACGTACGATTAAAAAAAAATCAATAAAAAATTAAACACAATACCTCTTTTTCTTGTTAGTTGGAAAAGGATAGGTAAAAGGAACTTGAACGATTCAAGTACTTACCGCATCGCCGATCTATTTCTTTCCACGAATCGAAGTTTAGATTCTCCACTACACTGCGGCCTCCGAATGGTAGGTTCTCAGGATAAGTTGTTCTCCGTCACAGTTGTCCGATACAGCTACAGGTACAGCTTATCCTACCCCGTCACTGCGCCAGTAATGTTTAGGCTCGCAGGAGGTGGATGGAAGAAAACTAGTCGGCGATAATATCCTTATAATAATTATATTCAAAGTTACATTTAAATGAAAAGACTAAAAACTAGTGCTTATCTCTAAGGATGAGAATATTCTAACTTAATATTACGATTCCCACATCGCGCGGGTTCTGGTATTACGCCGCGTCAGCTATACGGGTCGTATTCGTACGTGGGAATGGGAATGCATGTTGCGCTGGCTCACTATGTATCAGCCGCTGGCTTCGCCTGCGTAACATGTTTTCAGCTTAACTACATAAAAAGCTTAACGCTTATTATATATTGAAAATTTACATATTTCTGGCCTTATCTAGTAAGGTGTTAATATATCAAGTAGGATGTTATCGTTAGACGCTTATCAGTTGCCCTAGATGTAAACATCCTAATCAGAGCACACTGAATTATCTTATATGTATAGAGATAATAGAGTTCAATTGCCGTGAGAAATAACTCAAGATATTTTTGACCTGACCCATTAACCAGTATACTAAGATGCATGCTATCAGTACTGTAACTAAAGGCATACTTATTTAAACTAGCACTATGTATAGATTTTTCACTAGATTGTTGTAATGATCATCAAAGAATGGTATTTATAAGAATCGGTCAAGTGCGAGTCGGACTCGCACACGAAGTGTTCTGTACCATCCAGTGATATACTAATTCTATATCAATGGTAATGATATGGTGCCACTGTTCAAAAAATATCATGTTATTTTTTTCATGATGGAAATTTTTATTGTTTGTTGTTGTAGTGGCAACAGAAATAGACATTCTATAAAAATTTCAACTCTCTACCCATTACGGTTCACAAGATACAGCCCACTGACAGACAGATGGATGGACAAACGGACGGACAGGGGAGGCATAGTAATAGGCATAATCCAATCCAAAAAAACCAAAGGGTGTCACCCTTTGGTTCCATCCTTTTTACAAGAACCCTAAAAAGTGACTGAAGGCATGTTGGTTTCTTCAAGGATATCTTATCACTTTTTATGCAAATCGGTCAGTTTTTGTATCGATAAGTAATTAAGAATAGTTTATATTTACACATTTAGGAAACAGGCCATTGTTCTTCTACACTAAAGTTTGAATGTAGGAGGTAATTCCGAAACTACTCATTCAATTTCAAAAATTCTTTTGATAGTGAGATTCACATTATACCCAGTGCTATTATTAGACCGTAAATTATATCACACGAACAAAGTTTCAGGCAAATGCTAGTGAAGGTTAGTTACAAAATTACACCTTTATAAAACAGGCCTTTGTTCTTTTCAAATCATTTTTATAATATATACTATTTTCTATTTTAGTAATTTACTTTAACTATTATTATATCTCATTAAAATACCCTTAACATAACCAAAACATAACTTATCAAGGTTAATAAAACGTAACTAAGACTGCGTAGAAAATTCACATTTTATGATAATGTTATGCAAACCTTTAAAAACCCTCAAGCCTGTCAAATATTGTTTTAAAAGACTTAGATTAAATAAAGGAAACATGCTAGGAAATGAAAAAATAAGCTAATTACCTACTAGTACAAATCAGTGTCGAAAAATGCAAAAGTCACACTTTTTCAGTACTGAAAATATGATGTCAACAGCTTACATAAGCCACAGCGTTAAATAAAATAAGCAGATAACAGACAGCACAGTTCGCATTAATTAGGGAACTCCTAACAAAACATCCCTGGCAGGCGTCAAACGTTTGTAATCTATATAGTAGGTAGGTATTTGTGAGTCAATTTTATGCTTTATTTTACGATAGCAATAATAATAATTAATTAGGCTGTAAGCTGTAACTTGTAGTAGCTTAGTGGTAGAAGTAGTAATTTTTTTTTTTTTTTTTTCTTCGGGGGAGGAAAAAATCCCTACGGACTTCTGCCTGCTGGCAGGGTGTGTCCGACTTGCACGGACTAAAATAACCTCCCCATGTCTGCCAAGGTGAGCACGGAACTGCGTCGCATTACATCATGCTGACCTCCTAGATCTCTATCCTCTTCTTTTCTTCTTTTTCTTTCTCTTCCCTTCGCATCATGGTAGCTCTCAGCATTTGGCTATTTCTTAGCCAGGCGTCTTCGCTCGACAGCATGCGCGCCATAAGATTTTGGGCATTCACGTCCTCCGCGTCTGTCGATCGAAGCGCTTTTGCCCTTAGGTCGGCACTACCTGGGCATTCGAAGATTGCGTGTCTCGGGGTGTCTTCCTCTCCGCAAAAGTAGCAGCCTTCGCTTGGTGCTTTCCCGATTGTGAAGAGGTAGGTGTTGAACACCCCGTGACCGCTGAGCGCTTGTGTCAGCCAGCGATCTACTTCCCCATGCTTCCTAGTGTGCCATTTTTTCAGGTCGGTGATGAGTTCTCTGGTCCAGCTCCCTTTTCCTGCTCTCGACCATTCGTTTGCCCACTCCTTCAAGGTGTCCTCTAGCACTTCTAAAAGTGTTTGCTCCTTGCTATCGAACAGCTTAGCGCGTTCGCTTACCAGTTTCGCTATAGGGATAAGCCCAGCTATCACCAGCACGGCTTCAGTGGAGACTGTTCGATATGCTCCACAAATACCTATAGCTAGTCGTCTTTGGACTCCTTCTAATTTCTTCTTATACAGTTCCACCTTCATAGCTTCCCTGAATATTGGTGCCCCGTAAAGAATTATGGAGTGGGCTACTGATGCCAAAGCCCTCCTCTTGCTCGCTCGAGGCCCTCCTTTTGTAGGCATAAGTCTGTACAGTGCCTCTGTCAGCTTCTGGGCTTTATTGGCTACCTCCTCTATGTGTTTCTTGAAGTTGAGGCTTTTGTCGAGCCATACTCCCAGATACTTCACGTGGTCCTTCGGAGTTACAATCGCACCTTGAATTTTGAATTGTATAGGGTCTAGCCTCCGCCTTCCACTGAATACAATCGCCTCCGTTTTCTCTGGTGCAAGCTCCAAGTGCCTTCTTTGCATCCAGCTACGTATTCGCTAGAAGTAGTAATAAGAGCTTTATAGCTGTATGAATTTGTCAAGCTATATCGGGGTTTACGTGCAGTAAACCCCGAAATATAGCTTGACAATATTTCGGGGTTTACTGAACAGATTTTGATGAGGTTAGAACGATATTTAGCTTGTGATGTGCTGGAAAATATTGTGCTTCGGCTTAGAAAGTATGAGAGTTTTGTTTCCACCAGTTGTGTGAATTTTGCGTGACCAAATTCTTTTGTAGCGTTTTCCATACTTATGTTTTAATAGTTTTTCCACTATCTAAACAAAGTCATGTTTACAATGATTTTAAACCATAATCTTATCGAGCAAATAAAACATCGTGTTGACTTGATATTGCCTCATGAGTCATGACAAGGCACGCATGACAAAACCGTATTATAATTGCAATTATAAGCTACATTATAACCGTATTTATTACAATTTTCTAGTTAAAAAACATAAATATATCGGAGACTAACATTAAAGTGGCCATTATTTAAAGCACCATCTGTTATGAAATGGTTGTACTATACTGAATTGTAGAGCGACATCTGTTTGCGGACTCAGGTTTAGTTGATTCGATCTTGGAATTGTCGGTAAGCCTGGGTGGAGTTGGTGTGGCGGGGAGCAGGTTATCATTCTACGGTTCGTTCAAGCGTTGTCCTAAGGACAACAGGACAGTTCTCATCGAGCCTCCGTAGAGCATAGTCAGTAAACTATCATCACCACGTCGCACCAAACCCATCAGTTCGCAGAGTGGTGTGTGCATTGTGCGCCTAGTTATTACAATGGGTTTGAAAAGGGACAAAAGTGTTAACCGTGTCAATAACTGTGCGTTAGTGACTCTACAGAGTGTATTTGTGTGTGCGATAAATCTCGTAATCAGTTTCTCGCGATTGTATGTTCGCCTACCCACAACTAAGTAATAAAAAAAGTGAAAAATATGCCCACGATAACCTGATAACACCCTCGGCCTCCGTTATCAGAAGTGGGATGCCCTAGGGCTCCAGAGAAGTCTGATGATTAATTTAGTGAGTCACTAGTTTTAGAAAGCTAAAAGAATTCAATCAAGGTAATTAAAAGTACCCTCTGCATTGAAAATAATAATGAGAAGACAGCGGTGTGTCTTACGTGCTTGTTTATTTTAAAATGATTTGGTTATCGCTTTCAAAAACTGGCTCTTACTACCGATATTACCTCGCGGAACATGTTGCAGCAGGAATTGAAGGTGTTTTTCTATTTTGAAACCTAAACAAAGCAATATCGAACCACCGTCGTTTTGTGGGAATAACCGATTTAATTCTACAACGTTGAAAGTTTTTCGACCTAATTTAGACGAGAGTTTTCAATCAAGTAAATCAGTGACTCTGTTTTGTGATGTGATGTGATTGTGATGTGTTAATGCGAAATATTGCATGTCGAGTCAGTGTTCGTCATCGATTGGCGGTGTAGTGCGGGCAATGGTAGCGACAGCGCGTATGGCAAAAGCGCGCATGGTAACAATGCGCATGGCAACTGCGCGCATGGTAAACGCGCACATGGCTGCCGCGCTATGGTGCCGCGGGTCGCGACAGCGGTGTCGGAGCGTCAGAGCGGCGACGCATGGATGTACGTAAGATTCGCCTGGTTACCGGGCGATGAATCAGGTTGGTCGTTTTCATTTTGTTATGATTCTGATACCAAGTGTTCTATTATCAAGAAAGGATTGCAAATGGATTACAATAATGCAAACCTGGCGTTATAATAGTGGTCAATATTACCGGTTAGTTATTAGAAATTCAAGTGATGATAGTAAATTGCAAATTTAAAGTAAAGTTACGATTGATGGAGTTAGTTTAGAAATTTGGTTTCGTGAACTCATCTGATACAATTCGTTTTGACATTTTGATATCATGAAAGGTCGTGATATTTTACGTACGTAGTTTTTCAATTACGATAATAGCGGGTACCTACTTTTTTATTTTCAAATGCAAGATTGTTGGTGAATGTAGTATTTCTAATTCGAATATTGATTTTAAGAATTTGGACACGGATAACTGAGTATAGATCGCGATTATTTCCATTGCTTGATGAATAATCAGATGCTTTTGTCAGAGGATTACCGCGTTCAAGGACGACCGAAAACTTAAGTTTCATTTAGTAGATCCTAGTAAAACGGTTTAACGTGGTCTCTGTCACCTTTCACTTGATGAACGACAATTAAGTTCGTGAGAAAATTAATGAAATGTTGTGATCGACAGTGGAATATGACTGTGGTAGATGATTTTAGTAGAGTCTGGCGATCTCTTGTTTGCAAACGCGGCGTAGTGTAGAGATGCGCAGTGTGGTATGGCGATCTCTTTTGTGGATGCGCGGCGTAGTGTAGTGATGGCGAAACGCAGTGTAATATGGCAATCTCATGTGTGCATGCGCGGCGCAGTGTAGCGATCCGTTGTGGCAATGCGCAGTGTAGTGTAGCATGTTTACCGTCACTCGATGGAGGTGGCATGAGTTACTACTTCTAGTAACGACTATCGTCACTCGATATAGGTGGCATGATTACCGTCACTCGATGGAGGTGGCATGAGTTACTACTTCTAGTAACGACTACAGTCACTCGATGGAGGTGGCATGAGTTACTATTGCTCGATTTAGGTGATAGTAACGACAAGTTTATCGTCACCCGATTTAGGTGGCATGAGTTACTATTGCTCGATTTAGGTGATAGTAACGACAAGTTTATCGTCACTCGATTTAGGTGATAGAAACGACAAGTTTATCGTCACTCGATTTAGGTGGCATGAGTTACTATTGCTTGATTTAGGTGATAGTAACGACAAGTTTATCGTCACCCGATTTAGGTGGCATGAGTTACTATTGCTCGATTTAGGTGATAGTAACGACAAGTTTATCGTCACCCGATTTAGGTGGCATGAGTTACTATTGCTCGATTTAGGTGATAGTAACGACAAGTTTATCGTCACTCGATTTAGGTGGCATGAGTTACTATTGCTTGATTTAGGTGATAGTAACGACAAGTTTATCGTCACCCGATTTAGGTGGCATGAGTTACTATTGCTCGATTTAGGTGATAGTAACGACAAGTTTATCGTCACTCGATTTAGGTGATAGTAACGACAAGTTTATCGTCACGCGATGTAGGTGGCATGAATTACTAGTGCTCGATTTAGGTGATAGTTTTGCTGACTAAGACACGTGATACTATTCACTATTGGGATGGTCTTCACTAATGAGATAGAGTTGATTTCTTATCCAACCATGCTGTAGAGAATTAAAGAAAATTTCGTATTGTAGCTGTAGCAGTATGATGTCAACAATGAACTTGTTGTTTAGCACTAGCGTTGTACTTTGTTACGTAATGAACTCTTTTACTAAAAGTTAATCAGGAACAGCCGAGCCTTTGATTATAGCAAGTTTTCTCTTTTACACGAGCATCACACAGGGACGTGTGACATGTCAGTTCTGGCCGTATCGGAGACTAACATTAAAGTGGCCATTATTTAAAGCACCATCTGTTATGAAATGGTTGTACTATACTGAATTGTAGAGCGACATCTGTTTGCGGACTCAGGTTTAGTTGATTCGATCTTGGAATTGTCGGTAAGCCTGGGTGGAGTTGGTGTGGCGGGGAGCAGGTTATCATTCTACGGTTCGTTCAAGCGTTGTCCTAAGGACAACAGGACAGTTCTCATCGAGCCTCCGTAGAGCATAGTCAGTAAACTATCATCACCACGTCGCACCAAACCCATCAGTTCGCAGAGTGGTGTGTGCATTGTGTGCCTAGTTATTACAATGGGTTTGAAAAGGGACAAAAGTGTTAACCGTGTCAATAACTGTGCGTTAGTGACTCTACAGAGTGTATTTGTGTGTGCGATAAATCTCGTAATCAGTTTCTCGCGATTGTATGTTCGCCTACCCACAACTAAGTAATAAAAAAAGTGAAAAATATGCCCACGATAACCTGATAACACCCTCGGCCTCCGTTAAATAGATATCACCTAACAAGCTCAAAATACCTACCGTTCAGCGTATCAACAGACATACATTCACAATCTACAGCTATACAAAATATCTCTTGTAGGGATTTTCCCCCTTAATGAACAATGTGTGCGAAGAAAATTTTCAAGCGAAAATTATTTAAAGAAACAATTCCAATCCCAGCTTTTTGAGATGCGCGTGTTAGATTTTTGGTTACAGAGTGGGCTTAAATGATGACTAATAAAAGTTATCATCTATCTTTTATTTAAACTTGTAGGTAGCTATGATTTTGTCAGGTAAGGCCTAAATATTAGATCATTTAGCAATTGAAATCAAGCAAGGCAACTACTGTATTATTTTGTAAAGGTAAGAATCCTAAACAGGTTTCTAAAATAAAATAAGTTAATAACCTAACCTATACTTTCATTTAAAAGTAATTAATTTCCAAGAGAGGGTAGGTAGTAAACATATAAGTAAAATAACCAAGAATAATAAATAATTTGTCGTTTATTCAGATATCTTTCTTACTTTAATCTTTATAGATCTATCTGTATTTTGTTATACTGTTCAGCATAGATCTATTTATTTAAAAATGAATCTACCGCCCGTTTCGCAAAGGTGTTTAGTCGTGTAGAAGAAAGGGCAAAGAAACTCCACGACACACGTCTTTTTAAAAACCATTACAACATACAATAAATAGTAGATATTTGTTAATTATATTAATTATAATAAAATATAAGAATACTTAACTTTGGTATAGCCTGCCGCCCTTGTTTGCTCTGAAGTGAAGGATTTCACCGTTTTGGATTATAATACAAGACTGTGCTTACTGTTTGAATTATAAGACTAGAATGAGCCTCCTCTGTCGAGGTAGGGTACTTTTATAATTACCGTCATCGCAAACAACGGCGGGAGTCGGCAGTCACGTGATCTTAATATTTATTTGAAGGTTGGTACATTGTATCAACAATGTACCAACTACCAACCTAACAGTATGTTGACAATATTTAATTAACATTAATAATATCACTAGTTGCATTGTATTTACGGATTACATATTATTAATTTGACAACAATAATTAATGATATAATAAATGGAAGGTTTACATATTATTTCACATAATAACTTGACAACTGTATATTACATCCGGCAGTATAATGTCAACCCTAGTATAGTGACAGTATTTAATTTACAATTAATAATTAGTGACATGTATTGATAATTAACATCATAATATTTTACATATTGTCTTATTCCTAAATATTGGACTTAACTACAATTGTTAATATTAGGCAGTACATTGACACTGGATCAAGTAGTGGAATAGTAACGTTTCCGCATAAATATTACAGTAAATATCTAATTTAGTCTTCAACTTTATGATTTTTTTTTTTTCTTTATTTTTTTGGTGGGGTTTTAGTCTAAGAAGACTATGTCACCCCCGTAGGTTCTACAATTAACAATTATAGTGCGTACATAAAACATAACAATCAAAAAAAAAAACTCAAATCATATATATATTACAACAATATTAACACATTTTAAGAAGCGACCGCACGTCCTTGGCCAGCGGGGCAGCTAATATGGTATTGCACATACCCACGCTGTAGTTGTTTTTAAGGACGCGCGGCCGCTTCGACCCGTTCCGTGCACATTCCATCAAAAGGTGAAAAACGTCGTCCACTTGTGTGTTTCCACATTCAATACAATTTTGTGTGGACGACCTTTTCACCATAAAGGAGAATGATCATACACGGGCCACGCTTGTGTCAGAAGATAATTATTTTCATAATTTATGTTTAATTTTATAATTCAGTTTGGCATAAAAAATAAAGTGCTGACTATCCCGAGATTTTTTCCTCATTTTAAAAGTACTTCAATTGTTACTATACAGAAATCCAGTCTCCATTTTTATCGGTAAACATACCATAGTGATGTTATTTTACGAAATCGATGATCAAAATCGGTGGTGGTCGAGTTATAATCGATTAAAGACTATTATTTTCATAGTAACATTTAGAAAAATCGATATTTTTTTACAAACCATCTTGATCGAATCGAATCAACTCGATAAGTGCTAGTTGCAGGTCTATGGTTTTTGCTTTCTGTCAATTTCGATAATTGCAGTCGTAGTGTTCACATATTCTTTGATTGCAGTTTTCAGGGTGGTTCGAATTTAGATATTTTAATCCCATATCGTTGACCGTTGCGCGTTGTCTTGTACGTCGAGTTGAGAACTATATTTCATCATAAAAATATAGGTATAGGTAAATGCAATGGCACCTTGTACATCTTCAAATAGTGATTCATTGGGAATAACTATGTACTTGCACCATATAGGCAGCACTAAAATCGTCCTGGTGATATGTGGAAACTACTACCTACTTTACTTTACCTAATAAAACCTACTTACCAAACCTAAAAGGTTAGGTACCTTTTACATAAAACTGTTTTTCTCAGAAACTGGGAGGAATAAATTAAAAATTATTTTTTTATATGAAAGTAGGGATATCAAACTTTATTATATGTAAACTTTCATTGAGACACAAAAATATTTGTAAGTGGCCCAAACTCCATAGAGTGCTGGTCATTCTCTTTTGAATTTATTTGATGGGATGTGCCCGGACCGAAGTCTTAACAGAGTTATAATCTCTGCCCTTTTAAACTTGGACTCTGCGAACCATGGACATCGAGGGAGCTGACACACTATTGTTTTATACCATATGCCTTTAACCCGAGACCTTTCGTCAAAATATTCTTGCCATTCTACTACACATTCCTGTTTAAATTTTATCAAAATTTCATTTGGTAGTGGTATACAGTCATAGGGTATACCATCGCTGATGGCGCGTTTGGCTGCCGTGTCTGCTTCCTCGTTGCCCATGATTCCTACGTGGGAGGGTAACCATTGAATTATGACAGTTTTATTATTGTTGTTAATTTTGCATATGGAGTCTAAGATGTCATAGGCTATCGGGTATCCTCGAATATTCGAGGTTAGCCGAGCCAAATGTAGAAGGGCGCTCTTTGAGTCTGATAAAATCACAAACTTATCACCCTCAAGTGACAATATATAAGACAGGCATTCAGATATTGCAATCAGCTCAGTGTGCATAATATTGATATTTGATTCAATTTTGAATTTCATGCTGATTTCTGCCTGAGGGTCAAAGATCGCCGCTCCTGAACCTGCCACATCTTTAGAGCCATCAGTATACAATTTATAAAATGAATTATATCTATCGTAAAGAAGTTTTTCACAATAATTGATCATGTTCAATCTATTAAATTTTCTTTTGGGCCTATTTAATCCCTCTATAGTCGTAGTGATAGTCTTTGACAAATCGAAACTACCAATCCATGTAGGGAGACAATGAATTTGAAGTTTTTTAGTGGATTTGATAGAATGTTGTTTTAACTTTTCATGGACTATGATTAGCAACGGTAGTTTTTTGTTTCTCCAATATACATTATTACACATGTCATTAAGTGACTTTAAAACTTCTATAGTGATGTTATCTTCAAAAGATCTAGACTTCAGCCAGAACTTACCCGCCAAATATTTTCGACGGATAGGTAAAGGCTGAAGACATAATTCACTCTGCATGACATGGATTGGTGTGGACTTGATGAAGCCTCCAATGACTCGCATAGCCTGATTCTGTACTTTTTCTAGTTTGCTCAAATGACTATTAATACTATTATCGTATAAAAAACTTCCATAATCAAGTCTACTTCGTATAACTGATATAAACAGCCGCCTAAGGTGTTTCGGATGAACCCCCCATTTACTGCCAGCTAAAACTTTGAAAATATTTAAGAATTTGAGCGTTTTATCTCTTGTCTCGTTTATATGTCTACCCCATTTTAAACTCCTGTCAAGCCACATTCCCAGATATTTGACACTGTCAACTTGTTGAATATCATGATCATGACTGACTAAATTTACATTAAGTTCAGATCTTCGTTTGCCCTTGCTAAAAATACACAGTTTTGTTTTTTTATGAGAGATGTTGAGGCCAAGTTCTTCTATAAATTTAGAAAAGTAATTTAACACTGATTGTATATTATTTATCGCTAGGTCAACATTCTTGTTAGAACTATAAATGACAAAATCGTCAGCATATTGAGAGATGTATACATTTTGTATGGATAGGCAAATTTTACTAGTAGCTAGGTTAAATAATAATGGGGACAGCGGGTCACCTTGTGCTAGTCCTAAAGCAGTAGTACGGCAAACTTTTAAGTCATTACTTAAATAAATATTCAATTCCCTTTCTCGTAAATATTCCCACAAGTATTTACATATAATTGAACCTACCCCGTGGTTATCTACTATATTCAACAAACTGGTTACATTAACATTATTATAAGCATTGTCAATATCAACAAAGCAACCTGCTGTAGGGATTCCCTTCGTAAAACCTATTTGAATGCGAGTTATCAATCTAACTAAATTGTCATAACTTGACCGAGATCTTCTAAATCCTATAGTCTCCTGAGAGAAATGATCATTTTTTTCTAAAAACCAATCTAATCTACGAGTAAAAATGGTATGCAGAATTTTGCGACACAAGATATTAATGCAATAGGTCTAAAGCCAGCTGCTGATCTATTATCTCGACCAGGTTTCGGCACAGGAACAATTTTAACTTTTCTCCATTGTATTGGTACAAAACTTTGAGTCAAGAAGCGATTGTAAAGACTAACAAGTATCTTTTTCCCTGCGTCTGATAAATTGAATATCATAGAATATGAGATTAAATCTACCCCCGGCGCTGTGTCTGAGCGTTTTAAACTGTTATGTAATTCATGTGCCGAAATTGGTGACCTTAATTTAGGGTTATTAGATTTAAATATTGGCATGTCTGGAACTACAAAGTCTGGAGCCAAGGAGCATAATAAATTATTGGATGTCTCACTGTCAATGGTGGGCGTCATTGTTTTATATCCTTTGAACCACTTCATACGCATCCAAATTTCGTTAGTGGTAGATACTTCATCTATACTATCACAAAAACGTTGCCACGATTTAAATTTACCATTTCTAATCGCTCGTTGAGAAGACCTGATTTTTTCTTGTAGGTTACGTAAATTCTCTGGAGTTGGGTTTCTTCTGAATGTCGCTAAGGCCATTCTTCTCTGTGCTATTGACCGTGAGATAAGTGGTGTCCAATATGGTTTTGGCTTAAATTTTTCAGATCGTAATGGGTTCTCTGGGATCACACTGTAAGGAATAGCCACTTCCGCTGCCAAGTTTATAATATTTATAAAATCATCGTAAGCATTTTGATTATCTAAAGGAAGATGGAAATCAGCAAGTTTTTAAGTTTTAGTTTAAGTTTTTTGTTCTATAGTATTTTTATAAGTTGTCCAATCAGCTTTTTTAAAATTTCTATACTTTTTGATGTGAGATGATTGATTTATTATGTCTAATTTCATTTTCACAATTAGGTGGTCACTTCCAAGATTTTCGCTAAGTACCTTCCAATTAAATTTGATTGCAATATCCTCCGATACGAATGATATATCGGGGGATGTTCTCTGGGTTGACCCGTTCACAAGCTTAATACGTGTATAATTTCCATCGTTAAGAGATACAAAGTTATGTTCTAATGTCGAGTCAAATATCTGATTACCCCTAGTATCTGTTTTGCTTGACCAGTTACTATGGTGCCCATTAAAATCTCCTGCAATAATTGTTTTGTGTGTAAATTTTGAAAAAATTTCATCCCAATCTTGAAGAGTTGTATTGATCGACGGTGGGCAATATATGGACACTACATTCTCGACCTCTTCACAGTTAAAAATTTTGATAGCTAGTATTTCTATACTTGTATTAGAAATGGTACAATATTGTTGCTGAACTTTTAGTGACCTATGTGTCAAAATAGCTACTCCTCCAAAACCATCAGTGCGATCAGACCTAAAAATATTATAGCCGCTAATGTGGAGATTTTTTTCTAAGCTAAGCCAAGTTTCACTTATAATAGCAACATGAATTTTTTCCTGATTTAGCAATAAATCGAATTCCGTCAGTTTGGGGTGGAGGCTTTGCGCGTTCCACTGGATCACATTTAAAGAATGCTTAGTGTTGCTAGGGGCCATTAAGGTTGAAGAGATTAAAACCCGGCCAATCTGCGAGATATTTTACAACCATAGATACAATCCCACTGTATAAAATCTTCCAGCAAGTTTTTATTTTTTCCTCCCATGTCAGATTTTTTTCAAGAATTTTCTCTTTCAATTTTTTGAGCAATGCTTTCCAAGTAGTATCTTCTTTCTTCTCGGTTGTTTCCCCTTGATTAGAATGTTCCTCTTCCTGTTCACTTGTTTCCATTCTTTCACTTGTCTCAGACTCTTCATCCCAGTTAATGTCTTCAAAAACACTTCTTTGTTCTTTTTTCTTCTTCTTTTTTTTCTTTGAACCTGTTTTCTTGGTTGCTTCAGCATAAGATTTTTTTTCCCGCAGAAGGGTCGGATTGACCTGATTCATCTTGATATTCTTTGTTAGGCTTCGGAAAGTCTTCTTCAGTAAATACAGGCTCCGGTTTTGGTGGGGGACTTGGAGGAACATATAAAGTGATCGCTTTTTTATATGAAACACCAAACTCAATCATCAGTTCTCGGATCCGTTTCTCTTTACACCGTATTGGACAAATTCTGGCCATGGCCATGTGTTTTCCTCCGCAATTGTTACATTTGAATGTGGTTTTCGTACAGTTTGGATGGTTATCTCCACATTTTGGGCAAACGATTTTATAAGAAGGACAGATTTTGGTAGAATGGCCGAATCTCCAGCAACGTGAGCACTGTGTCACAGGATACATGTATGGGGACACTTCTGCTATGGTATCAAAAATTTTAACGTGAGGCGGTAAACTGGATCCTTTGAAACATATTCTCATTTTTTCGCAAATTTCCCATTTTCCATCAGATCTATTTCTGCGTTTTAATCTTTTTATTCCAAGTATTTGAATGTTACAACTAAGACTTTCTAAAATTTCTTCATCCGTATACTCCAAATCTATGTCTTTTATTACTCCATATGTGTGTGTCATTTCCATAGTTTTATACATCTTATATCCCATTTCTTGAAATGTTTTTGAGTTAATAAACTCCTCTGCACTGTCCTCATTATTAAATTGTATTAGAACTTTGTATGAGTTTATATATTTGATCCGAGTCACATGCTGAATCTTCGCAGTTTGCAATAATTTTGCCAATTTGAACTGTTTTGGAAGTTGTTCAGACCCTGTCATGCATATTTCGTATCTGTCCTCTGGTATTGGTTCGCCTGCTTCGGCTCGAGCAAAACGTTTACCTTTCCTTCCCACAGTCGTCCACATTTCTTCTTTATCCCCCTCTCGATTTCTTTTGTACGGTCTTTTATCAGTATTGGTTCCTGTCATATCCACGTTCTCCTCTACGTTCATTGAACATCCTGCCGCACTCAACTCCAATGAACACTCCGATTCGTCGGACTCATCCGGGTCATTATTATTCATTGTCACCCTACTCACTATCAGGCACACTGTTCACCGCGCAAATACGCATGAGTGCAGCGACGCTGTGAAACCGGTTTAGCGATCGCACAATATACGCGTCCAGTTACAACAAGCGCCAGTGCGCGACTCAACTTTATGATTGGGTCAGTTTTAGCATAATAAATATAGACATAAAATTATCTTGATATGACACGCGCAAATAAATAATTGCAACTGTAATTATTTATGGAACATTTACGGATTTATGGAGAAAACTGACGTTAGACATCAGTTTTTTCCATAAATGTTCCGTTTTGGGCTTTTGGTAAGTTTAAAAGTTGAAGTTTAGAACGGGACGTGATAATATGGTGTAGCGGCTATGAACATCCTCATTGGCGCGTGTGCACGCTGCGCCGTTCGGCGACGGACTGAGCTTCATGCGGCCGTGCATTCCACATACAGAGGCTGCCCGGAGAGATGTGTTCGCCGATGGATGGTCGCTCCACGCCGCACCGCTGCCCGCTGTAGACTGAGTTTCAAACTCGAGGTCGTCCACGCGGACCCTTTCGGGTCCCGGGGTGACTGTTCAGGGCGATGGCCCTCTTCAGTGGTGGCTACGCCGCCTGCGACTGCGGGCGGGGCACGGGGTTGGACCACTGGTCTGGGTGTCAATTCCGGATTGTCATGTCCGGTAGTGGCCGCACGGCAGTGCGATCGAGCCCGCGGATGTTCGCGAGCGATCGGCTACTGCGGCGGCGTGAGATGTCCGTGAGGCTAACGCCCGCGGCTCGGCGAGGTCGAGCCCGCCGGCGATGTTCCGGCGAGCGCCCGTCAGCCAGCGGCGGGGAAGCAGTGGTGTCTTTTCAGGTAGTCAGGTCACGTGGCAGACCTAACTTGTCCGGCGGACGCCGATGGTATGGCGCGATGCCCCGCAGGTGCTGGGCTTGCGCTCCATCGGCGCGCGCGAACATCGAGGTGCTCAGGCGGCGAACGTGGTCGTCGAGGCTCTCCATGCGCAGGTCCCTGGAGATGACCGCGTTCCGTACGAAGCGTGGAGCTCCGGCGATGGTGCGGAGCGCTAGCGACTGCTGCGCCCGCAGCGACTTGCGGTCCGTTTCGCTCAGTAACGCGTACCAAGCTGGGGCCGCGTAAGTGAGTCGCGTGCGGACGTACGTCTTGTAGACGCACAGCCTCGTACGGAGATGCAGGTGGGACGCCAGCACTGGGCGCAAGAGAGCCCGTGCGGCGCGCGTCTGCGCGACCACGTTCTTCACGTGGGATCGCATCTTGAGTCCCCTATCGATGGTCACCCCCAGGTATTTAGCCGAGGGCGTCCACTCGATGGTCTCTCCTAAGAGCGATACCCGTGGCGGCGGGGCAGTCCGCCCGAAGGATACCGCCTGAGTCTTCGCCACGTTGACCTTCAGCCTCCAGTCATTCAGCCAAGCGGGAAGTGCATCCAGTGCACGCTGCATTTTGATCGCCGCGTGCGGTCCTTTGATCGACTTTGTTATGAATGCAGCGTCGTCGGCGTACAACGCCAGCATGGCGTCGCCGACCACTGGGATGTCGTCCGTGTATCTGCCATAGCAGACGGGCGACAGGCAGCTTCCCTGAGGCACACCGGCTCGGATGGGGCGCTCCGTGGACAGGGCGTCTTCAACCGCCACTTGAAATCGCCTGTCTTGCAAAAAGGTGGCCACAGTCTTGACTACTCGACGAGGAATAGTAGACGTGGACAGCTTGTAGATGAGCCCGGTGTGCCAGACGCGATCGAACGCCTTCTCCATGTCGAGGAATACTGCAATGCACCGCTCTCGCTTGTTCATGGCGGCAGCGAGATGGTGCAGTACCCTCGAGACTTGGAGCGTGGTAGAGTGTTCGGCACGGAAACCGAACTGTTCGTCGCGTGGCTGAATGTGAGGCGTGATGTGCAGCAACAGCAACTTCTCGAAGACTTTCGAGATCGTCGACAGCAGCGTGATGGGACGGTAGCTCCCAGGCTGCATGATGTTTTTCCCCTGCTTCGGAATCATGATGACTCGGCCGAGCTTCCACGACGATGGGAAGTGCCCGGTGCGGAGTATCCCGTTGAATAGCCGCGTCAACGTCGCGATTGCTCGCGGGGGTAGGTGACGCAGGGCTTCGTTGGTGACTCGATCGGGGCCGGGCGCTTTGCGCAGTTTAGTTCGTCGAATCATCCGAAGGACTTGTCCAGGGGAAAATACGACGGGGTCTTCCGTCGGCGCTATCGGCGACTCGAAGTATGCCTCCAAGTGTCGCTCGATGGCTTCTTCGTGCTGCACATCTGTGGTCGGGTTCGGTGTGAACTGCGTCTCCAGGTGGTCCGCAAAGATCTCCGCTCGGTCCTCGGCACGGTAACGTGGGGTTCCGTCACCGGCCAGGAGGGGCCTAATCGGAGGCGGTTTCCCGGAGAGTCGGCGGCAAAGGCGGTGGATGCCGGACCAGTCATCGCCGGCTCGCTCGATGGTCATATGCCAAGACTCGTCAGCGATAGTTTGTAACGCTTCCGAGATCTTGGCGGCCAGAGCGTTGAGCCGCGTCTTCATGGTCGGGCACCGCTGGTTTTGCCATGTCCGGCGCAGTTTCCTCTTCTCCTCCAGCATCGCTTGGATGTAGGATGGGAGCTGGCGTGGTTTTCGCATGGCTGCAGCGTCGAGTCTGGACTCTCGAAGCGCGGTGGACATAGTCGCGCTGAGGTCCTCGGCGAGTCGGTCGACGTCTGCAGGGCTCTCCACTCTGAAGGACGGCGAATGCTTGGCCATGTGTTCGGCGAAGATTCGCCAGTCCTGGCGATGCTTTGGCGGAGGGAGAAGAGAAGTCATCGGCGTTGTCTTCAGCGTCAAGAGGACTGGTTGGTGGTCGGAGATGAGGTGGTCATCCAGTACGTCTAACGTCGGCGTGGCGGACAAGCCACAGGTGACGGCTATGTCGATGACGTCAGGCGTATATGCTGCGGCGTACGGGTAGTGCGTCGGGACCTCTGGCCCCAGCACCACGTACCCGTGGCGGTCTGCATCGTCCAGGAGGCGTCTGCCGTCCGGACACACGTGGTTGGAATTCCACGCCGTGTGTTTCGCGTTGAAGTCCCCGGCGATAATCGTGGGCAGTGGCGAGTCCAGCAAGGTGTGGACATCAGTCACTGCGAGGCGATTCGTCGGCGGCTTGTAAAAGGCGAACACACGGGTGGGTTGGCGGTCAATGCAGACCTCCACGCCCAGTGCGTAGGTCGTCTGCAGCTGAGGTACTGGCAGCACTTGGTGGATGACATTCCGACGGACCAAAACTGCTAATCCCCGGTAAGCAGTCCCGATCGGCGAGGCGTGGTCCTCCCGGTAGACGTGGTATCCCGAAAAGTTCAACCGGTCTACTGGTCTGAGGTGAGTCTCGTTGATCAGGCCGATGTCCACTCGACGCTGAGACATCAGGTTCTTGAAAAGACGGGCTTTTTGTGACGAAAGCCCGTCGGCATTCCAGAATGCCACACGGAGCTCACTCAGAGCTGCAGAGCTCCATGATGCAGGCGAGGATCAGCGGGGCTGGATCCCGCTGCTCCTGGATTGCCAACAGAACCTGGTGTAGGGTGCCGATGACTTTGGTAAGTCTGGAGTCCAAGTGGCCGGGGGCCGGCTGAGGTGCCGGGCGCGGCGCGCCCTTCCGCTTCGCCTTCGTCTCCCTCGCGGGAGCGGCGACCACGGTGGGCTTGGACTGGGCGGCGGGCGGCGTGGGTGCAGCCGCCGTCGGGCGCTTGGTGGGAGGCTGTGGCGCGGCGGGAGCCGCGGATGCGGCCGCCGTCGGGCGCTTGGCAGAGGGCTGTGGCGCGGCCGGCGCCGTGTCTTGGCGCGGCTGCGCGCGCTTGCCACGTCTGCGGCGGCGCTTGCGGCCCGGTTGCTGCTGTGGCTGGTTGGCGGCAGCCATGAGCGAGCCGGGTGCGTCGGCCTCGGTTGTCGAGGCGGCGGCGGCGGCGCGCGCCGGTGCGGTGCGCGCGACAGTGCCCGCCCTACGGTTCCGCAGCTCCTTGCGGAACACGGGGCAGTTGGCGTTGTTCGCCGTGTGCGCGTCGCCACAGTTGGCGCACGTCGGCGGCTCCTCTTTGGGGCGCGGACAGTCCCTGGCTGCGTGGTTTCCCGCACAGGCCACGCAGACTAGGGGTTCGGTGACAGTTCACCGAACTGTGCCGCCACTGCTGGCACCTGTGGCATTGGGCGGGCCCCTTCCTGCCACGCCAGGCCTCAATGGTGATGCCGGGCATACAGAGGAGCTCATGCACCTCGTATATGCCCGGTGTGATGTCTGGAGTTCGCTGCAGCTGCGCGAACATGAGGCATCCAGGCCTGCCTGGACGCGCGGGGATCGTCCTCACGTGCTCGGGGACGTATCCAAGTTCGCGCAGCTCTGCCTCGACGAGCTCCGGCTCTGTGTTCGCCGGCAGACCGCGGATCGCGACTTTGAGGCTCCTTTCAGCCGGCAGCGAGTAGCAGAACCAGGAGATTCCGCTGGCGCTCTCCAGCTGCGTAAGGTAGCGCTGGATGGCGCGGAACTCCTGGTCCGACTTAGGTATGAAGCGGACGCCCTTGCCAAATGGGCGTCCGTTGGGAGCGTGGCCGAGGAGCCTCTTCAGCTCGCGGAAGTGGGTGGGCCAGTCCGGCAGCACCTCCACGATCAGCGGAGGGTAGCGGGCGGCCTTCGACTTCGGCGCCTTGCTGGGGTCGACGGTGGCGGCGGCGGCGGGCGCTGGCGCAGCGCGCACTGGAGCGGCGCCCGACGGGGTTGTCTTGGGCCTCTTTGCAGCGGCCGCAGCAGCTGCGTAGGAGGGGCCGGGCTCACTCGCCGGCGCGGTCTCCATGGGTTCAGGAGACAGGGCCGGCATGTTTGGTGGAGTGAAGGCCGGTGTTTTCTCTCCTCTCCTTTGCGGCGGAGAGGGAAAACGGCCCACAGCGATGTTGTGCTGTGGGGCCGGGAAACGCGGCGCGTGCGGCGACGGAGAGAGAGTCGCCGGCGCGGCGGGTTGGAGCGATGCGCGCGGCGCGGCGGTCGGTGTGGTCGTGGGCGCGGGCGCGGGTGCGGCGCGCGGGGCGGCGCTCGCGTCAGCGCGGGACGCGGCCGCTCTCGGGTCGGCGCGGGACGGCGCGGTGCGGGACTCGGCAGACGGCGCGGCTGCGCGCGGGTCGGGGCGAGGCGCCACGGCGCGGAGATCGGCGCGGGGCGCGGGAGCGCGCGGGTCGGCGGCGCGCGGGTCGGCTGAGCTAGCCGGCCAGGTGATGGCCGGCAGCGATGAGGCCGGGGAGGAAGGAGCCGGCGAAAGTGCGAGTGGGCTCGCGGCGAAGGACTCTTCGCCGGCGCCCACTGCCGGGCTGTGCAGGGCTGCTGCAGCGCGGGCGGCGAGAGTCGCCTGGCCCGACGCAATTATGGCCTCTAGGGTGTCCGACGATCGGACGAACACCCTGCGGCGGATGGGGCGCGGGCGCGTCGCGCGGCGCTGCGGAAGCGGCGGTGGCGGCATGAAGCACTTTCCGCGCGTTACCACCGGCTTCTTAAACGCATGCGCACTGCGCGAGTCGCGGACGCGGAGCGCTGTCGAGCGCTGGGGACGACGAAAGGTACGGCGGCGGTCTTGCCTGGCGTGGCCCGAGCTGAAGGCGTCGGCACGTCGACCCCGCCGGCCCGGCTCCCGGGGCTTGCCGCTTGTGGCAGACCGGGAAACCAGACCGGGAAGCACGATCGTGTGGTTCCGAACCGCCTCCTGCTGGACGCAAGTGGTTCGGTCAGGCAAGTCGCGCGATTAAAGACCGAACTGTGAGTAACGGGCTCCGAACGCCGGTGCAACTCGATGCGTGTGCACTCGTCGGCAGACGGGCCGAGTTTCAAAGACACGGTTTTTCGCCTTATATAAACAACACTTATTGCTCGAAGCTGTCTGTTGCGCCTGCGCCGATATTGCGTTTTATTATTGGTCGATTGCGAATAATCTACTGTCTAAATATAATTCTATGTAGGTACTTTTGTATCTGCTACTCATTTAGTGACAATTAAACCATCAAGTTGAACACACGTATCGGTGTTTTTTTGTTAGTTGTTACTCACAAACTCTTCCATAAAAACGAGCAAAACTCGATCTTATCCCGCTTAAACATATGGTCCAATCGACCGGATTCCAGAACCGCGGCGCTCAGTGCCTACGTGACTTGCTGGCAGTTTTTTTTTAATATGAAGTTCGCCGGCCGCGTGTTCCGTGAAACCGAACGCAATTGAGCACATGTCAAAATTCTTCCAAAAAAGAATACGCGAGTGAGTTTTCTAGAGAACAGAGATTGAGTTGAGTTTTGTTATCACGAGTTTAAAGCACAATGGAAGAGTTAGTCGCATTCCAAAATGAGTTATTAGAAAACTTGAGACGCTCGGACAAAAACTTTCGAAAATCACCAAAAGACAGGCTGAGGAGAGCTTATCTTGAGTCACGCCTAGAGATTTTAGAGCAATTATGGAAAGAGTTCACGGAAGGTCACAAGGAGATCATTTACAAAGCGAGCGGCCTGGACAAAACTGTAACCGTAAGTTATCTAAAGGACAACACGTATGAACTGTTTGAAGATTTGTATTTGCAATATAAAACAACTCTGAAGGAAACCTTGTGTTGCAGAAGTATAGGGACAGGTTTGAATAATAGACACTTTCCAATTTCACTTCACTGTATTTTTGAGAATAGTTTTCGCTTACAATTATTATTTCTTGTTCAAGATAGCGCCTGACAAAAGTGCGGAGCAAATGAACAACTCTTTATTTTAACTATGTTTTGTTTTTTTTTCTTGTTGTCATAAGAAACTGAGCTGTCAGTACTGTAATTCTTTTCTGTGCTTTAAAAAATAATTAAATTCAGTCCTGTGAATTCGAAACCAAGTTGTTTTAATATTTTGAGCCACGAAGTGTAATCATTGGTCAGCTTCGAGCCCAGATTTGCGCCAGAAATCAATAATCAAGAAGATTCGCTACAGGCGTGGCTAGTGGCGGTGGAGGTCATTTGGACAAAGAACTTTGGAAAGAATTTCAGGAGTGAATCTCGGACAAAGTCGGTATAATTTGTGCCTTAGCCCTTTTGTGTTAATAGGATGTTTGTAAATTTGTTATTTCAAAGAAAATTTTGTTCAGTTAGGTTATGTTGTACATGTTACATTGTGATAAATTGTAGTGAAAGTTGAACTTAAAACTGTTAAATTGTGACAATATTTCTGCTTAGATTAAATATATTTTAACATTCAACATTAAGTAGCATGTTTACAGCCAAATAGATATAGACTACACATTGTAATATTGCTTAAATTTACAAACTAGGTACCTACTTAACTTTAAAGATTTTTACAAACTTTTGACATTGAATTATTTTATGAATTATTTTTGTTGTTTAGGTGTCTAAGTGTAAAATAAGAACTTGTTTATATAGTTATTTAAGCGAATTCTGTATCAAATTCCAGGATTTTACAACCATCTCCCAAATATGGCAGAAAAGGCTGAAATTGTGAGAGAAATTGCTGAGTTAACTAAGAAACGAAGCAGTTATAAAGGTCGGATCACAATTTTTTCTGGCTATTTGAAATCACTGGACAGTAGCACAGCTTCACCAACTACTAAGGACATTAGTGAGTTGGAATTACGCATAGGTAAGTTGGATATGTTGTACGCTCAATACGATGAAACTCAAACACGGTTAGAGTGCATCTCAGATAACATTGACCAACAGTTGGCTGAACGTGAGGAGTTCGAATGTAGGTACTACAAGGCACTAAGCCAGGGACAAGAGATGCTGGCAAATTACAAACGGTCTCAAGTGCCGCTCCCTACTGATTATGGTTCACACTCTGGCAAACTAAACCCGGTCAAGTTACCTACCATCCAGCTTCCCAAATTTAGTGGGGCATATAATAACTGGCTGGAGTTCAGAGACACCTTTACCAGTCTCATTCACAACAATGACGACTTAGATGATGTTAATAAATTCCACTATTTAAGAACATCATTAGAGGGGTCTGCCGCTGTGGTAATTTCATCCATTGAGTTCTCATCTAGTAATTATAATGTAGCATGGAAACTTATGTGTGATCGATTCGATAATAAGCGTTTGTTGATACAAAACCATGTTGCTGCTTTATTTAATATCGAACCGGTCACACGGGAATCCGCTACTAATTTAAAGCACATTTTAGATCAATTAAATAAAAACCTCCGTGCTTTAGAATCATTAGGCGAGCCTGTTAAGCAGTGGGATACGCTTCTCATTTACATTATTACACATAAGTTGGACAGTAAAACTTATCGTGAATGGGAAGAGTACAAAGGCCGCTTGGACAGCAACAAACGTATAGAGCTACAAGACTTCCTAGATTTCGTAAGAATGCGTACGAATATACTTGATACAATTGAATTTTCGCGTCAGACGCCTCAACATAACTCAAATTATAAACTGTCAAAAGTAAAGGCTATGGTGACAACACAAACGAATGATAATAAGTCAAGTTCAAAAGACTTTTGTCCCAAATGCAGTGCCATGCATAAATTGAGTACTTGCCCTCAATTTTTAGCGTTAAGTAATGAAGAGCGCCTGCAATTATTACCTACTTTTAAGGTTTGTTTCAACTGTTTTTCGAAATCTCATTTTTCAAATAATTGTAAGAAAAATGGATGTAAAATTTGTAAAAGAAAGCACTCAGTTTTAATACATGTTACAGACAAGCAGAAGCCGGCTGTGCGTAGCGAGAGCACTGAAAGTGTCAGCGCGACTCCCTCCACCACCAATCCAAGTAATAACTTAACCTTATCAGCGAGCGTGTCGTCCGCGAGTCTTAATGTAAATAGTCGTCGCGGGGACGTTCTATTATCGACTGCGTTAGTTAAGTTATATGATTCAAATAATCGCGAACATATCGGACGCGCTGTTTTGGATTCTGGTAGCACTTCCAGCCTACTGTCAGAAAAGATGTTTCGTCAGTTAAATCTGCCTTATAATCATATCGATCAATCTGTACTGGGTATTAATAATGCATCCACGCATATTAATAAAATGTGTCGTTTACGGTTGAAGTCGTTAAATGACACATTTATGACTAATTTACATTGTTTTGTTTTGCCTTCGTTAACAGATAATGTACCGTGTCGTTCGCTCGACATTTCAAAACTCAATCTACCTACTGACGTTTGCTTAGCGGATCCTCATTTCTACGCACCGGCGTCAGTGGATTTAATATTAGGTGCTGATATTTTCTGGGACATTATAGGATCGCAAAGAATTAATTTAGGCGATGATAAACCTACTCTTTGCGAGACTAGGTTAGGGTGGATAATTTCTGGCCCGATGAATAATAGATTTTTTACATCATATCTACCTAACCCTATTCAATGTAATTACGTCAACACTAATTCAACCACTGATATACAAAATCAAGATATACAGAATCAACTTGCGCGTTTTTGGAATTTAGAAGAAGTAAATATTTCAAATTTATCTACTTATTCACCGGAACAGAAATTATGTGAGGAGCATTTTATAAAAAACACTACTCGCTTAGAAGACGGTCGTTTTTGTGTGAGAATCCCATTAAAAGAAAATCCTAGTGTTTTAGGTGATTCTTTACAACGAGCCAAGCAGTGTTTTTTGTCTTTAGAACGCAGGCTTCTTAAACAACCAAAACTTTATGAAATGTACCGCGAGTTCATGTCAGAATATCAGTCGTTGGGTCACATGTCAGAATGTGAACTTAGTTTGGATAGTAATGCACATTTTATCCCACATCATGGTGTGTTGCGTGAGAGCAGTGCAACCACAAAATTAAGGGCCGTATTTAACGCTAGTTCTTCTACCACCAGCACTAATATTAGTCTAAACAGTATTCAGATGGTAGGTCCAACGGTACAGGACGATCTTCTGTCCATTCTTCTGAGATTTAGGCAACACAAGTTCGTCATTTTAGCTGACGTGGAGAAAATGTATCGGCAGATACTTGTGCATCCTGACGATAGGTACTTACAGCGTATAATATGGCGTGACAACCCTAACCAACCACTTAAGGCATTTGAATTAAATACTGTAACGTATGGTACAGCAAGTGCGCCTTTTCTTGCTACCAGATGCCTTAAGCAGCTAGGACTTGAATGTAAGGACAATCAGATCGCTGAAATCATCCTTCATGATTTTTACGTCGATGATCTGTTGAGTGGCGGGGATGATTTGAACGTAGTGCGGAACATTCGTAGTGAAGTAACGGCTACCCTCGCCTCTGCTCGCTTGCCACTGAGAAAGTGGAAGTCTAATGAGCCTCAGTTAGTTTCAGAGTCCACTGAGTCCACGCATGATTTAAATGTAGGCGGTAATGAGCCAAGCAAAACATTAGGTTTAGGATGGCAACCTGAATCTGATGAGTTGCATTTTCCGATCGGTACTTCGATCGCAGTGAAGGGAAACTCAAAACGTGATATCCTTTCTGTTATTTCCCAGATATTCGATCCATTAGGGCTGGTCTCTCCGGTTGTTATTAAATTAAAAATAATACTGCAAAGCTTGTGGTTACAAAATTTATCGTGGGATGATCCATTGACGCCGGAGATTCAAGAAGCTTGGTGCGAAGCAATTAAAAACCTGCATGTTTTGAATAATCTACGTGTACCACGCCGCGTGTTAATAGATTCGTTCATGCGATTAGAATTTCACGTATTTTCCGACGCTTCGGAAAGGGCTTACGGTGCGTGTCTTTACGTCCGTAGCATTGATAGTAGTGGCAGAATCTTAGTGCGATTATTACTTGCTAAGAGTAGGGTGGCACCCATTAAAGCCACAACTATCCCTAGGCTTGAGCTTTGCGGGGCTCAGGTTGCAGCTAAGCTGTATGAAAAGGTTATCAGCTCGCTAAGAGTCAAAGCAGCGTGTACCGTTTTTTGGACCGACTCCACTATTGTATTGGGTTGGCTTAAGATGTTGCCAAGTAAGTTACACACATTTGTTCGTAATCGCGTCGGAGATATTTTAGAAAAGACCGGTGATTGCGTATGGCGACACGTTCCTACTGAGGAAAACCCAGCGGATTATGTGTCACGTGGTGTTAGTGTTGACACTATTCAGTCTCTCGATATGTGGTGGTCAGGACCAACTTTTTTGAAGGAGCCTAATAGCTATTGGCCTTCTACGTCAGTACGTTCCGATTCGCTACCCGAAACGCGTACTGAATTGTCATGTTTAGTTAAGACGGAAAATCCATCTGAATTTATTGAATTTGATCGTTTTTCTAATTTCAATAGGCTTAGACGTGCAGTAGCGTATATGCTACGTTTTGTTGAAGCATGTAGAGGACGACGCGCTACAACCAATTTTCTCACTGAAACTGAATTAAATAATTCATTAAACGTCATTATTCGCACATCTCAGAAGGAATCCTTTACCGAGTATGATCTTTTATTGAATAAGAAAAACTTGCCTGCGAAGAGTGCTTTATTAAAATTCAACGTGTTTTTAGATGAGAATAATTTAATGCGAGTTGGCGGTCGTATCAGAAACTCAGATTTTTCGTATGATAAAAAACATCCTTTAATTTTACAGTCCACTCATCGATTTACTCAGTTATTATTTAAATACGAACATACGAAGCTCATGCACGCTGGGCCACAATTATTGTTGGCATCGATCAGAGAGGTTTACTGGCCAATCGGTGGCCGTAATTTAGCCAAATCTACTTATCGTCGTTGCATTAGATGCACGCGAATGAAAGGAAGTGTTGTAGCTCCTATTATGGGTGACTTACCGCGACGGCGTCTTATTCCCGGTGGTTACCCCTTTGAAACCGTTGGCGTTGACTATGCGGGCCCTATATCTTCCGCAAGTCGTCAAGGACGTGGTTGTCGTATTGTGAAGGTGTACATCGCCATTTTTATATGTTTTACTACAAAGGCCATTCATTTGGAATTGGTGGGAGACTTGACAAGTAATAGCTACATTCTAACTCTCCGCCGACTAGTGGCTCGTCGAGGAAAACCACGCCATCTGTATTCTGATAACGGAAGTTCATTTGTTGGAGCGTACAACAGTCTATCTAAGTTTTTGCAACAAAATTCTGACTCACTGTCCAGTGAGCTTTCAAATGAAGGAATAAATTTCCACTTTATTCCGGGGTATTCTCCACATTTTGGCGGTATTTGGGAGGCGGGGGTGAAATCCACAAAATTTCATTTATTGCGGGTGCTAGGCAATTGTCATTTAACTTTCGAAGAATTGTATACGACTTTAACACAAATTGAGGCAATTTTAAATTCGCGACCACTCACTCCTTTGTCTTCGCATCCAGAAGATTTGACCCCACTGACCCCCGGCCATTTTTTAATTGGACGTCCACTCACAGCGATTCCGACTGAAGATTACCAAGACGGCAAAGCGGACACACATCTTACGAGATACCAACGGATTGAGCAACTCCGGCAGCATTTCTGGGCACGATGGAGCAAGGAGTACGTTTCGGAACTGCAGAAACGTACAAAATGGCAGACACCATACCACTCATTGGAACTCAATTCGTTGGTCCTTCTGAAGGAGGAAAACCTGCCTCCGTTAAAGTGGAAACTGGGACGAATTGTGGCACTTTTTCCCGGCCCAGATCAAGTCGCACGAGTGGCTGACGTGAAAACCGCCAGTGGGATCGTAAGAAGATCGTTTACTCGGATTTGTCCGTTACCAATTAGTGATGTAAATTAAAGTGGTTGACGGCGCAGCCCTCAACGCCCGGGGGCATGTTCAAGATAGCGCCTGACAAAAGTGCGGAGCAAATGAACAACTCTTTATTTTAACTATGTTTTGTTTTTTTTTCTTGTTGTCATAAGAAACTGAGCTGTCAGTACTGTAATTCTTTTCTGTGCTTTAAAAAATAATTAAATTCAGTCCTGTGAATTCGAAACCAAGTTGTTTTAATATTTTGAGCCACGAAGTGTAATCATTTCTCAATACCCGTCTTTATTCGATTCCTTCGCTATTTATATCAGTTTGACAGATATATTTTTAAGGTAGGTAGGTACTAGTTTTCGGGAAGCTATTTGACAAATTACCACAGAGGTAAACCATAGTGATGTAATAGACAATTAACGTAACAATTATATCAGCTAAATGTAAAATACGACACAATATGTATTGATCTAAATAGTTAATAACTAAATGTGATTTATAATCCATTCCCGCCAATTATTTATAAATAATAATAATTAATCTGATATAGGTCTAGATGTCTATGACTCATGATATAGGGCAGCATCTTGAGGTAGTTGTTAACACTCGGCCATCCTGGAAAGGCCGTGCCCCACGGCCCGCAGATAACATCCCGGCTTTCAGATCATCGCCCACCTGGCAAAAGAAAAACACCGAACAGTAATATGCACTTAAGAGGTTACCTAAAAACGCTTGGTCAATCTGTTTCGCCACCAAGTGATCAACATTAAAAGGTTAAATAATAATAGTGTCTCACTTAGTCAACCATGGTCATGTAGACATTCATAATTTAAATTAGAAATATGTACATATGATATAATATTCAATAGATTCATTTTAGGTATTACCTACTTCATATTAAAATAGTTATTGATTTTCTTCTTTTTTTTTTTAATGATTTGCTATAAGATTTAGGTATTAAATAAAAATAAATTTTGATTACCAGTGGGTATGTGATTAACATTGACGAAATATAAGTAACAGATTTCGTTGTAGCTTCCTACTATCCAAAATTGTAGGTACTTAAATGACTATCAAGATAAGTTCTATACAGCTGACGTCATGACTCATGAGACAATTTTATTAAGAAGTTAAAATTGATTTAGAATTGTTTGGCTCAGCACTTATCAGTTGCTTATGGTGGTGCACGGGAAAAGTTAGGTATCAAATTGTAACATCTCGCAGGTTTCGGTGGTATATTTCGAGGTCGCTAACATAATATTATTATCATGTTAGTAACTAGATAAGTAACTGACTTTCGATGCTTTAGCTTTTTTTTCTATTATAAAGATGAATTTGCCACGGGGATGACACCTATAAACCTGGAAAGCAAAACAGTTTCCATATTTATACGAAATTCCATTTCTAGCCCTTTTTCTTTTAATCCGTACTAAACGTTTATTGAATTTCATACTCATTTTTCTCTAATGTATATGTAATTTTCAATTACTTGATATTTTTATAATTGTAATTTTATACCTAGATATTAACAGGTCGGCAGAGGGTTTTATTTTAGCAGAGTTCATTTTTGGTACTTTCAAATCATGTTGTACATACGTAGTATATACCTATATTTTTCCCATTTTGAATAAATCATGCAGCATAAATTTTTATCATTGAAAGGTCACACAGGTATTATAATAATAGGTATATATAAGTAGTAAATAGACTAGATAAGCAAAATAGACTCGTGGCGTAGGTCACACTGTTAATATATTTATTAACAATAGTCTGTGTACATATATCTCTCTGTGTGTCTTCTCTGTGTGCTTTAAAAAAAAAAAAAAAAAAGTAAAGTAAAAACTTCAAAGGACAGTATGTTGTTATTATTAAATAAATACCCAATTGAACCCAGTACCTAAATAAAAGGTTATGGGCATTCTAAATTACGTGTTGGTGGAATCAACGAAAGAAGAATTCTCCGGTTCCCGCAATCCCGTGAGTTCGGCTATCGAACAAAGGAAAAATGGCGTCATGCAGAAACGTGAGTCAGCTTACTAATTTAAAGGCGGACAATTTCAATAATTGGTTTTTCCGATTGAAGGCAGCTCTTGAAGAAAAAGGGGTGCTTCACTGTATCGAGTCGGAAGTGGATACGAAAGAATCTAAAAATGACGCGATAGCTAAGAACATTATTATCTCGTGTCTTAGCGACACCCATCTTAGCCTCATAAAGGAGTGTACTACTAGCAAACGCATGATAGAAAAGTTAAAGAATGCATTTCAAAGAAAATCTCTAATATCAAAACTATATTTGCGGCGTCAGCTACTAAGCGTAAAGTGCAATGACAGTGAGAAACTTGAAACTTATTTCCAAAAATTTAATCAAATTATTGAAGAGCTTGAAATTAATGAAGAGAAAATCAATGAGCTGGACAAAATAACATACTTGCTAATAGGTTTGCCAGCAAAATATGATACTGTAATAACAGCTATAGAAACACTAAATAAAAGCGACCTGAATTTTGAATATGTGACAACGAGGCTCTTGGATGAGGAATTAAAAATAACCTCTAAAAATGACAATACAGAGGAAAATGCCTTTCTTATCTGCCATAAATGCAACAAAAGTGGGCATAAAGCAATTAACTGCTATAGTAACAACCAAGCATCAACATATGGGAGATACACAAATAGAGGTAGAGGATATATATCAAGGCGACCCCTAAGAAGAGGACGGGGAGGACGTCAAAACTTCCCAGCAGCGAATAATCGTGTCGAACGAGCGCAATACACTGAAACAAGCGAAAGTTTTCTATTTTATGCAGACAGTCAACAGTGTAACATGGTATGTGATAACTCAAGTAATGACAAGTGTAAAATCCAGTTTGTGATCGATTCAGGTTGTACTGAGCATCTAGTACAAGAGAGTTACAGTCGTTTTATGGACAATATAATAACCTTAGATAAGGAAATCAAAATTTTTGTAGCAAATGGTGATTTTATTACATCAAACAAAAAGGGTACTATAAAATTAATAAGTAACGGGCACAAAATAATTTTTGAAGCACTGATTGTCAAAAATTTATCATTGAATTTGTTGTCAGTACAAAAAATATTAAGATATAATACAGTAAAATTTTGTAATGATACAGTAATAATTGCTAGAAATAATTCTAATGTTGTTGTAACTGGTAAACGTAAAGGAAATCTTTTTATTTTAGATACAACTATTGATTCTCAAAATATTGCATCTTTACATTGCTCGACAGATAACAATTTGTGGCACAGGAGATTAGGTCATGTAAACAGACACAGCTTGAATATATTGCAGCTTCCGGTAAGTAAAAAAATTTGTGAACCATGCATGCTAGGTAAAGCTACGAGACTCCCGTTTAAACCGGTACAACAACCAAGATCACATCGCATAGGTGAATTGCTGCACACTGACATCTCAGGACCTACGAGAACAGAAGGAATACATGGTGAGTTATATTATCAAGTAATTATTGATGATTATTCTCATTTTTTAGTTGTAAATTTGTTAAGAAGCAAGAGTGAAGCTACTGAAAAGTTAAAAAATTATATAAGAAGATTGGAGAATGAAAAAGAAGTCAAAGTCAGCAGAATAAGATGTGATAATGGAACTGAATTGAAAAATAAGAGTTTTGAATCATTTTGTAACAATAAAGGAATAAGAATAGAATATACAACACCGTACTCTCCTCAGAGTAACGGAGTAGCGGAGAGAATGAACAGAACACTATATAATACAGCACGTACTCAACTAATTGAGACAAAATTACCGAGACACTTATGGACAGAAGCCATATTGTGTTCTGCGTACCAACTAAACCGATGTCCCTCTGCAAGTATCAATTTTAAAACACCTGAAGAAATATTCAGAGGTAAAACAGACTTAAGTAAACTAAAATGTTTTGGATCAAAATGTTGGGCAGTTATACTTCCCAGACAAGGTAAGTATGATGAAAGGGCAACGGAGGCACGTATGGTCGGATATGGTCAAAATGGATATCGCTTATGGAATTCTGAAACAAATGAGATTATTGTATCACGTGATGTTAGATTTGATGAATCTGATATTATTTATAAACCGACTATGAAAGAAACTGAAGAAAATAGATATTTTTATTTACATGAAGAGAATGAGGCAAGTCAAAATAAAACAGAAGAAAAAGAAAGCGCAGATGGAAATGAAGAAGAAAAAGAGGAAGAAAATACAGGTGAAGATGATCATGTAGTTACAGAAAATGCGAGTTCAAGACCTAAAAGAAATATAAAGAAACCAGCGTATCTGAAGGACTATGAAGAAAATTTTGAAAATATGGAAAGTAATATTGCATATTGTTTGAATACTATACTTGAAACAGATATATTAAGCTACGAGGATGCTGTACAAAATGATGAATGGAAAACTGCTATAGAAAATGAAATAAATGCACATGAAAAGTTAAATACATGGGAAGCAGCTGATTTGCCAAAAGGTCGGAAAGCCATAGATTCTAAATGGGTTTTCAAAGAGAAAATAGATGGAACTAAGAAAGCAAGAATTGTAGCAAAGGGTTTTCAAGAAGAAAATGTTTATAATGTATATGCACCAGTAGCCAGACTTGCGACAGTTAGACTTTTATTAAGTATTTCAGTACAAGAAGGTAAAGTCTTACAACAATTAGACGTACCAACTGCATTTTTAAACGGAACTTTAGATAAAGACATATACTTAAAATACCCAAAAGGGATAACACCTGAAAAAGGAAAAGTTTTGAAATTAAAGAAAGCATTATATGGTCTGAAAGAAGCACCACGATGCTGGAATGAAAGAATACATAAATTCTTCTTAGAAAATGGCTTTAAACAATCCAAATATGATTTTTGTCTTTATTACAACGGAGAAACTTGGGTATTGATTTTTGTAGATGATATTTTAGTACTGGGTTCTGGAAAAACTATAATAGAGAAACTTAAAAAGGAATTTAATACAAAACATTTAGGTGAAGTAAAAGAATACTTAGGAATGGAAATACACAGAGAAGGAAATTCAATTAAAATTAAACAAGAAAAATTAATTCAAAAGATCTTGAGTAAATTCGGTATGGAAGATTGTAAAGGAGTTCAAACACCAATGGAGAAAGAGTTAATATCAATATCAGAAGATGAAGAAATAATTGACGTACCATATAGAGAGCTCATAGGTAGCCTTACTTATTTATCAACTACTTCAAGGCCGGATATTACTTTTGCAACTTCATATCTGAGTAAGTATCTTGATAGACCAACATCACAGCTATGGAAAGCAGGTAAACGTGTTCTTAGATATTTAAAACATACTATGCATAAATCTCTTACATATACCAAATCAGAAGAGACTAAGGAACTGAAAGCATATTGCGATGCGGATTGGGCAAGCGACAAAGAAGACCGAAAAAGCGTAAGTGGATGTGCTATATTTTACTGTAATAATTTAATCTCATGGTTCTCAAAGAAACAACCTACAGTTTCACTCTCATCGGCTGAAGCAGAATATGTTGCTGCCTCGTTGACAACAGCTGAGCTATTATATTTAAAAGGTATACTTACTAACTTCTATACAATGGAAATTAAAACTTATTTGCTCATTGACAATCAGAGTACTATAAAGATGATCAATTGTAATGAGAATAGTAAGCGAACTAAGCATATTGATATAAAATATCATTTCATAAAAGATTCTGTTAAAAATTATAATATTTGTATTGATTATGTACCAACTGATAAAAATGTATCTGATGTCTTAACAAAACCTTTATGTGTATTAAAACATGTTTATTTTACTAATAATTTAAATATTATTTAAGTAGATTATGAATAGATATGTGAATTTGCTTTTAAGTTGTTATTTACAAGAATGGGAAAACTTTGGAATGTATATTGCAATGACCAATTTATTTGCTTAAAATCTTAACTGGTCATTGAAGGGGGGTGTTAATATATTTATTAACAATAGTCTGTGTACATATATCTCTCTGTGTGTCTTCTCTGTGTGCTTTAAAAAAAAAAAAAAAAAGTAAAGTAAAAACTTCAAAGGACAGTATGTTGTTATTATTAAATAAATACCCAATTGAACCCAGTACCTAAATAAAACACACAGACCGTTTGCGTAGGTCACACAGACTCGTTGTGTAGGTCACACTGACTCGTTGCGTAGGTCACTCAGACTCGTTGCACAGGTCACACAGACTCGTTGCTTGGGTCACTCAGACTCGTTGCCCAGGTCACACAGACTCGTTGCTTGGGTCACACAGGCTCATTATGTAGGTCTTATAGACCATTTGTGCAGGTATCCCAGATTATTTGCGTAGGTGACAGAGTGCGTCGAATAAGTAGCTCATTCAGATTCGTTGCATAGGTCATGCAGTCTTCTTTGTGATTTCATACGGATTATTCATAGGAAGATCTCACAGACATATTCTAGGGATATGCCTCAAAGTAGGTACAGTCATTGTACTTAAAATACATTTTTTTTTTACTCAGAAGGTGAATTTCTATGAGGAATAAGGAACAGAATAAAGCATAAGTACAAGAGAACAAATCTTATTTCCATAAGAAACAAGAAACAGGATTGATACAAAACAAGGCATCTAGGAGAGCAATTTCGAAAATGAAAGAATGTCTTTTAGCACTTATCCGCACTATTTGAGAATTTATAAAGTTACCGAGGTTCGAGATAGTTGGCAAATATTAACATGTCTCAGTTTATTACATTAGATACCAGAATGCAAACAAAAGGAATTTCTTATTTTATAAAACACTATTACTCCATTAATGGGTCATCCATGTCAAAAGTTAATTAGTAATTAATTAGGGCATATAGAGCTTTATACATAAGTTTAAAAAAATATTTTATTTTATTCATGACTTTTGTATTTTTGAAACATACTGTATTTACTGAAGACAACCATACTGTTGGTCCGACGACATCACCAAGCTTGCGGGGAAAACTTGAAGGAAGCTCACCCAGCATTCAGAAAAATGGCGTGTACGTGAGGAGACCTACTTTTGTCTAACAATGGATAAATAAGGGCTAACAAGAAGAGGAAGTTATTTACTGTAATGCTTATCAACGGTAGTGAAAATAAAGTAAAGTAGTCTTGACTCTTGAGTCTACTAGCCTCTTTTACTACATTATCTATTGTTGTATTTTATCAATCTTCACTCTCGATGTTGACATATTTTTTTAAAGAGGAAGTCACTTTGTTTCGAAAGTTACCAAGACATTTCGTTACGGAAGTCACTCAGACTTTTCGTTACGAAAGTCGCTCAGATGTTTCGCTACAGAGGTTATTTAGACGTCCTGTCAGGGAATTCACTCAGAGGTTTCGTTACGGAAGTCATACATGCGTTCCGTTATGGATTTCACTCAAACATTCAGATAGGGAAGTCACTCAGATGTTTCGTTACGGAAGTCACGCAGACGTTTCATTAGCGAAGTCATTCAGATATTCAGATAGGGAAGTCACTCAGATGTTTCGTTACTGAAGTCACACAGACGTTCTGTTAGGGAAGTCACTAGTTTCTTTAAGTGAAGATACTGAAAAATATCTTTAGCGTAGACATTCAGACATTATCTTGATGTTAATCAGCATTTACTGTTTTAGTAATATCATAAGATTTTCTTTCGTTTCAAAATTAATAACTGTTGTTTTTAGTAGGTTATCGATATACGATATTATCTAGGTTATATATTCTATAATATGTGTCGTTATAGTGTTATGTATTTTATTTAATCTATTAATAGCACTTAAAAAAATGTTTCTGCATATAAAGATAAAGACAAAGAAATCTCATAAAGAATCTTAAACTAAGCGCTGCCAGCTTAATTTTCCGCATCAGACTTTCATCAATTGCATTAATTGTCGTCAGTTTAGTAATTTTGTATTTGTTAATTTTAATATGTAATTGTGAAATAATAATTAATACTTGTATTTATATAGTTTTATCGTTTTTCTTGCTAACTACCCACCATAATATTAAGTTTACTTGGCACAATAAATGGCAAACGTTGTGTACACTTATCATTGATATTCATATCAGTGTATGTTGTAGTGCGTAAGTATTTAATAAATGTAGAATATGTATATTCTAAGTGTTTCTTATTAAGTAAATCAATAAGTTAAATTTTATGCTTGGACGTTACGACGTCCTAGCTCGTTTACGGCAAAATAACGTCATATGTCACAATCGCAATCACCTCTAATTGGTCGACGCTCACTCATTTCCGGCTATGTCAATGCATTGTTGAGATAAGAATACCAATCACAGCGATTGAGATTGTAATAATGATTGATAGAGTTTCAGCATTCGAACAAATTGTTTTCCTATAATTCGTAAAATAAAATAAACCTATCATACTGTTACTTATAAACTTCTGACCTTTACATAATCCTATTATTGAATTCCATGTACTATACTAGCCAATAGTTAACGTAGTTTGGTACAATAGTCTCTTTTGTATAAGTACCCATTTTTAGTATATATGATTTGTCAAAAACAAATAAAATAAAACTAGTAGCTCAGTTTGTTGTAGGCATTACTCAGGCCTAGCCTAGGCGCGTTTGGAATCCTCGCTTAATTTTGAATTTATGCAATTAATTGTCACCATTACATCATTATCTTATAAATTCAATTGACGATCAAAGTGTTCCCAATTGTATAAATGATTTGTTTTTAACTATGAGAATAGTAGGTAAGTATACATTTATCTAAAAATAAGTTCAGTACATACTGGCACTATCAAAAATTAAGTTTCCGATATAGGTTAATGTGGCTCTATTTTCTGGTCTTTCTGGTTAGGTATAATCTAGTAATCTCTATTATAATTAATTTTATAAATTTAATTATGTACATTAAGATTATTTGGCTGGAAGTATTGCTGTTTTTCTTACTTTCATTGGGTTTGTCATACAGTCTTTAATTTGCATAATTCACACAGACTTATTTGTATAGATATTTGGGGAGTCATTCACCCGTTAGCATGAATAGGTCACACAGTCACTAAAGTTAGCTAAGGATTAAATTATTAACATATTATCCTCACATTTTAAAGTACCATGGTATACTTATAGCCATCGCTAGTTGCTGTTTATCCTAACAAATCAGAGTAATTACATTTAGACATGAGCCTTTAATTTTTGGACTAGTAGAGAGTCTGCTTCATCACCTACGTTCATAAGTTGTATACCTACATATTTCAATGCGGTTAAGACCTCCAGAAATGAAATAGCTTAAATTATTTTGTCACAAGTTAGAATATTACTTACTATTAGAAACTACACATTTATTTCAATTGTAAAAGATGTTATGGTAGAGCGGGGCCGTCTGCCACAAGTACTAGTAGCAAATCTAGGCACTTACTGGGATGGTCCTAATTTCTATGTGTTCTCTGTAAAATTATTTTAACGAAATAAATATTTTTGTATTTTGTATTTGTATATACTTTATTAATCAGCACACTGCAGCATCTATTAAAAATATGCTCTTGAGAAAAGCATATTATACTATCGAAGATTATGTAAATGATAAAAAAGCGTGGATTTGAACTTCGATTCGCTCCAGCAATGCGCAGGACTTCAATTGCTTTTATACATGGCATAATATTGTATATCAAATCTTTGAAAAGAGCAACCGCCGAGTTTCTTGCTGGTTCTTCTCGGTAGGAAAGGCATTCCGAACCAGTGGTAGATGCTTTTGACGATTCGAAAGAACTTGTAAAAGTCTAATTGAATAAAAACATTTTGAATTTGAATTTGAATTTGAATTTGAACTGAGCTATGGCGGTAGAGGCGGTTGTCAGAATTTTTGTGACTCAATTCATTCCACAGGATTAGCGGTGTTTGGAGTACCTACTTAATAACGCGTATACAGGTTATTTAATTTGTAAATAATAATCTCACAAAAAAAAATGATTTGATGATATACCTAAAATTATTAATTTATCTAACGAAGGTAGTTTGACAAAATCGATATTTCACTCATTCAATGCCATACGATCTGTTGCTAAGTGAATTGGCCTACATCGCAGAGATCACAATTAAGTAGATACTTATTTTTTTCTGTTGTAACACACGCATGCACATTTTTTTACATAATCTGCTAAGTGATTGTATGTATGCGCACCCAAAACCTCCTCTATGATGTAAACTTTAGATACTTATGGTATTATCAAATCATTTGAAAAATTAACTTCCAGTATCAATGTGGGCAGGCAAATATTCTATCTGCACTAATGTTATTATTTTGAGAGGCATTTGCATATGCTCAGAAAATTGATGGTTAGAGTGAATATACCTAAAACGACTCACCGGGTGCGGGTATGCTCGACTTTGTTGCTATGGCGACACAGGCGGACGAGTGGCGGCTGGCACGGTGCGGCAAGTGGTAGCTGGCACGGTGCGACGAGTGGCAGCTGGCACGGCGCGGCGAGTGGCAGTTGGCACGGCGAGGCAAGTGGCGGCTGGCACGGCGAGGCAAGTGGCGGCTATCACGGTACGGCGAGTGGCGGCTAGCACGGTACGGCGAGTGGTGGTTGGCACGGTGCGGCGAGTGGTGCCTGGCATGGTGCGGCGAGTGGCGGCTAGCACGGTGCGGCGAGTGGTGGCTATCCCGTCAGTAGATTACAGCTGCGCTTCTTGTCCCCGCGTGGCGAAGACGTAGTAAAGTTTTATTCCCCTTCTCTTCATCTTGAAGCCTACGCCGAAGTAGTAGATTCTTCTATAATTTTTCGATGATGATAAGTAGGTACCCTTAACAAAGTAAGTAGGGCTTCTTGGTAGACCGTAATTTTGCTCATAGGTATTTCAACTTCAAGTCCCCTGATATTATAATACACAGGACAGTCCTCGGGTCGCATCTTGAAGATGAGTTTGCGTCGATATAGGCCCATGATGTTATTTTCTAAGAGAGGCGTGGTGTCTTCAGAAGAGAAGGAAAAAAAATTTCTTTTCACGTTCTTCAATGTTCTGCTCTCTTCTCTTCTTGTGATCCCACTTCTGACTGTTGCAGAAGTATAGGGACAGGTTTGAATAATAGACACTTTCCAATTTCACTTCACTGTATTTTTGAGAATAGTTTTCGCTTACAATTATTATTTCTCAATACCCGTCTTTATTCGATTCCTTCGCTATTTATATCAGTTTGACAGATATATTTTTAAGGTAGGTAGGTACTAGTTTTCGGGAAGCTATTTGACAAATTACCACAGAGGTAAACCATAGTGATGTAATAGACAATTAACGTAACAATTATATCAGCTAAATGTAAAATACGACACAATATGTATTGATCTAAATAGTTAATAACTAAATGTGATTTATAATCCATTCCCGCCAATTATTTATAAATAATAATAATTAATCTGATATAGGTCTAGATGTCTATGACTCATGATATAGGGCAGCATCTTGAGGTAGTTGTTAACACTTGCAATCGTATATTTTGGAGACAAATACAACGCAGACCTTACCGCCAACTACTGAAAAATCTATTAACGAAGTGAAGTTACCTGTAATTCAATTACCTATTTTTAATGGAAAGTACGAGGAGTGGCAAACCTTTTACGACTTATTCTGCTCTTTAATACACGAAAATAAAAGACTTTCACCTGTACAAAAACTACACTACCTGAAAAGTAACCTTAAAGGAGAACCTGAGTTAATGTTGCGCAATTTACCTACAACTGACGCAAACTACCAAGAAGCATGGAGTCAATTGGTTAAAAGATATAATAACAAAAGATATAATTGTAATGCAATTCTTAAAATCCTTTTCGGACAAAAACCAATAAGTATGGAGTCTGCATCTGCCATCAAGAACCTAGTCGACACAACTTCAATGTGCATCAAAGCCCTAGAAAACACAGGAGTAATGACTGAGAGCTGGGATCTTTTCATAAACTATTTAGTTGTTTCAAAGTTAGACACAGAAAGTGTCAAGCAATGGGAGCAAAATCTCAGCAAAGAGGACGACCAATTACCAACCTGGTTGCAATTAAAGGACTTCTTGGAGGCGAGGTTCCGGTCTTTGGAGATGATAGAAAGCAGCAAGGCAGCGAAACGGTTTACACCTCCTGCGAAACCAAAAGCGTTCCATACTAGTGTTGACAAAGAAGGTGTAAAAAGTGAAGTGAAGTGTGCATTCTGTAACATAAATGATCACTACATTTTTAAGTGCAAGAGATTTTGTGAAATGCCAACCAAGGAGAGGCAGGACTTTGTACAGAAGAGTCGTTTATGTTTCAACTGCCTTTCTTCCTCTCATTCTGTCTCTAGGTGCAAAAGTACAGCAAACTGTAGACGGTGCTTTAAACGGCACCACTCGCTGATCCATTTCGAGAAAGAAGATAAAGAGCAGAAGGATGAGAATTCAAAAGAAGATGAAACAACTTCGACAGGTACTATGAGCGAGGTGCAAAAAGGTAAGACTAATGCTTTGTCAAACTTAAACGACTCACATATAGTGAGTAACTTTTCTAGTAAGCATATACCAAACAATGTATTATTAGCGACTGCGAATGTATTTGTTAGAACTAAAAATGGTTGTAAGCGAGTAGTGAGAGTTTTGCTAGATCAAGGTTCACAAGCAAGTTTCATATCTGAATCAACTGTACAGTTTCTTAATTTAACGCGTAAACCAGTGAGTGGTTGGGTGTCAGGTGTGGGAGAAGGGCAAATGAGAATCAAACACATGGTTTCACTCATCGTGGAATCACGCCACAATCCCAGAGCTTCAGTCCGTGTAAATGCATATGTATTGCGTTCACTAACAACACTGTTACCCACTACTAACCTTAGCGCTCCTGAGTGGTCAGACTTAGAGAATCTAGAGTTAGCAGACCCAGGATACACAACACCAGGAAGAATAGATATTCTTCTTGGAGCTGAAGTATATAGTGATATATTGCTAGATGGCATCTTAAAACACCCGCAAGAAAACTTATTAGCTCAGAAAACAATTCTTGGCTGGGTACTATCAGGGAAGATGTCACGGGAATCAACTTCAGCGAGGAGAAACATTACAAGTTTACATATCAATGTCAAGGAGGATGAGATACTAAAACAATTTTGGGAGATGGAAAATGAGCCAAATAGTATAGTGAAGAACCTATCAAAGGAAGAAGAAAGATGTGAAGAATACTACAATTCCACAACCGTTAGAGATGAAGACGGAAGATACATTGTGAAATTGCCATTTAAAAATGAAGAGCCAGAGTGTCAATATGGAAATTCAAGAGAAATAGCAAGTAAGAGATTAGAGATTTTAGAAAGAAAGTTAAAGAAGAATGAGAAACTTAAAGAAGAATATACAAAGGTGATGGATGAGTACATAAATTTAAATCATATGACAGAAGTTGACGCTAAGGAGGTAGGTAATCCTAAGGCTGTTTACCTTCCTCACCACGCTGTCTTGAGAGAAGACAAGACTACGTCTAAGGTACGGGTGGTTTATGATGCCTCGTGTAAGGACGGCATCAATGGTGTCTCTCTGAATGACTGCCTACTTGTGGGACCTAAGCTGCAACAGGACTTGCGACACATACTAATGAGATGGAGGACACATAAGGTATGTCTTGCTGCAGACATTGTCAAAATGTATCGAATGATACGTGTAGCTGAGGAAGACACAAACTTTCAGAGATTGCTGTGGAGATGCTCACCTGATAAACCTGTAACCCATTTTAGACTATTGAGATTAACATTTGGAACTGCATGCGCGCCATATCTGGCAGTAAAAACTCTACAAAGGTTAGCTGAGGATGAAAAAACAAAGTTTCCTATCGCAGCTGAGATTACTAAACGAGATTATTATATGGACGACCTACTGACCGGCTGTGATAGTGTTGAAGAAGCTTTCCAAATTTATGAAGAAATGAATAAATTAATGATGTTAACGATTCCTAAACGTCGGTGCCTGTCAATGACAGCAGCCGTCAGAAAAGTGTTAGAAGACAGCAGCTGTCAAAAAAAACTCAAAATTAATTTTCACTTCTCATCTTTTTCGAAATCAGTAATCACCATTTAACTACGAAAATCAAGACACAAAGACAAAATAATCACCATTTAACTACGAAAATCAAGACACAAAGACAAAAGTGAGTGAAAAGTTTTTTGTTTTACCAAAGATCGAACATTTTTGGTCTTCGAACCGCACGTGATAACCTTTGTTGAACCTAAGTTGCGCACAGGCAAGACGAAATACGAGCTAAGAACAAGGAATTGAGGTACCTAAGTCCTAACAATTATGTCCTAAGTCAATCTAGATTCCCTTAGTTGTCCCATCTTATTTGCATAGCATTAAAAAAAGTGATCAATTGTTTAGATGTAATACGCGGCTTATAGCCGGCCCGCCATTTTGTCATTATTTGTCACATAATTTTCTTCATTCAATATTAACTTTTCAACAATTTTCACAATTTACATCTAATTACCAAGCTAATTACATGATTAGTTTATAGTTTTGAACAAGATACTTTGATTACAGTTGATTATTATAGAATTTATTTTAGTTTATTAGTACAATTTCTTGTTTAAGTTTGTTAATTTCCCTACTTAATTAAAATGTCAAAATTACATGAATTAGTAAAGAAAAGAGGTTCATATAAGGGTCGGCTAGCTAAATTTGAGAATTATGTAAGTAGCTTAAAGAGTGTATCTGACTGCAGTCAAGTTGATAAGTTAGAATTGAAACTTCGCATGAATAAAATAGAAACTATATATAATGAGTTTGATGAGGTTCAAACCAGCATTGAGTGCTTATCATTGCCTGAAGAAGAACAACAGAACCAGTCTTTGCAGAGGTCTGAATTTGAAACCCAGTATTTCTCAGTAATGGCTAGGGCTCAACAACTTTGCGATGCGTTCAAAAGAAAAGAAAGGTCATTCAATCATGGTGATAATGCCTCGGTTTGTTCTGATTCCTCCTCTAGTGATCAGGAAAGTGTTGTGAAGGTGAAGCAGACAAAGAGTGTTGTTAGGGGAGTGAAATTACCTACAATAAACATACCCAAATACAGTGGCGATTGTGGAAACTGGCTCGAGTTCCGTGACACTTTTATTTCACTTATCCATGATAACTCGAGTATTAGTAATATTCAGAAGTTTCACTACCTACGTGCGTCTTTAGAGGGCAGTGCAGCTCAGATCATTTGCTCATTAGAGTTTTCTGCATCTAACTATTGCTTAGCTTGGAATGCACTATGCGAGCGGTATGACAACACACGTCTATTAGTGCAAAACCACATTAAGGCTATTTTTGAACATGAATCTATTAAAAAGGAATCTGCGTCTTCTCTACGTGTACTCATTGATATGTACAATAAAAACTTACGTGCATTACAAATTCTCGGTGAACCAACAGGGACTTGGGATACTTTAATAATTTACATTATTTGTCAAAAATTAGACAGCCGTACTTTACGAGATTGGGAGGAACATAAGGCCACCCACAAACAAGTAAATTTAGAATTTTTTTCCAAATTTTTAAAAAATAAAGCTGACTTATTAGAAACTATCGAAAACAATAATAACAAACCGGAAACTACATCTAGGTCTCATACTACTAGAAATGTCAAAAGTTTAGCTTCAGTTGCAAACCCTACACCTAAAATTTTTAAATGTCCATTGGACCAGGGAGAGCATCCACTTTACAAATGTGATTCATTCATACGCATGAAGGTACCAGAACGCGAACAGTTTGTAAAAACAAACAGGCTATGCCGAAATTGTTTTAGATTAGGTCACACTGAGCGTTTATGCAGGCTAGGCCCATGCCGTCAGTGTACCCTTAAACATAATTCGCTGTTGCATCCTAATTCTGCCCCTGAAATCTCGACTCCACCTGCAGCTGCGATAAGTCTTTCATCATCATGTTGCCAACCCGGTGAAGTGCTTTTAGCTACTGCCATCATTAAGATTCGAGATGCCAACAATGTATATCATGATGTAAAGGCAGTTTTAGATTCTGGTAGTCAAGCCTCTTTTATTTCTGAACATCTTCTAAATAAGCTAAAGTTGAATTTTGATAACATTAAATTTAAAGTCTCCGGAATCAATAATTTAGTTTCTACCATAACAAAACGTTGTCAAGCAGTAATACAGTCCAGACTCAATTCGTATCAGACAAAGGTTTCTTTTCTAGTGTTACCAGACATAAGTTCATCTCTAAGAAAATCATTAAAACCAAATTTATACAACATTCCCCCCGAAATAAAATTGGCAGATCCAGAATTCTACAATCCGTCTAGCGTTGACTTACTGTTAGGCGCAGACATTTTCTGGGACTTGCTCTGCACAAACAAAATCTATTTAGGCAAAAATTCTCCAGTGCTTCAAGATACTAAGTTCGGCTATGTAATATCCGGGCCCACTGGAACGACAAACATACAAACAATTTCATGCAATTTTTCTCAATTCGATTCAATACAAGAACAACTCGCTAAATTTTGGACTATTGAAGAGTTAGAAAGTTCTGACAAAGATGCATCTTTGAACGACAATGATCTTTGTGAGAACAATTTCAAACAACACATGTCCCGAGATGCAGATGGAAGATTTTCTGTAGGCATTCCGATGAAAGGAGATGAGTCTACTCTAGGAGACTCATTCCAACGCGCTAAATTAAGTTTTCTTTCGTTAGAAAAGAGACTACAAAAACAATCTACACTTAAGGCAATGTACATCGACTTTATGAATGAATACAAAAATTTAGGTCACATGTCTGAAAGTGACATAAACAATTTACACACAAATTCATACTTCATGCCACATCATGGCGTTTTACGCGAACAAAGCACTACAACAAAATTACGAGTGGTCTTCAATGCTAGCGCTCCCTCATCTAGTGGAGTGTCATCGAACGATTTACAACTAATTGGACCCACAATCCAGAGTGATTTACTCTCAATTCTACTTCGATTTCGACAACATCGATATGTACTGGCAGGTGACATCGAGAAGATGTACCGCCAGGTATTAATCAATTTAAATCAGCGTCATCTTCAACAAATTGTCTGGCGAGACGATCCCTTCATGCCACTAAAAAGTTATAACTTAAATACGGTTACATACGGGACGGCTTCTGCGCCATTTTTGGCAGTCCGTTGCCTCAAACAGCTCGCTGACGAATGCGAAAACGCAGATATAGGTCGAATTATTCGCGAAGATTTCTACGTGGACGATCTTATCACAGGCTGCGATACTGTTGAAGGCTTACTACAAATCCGCAAGCAGATCACTCAAGTGCTCGCCTCCGGTTGCTTCAATTTAAGAAAATTCAAGTCAAATGTTTCAACTTGCAGTGATGATAGTTCTGCGATCAATAACAACGGTACCGTCGATTTCAGCGAGCATGAGCCGTCAAAAACACTTGGATTAATTTGGTCTCCGTCCACAGATGAATTACTATTCAACATAAAAAATTATGTTCCATCTAACGCTGATGTCACTAAAAGAGTTCTTCTTTCAACAATTGCGCAAATCTTTGATCCGTTAGGGCTAATAAGCATTTTCACTATAAACGGAAAAAATATTTTGCAACGCTTATGGCTTCACAAATTAAATTGGGATGATCCCATACCTGAAGATGTTTTAAATTCTTGGTCTAAATTTTTTAAAAGTCTCAATCAACTAAACGATTTAAAAATACCACGACACGTAGTGTGTCACAACCCTCAGGACATTCAGTTCCACATTTTCTGCGACGCATCTAAGGACGCATACGGCGCTTGCGTTTATGTTCGATCAGTCAGCACTACGGGCGCTGTCAAAGTGCATTTATTATATTCAAAAACTCGCGTGTCGCCTATAAAGCCAACATCTATGCCGCGTCTCGAACTCTGTGGTGCTTCAATGGCCGCAAAATTACTCGAAAAGGTGCTAGCAACAACTCGTTTACCCTACAGCAGTTGTTTTTTATGGACAGACTCATCAGTTGTACTTAGTTGGTTAAAAACTCAACCCAATAAATTAAAACAGTTCGTTCGTAATCGAGTCTCAGATATATTGGAAAGGACTAAAAACTATCCGTGGCGTCATGTGCCTACTGCCTCCAATCCAGCAGATCTTTTAAGCAGAGGAGTTGGCAGTAATCAGCCAAACAAATTGAATTTTTGGCTAAACGGACCTAATTTTTTACTTGATAATGAGAACAACTGGCCAAACAAAACCTTTAAATATATAGAATCAGACTTACCAGAAGTGGTTTCAGCGGTGGCATTATCCGCTGAGCCAAGCGAACGACTTCCTTTTTCTCGTTTTTCCAATTTGTTAAAACTCAAAAATACATGCGCCTACATTTTGCGCTTTATAAATAATTGTCGTAAATCTAAAAGCGACCGACTATTGGGTCCCCTCACTTTAGGAGAAAAACAGCAAGCGTTTAACACTTTAATAAAATTATCACAATTCGAGTGTTTCCCAGAATATTACACGATAGCATTGGGCAAGCCACTACCGACAAAGAACAAATTACTATCATTAAGCCCGTTCGTTGATGACAGCGGTTTGCTTAGAGTAGGTGGTCGAATAAAAAACGGCAATTTCTCGTTTGACAAAAAACATCCAGTTTTGATAACATCTACACACCCACTTACTAAATTAATATTCCAAAGTGAACATTTTCGTTTAATGCACGCGGGCCCACAACTTTTACTTGCTTCCATTCGAGAGCAATTTTGGCCACTTGGAGGTCGAAATCTAGCCAAAAGTACAGTGCACAAGTGCCACCGTTGCTTTCGAATGAAGGCACAATCAACCTCACCTGTTATGGGTAACTTGCCTAGGCAACGCCTACAGCCAGGTTACCCATTCCAGACGTCTGGAATGGACTATGCCGGTCCCATAATCGCACTCAATAGAAAGGGACGGGGTTGTAGAACTATTAAAGTCTACGTAGCAATCTTTGTCTGCTTCGCCACTAAAGGCTGTCACCTAGAGCTAGTGACAGACCTCTCTAAGGACTCGTTCTTGTCAGCGTTACGTCGTTTTATAGCGAGACGTTCTAGACCATCAACATTGTTCTCAGATAACGGAACTCAATTCGTGGGTGCTCGCAACGACCTTTATAAGTTCCTCAAATCTAATTCTGACTCAATTGTGAACTCTATGTCCGATGAAGGCATCGAGTTCAAGTTCATACCAGCGTACGCGCCCCATATGGGCGGTTTATGGGAATCGGGTGTGCGATCCTTTAAATCTCATTTAAATCGCGTCTTAGGAAACGCTCACTTAGATTTTGAAGACTTATATACTGTTCTTGTTCAAATAGAAGCAATACTAAATTCACGCCCCCTAACTCCCCTATCAAATGACCCACAAGACTTGACTCCACTGACTCCTGGACATTTTTTGGTTGGACGACCTCTAACGGCTCTACCAATGCCTGAATTACTGCACATCAAAGAACATCGACTCACTCGATTTGAAAGATTGGAGCAAATGCGACAGCACTTTTGGTCAAGATGGCACAAAGAGTACATCGCGGAATTGCAGCAACGCACCAAATGGCAAACCAGCAAGGGCCTCGTTCTGCAAGAAGGAACACTCGCACTAATCAAAGCCGAAGCATTACCGCCAATGAAGTGGAGTCTCGGCCGTGTTATCAAGGTCCATCCGGGAAGCGATGGAGTCTCTCGAGTTGCAGATTTACAAACATCAAAAGGAGTAGTGCGTCGCGCATTCAACCGCATCTGTCCTCTTCCGGGGGAGGATGTTAACGATTCCTAAACGTCGGTGCCTGTCAATGACAGCAGCCGTCAGAAAAGTGTTAGAAGACAGCAGCTGTCAAAAAAAACTCAAAATTAATTTTCACTTCTCATCTTTTTCGAAATCAGTAATCACCATTTAACTACGAAAATCAAGACACAAAGACAAAATAATCACCATTTAACTACGAAAATCAAGACACAAAGACAAAAGTGAGTGAAAAGTTTTTTTGTTTTACCAAAGATCGAACAAATGACTTTGGGTGGATTCCAACTACAGAAATGGTGCAGCAATGATGACACACTACTAAGCTACATTGGACAAAATAAAAGAGATGATGATTTGATCACAATCAAGGCTAACAACAGTCTAGTCAAGATATTGGGAGTGAGTTGGAATAGAACAACAGATACATTTGAGTACACATTGAATTTACCAGACATTACACAACCTGTAACCAAAAGACAAATTCTTTCTGAAGTAGCTAAGCTCTACGACCCGCTTGGTTGGTTGGCTCCAGTTGTAGTTTTAGCAAAGATCTTGATACAGAAGTTGTGGAAAACAGGGCTACAATGGGATGAACTTATTACTGGAGAATTGTTAGCAGAATGGTTGCAGTATCGAGAAAAACTAAATAATATCAAAAATATTTCTGTACCGAGATGGCTGCACTACATTCATAAAGCCAAAATTGAACTACATGCCTTCGCTGATGCTTCTAAAGTTGCATATGGAGCAGCTATATACGTTCGAGTCATTAATGAAGATCAAGTCTACACAACTTTAGTGACAGCGAAGACAAAAGTGGCTCCCATAGAGAAGGAAGTTTCAATACCAAGACTTGAACTTTGTGGAGCAGTGCTGGCAACTAAACTTATCTCAGAGACATCTCAATTAATGAAGATACCGAAAGAAAACTTATACGCATGGTCAGATTCAATGATAGTTCTAGCTTGGTTGAAAGCTGGTCCGAGTAGATGGAATACATTTGTTAGTAACAGAGTTTCAGATATATTAAACATACTAGACTATGAACAGTGGGGTCATGTCAGTACAGACACCAACCCAGCTGATTGCGCCTCACGAGGATACAATGCTATGGATTTGTCGAGTCATGAGTTATGGTGGAACGGGCCAACTTGGCTACTTACACTGGATACAAACAGAAACATTTCTGAAATTGAAGATACACATGAAGAGGAGAAGGTGAGTTTGTTAATTGCTTTATCACATACTGAGGAAGATCTAATTTGGAATAAATATTCATCTCTATCAAGAATGTTGAGGATAATGTCATACTGCAGAAGATTTCTAAATTTAAAATTACCTAAAGATAAACGTAAAACTTTTAGTACAGTTGTTACACCGAAGGAAATGAATGAGACTTTAAATAATTGTATCAAACAAGTTCAAGCTATTGCATTTAATGAAGAAATAAAGCAATTAACATCTCAAGGGTACGTGCCTAAGAGGAGTCAGCTGCGCAAGCTTTGTCCCATTTTGGATCAAAATGGAATTTTAAGAGTTGGTGGCCGTATCCAAAAATCTCAAGTGGATTATGATGTACGGCATCTTATAATTTTGCCAGCTAAGAGCCATCTTAGCAGGTTGATAATTGTAGATGCACATCAGAGAACTATGCATGGAGGTCCTCAATTAATAATGAGTTATTTGAGATCAAAATACTGGATCCTACGTGCGAAGGTTCAAGCAAAAAAAACCTACCGAGAGTGTGTTACCTGCATCAGACATTCGAAAAGGAACGTCACACCATTAATGGGCCAGTTACCAGAAGCAAGATTAAAACCCAGCAAACCATTTAAGTCAGCTGGTGTAGACTATGCCGGGCCAATTAATATCAGATTTTCACCAGGCAGAGGCTCGAAATCATATAAAGGGTATATATGTCTGTTTGTCTGTTTCGTTACCCGAGCAATACACCTGGAAGCAGTCACAGATATGACTACACAAGGTTTCCTCCAGGCATTCCGTCGTTTTACAGCCAGAAAAGGTCATTGCCAGGATCTCCATAGTGACAACGGGACGAATCTGGTGGGAGCTAGCAGACAGCTCAAGGAAATGTTCAATAACGCTAAATCGACTTTTCCAAGGGAGATAGCAGAGTTGTTAGCCCAAGAGCGTACTACATGGCATTTCAATCCCCCGTATGCAAAAAATTTTGGCGGACTTTGGGAAGCGGGGGTGCGTAGCACAAAAACTCATCTTTTAAAAGTAATAGGAGACACTACACTAACGTATGAAGAACTTTCTACTGTATTAGCACAAGTAGAAGCCTGTTTAAATTCACGACCCATAACTTTGTTAAGTGATGACCCAGAGGATCCCCTCCCGCTGACACCTGGCCACTTTCTGATAGGTGAACCTCTGATAAATATACCTGATGAAAATTATACTCAATGTAAAATATCAAATTTAGACAGATGGAGACTAACACAAAAGATGGTTGCTGATTTCTGGAACAGATGGTATAAGGAATATCTTGTCAATCTCAATCTCAGATACAAATGGAATACAAAAACTCCTGATCCAGAAATCGATGACATAGTTATTTTAAAGGAGGATCACATGCCACCTTGCAAGTGGTTACTAGGTAGAATAATACAAAAACATGTTGGGCCAGACAATATTACTCGTGTAGTTACAGTTAAATGTAAAAATGGTGTTTATAAAAGACCTGTCAACAGAATTTGTAGAATAACTAAACAAGACGGTGATTCTTAACTTCTTTATTATTAAAAAACATATTTAACAGAGATTATTTTACATTATAAGAATTGATTCTATAACTAGACTATATAACTTTGTACATTATTGATGCAATCATAGGCTAAGCATATGAGTACTGTCTTCGACTAACTTTGATCAGCACACCAATGTTTCTTATAAAACTTAACACTAATTAATTATTAATTCTGTATAAACTTCAGTTATTCAACCATGATTTTTACATAATTGGTATGGTGATCAGTCAAACTTGTTGCCAAACAAGGCTATAAAGGTTATTTCACTGTGTTATAATTCTTAGGATTAAAAACTTATGCTAAATTAATTTACTCTAAATACTAGGTATCAATTATGCTTAAGAGCTGAATCACATACATTTGAGTTCTTATGAACTAAACTTTAAGCCTATTTGATATCTAAATAATCTTGAAGGTAAAAATGATCACTTAGGTACTACTTACAAACTATATTATGGCCTAATTGATTATTTGCTTAATACAGTGTAATTATGTATACTTCTAACTAACAATGTGTGTAGGTAGGTACTTATACTTAAGTTTAAAGTGTTTGTTTAACTTAAATACTGTAGAAAGCTTAAATCTAATGAAAATTGTAAAAATTTATAGGTATCTAGTACTTACCATATTACTTACCTTAAAAACCATTGATACAGTCCACATAGATACTTACTTCTTGTTTCAAGTTGTTTACTGAGTTATTGATATATTATATTTAGTGTTGTATTGTGAAAGGACTGCGTCCTTTGGCGGGCGGAATGTCTAAATATAATTCTATGTAGGTACTTTTGTATCTGCTACTCATTTAGTGACAATTAAACCATCAAGTTGAACACACGTATCGGTGTTTTTTTGTTAGTTGTTACTCACAAACTCTTCCATAAAAACGAGCAAAACTCGATCTTATCCCGCTTAAACATCTACTCGTGTATGTAGTCAGTTTCGTAAGTCCCAAAATTGTATATAACAAGTTCCCAAATAAATGATTTTCATGATCCCAAAAGCCAGTTTTATTTGAACCGCCTAACAATAACAATGGACGGCAACACTGGTAACTCCGACGTAAAAAAAGAAGATCTTACAGAACTCGCAGCAATATCACTCAAGTCCCGCATTCCGGTATTTTGGCGGCATAAACCACGATTATGGTTCGCCCAGTTTGAATGTATAGTAGCAAGCCAGAAACTCGGCGATGAAGCTAAATTTCAATTCGCCGTCGGACAGCTTGAATTATGCGACATCGAGCAAATCGGCGACATCGTGTTGGACCCCCCCGCGACCGCAAAGTACGAAACTCTTAAATCGAGGTTAATAGACCTTTACGAAGAAACAAATACGAAAAGATTACACAAGGTAATACATGAAATGGAGCTTGGGAGTCAGAAGCCATCACAACTGTTAAGGCGAATGCGAGATGTGGCACAGAAATTATTTCCAGAAGACACATTGAAGCTACTATGGATTAGTCATCTCCCTCAAGGAGTTCGCACCCCGCTTACTATGAGCACAGAAACGAGCCTAGATAAACTCGCCACGACGGCTGACAAGATGATTGAACAACAGAATTCAGAAGTGAACTCCGTCTGCCAACCATCAACATCAACACAGGGCAACAGTGATGTAGTTTTGAACAAAATCGAAGAATTATCAAAGGAAATCGCCGCTATTAAATTGAACCAATCACACTTCTCTCGTCGGCCCCACCGAGCCAATTTGTATCGCCCGCCTGTATCACAAGAACAGAAGTTTAACCGCTCAAGAGTCTGTTTCTACCATCGTCGGTTTGGAGACCAAGCTTATCGCTGCCTATCACCCTGTGATTACAAGAAGCAAGTCAACAACAAAAGTACGGGAAACTAACGACGACTCAAGCTGCGACGGGAGCCCGGGTCGAAGAAGTACAAGTGAACCGTCTATTCATCAAGGACAAATCAAGTGGATTACGTTACCTAGTCGATACTGGAGCCAACATATCAGTCCTACCACTGCAAAACTGCAAAAGAAAAAGGCGTGATCCTCAAAATTACCTGTATGCAGCTAACGGGACTTCCATACCTACATACGGCAGCCAAACAATAGAGCTCGACCTAGGTCTACGACAAACATACAAATGGACGTTCGTCATAGCTTCAGTGAGCCGACCCATCATAGGCGCAGATTTCCTCCAGCATTACAACCTGATGGTCGACATTCGAGGCCGAAGATTAATCGACTCAAGAGGTACTTCGATAGCAAGAGGATGTGTATCTTCGTCTTTAGAACCAAGCATACGTACCATCAACGATAGGCAACCTTATCACGATTTATTGGCGAAGTATCCCGACATCACAAGACCCAATTCAATGAAAACTTCTCGAAGTAACGTAGAACACCACATTGAGACCACCGGCCCACCAGTATTCGCTAAGGCACGACTACTATCACCACAGAAAAGCAAAATTGCCAAGGAAGAATTCCAACACATGATGGACCAAGGGATCTGTCGACCCTCCAGCAGCTCTTGGGCTAGTCCATTACATATGGTGGAAAAGAAAAATGGCCAATATCGCCCCTGCGGTGACTACAGAAGACTAAATGCGATGACAGTTCCTGATCGGTATCCCGTGCCGCGCCTTCACGACTTCACTCATTGTTTGGAAAACAAGAACATTTTCTCAAAACTTGACTTAGAGAAAGCTTACTTCCAAATCAAAGTCCGAGAAAGCGATATTCAAAAGACTGCGATCATCACTCCATTCGGACTTTTTGAATTCGCCAAGATGTGTTTTGGACTGAGAAATGCAGGTCAAACCTTCCAGAGACACATCGATAACGTACTAAGGGGCCTACCAGTATTTCCTTTCATCGACGACATATTAATAGCTTCGGAGACCGAAGAGAAACACAGAGAACACCTAGAAGAAGTCTTTAAGCGCTTGGAGGAAAATGGGTTGACACTGAACGTTTCAAAATGTATCTTCGGTGTACCACAGCTAGATTTTTTGGGCTACACCGTGTCTAAAGAGGGCATCAGACCTACAGAAGAGAAAGTCAAAGCCATATCTACATATCCATTACCTGAAACAATACAACAACTCCGAAGATTCTTGGGAATGTTAAATTTCTACCGGGAAAATATACCACAAGCAGCAGAGCACCAAAAAGACCTCCATAGATACCTTCACAACACTAAGAAGAACGACACAACAAGAGTACATTGGACAGACGCGGCTAAAAAGGCTTTCGAGTTATGTAAAGAAGATATCAAGTCCGCAGCTTTGCTATACCACCCATCTTCAGAAATGCCATACTCTCTTATGACCGACGCCTCAGATTCATGCGCCGGCGCTGTCCTACAGCAAAAAAGAAAAGAATCATGGGTACCTATTGGTTTTTTCTCCAAGAAGTTTAATGAAGCACAAAGGAAATACAGCACATACGACAGAGAACTATTGTCGATCTACATGGCCATTCGTCATTTCCGGCATATCTTCGAGGGTCAGGAACTAACGGTATATACTGACAAGCCATTAACATATGCACTGACTGCGCAAAGCAAGACAGAATCTCCACGCAGAGCACGTTACCTGGATTACATTGGCCAGTTCGCGTCTGAAATTAAATATATCTCCGGCAAAGAGAATGAAGTTGCAGACGCCCTATCAAGAGTCGAAACCTTATTCTGCCCTTCTCCGATCGACTACGAACAGTTGGCCCAGAGTCAGAAACACGATGTCGAGCTTGTCAATCTACAAGACCGCAGCAACTTGAAATTCCAATCTATAACGCTACCCGACACTTCAATAACTATCACCTGTGAGATGTCCACGGGAAGCGCACGCCCATACCTGACCAAGGAGTTTCGTAAACTAGCATATAACGCAATTCACGAGCTCAGTCATCCAGACGTTAGAGGAACAAGAAGATTGATCACTGCACGATTTTTTTGGCCCAGCATGAATAAAGATGTAAACGAATGGACTCGAACTTGCATACCTTGCCAGAAATCGAAAATTCAACGACACGTCCACGCACCCCTGGAAAGTTTCGAGTTCGCAGAAAAGCTTCAACACGTGCACTTGGATATCATTGGACCACTACCCACATCCAACGGATATCGTTATTGTCTGACTATGATAGACCGAGCAACGAGGTGGACTGAAGCATGCCCTATAACGGATATAACCGCAGAAACTGTAGCCACAGCATTCTATGAAGTATGGATAAGCCGTTTTGGGACACCGGAGAAGATTACAACAGACCAAGGGAGGCAATTTCAGGGTGAAATATTTAAGAATCTAGCACGACGTATGGGAATACTGCAGAACCGCACCACAGCTTACCACCCACAGACTAACGGTATCATCGAAAGATGGCACAGAACCCTGAAATGTGCATTAACAACACGCCTAAACGCTGATAACTGGTCTTACGAATTACCTACCGTTTCGTTAGGACTCCGAGCAGCTGTCAAAGAAGATATCGGGTACAGTGCAGCTGAGTTATTGTACGGACAGACGATTCGCTTGCCAGGGGAGTTCTACGGTGCAGCGAACAATAATTCAACTGAATCCAACATAAAACTAATGACCATCATAAGCAATGCAATAAAGAAATCACAAGAGCAAAGAAAGCCAAATTGTCATCCAATATTTGTTCCTCAAGACCTTTTAAGGTGCGAACATGTATTTGTGCGACACGACGCAGTAAGCAAGCCTCTCACTCCCGCCTACGACGGCCCATTTCAAGTCATCGAGCGATGTGCAAAATTTTTCAAGATCTCCGTAAATAAGAAGATAATAAATATTTCCATCGACCGACTGAAGCCTGCCTATGTAGTGAAGAGCCCCGATCAAGAAGAAGCTCAAGAACCTAAAAGCTACGCTCATGTAACAAGATACGGAAGAGTCTCGAAACAACCCAAACGCTTCGCTGATGAGGGGGTGGTGTAGCGGCTATGAACATCCTCATTGGCGCGTGTGCACGCTGCGCCGTTCGGCGACGGACTGAGCTTCATGCGGCCGTGCATTCCACATACAGAGGCTGCCCGGAGAGATGTGTTCGCCGATGGATGGTCGCTCCACGCCGCACCGCTGCCCGCTGTAGACTGAGTTTCAAAGACACGGTTTTTCGCCTTATATAAACAACACTTATTGCTCGAAGCTGTCTGTTGCGCCTGCGCCGATATTGCGTTTTATGATTGGTCGATTGCGAATAATCTACTCGTGTATGTAGTCAGTTTCGTAAGTCCCAAAATTGTATATAACAAGTTCCCAAATAAATGATTTTCATGATCCCAAAAGCCAGTTTTATTTGAACCGCCTAACAATAACAATGGACGGCAACAATGTTATAGTGTAGGTACCTACCTAGTTAAATACGTATACGGAACCAGTGATTAAAAAAATATAAAATACAAACCATTTTGACATATTCATCATTTCTCCATCATTCAATATTATGCCATTATTTTATTACAATAATTAAACGTATAGCTCTAGCTATGATATAGCGCGAATAACCAATGATGTTATGTATGAAGTTTTTTGCTACTCATCATTTGTATGGTCCTAGGTACATAGGTAGGACCAAAATAATGATGATAGTCATTGTAATAACGGCATGATTTTCTTATCATTATTATCGCCAATACATCAGCTTATAGACGTCCATGACTATTGAACATAGGTTTTGGCTAGACCCCAAAAAAATTTTTTTTTTTTGAATTTTTGTCTGTCTGTCTGACCATTCATCCCAAAACTTAGCAAATAGGTATCAAATAAAAAACACTTAGTATTAAGTATTAAACTTTTTGCAGTTTGATTACTTATTCCCGGGAAAAATTCTTTGTTAGAACTTTATAACTGTTGATAGATAGCGCTAACATCGAATTTGAAACTAAGTAATTTGTGGACAAATTGTACACAAATTTCAAACCCCTATTTTATCTCCTTAGGGGTTGAATTTTCAAAAATTCTTTATTGGTGGATGTTTCCGTTATAACAGCTAACCGCATGCCAAATTCCAGCCCCATCCGTCCAGTAGCTTGAGCTGTGCGTTGATAGATTGGTCAGAGTCAGTTTGTCAGTCAGTCGCTTTTTACTTTTAGATACTTAGGTGTCTTTGCATATGATAGAATGTCTTAATTTGGACTGAACCAGTAAGTAGTTAAATAAGTTCAGTTAAATAAATAATAATAATAATAAATAGGGTCAGTGAAAGGCGGTCTTGTCCACTTGCTTCATTACAATTACGTCAACCCTCGCAGTTACTATGCACAAAACTGTCACAAGACATTCTATACAGTCCTTTTACGGTTCCCAATGAGTTCCCAAGAGCAAGAGAATCATGACTTAGAAACCCAGAGGTCATATGATGGTACCCACGAAAATTCTCTTTATTTATAATTGTGCTCAGCAGTTTTTTTTATTATTCCAAAACTGGTACCCCAACTTCTTTACGAATAGATTAACTTTTGCCTTTAGAAATAACTTTGATGCTAGGTTTTGGTGTCAAATAGTTAGATGCTTAGATACTACTTGGATATCACGTCTGAGTGCCTACTGGAAGGCCTACCCTACCCGCGTATTGCATCGCTTTGCTTATCAACTACTAGAGGATGCCCGCGGCTTCGCCCGCCTGGATTTCGGTTTTTTAAATCCCGCAGGAACTCTTTGATTTTCCGGGATAAAAAGTAGCATATGTCCTTCCACGGGATGTAGCCCATGTCTGTACCAAATTTCATCAAAATTGGTTCAGCGGTTGGGCCGTGAAAACGTAGCAGACAGACACACTTTCGCATTTATAATATTAGTATGGATTTACATACTTAACACAATACTAGTAGTAGTAAACAATTGATCTAAAATTAGAAGGTTTAAAAAGGTTCTTTCTAACTTTCAAACACAATCTTTGCAAAAATCCGTGTTCTATGAAGCTTTCAAAATTAATATGACACTGGACAGCCAGTTATAAGCAAAAACGAGTTAGGTACTTGCAGCCTACAAACATTTTTCGCGGACCGACCAATGCAGGTATAGTATATTATTATGTATTCTGTGGTAATACCTACTTACTTAGTATTTCTAAGTAAGTATTATATCTATACTAATAAATAAAATTGGAGTGTCTGTCTGTAATTTCGAAATAACTACCTCATATTAAGCTCATATGGTTATTTGAACGATACCAACTGTAAGCGCCTTCTAGTTGCTTAAGTTATTATTATATATTTAACTACGCTATCATACATACACACACAAACACTCACGCACACATAAAATTCCATCCTATTACCCGCTCCTACACCCCGCACCAGTCAGTTACCTTTGAACCGGCGTTTACGCACGTCGAGTCTGAAACCCGCTAACTGCGTGACGCCCGCTGTACAAACGCCACGCGCCGCTTGTGTAAAAAACTCATATAACGCTAAATTAATCACGCAAAAACCCGCTATTAAACTGTAAAAACGCTACGCTAAGTACATAAGTTAAAATCACATAAACTTTAAAATTAAGTGAAGTGTTCTGCGAATCTGTGCTTCGAAGAAACTATCCACGGAATACGAGAAAGGGAAGACTCCAAACCACCGGTGACCTAACCTGCCTAAATCCAGGTATTTATCCTTCAATTTCTCTGGTCCTATCGCACCGTATCCTATTTCTCTTCCTAGAATCGTATTCATATACAATTCAACACTAAACACGCTATTTATTGTATATTTCAATATTCATTGCAATAGAATTATTACGTTCGGAACGTAGGTACCGCCGCTAACAAAAATATACAAAAATCTTATATAATTACGCATATTTATGTTTAGATCCACGCATTACATTATATTAACGCATTATATATAATTATTTATGTATATTTTTCAATATTTAAAGATTAAAACTTTTTATATCTACCTACAACTAACTCATTATAAAAATTATATCGAAATATTAATTCGCCTGTATTGAGTCTTATTCGCTTGAAATAACGTTTATTTTCGCATATCAGATATCAGAATGTCGAAATCTAACGAAACCATTGTTAGATTAGAGGCTAAGAAAGAATTCTTGTTTTTATCAATTCAACAAATATATGATTTAAGTCTGAAGGTGAGTGATTCTGTGAACAGAACGAATTTCTTGTCTCGCGTTCAAAGTTTAGAAAAATTACGTCAAGATTTCGCGATAGTTATAGACGATTTAATTTCAGCCTATTTGAAACATGACCCTCTTTATACGCCGAACTATGCCCCGCTAGGCGCATTTGACACATTATACTGTCAAATTCAATATACTCTAAATGAAATTAAAAGTGAATCCGCTGTGTCACAGTTTGACAACCAATACAGTTTGTTAAATAAAAAATTACCTCCACTGAATTTAAAAACATTTGATGGCTGTCCGTCAAAATGGACTGTCTTTTATGAAAACTTTTTGAACTTAATACATAACAACAATAGACTCACTGATGTACAAAAAGTTCAATACTTGGTTAGTTGTTTAACTGATAAGGCGCTTTTGGTTTGTTCTGGCATACCACCCACCTCTGAGAATTATCTTATTATATGGAACGCATTATTAGAGAAATATCAAGATACTAGAGTGCAAGCTACTCAATATATAGATACGATTTTAAATTGCAAACAAAATCAACCGCTCGAATCTTTTGTTGATCAATTTTGCTCCGCGCAAGCGGCACTGCAACGCCTAGAAATACCAGATTTATCAGACTTTATGATTACGCACATAGCACTCTCAAAGTTAAGTAAAGATGTTGTCACATTATTTGAACAAAATCATAAACACATTAAAATACCTACTTTTTCCGATTTAAATAATTTCTTAAAAGAACAATTAAAAATACAAACTTTACGCTCCGCTCAAGTTAATACTCACACTCCAAATAAAAAACCTAATTTATATAAACCTAAATCGCAAACTCAGACTTATACTAGTACAGTCAGCAACAACAATAATTATAATTTAAATTCTCAAAATACTCAACGTAAGTGCATAATCTGTAAAAATCAAGACGCTCATCCGCTTTACAAGTGTGAGGTTTTTAAAAACCAAGACGCTAAAACTAAGCTAGACATAGTGAGAAAAAATAGATTTTGTGAGTTCTGTCTAGGATTTCATTTAAAATTCCGCTGTAAGAGCCAAGGTCGATGTGGGAATTGTGCATCTAGCTCACATCACAGTCTGTTATGTAGCTCTTTTTCTAAGCCTAGGTATGAACCCGGGACCTCACAGTCACATGCCACCGCTTACTCACTGAACCGCTATGGTGCTAACAACAGTAACACTCCGATACAGATGCCACCGCAGAATGATAAATCTAGCGATTTACCAAAGATTACAGCACCGCTACCCGCACCTCACGCTCCGCCAAGTAATCCTACAGAATTAGCACTTTCAGTGACTACCTCTTCACGCAATTACTCGAAAGATACAACTGTACTTTTACCTACCGCGAAAGTAAATGTATGTAGTAACAATACGCAATACGCTATCCGTTTATTTTTAGATACAGGTTCAATGACTAATTTTATTTCAAAAGAATGTTGCCAACGCTTAAATATGAAAATTAAATTCGCTCCGTCAGTTGTAAAAGGCATTGGTCAAACAGAAAGCACATCCCTGGGATTCGTAACATTTAAAATTTACTCTCGCTTTGACTCACGCTGTTCTTATACTATTACCGCTAGGGTGATAGACACAATTACCGACCACTTACCAAACGCTCGTATCGATGTTTCCCAGTTAACTCATTTACACGCATTGCCATTGGCTGATTGACGATTATCATACTCCAGGGCCGATCGATTGCCTAATCGGTAATGAACTGTTCCCCTTCTTGCTTGGGTGTGACAGAGTGGTCTCGCCTCGTTCGTCTGTAGTCGCGGTTCAAAGCACGCTAGGCTACATACTGATGGGGAGAGCAGACTGCGCAGCTCACAACTCGACTCACCGCTCAAACGATTTTAAAACTTTTTTATGTCACACAGACTCTCCGTCACTTGATGAAATTACTGAACGCTTTTGGTCATTAGAAAATGTACCTAATAAAATTCACATAAGCCCTGATGATGAAGCATGTGAACGCATCTTTAAAGATACTTACTCACGCGATGAAACAGGCCGATATACTGTTCACTTACCCTTTAAAGATGATCCCGCTAAACTCGGTGACTCATACTCGAACGCCAAACTCCGCTTTCTTCAATTAGAGAAGAAATTAAACGCTAATCCCGCTCTTCGTAAAGATTATAACGCAACCATTCAGTCATACATAGACAAAGGTTATCTTACGAAAGTAGACAACCCTTCACGCGATATAAATTGTTATTATATTCCGCACAGAGCTGTTTATCGCCCTGATAAGCAGACTTCGAAAACTCGTATCGTTCTAAACGCTTCAAGTCGAACTACCTCCGGAAAATCGCTTAACGATTTATTATATGTAGGTCCTAACTTACAAAATAATATATTTGAACTCTTAATAAATTTACGCTTATTCTCAATCGCAGTAACCGCAGATATTGAAAAACATTATTTTCAATTAAATTTAACGCCCGCGCATCACGCGTTTCAAAGAATACTTTTTAGATTTGACACTGAGCAATCTATTGACACTTATAACTTCACCGTAGTATCATTTGGAGTATCTAGTTCACCTTATCTCGCTATGAGAGTCGTGCGTCAGCTAGCTGAAGACAGCATTGACAGGTACCCGCTCGCAGCTAATGAAGCTACTCATCACATGTACATGGACGATTACATAAACTCAATCGATGGTTTTGAGAAAGCCAAAGAAACTTATCATGAAATGGTTGATATGTTCAACTCAGGTGGTTTCAATTTAACCAAATGGATCTCCAATGACACTAAATTTCTAAATGAAGTTCCTAGCTCTCATAAAAATCCGCACGCAATTAATTTTGATTCAGATGCTCAAGACGTTACAAAAATAGCAGGAATGCAGTGGCATCCTAAACTCGATACTTTTACTTTTAAAACCAACGCTAATGAGAGTCCACGCGATTATACAAAACGCTTAATTCTTTCGATTAACGCTCATAATGAAAATTTTGAAGAATCAAAAATTACTGTTCTAGCAGTTGAAACTTCTGTTTCCGACGCTCAACATCCGATTGAAATTTTAGCCGAACGCTCTTCTAGCTGGTCTAAATTATTGCGCACCATTGTTTACATGTTAAGATTCTCTAAACGCTTAAAATCACGCGGTTCTATTACAGTTTTAGATCTTGAATTTGCAGAAACTTATATCATTCGCTATGTTCAAAATAAACATTTTTCTCAAGATATTCACGCTCTCAAAAATAATAAACCTTGCTCGAAATCGATCTTAAAACTTAACCCATTTCTCGCAGACGACATCATCAGAGTTGGTGGTCGTTTAAGCAATTCGCAATTAAATTTTGGTCAAAAACATCCAATAATCTTACCTTCTAAAGACCGCATCACTCAACTAATAGTTGATTATTATCATATCACTAATTTGCATACAGGACCCGCGTTATTACTCGCTTTACTCAGACAGAAGTTCTGAATCATTGCTGCCAGAAACTTGGTTCGACAACGTGTACACAAATGCAATATTTGTTTTCGCACCAACCCTCAATCTACTTTTCCACAAATGGGAGAGTTACCCGCTTTTAGAGTAGCGCAAGTTAAAGCCTTCGTTCACACCGCTGTGGACTACATGGGACCTTTCTTTGTAACTCACATTCGCCGCCGAGGTATTAAAAGTCATAAAGCGTACGTCTGCATATTTACATGCATGACTACCAAGGCAGTACACCTAGAATTAGTCTCAGATCTTAGTTCTGACTTATTTCTTGCAGCTTTTTTAAGACTAAGCGCACGCAAAGGCCCTGTAAGTCTAATATACAGCGATGGAGCTACTACATTTTTTGGAGCTAAACGCAAATTAGATGAACTTTACACTCTCATACAGTCCAATGCTCATAAAAATTTCATTGAAAATCGCCTCGCAGAACATCGTATTCAATTTAAACATAGCCCGCCTTACGGCCCGCATTTTAATGGTCTTAGCGAAATTAACGTTCGCTGTGTAAAAACGCATTTATACAAGGTAGTAGGGACACAAATCCTTACTTATGAAGAATTAAATACAATTATAATTCAAATCGAAAACTTATTAAATAGTAGACCATTATGTATTTTAAGCTCTGATCCGTCAGATCTTTCCGCACTTACGCCCAATCATTTTCTCAATCTCACTCCCGCAAAATATTTACCTGTCGAGGATTTAACGGATATTCCCGACAGCCGCTTATCCCGCTATCAATTGTTAACTAAAATTACTTGTTCTTTCTGGAAACGCTGGAGCCAAGAATATTTGACTTCTTTACAACACAGACAAAAGTGGAATACTCCATCCAACCCTGTGAGTCTTGGAGCTGTTGTTGTAATCAAAGACTCCAACGTTCATCCTCTTTGCTGGCCTCTAGGAGTTATAGAAGAACTCTATCCAGGGAAAGACAGTATAATTCGAGCAGTCAAAGTTAGAACGCGTTCCGGAAGCTACATCAGACCTGTAGTTCGGATATGCCCTCTACCTTCTCAATAGGCTGCTATTAACTCTATTTAAACGCTTTTAACGCTATAATTTTTATCTCTCTGTCTTGCAATTCGTTCTGTTTAGAGGATTACCTCTAGGCGGGGGAAGTTGTAAGCGCCTTCTAGTTGCTTAAGTTATTATTATATATTTAACTACGCTATCATACATACACACACAAACACTCACGCACACATAAAATTCCATCCTATTACCCGCTCCTACACCCCGCACCAGTCAGTTACCTTTGAACCGGCGTTTACGCACGTCGAGTCTGAAACCCGCTAACTGCGTGACGCCCGCTGTACAAACGCCACGCGCCGCTTGTGTAAAAAACTCATATAACGCTAAATTAATCACGCAAAAACCCGCTATTAAACTGTAAAAACGCTACGCTAAGTACATAAGTTAAAATCACATAAACTTTAAAATTAAGTGAAGTGTTCTGCGAATCTGTGCTTCGAAAAAACTATCCACGGAATACGAGAAAGGGAAGACTCCAAACCACCGGTGACCTAACCTGCCTAAATCCAGGTATTTATCCTTCACCAACACTGAATCACACGTTTTTAAAATTTTTGTCTGTCTGTCTGTTTGTCTGTTTGAAAAGGCTAATCTTCGGAACGGCTGGACCGATTTTGACGGGGTTTTCACAAACAAGTAGAGAATTGACCAGGGAGTAACATAGGCTACTTTTTTAACCGACTTTCAAAAAGGGAGTTGTGTTTTTCTACCTATGTACACCGAAATCTCCGAGATTTCTGAACCGATTTGCGTCATTTCTTTTTTAATCGATAGAGAAACTTCGTGACATTGTTTCATAAAAAATTTGGAGTCCAACTCCTCAATCCTGATGCTGCAGGAGATCTGACCAATCCACGCGGGCGAAGCTGCGGGCATCAGCTAGTTTTTAATAAATTCATATTTGATTTTCTTTAAATCTCCCCGAAATTAACGGATAAATAGGTAGGTACTTATCAAATAACAAGATATTTCTAGACGCCGCTGCTCCGCCAGTGTTTTTGTGTTTTGTAGACGTATAGTGGCATGTTTCCATTGTGACCTCACGACAATTTTAACGTAAAGAAATATTTTGGTTTTTTTTCATTTATTTTTTCATTATTAATTTACCGTTATCTAAACAATTTGTTTCTATTAAAGTGATAACATAATAATATCCTGTAATAAGTGAGCTCGTTACTGTGTGGGGTTTATTTAGAACAAAAATATAAAGCGCTAGATAATAGATATATATAATACCTAATCCCTTGTACCTATGTTAAAACACTTCTAAATCCAGTGTTTAATTCCTATCTATTCTTATCTATTCTCAACGTACTCGAAACTATAATAATAAAATTGATGACCTCACAAGTTTTGCAAATCATCTTATCCACCATGACTTGTGTTAACAACTACCTCAAGATGCTGCCTTATATCATGAGTCACAGACATCTAGACCTATATCAGATTAATTATTATTATTTATAAATAATTGGCGGGAATGGATTATAAATCACATTTAGTTATTAACTATTTAGATCAATACATATTGTGTCGTATTTTACATTTAGCTGATATAATTGTTACGTTAATTGTCTATTACATCACCATGGTTTTACCTCTGTGGTAATTTGTCAAATAGCTTTCCGAAAACTAGTACCTACCTACCTTAAAAATATATCTGTCAAACTGATATAAATAGCGAAGGTATCGTATAAAGACGGGTATTGAGAAATAATAATTGTAAGCGAAAACTATTCTCAAAAATACAGTGAAGTGAAATTGGAAAGTGTCTATTATTCAAACCTATCCCTATACTTCTGCAACACTCAGAAGTGGGATCACAAGAAGAGAAGAGAGCAGAACATTGAAGAACGTGAAAATAAAATATTTTTTTCTTCTCTTCTGAAGACACCACGCCTCTCTTAGAAAATAACATCATGGGCCTATATCGACGCAAACTCATCTTCAAGATGCGACCCGAGGACTGTCCTGTGTATTATAATATCAGAGGACTTGAAGTTGAAATACCTACGAGCAAAATTACGGTCTACCAATACCAGAAGCCCTACTTACTTTATTGAGGGTACCTACTTATCATCATCGAAAAATTGTAGAAGAATCTACTACTTCGGCGCAGGCTTCAAGATGAAGAAAAGGGGAATAAAACTTTACTACGTCTTCGCCACGCGGGGACAAGAAGCGCAGCTGTAATCTACTGACGGGCTAGCCACCACTCGCCGCACCGTGCCAGCTGCCACTCGTCGCATCGTGCCAGGAACCACTTGCCGCACCGTGCCAGCCGCCACTCGTCCTCCTGTGTCGCCATAGCAACAAAGTCGAGCATACCCGCACCCGGTGAGTCGTTTTAGGTATATTCACTCTAACCATCAATTTTCTGAGCATATGCAAATGCCTCTCAAAATATTAACAATAGTGCAGATAGAATATTTGCCTGCCCACATTGATACTGGAAGTTAATTTTTCAAATGATTTGATAATACCATAAGTATCTAAAGTTTTCATCATAGAGGAGGTTTTGGGTGCGCATACATACAATCACTTAGCAGATTATGTAAAAAAATGTGCATGTGTGTATTTTTTTTATAACAGCAAAAAATAAGTATCTACTTAATTGTGATCTCTGCGATATAGGACAATTCCCTTAGCAACAGATCGTATGGCATTGAATGAGTGAAATATCGATTTTGTCAAACTGCCTTCGTTAGATAAATTAATAATTTTAGGTATATCATCAAATCCTTTTTTTTGTGAGATTATTATTTACAAATTAAATAACCTGTATACGCGTTATTAAGTAGGTACTTCAAACACCGCTAATCCTGTGGAATGAATTGAATCACAAAAATTCTGACAACCGCCTCTACCGCCATAGCTCAGTGTGCTGATTAATAAAGTAGTTATATACAAATACAAAATACAAAAATATTTATTTTGTTAAAATAATTTTACAGAGAACACATAGAAATTAGGACCATCCCAGTAAGTGCCTAGATTTGCTACTAGTACTTGTGGCAGACGGCCCCGCTCTTCCATAACATCTTTTACAATTGAAATAAATGAGTAGTTCCTACTAGTAAGTAACATTCTAACTTGTGACAAAATAATTTAAGCTATTTCATTTCTGGAGGTCTTAACCGCATTGAAATATGTAGGTATACAACTTATGAACATAGGTGATGTAGCAGACTCTGTACTAGTACAAAAATTAAAGGCTCATGTCTAAATGGAATTACTCTGATTTGTTAGGATAAACCGCAACTAGCGATGGCTATCAGTTCACCATGGTACTTTAAAATGTGAGGATAATATGTTAATAATTTAATCCTTAGCTAACTTTAGTGACTGTGTGACCTATTCATGTTAACGGGTGAATGACTCGCCAAATATCTATATAAATAAGTCTGTGTGAATTATGCAAATTAAAGACTGTATGACAAACCCAATGAAAGTAAGAAAAACAGCAATACTTCCAGCCAAATAATCTTAATATTGTTAGATATTCTTAAATAAACGCAAGTATTATAAAATAATGTATACAATTTGTAGTGTTAGAAACGTGGCAACCCTTCGCGATGGTAACATTAAGAGCTGTCAACAGCGATGACAGTTAGGACAGTCGAATGAATCATTAGAAAAGCGATTGGGTGAAAGCTATATTGTGTAAAATGCATGTAGAATGATATCATTGTGAATCTTAGAATAAGTACGCAGTTGTGAATATCTAAGTAATGGCTTAATGGAGCTTAATGTCTTCAATATACAATATATGTAAACCGAAGAACTGTGTTTGACTTCCTAGCAATAGTCCCAAGATGTTCCGGATGACGTAGAAGGACAGGCTCTGTTATTATCAGAAGCCGGGATATTATTCCACGCCAAGAGCAACGGATTTATCCTGAAAAACGTTTATACACTAAGATGTGGAAAGCACCTATATAGAGTTGGGTCACCAACTCAACCTCTCAAGAAACGATGATTGTATCAGAGTGAACAGCAAGATTGATATTTGATTGGTAGCTACCTCTAGAATGGAATAAGTAGAAGCCATAATTAATAGTAACTGGATAATTAATAAAATAAAATAAAAAACTGGATAATTATTATGAGTTAATTGAAAGTCCAAAATAAGGAATTATATTCTGATTGCCACAATGGACTGTAGTTTGTAGTGACATATCTAGCCCTGAGACTGAGTCTAGAAGGTTATACCTAGCTAGTAGGTATCAATTCTAAGACTGAATTGCAAGCACAATAATCATGTACCTACATCAGCAAATAACAATAAAAGAAGAAAATGAACAATGCTAGAGAAATCCAGTTGAAAAGGTAGTACCTTTAAATTATTAAGTAGGTACCTATATAAAGTAGAATCAAGAAAACAAGTAGGAAGTTATGTACCTAAATACTTAATTGTTACACCACAAATTAACAGGACGCACATATCCTTGAAGTTTCCAATCAATCAATCAATCGTTTTTAGTGTGAATTTGGATTACATATCAACTTACATATAAAGAGGCCTGGCATAACCATAAACAGTTATTCTGCCATAATAGTATGGTAAAGGTAGATTCTGGTACTTTGCTGTTGAGTAGGTTTGTTGATGGGCTAAATAAGCCTAATACTGACAGACTGTTGAAATAGGAGGTGGTAAAAGATTATTTTAAATTATGTAGAGGGTTCTATAATTATTCATTAAGTAGGTACATGTGGTTATTAACGGGTGTTACTTAAACACAATAAGTCTGAGTGTATTTTATGTTTACTATTTTTCATGTCGGACAACTTCCATGTACTGATGTGATGGGATGGTACAACCTGATGACGGAGTGGTCTGCTATCATGAGATGAACAAATGTTTCCGGGTTGCATCTGTGGTGGAGAATTCAGTACACATGGCCCTCAAAATAGTACGATGGTTGGTAAAAGTCATATACACTGGTAGGTTAAGATAAACACTTGGATTATGTGGGTAAGTTGGTAGAGTAAGTGATGAATAATACTAATTATACTAAGTGTGCTTTATGGTTGATTAGAACAGCACTCTGGTGAGGTCAAGGGACAGCTGGTATATAATGTTATAAGTTAGTTTAATATGGCCGAGAAATAGTTATTTTGGGTGGTTGTATTGTGCTTAGGTAGGTATCTAGAGTAACACCAAATGAATGGCAGAAGTTACCTAGGTCAACTTATTGACTAGCCACTAGCTTTGCCTGTGAATATGACTAGGTACATAAAAGTTATAGTTAGTAATTGATAGCACTGGGATAATGTAGTTTTAAATATACCTCCTTATCAGTGAAGGAAGTTACAGAATAGAGATTAATTTCTAACTTTCTACAGGCAGTGACAAATTTTGCCATGGACCCACCTAACTATTATCAATATTATAATCAGTATTACTCAGATTCCTGCAAGTAGGCACCTACCTGCTAAGAGGGGCAAGTACCTACCTACTCAAATGTTGCATTTCAAATAGGAGGAATGTTGGCAAAACAAGTTGTAATTTGTATGTGAGATGAAGTGTAGACATATTTTCAGTTATTTTAGTAAGTTTTACTAGTTTCTCTACTCTTATTTTGAGGAGAACAGTGCAGAAATAGAAATAGAAAGATATAAAGTCTAAGATTTGGGTATCTGCAAGTGTGCATTGACTACAAGTGGTAACTTATTGAAACAGATAGTTCAAGTAGAGATTAGGTTGTTGGTAATATCGATTGTTTAAGCTGTACCAAGCTCTCAAATTTTATGAAACGCTAAGGATGTGTTGACTACAGTCACATTATAACATACAGTTAAGATGGGAATACTGGTGACATACAGATGGCTGACAGGTTGCTAAGGTGTAGTCAGTCCTGCACGGACACTGCAAGAGTATCTATAAAGTATAAGGATATACAGTCTTGCTAGGGTTGTTTTATATAATAACTAGCTGATGCCCGCAGCTTCGCCCGCGTGGATTTAGGGTCTGAAATCCAGTGGGAAAGTTGTCACAAAGTTCCTCTATTGATTAAAAAAATTACGCAAATCGGTTCAGAAATCTCGGAGATTTCGGTGTGCATAGGAAGAAAAACACAACTCCCTTTTTGAAAGTCGGTTAAAAAAGTAGCCTATGTTACTCCCTGATCAATCCTCTACTTGTCTGTGAAAACCCCGTCGAAATCGGTCCAGCCGTTCCGAAGATTAGCCTTTTCAAACAGACAGACACTCCAATTTTATTTATTAGTATAGATATAGATATACCTGTAAACGAAAGGGAAAATACAGAATGTATGAGCTTGGCTTGCCTGGAGCGTGATGTATCTTTGGGAAATTCAATCAGCCTCATCAACCTATCAAAGGCTCAGGTCTAAGCACAGGTTCCATCTCAGAGTAGGAAAAATTGGATATGGTCCCCTATGTTAGCTATAAAATATAGTAGATATACATAATCATACAATATGACATTTGAAGGTGACCACTTCTTTTTAAGTTTTCAGCTCTCAATATAAAGAAACGATTGCAGAAACTTTATGTGATGAGATATGTGTTGGGTGGGAGTGTGTGGGTGTTTCATTACCCCCCCACCTTACATCAAATTTTGAGTTCGACTCTGTGGTGAGCATGGGCTTACAGATTCTCTACTGGACTAATACTGAACACAAAGGAGAGGATAAGAGATTTCACCTGGGGTGGATCGCCAGATGATGATACCACACTACTAATAAATAGGTCCACTTTGCAAATCAAGAGTATGTTGGGGCAACATTGAACCCATTCTGAATCTGGAAGTACCTACCAAATTAGTTTACTTAGAGAATTATTAGTTTACTTCGAATACCTAGGGGATGAAAATATTTCAGGTTTCATATCTGACTAAGTATGCACATACCAGAAACAAAAAGACATAAAACACACGTGTTCGCAGAAGTACATAGGTATGAGAATTATTGTATTTTATCTTGTAAGTAATCTTTGTGTATATTATAAATTAAATTTGCTACGACCAACTTTGAAGTGCATTATGAAAATCAAAATAACCAAATAGAATTGAATTAGTTATTTACTTATCAGCGTAGACATAACGGTGGCACTCACACATGTTCTACCCTAATTAGGCAGTGAGAATGTTGGCTGCCATAATATAATAAATAATTCTTGTTAAGAGATTTCCTGTTTAAGTGAGTAGGTATGGAATATCATATCTTGTGATCTATACCCATAACCATCTACCGTCACACAGTTATGCAATGAACTTTTCACCTTTTAGATGTTATTTATTTAAATTATTAGTAAACAAAAGTTATTATGACGTTGATTGGATGTGTTTGAAAATATTCGTTTAAACTCTGAATTATCTCTAGCAAATCACAGTAAAAATCAAGGAATTGAAACCCTCTTACACTAATAAATTATGTGCATTTGTGATTATCAGAATTTAAAACAAAAAAAAAAAAAAAAAGGGAAATAAAATTGATATAAGTACAAGAAGAGAAATTTATTATATCACGGTCTTTAGGTATTTATGACTTAGTAAAACATGCTCACTGAACTACCAGGGGTGTACGTCATAGTTGCTATAACTATTATTGGTATATCAACTTGATAGGTGATTTTGCTTACTATAAGTAGAGGTCATCAGAGCTGAATGAAACTTACACAGAACTTTATCTATACAAGTACCTGATAGAGGCCACCACATATATGTATTGAATGAATGAGAAAATAACCATACTATATTTGATGTTTAGATATCGCTGTGTAATGATAGTGGACGTTATATGACTAAACGATTACTTTGATTTTGATATTTTGATACTATATTATGAATGAAATGTTTTGATATTTTGTGCTTTTTTTGATGAATAACGATTACTTTGATTTCAGTACTAGGATTGTGATACTATATTATGATGCTTAGATATTTGTAAGAAAGATGATTTAATATTTCATATAATGATAACACTATTACTTTGATTTCAGTACTACGATTGTGATGGTATATTAGGGTGCTTAGATGTTTCTAGACAATTTGATATTTGATGAAATGGTTAACGATTACCTACTATGGTTTCAGTAATACAATTATGATACTATATCATGATGTTTTGATTAATTTGCGTAGGGTATTGGATGTTATACTTATGATAAATGTGTGATGCTATTATTTTTATGTGATGTTCACAGTGAAATTATCTTGAAGTCTATTGTGTCTGTGGCCGCATGGCCATACGAGTGTACAATAAGCTACCAGAACGCTTTAAAAAACTCAATTTATGCCATTTTAAATCTAAACTTTTCAAAACCTTGTTGAGTAGGTACTTTAAGTACTTAGTACGTAAAGTTACTCGGTAAATGAGTTTTTTTTAAGGATGATATCAATAGCATAGTATAATATTTTATCACTTTGTTTTGTCTCTTTCTATTGTAATATTTATTTCCTGATTTTTATGGAATTTGAAGTAATGCAATTGACGCCCAAATTTTGTCTGACATTAATTTAATTTAATTTAATTTATTTTGTTATCTTAAATATTTGCACACTAATAATTTAGTAGAAAGTTAAGGCCTCTAATTATAAATTTCAATCTTACTGTACCAACTTTCTTGCAAATAAATTATCTTATCTTATCTTATCTTGTGGGTTCTTGACTTGGCGGTGAGGAGTGCGGTGCAGATGTGTAGTAGAGTCGTTAGGTACGTCTGGAAGTCGTAGACGGCCGTGAAGTCTTGTGGCAAATGGGCTCTTGACTTGGCGGTGAGGGGTGCGGTGCAGATGTGTAGTGGAGTCGTTAGGTACGTCTGGAAGTCGTAGACGGCCGTGAAGTCTTGTGGCAGATGAGCTCTTGACTTGGCGGTGAGGAGTGCGGTGCAGATGTGTAGTAGAGTCGTTAGGTACGTCTGGAAGTCGTAGACGGCCGTGAAGTCTTGTGGCAGATGAGCTCTTGACTTGGCGGTGAGGGGTGCGGTGCAGATGTGTAGTGGAGTCGTTAGGTACGTCTGGAAGTCGTAGACGGCCGTGAAGTCTTGTGGCAGATGAGCTCTTGACTTGGCGGTGAGGGGTGCGGTGCAGATGTGTAGTAGAGTCGTTAGGTACGTCTGGAAGTCGTAGACGGCCGTGAAGTCTTGTGGCAGATGAGCTCTTGACTTGGCGGTGAGGGGTGCGGTGCAGATGTGTAGTGGAGTCGTTAGGTACGTCTGGAAGTCGTAGACGGCCGTGAAGTCTTGTGGCAGATGAGCTCTTGACTTGGCGGTGAGGGGTGCGGTGCAGATGTGTAGTGGAGTCGTTAGGTACGTCTGGAAGTCGTAGACGGCCGTGAAGTCTTGTGGCAGATGAGCTCTTGACTTGGCGGTGAGGGGTGCGGTGCAGATGTGTAGTGGAGTCGTTAGGTACGTCTGGAAGTCGTAGACGGCCGTGAAGTCTTGTGGCAAATGGGCTCTTGACTTGGCGGTGAGGGGTGCGGTGCAGATGTGTAGTGGAGTCGTTAGGTACGTCTGGAAGTCGTAGACGGCCGTGAAGTCTTGTGGCAGATGAGCTCTTGACTTGGCGGTGAGGAGTGCGGTGCAGATGTGTAGTAGAGTCGTTAGGTACGTCTGGAAGTCGTAGACGGCCGTGAAGTCTTGTGGCAGATGAGCTCTTGACTTGGCGGTGAGGGGTGCGGTGCAGATGTGTAGTGGAGTCGTTAGGTACGTCTGGAAGTCGTAGACGGCCGTGAAGTCTTGTGGCAGATGGGCTCTTGACTTGGCGGTGAGGGGTGCGGTGCAGATGTGTAGTGGAGTCGTTAGGTACGTCTGGAAGTCGTAGACGGCCGTGAAGTCTTGTGGCAGATGAGCTCTTGACTTGGCGGTGAGGGGTGCGGTGCAGATGTGTAGTGGAGTCGTTAGGTACGTCTGGAAGTCGTAGACGGCCGTGAAGTCTTGTGGCAGATGAGCTCTTGACTTGGCGGTGAGGGGTGCGGTGCAGATGTGTAGTGGAGTCGTTAGGTACGTCTGGAAGTCGTAGACGGCCGTGAAGTCTTGTGGCAGATGAGCTCTTGACTTGGCGGTGAGGGGTGCGGTGCAGATGTGTAGTGGAGTCGTTAGGTACGTCTGGAAGTCGTAGACGGCCGTGAAGTCTTGTGGCAGATGAGCTCTTGACTTGGCGGTGAGGGGTGCGGTGCAGATGTGTAGTGGAGTCGTTAGGTACGTCTGGAAGTCGTAGACGGCCGTGAAGTCTTGTGGCAGATGAGCTCTTGACTTGGCGGTGAGGGGTGCGGTGCAGATGTGTAGTGGAGTCGTTAGGTACGTCTGGAAGTCGTAGACGGCCGTGAAGTCTTGTGGCAGATGAGCTCTTGACTTGGCGGTGAGGGGTGCGGTGCAGATGTGTAGTGGAGTCGTTAGGTACGTCTGGAAGTCGTAGACGGCCGTGAAGTCTTGTGGCAGATGAGCTCTTGACTTGGCGGTGAGGGGTGCGGTGCAGATGTGTAGTGGAGTCGTTAGGTACGTCTGGAAGTCGTAGACGGCCGTGAAGTCTTGTGGCAGATGAGCTCTTGACTTGGCGGTGAGGGGTGCGGTGCAGATGTGTAGTGGAGTCGTTAGGTACGTCTGGAAGTCGTAGACGGCCGTGAAGTCTTGTGGCAGATGAGCTCTTGACTTGGCGGTGAGGGGTGCGGTGCAGATGTGTAGTGGAGTCGTTAGGTACGTCTGGAAGTCGTAGACGGCCATGAAGTCTTGTGGCAGATGAGCTCTTGACTTGGCGGTGAGGGGTGCGGTGCAGATGTGTAGTGGAGTCGTTAGGTACGTCTGGAAGTCGTAGACGGCCGTGAAGTCTTGTGGCAGATGAGCTCTTGACTTGGCGGTGAGGGGTGCGGTGCAGATGTGTAGTGGAGTCGTTAGGTACGTCTGGAAGTCGTAGACGGCCGTGAAGTCTTGTGGCAGATGAGCTCTTGACTTGGCGGTGAGGAGTGCGGTGCAGATGTGTAGTAGAGTCGTTAGGTACGTCTGGAAGTCGTAGACGGCCGTGAAGTCTTGTGGCAGATGGGCTCTTGACTTGGCGGTGAGGGGTGCGGTGCAGATGTGTAGTGGAGTCGTTAGGTACGTCTGGAAGTCGTAGACGGCCGTGAAGTCTTGTGGCAGATGAGCTCTTGACTTGGCGGTGAGGGGTGCGGTGCAGATGTGTAGTGGAGTCGTTAGGTACGTCTGGAAGTCGTAGACGGCCGTGAAGTCTTGTGGCAGATGAGCTCTTGACTTGGCGGTGAGGGGTGCGGTGCAGATGTGTAGTGGAGTCGTTAGGTACGTCTGGAAGTCGTAGACGGCCGTGAAGTCTTGTGGCAGATGGGCTCTTGACTTGGCGGTGAGGGGTGCGGTGCAGATGTGTAGTGGAGTCGTTAGGTACGTCTGGAAGTCGTAGACGGCCGTGAAGTCTTGTGGCAGATGGGCTCTTGACTTGGCGGTGAGGGGTGCGGTGCAGATGTGTAGTGGAGTCGTTAGGTACGTCTGGAAGTCGTAGACGGCCGTGAAGTCTTGTGGCAAATGGGCTCTTGACTTGGCGGTGAGGGGTGCGGTGCAGATGTGTAGTGGAGTCGTTAGGTACGTCTGGAAGTCGTAGACGGCCGTGAAGTCTTGTGGCAGATGAGCTCTTGACTTGGCGGTGAGGAGTGCGGTGCAGATGTGTAGTGGAGTCGTTAGGTACGTCTGGAAGTCGTAGACGGCCGTGAAGTCTTGTGGCAAATGGGCTCTTGACTTGGCGGTGAGGGGTGCGGTGCAGATGTGTAGTGGAGTCGTTAGGTACGTCTGGAAGTCGTAGACGGCCGTGAAGTCTTGTGGCAGATGAGCTCTTGACTTGGCGGTGAGGAGTGCGGTGCAGATGTGTAGTAGAGTCGTTAGGTACGTCTGGAAGTCGTAGACGGCCGTGAAGTCTTGTGGCAGATGGGCTCTTGACTTGGCGGTGAGGGGTGCGGTGCAGATGTGTAGTGGAGTCGTTAGGTACGTCTGGAAGTCGTAGACGGCCGTGAAGTCTTGTGGCAGATGAGCTCTTGACTTGGCGGTGAGGGGTGCGGTGCAGATGTGTAGTGGAGTCGTTAGGTACGTCTGGAAGTCGTAGACGGCCGTGAAGTCTTGTGGCAGATGAGCTCTTGACTTGGCGGTGAGGGGTGCGGTGCAGATGTGTAGTGGAGTCGTTAGGTACGTCTGGAAGTCGTAGACGGCCGTGAAGTCTTGTGGCAGATGAGCTCTTGACTTGGCGGTGAGGGGTGCGGTGCAGATGTGTAGTGGAGTCGTTAGGTACGTCTGGAAGTCGTAGACGGCCGTGAAGTCTTGTGGCAGATGAGCTCTTGACTTGGCGGTGAGGGGTGCGGTGCAGATGTGTAGTGGAGTCGTTAGGTACGTCTGGAAGTCGTAGACGGCCGTGAAGTCTTGTGGCAGATGGGCTCTTGACTTGGCGGTGAGGAGTGCGGTGCAGATGTGTAGTAGAGTCGTTAGGTACGTCTGGAAGTCGTAGACGGCCGTGAAGTCTTGTGGCAGATGAGCTCTTGACTTGGCGGTGAGGGGTGCGGTGCAGATGTGTAGTGGAGTCGTTAGGTACGTCTGGAAGTCGTAGACGGCCGTGAAGTCTTGTGGCAGATGAGCTCTTGACTTGGCGGTGAGGGGTGCGGTGCAGATGTGTAGTGGAGTCGTTAGGTACGTCTGGAAGTCGTAGACGGCCGTGAAGTCTTGTGGCAGATGAGCTCTTGACTTGGCGGTGAGGGGTGCGGTGCAGATGTGTAGTGGAGTCGTTAGGTACGTCTGGAAGTCGTAGACGGCCGTGAAGTCTTGTGGCAGATGGGCTCTTGACTTGGCGGTGAGGGGTGCGGTGCAGATGTGTAGTGGAGTCGTTAGGTACGTCTGGAAGTCGTAGACGGCCGTGAAGTCTTGTGGCAGATGGGCTCTTGACTTGGCGGTGAGGGGTGCGGTGCAGATGTGTAGTGGAGTCGTTAGGTACGTCTGGAAGTCGTAGACGGCCGTGAAGTCTTGTGGCAAATGGGCTCTTGACTTGGCGGTGAGGGGTGCGGTGCAGATGTGTAGTGGAGTCGTTAGGTACGTCTGGAAGTCGTAGACGGCCGTGAAGTCTTGTGGCAGATGAGCTCTTGACTTGGCGGTGAGGAGTGCGGTGCAGATGTGTAGTGGAGTCGTTAGGTACGTCTGGAAGTCGTAGACGGCCGTGAAGTCTTGTGGCAAATGGGCTCTTGACTTGGCGGTGAGGGGTGCGGTGCAGATGTGTAGTGGAGTCGTTAGGTACGTCTGGAAGTCGTAGACGGCCGTGAAGTCTTGTGGCAGATGAGCTCTTGACTTGGCGGTGAGGAGTGCGGTGCAGATGTGTAGTAGAGTCGTTAGGTACGTCTGGAAGTCGTAGACGGCCGTGAAGTCTTGTGGCAAATGGGCTCTTGACTTGGCGGTGAGGGGTGCGGTGCAGATGTGTAGTGGAGTCGTTAGGTACGTCTGGAAGTCGTAGACGGCCGTGAAGTCTTGTGGCAGATGAGCTCTTGACTTGGCGGTGAGGAGTGCGGTGCAGATGTGTAGTAGAGTCGTTAGGTACGTCTGGAAGTCGTAGACGGCCGTGAAGTCTTGTGGCAAATGGGCTCTTGACTTGGCGGTGAGGGGTGCGGTGCAGATGTGTAGTGGAGTCGTTAGGTACGTCTGGAAGTCGTAGACGGCCGTGAAGTCTTGTGGCAGATGAGCTCTTGACTTGGCGGTGAGGAGTGCGGTGCAGATGTGTAGTGGAGTCGTTAGGTACGTCTGGAAGTCGTAGACGGCCGTGAAGTCTTGTGGCAGATGAGCTCTTGACTTGGCGGTGAGGAGTGCGGTGCAGATGTGTAGTGGAGTCGTTAGGTACGTCTGGAAGTCGTAGACGGCCGTGAAGTCTTGTGGCAGATGAGCTCTTGACTTGGCGGTGAGGAGTGCGGTGCAGATGTGTAGTAGAGTCGTTAGGTACGTCTGGAAGTCGTAGACGGCCGTGAAGTCTTGTGGCAAATGGGCTCTTGACTTGGCGGTGAGGGGTGCGGTGCAGATGTGTAGTAGAGTCGTTAGGTACGTCTGGAAGTCGTAGACGGCCGTGAAGTCTTGTGGCAAATGGGCTCTTGACTTGGCGGTGAGGGGTGCGGTGCAGATGTGTAGTGGAGTCGTTAGGTACGTCTGGAAGTCGTAGACGGCCGTGAAGTCTTGTGGCAGATGAGCTCTTGACTTGGCGGTGAGGAGTGCGGTGCAGATGTGTAGTAGAGTCGTTAGGTACGTCTGGAAGTCGTAGACGGCCGTGAAGTCTTGTGGCAGGTGGGCTCTTGACTTGGCGGTGAGGGGTGCGGTGCAGATGTGTAGTGGAGTCGTTAGGTACGTCTGGAAGTCGTAGACGGCCGTGAAGTCTTGTGGCAGATGAGCTCTTGACTTGGCGGTGAGGGGTGCGGTGCAGATGTGTAGTGGAGTCGTTAGGTACGTCTGGAAGTCGTAGACGGCCGTGAAGTCTTGTGGCAGATGAGCTCTTGACTTGGCGGTGAGGGGTGCGGTGCAGATGTGTAGTGGAGTCGTTAGGTACGTCTGGAAGTCGTAGACGGCCGTGAAGTCTTGTGGCAGATGAGCTCTTGACTTGGCGGTGAGGGGTGCGGTGCAGATGTGTAGTGGAGTCGTTAGGTACGTCTGGAAGTCGTAGACGGCCGTGAAGTCTTGTGGCAGATGAGCTCTTGACTTGGCGGTGAGGGGTGCGGTGCAGATGTGTAGTGGAGTCGTTAGGTACGTCTGGAAGTCGTAGACGGCCGTGAAGTCTTGTGGCAGATGGGCTCTTGACTTGGCGGTGAGGGGTGCGGTGCAGATGTGTAGTGGAGTCGTTAGGTACGTCTGGAAGTCGTAGACGGCCGTGAAGTCTTGTGGCAAATGGGCTCTTGACTTGGCGGTGAGGGGTGCGGTGCAGATGTGTAGTGGAGTCGTTAGGTACGTCTGGAAGTCGTAGACGGCCGTGAAGTCTTGTGGCAGATGAGCTCTTGACTTGGCGGTGAGGAGTGCGGTGCAGATGTGTAGTAGAGTCGTTAGGTACGTCTGGAAGTCGTAGACGGCCGTGAAGTCTTGTGGCAAATGGGCTCTTGACTTGGCGGTGAGGGGTGCGGTGCAGATGTGTAGTGGAGTCGTTAGGTACGTCTGGAAGTCGTAGACGGCCGTGAAGTCTTGTGGCAGATGAGCTCTTGACTTGGCGGTGAGGGGTGCGGTGCAGATGTGTAGTGGAGTCGTTAGGTACGTCTGGAAGTCGTAGACGGCCGTGAAGTCTTGTGGCAGATGAGCTCTTGACTTGGCGGTGAGGGGTGCGGTGCAGATGTGTAGTGGAGTCGTTAGGTACGTCTGGAAGTCGTAGACGGCCGTGAAGTCTTGTGGCAGATGGGCTCTTGACTTGGCGGTGAGGGGTGCGGTGCAGATGTGTAGTGGAGTCGTTAGGTACGTCTGGAAGTCGTAGACGGCCGTGAAGTCTTGTGGCAGATGGGCTCTTGACTTGGCGGTGAGGGGTGCGGTGCAGATGTGTAGTGGAGTCGTTAGGTACGTCTGGAAGTCGTAGACGGCCGTGAAGTCTTGTGGCAGATGAGCTCTTGACTTGGCGGTGAGGAGTGCGGTGCAGATGTGTAGTAGAGTCGTTAGGTACGTCTGGAAGTCGTAGACGGCCGTGAAGTCTTGTGGCAGATGGGCTCTTGACTTGGCGGTGAGGGGTGCGGTGCAGATGTGTAGTGGAGTCGTTAGGTACGTCTGGAAGTCGTAGACGGCCGTGAAGTCTTGTGGCAGATGAGCTCTTGACTTGGCGGTGAGGGGTGCGGTGCAGATGTGTAGTGGAGTCGTTAGGTACGTCTGGAAGTCGTAGACGGCCGTGAAGTCTTGTGGCAGATGAGCTCTTGACTTGGCGGTGAGGGGTGCGGTGCAGATGTGTAGTGGAGTCGTTAGGTACGTCTGGAAGTCGTAGACGGCCGTGAAGTCTTGTGGCAGATGGGCTCTTGACTTGGCGGTGAGGGGTGCGGTGCAGATGTGTAGTGGAGTCGTTAGGTACGTCTGGAAGTCGTAGACGGCCGTGAAGTCTTGTGGCAGATGAGCTCTTGACTTGGCGGTGAGGAGTGCGGTGCAGATGTGTAGTAGAGTCGTTAGGTACGTCTGGAAGTCGTAGACGGCCGTGAAGTCTTGTGGCAAATGGGCTCTTGACTTGGCGGTGAGGGGTGCGGTGCAGATGTGTAGTGGAGTCGTTAGGTACGTCTGGAAGTCGTAGACGGCCGTGAAGTCTTGTGGCAGATGAGCTCTTGACTTGGCGGTGAGGGGTGCGGTGCAGATGTGTAGTGGAGTCGTTAGGTACGTCTGGAAGTCGTAGACGGCCGTGAAGTCTTGTGGCAGATGAGCTCTTGACTTGGCGGTGAGGGGTGCGGTGCAGATGTGTAGTGGAGTCGTTAGGTACGTCTGGAAGTCGTAGACGGCCGTGAAGTCTTGTGGCAGATGAGCTCTTGACTTGGCGGTGAGGGGTGCGGTGCAGATGTGTAGTGGAGTCGTTAGGTACGTCTGGAAGTCGTAGACGGCCGTGAAGTCTTGTGGCAGATGAGCTCTTGACTTGGCGGTGAGGGGTGCGGTGCAGATGTGTAGTGGAGTCGTTAGGTACGTCTGGAAGTCGTACACGGCCGTGAAGTCTTGTGGCAAATGAGCTCTTAATTTGGCGGCAAGGAAAGCGGCTGGTTATTGATTTGAAGCGGAAAAGATTGGAATTTATGAATATGTTTTCAAGTAGTTAGTAGTTTAGAGTTAAAGTTAAAGTTTATCATGCATTGTATAGCTGAGGAATAAAGTCAGTTCTTATGAGTTGAGGATAGTTCTATTAATATGAATTACTCGAAAATTATAATCTATTGCTGAAAATATTGATGTTTAGGTACCTATTATAATGACAATAGGTAGAAACTGTTACGTATAAAATATAAAAATTTAATAAGTTTGAGGACAAACTTAATGTAGTGAGGACGGCCGACTGTTAGATATTCATAAATAAACGCAAGTATTATAAAATAATGTATACAATTTGTAGTGTTAGAAACGTGGCAACCCTTCGCGATGGTAACATTAAGAGCTGTCAACAGCGATGACAGTTAGGACAGTCGAATGAATCATTAGAAAAGCGATTGGGTGAAAGCTATATTGTGTAAAATGCATGTAGAATGATATCATTGTGAATCTTAGAATAAGTACGCAGTTGTGAATATCTAAGTAATGGCTTAATGGAGCTTAATGTCTTCAATATACAATATATGTAAACCGAAGAACTGTGTTTGACTTCCTAGCAATAGTCCCAAGATGTTCCGGATGACGTAGAAGGACAGGCTCTGTTATTAATATACATAATTAAATTTATAAAATTAATTATAATAGAGATTACTAGATGATACCTAACCAGAAAGACCAGAAAATAGAGCCAGATTAACCTATATCGGAAACTTAATTTTTGATAGTGCCAGTATGTACTGAACTTTTTTTAGATAAATGTATACTTATTTTCATAGTTAAAAACAAATCATTTATACAATTGGGAACACTTTGATCGTCAATTGAATTTATAAGATAATGATGTAATGGTGACAATTAATTGCTTAAATTCAAAACTAAGCGAGAATTCCAAACGCGCCTAGGCTAGGTCTGAGTAGAGCCTACAACAAACTGAGCTACCTACTAGTTTTATTTTATTTGTTTTTGACAAATCATATGTAATAAAAATGGGTACTTATACAAAAGAGACTATTGTACCAAACTACGTTAACTACTGGCTAGTATAGTACATAGTATTCAATAATAGGATTATGTAAAGGTCAAAAGTTTATAAGTAACAGTATGATAGGTTTATTTTATTTTATTTTACAAATTATAGGAAGACAATTTGTTCGATTGCTGAAAGACTGTATCAATCATTATTACAATCTCAATCGCTGTGATTGGTATTCTTATCTCAACAATGCATTGACATAGCCGGAAATGAGTGAGCGTCGACCAATTAGAGGTGATTGCGATTGTGACATTATGGCCTTATTTTGCCGTAAACGAGCTAGGACGTCGTAACGTCCAAGCATAAAATTTAACTTATTGATTTATTTAATAAGAAACAATTAAAATATACATATTCTACATTTATTAAATACTTACGCACTATAACATACACTGATATGAATATCAATGATAAGTGTACACAACGTTTGCCATTTATTGTGCCAAGTAAACTTAATATTATGGTGGGTAGTTAGCAAGAAGAACGATAAAACTAAATAAATACAAGTATTAATTATTATTTCACAATTACATATTAAAATTAACAAATACAAAATTACTAAACTGATGACAATTAATGCAATTGATGAAAGTCTGATGCAGAAAATTAAGCTGGCAGCGCTTACTTTAAGATTCTTTATGAGATTTCTTTGTCTTTATCTTTATATGCAGAAACATTTTTTTAAGTGCTATTAATAGATTAAATAAAATACATAATACCATAAATACACAGATTATAGAATATATAACCTAGATAATATCGTATATCGATAACCTACTAAAAACAACAGTTATTAATTTTGAATCGAAAGAAAATCTTATGATATTACTAAAACAGTAAATGCTGATTAACATCAAGATAATGTCTTAATGTCTTCGCTAAAGATATTTCTGAGTATCTTCACTTAAAGAAATAAGTGACTTCTCTATCTGAATGTCTGAGTGACTTCCCTAACGGAACGTCTGTGTGACTTCCGTAACGAAACATCTGAGTGACTTCCCTATCTGAATGTCTGCGTGACTTCCCTAACGGAACGTCTGTGTGACTTCCGTAACGAAACATCTGAGTGACTTCCCTATCTGAATGTCTGAGTGACTTCCCTAACGGAATGTCTGTGTGACTTCCGTAACGAAACATCTGAGTGACTTCCCTATCTGAATGTCTGAGTGACTTCCCTAACGGAACGTCTGTGTGACTTCCGTAACGAAACATCTGAGTGACTTCCCTATCTGAATGTCTGAGTGACTTCCCTAACGGAACGTCTGTGTGACTTCCGTAACGAAACATCTGAGTGACTTTCCTATCTGGATGTCTGAATGACTTCCCTAATGAAACGTCTGCGTGACTTCCGTAACGAAATCCTCTTCCTCTTAAAAAAATATGTCAACATCGAGAGTGAAGATTGATAAAATACAACAATAGATAATGTAGTAAAAAAGGCTAGTAGACTCAGGAGTCAAGACTACTTTACTTTATTTTCACTACCGTTGATAAGCATTACAGTAAATAACTTCCTCTTCTTGTTAGCCCCTATTTATCCATTGTTAGACATAAGTAGGTCTTCTCACGTACACGCCATTCTTCTGAAGGCTGGGTGAGCTTCCTTCAAGTTTTCCCCGCAAGCTTGGTGATGTTGTCGGACCAACAGTATGGTTGTCTTGAGTAAATATAGTATGTTTCAAAAATACAAAAGTCATGAATAAATTAAAATATTTTTTTAAACTTATGTCTAAAGCGCTATATGCCCTAATTAATTACTAATTAACTTTTGACATGGATGGCCCATTAATGGAGTGATAGTGTTTTATAAAATAAGAAATTCCTTTTGTTTGCATTCTGGTATCTAATATAATAAACTGAGACATGATAATAATTGCCAACTATCTCCAACCTCGGTAAATTTATAAATTCTCAAATAGTGCGGATAAGTGCTAAAAGACATTCTTTCATTTTCGAAATTGCTCTCCTAGATGCCTTGTTTTGTATCAACCCTGTTTCTGTTTCTTGTGGAAATAAGATTTGTTCCCTTGTACTTATGCTTTATTTTGTTCCTTATTCCTCATAGAAATTCACCTTCTGAGTAAAAAAAATGCATTTTAAGTACAATGTCTGTACCTACTTTGTGGCATACCCCTAGAATATGTCTGTGAGATCTTCCTATGAATAGTCCGTATGAAATCACAAAGAAGACTGCATGACCTATGCAACGAATCTGAATGAGCTACTTATTTGACGCACTCTGTCACCTACGCAAATAATCTGGGATACCTGCACAAATGGTCTATAAGACCTACATAATGAGCCTGTGTGTACAATCTGCTAAGATGTTTTTATAAATCCGTAATCACGTATATTTAGTTTCCGTAATCGCGGATAGATGGCGTTATCGCCTGATTGCGTCGCGCGGTCAGTTGTGGCCTGTGAAAGAATATATTATCGAATGCGGTACTGATCGTTGTTGTACTCAGTGGTATACGAGTTAAGAAATAAACAACCATATAACCAGTGACCTGAAGTATCATTTTACTGTACACACCTGAAGTTGTAGTGTGTACATATGTTCCGTCGAACCGGATATAGCGGATTATAGGGTTGGTGGTTTGTACAACCTAGTCGGCATCGACGTGGTGGCGGATTGTCATCGATGGTGTCAACCCTGGAGATTGGAGCCAGGGGTTTCAGCCTGAAGAGGAAGACCAGGCTGTGACGTCAGCGGCCAGTGGTGGAGCGAGAGGGAAGTTCAACCGAGGACGTCACGAGGACCCGATGACGACACGACCCGACCAGGAGTGCGAAGTTGGTGCGGAATATAGTGAGTGAAGTGTGCCATGATAAATTGTGAGTACTTTATTAATTACTTATTTGTCAAGCTAATTTGGACCTTCAGTCAAAGAAATAAATTCAAGCAAAATTGGACCTTAAGTCAAAGAAGAAATTAACTTTAACAAATTAAAGCTAGTGCATGGACATAGACTAATTCTCGAAGAAAAGTGAAGTGACGGGGAATCCATGCCCAAATTTCGTCTATGTCCGTAATTCTCAAACACTTAGAAAAATTTCGGTAAATTGGAACATAGGATTAGTTAAGTTAAAATAAGGACTTGTGATTTTTCTAAGTTGAACTGTAACTTGTAAAATATTTTGCGTTCTATTTTGGACTTGTGAAATTTTCAAAATTGAACTTTAACTTGTGTTTTAGTTATAAGTCTATTTGTCGATTAGTTTAAAATTTCCTTTGTTTAAATTTAAATTTCTCACAGTTATTTGTTTATGTACCACATATAATAGCCATGGAAGTTTTCGATAAACTTCAGGAGGATAATAAGGAGCTTATCTCTAAAGGTAAAGTCAACTTTAGGAAATCACCTAAAGATCGTATAACGATTTCATATGTAGAGACGCGTTTGGAGGCTTTAGAGAATCAATGGCAATTATTTGTGGACGTGCATAGGCAGATAATTACAGAAGTAACTAAGGAAGAATTAGAAACGTCTAGTTATTCTAGAAATTCAATATATGATAGAACGGAAGAAATATATTTTGATTATAAAACTGAATTAAAAGAAACATTACTAAAATTAAAAGGCAAAGTTAAAGCACCCGTAGAGTCAGTAAGTTTGTCAAGTGAAGATAGTAAATCTAAATATTTTGTTAAATTGCCTGAAATTTCTATACCAAAGTTTTCTGGAAAGTACACAGAGTGGACAAGTTTTAGGGATCTTTTTACTTCATTAATACACAACAATCCTAAATTAGATAACGTTCAGAAACTACATTATCTTAAGAGTCATTTGACTGAAGAAGCAGAGCAGCTTTTGAGACATTTTCCCATTACGGATGAGAATTATAGTGTTTGCTGGACTCAGTTAACTAATCGTTATGATAATAAAAAATATTTGTCTAACAGCATTTTACGGCGTTTCATGAGTCAGAAAGCATTGCAAAATGAATCGTCTTGTGGCATTAGAGAATTATTAGACAATATGAACGAATGTCTTAGTGCTCTACAAAATATAGAGATAGACATTAGTAATTGGGACATTATTATCATTTACATTATGAGTCAAAGGCTGGATCCTGAGTCCAGGAAGCAATGGGAATCAAAGGCAAATGAATCGGACGACTTGCCTACTTTGTCTGCTTTTAAAGAGTTTCTTGAACATAAGTTTAGATCTCTAGAGTTTTTGGATGTTAAACCTAAGCATTCTAATGTGAGCAATAAGGTCAATGTTTTTCATGTAGCGAATTTTAATGGTTTTAATACACCCAATCTGTCCAAATTTAGCTGTCAATATTGTAGAGGCGATCATAAGTTAATGAATTGTAAAGAATTTGCGAAGAGTGACTATAATACCCGGCATAACTTTGTCCAAACTAGTAGGCTGTGTTTCAATTGTATGAGCCCGGACCATTTTGTCTTTTCATGCCGTCAATCTTCTAGATGTAGAGTATGTAGAAGGAAGCACCATTCTCTACTTCACCCCCAAGCAACGGAGAATGTAGAGTCAGAGAAGGTAGAGTTAGAGAATGGAGAGTCGAGTGAGAAAGATGTAGTTGTTTCGTCAGCAACCATATCACAAAACGAAGAAATTGCCCATTTTTCAAGGGTCTGTAGCCAAGTCCTCTTGCCTACAGCTCTTGTTGAAGTAGAGTCGGGAAGAGGTGCTGATGTAGTTCTTAGATGCTTGTTGGATCAAGGCTTAATGGCTTCTCTAATCACCGAGTCAGCTGTACAAGCGTTAGGACTGAAGAAGATTCCCAACACGGTTTACATTTCAGGAGTTGGTAATCAGGACAAGTCTTTAGCTTCTATGTCGATGGTAGAAATCAAGCTTAAGTCTATCCATGATCCTCAATACACTTTGGTAGTCAAAGCTCATGTGCTTAACAAACTGACGCCTTTTCTTCCCTCAAAGAAGGTAAACGTTCAGCTATGGCCAGAACTAACTAGGTTGAAGTTAGCTGACCCGAAGTTTGATATACCAAATAAAATAGATTTGCTGCTTGGTGCAGAAGTGCATAGTCAGATTTTAGCTGAAGGTCTCATCAAGGGTCCGCCTGGGTCCCCAGTGGTCCAAAACACTCACTTTGGATGGATCTTATATGGCCAGATTCATGCAAATCCTCAAAAATCTAAGTTGTGCCAAGAAAACAGTGTCATGGTCAGCATGCACACTCAGATAAATGAGAATGATATGTTGAAGAAATTCTGGGAGCCAGAATCACATGATATTTCATCCAAGGAGAAATTTCACGCTCAGACTGACTCTCCTGTAGTACTTGCGTCGCGTAGCAGTCAGCGAAGTAGATGGAAGACCTTCAATGCTAATCGTAGATCGAATATTTTGAGAGCTGTCGAAGATCGCGATAGTTTAAATATGTGGAAGCATGGTTCCTCTTGGCTAAGCAGGGTTAAAATAAATTACAGTCCACATAAAGAATGCCAAGATACCAGACTAGTAGAGAAAGATAGACAGACGTCACCGAAATCTTTTAGTCGTATTTCGCCATCTAGTCAATCCATAGTACGTCCGATGGGTCAGTTTTCTCACTCAGCTAGATGGCTATAAGACGTAATCGTTGACAAGCATGCTGGTTCGGACAATGTTACGCCTGATGTAAGATTAGATACAAGATTACTTTCTTGCGGTTAGCGATTAAGTCACTGAATTACAACCATCTTATAGATACCTCTTGTAGTCAAGAAATTTGAGAATTTTGTAATTTAGTTCCTAAGTAATTTGTTAAGTTGTGAGTAAATTGCTTTCTAGTGTAAGTTAAGTTTAAGCTTTGTCAAATGTGTTACTTTGTGAATTTATTCTGTAGAGCCACCATGGACTAGAGATTAATGATCATCAAATTGTTAAGTTCTATATTTGTTATACTAGTTACTTATGAACCAGCAGCGGTTCATGGTGGGCGGAATGTACAATCTGCTAAGATGTTTTTATAAATCCGTAATCACGTATATTTAGTTTCCGTAATCGCGGATAGATGGCGTTATCGCCTGATTGCGTCGCGCGGTCAGTTGTGGCCTGTGAAAGAATATATTATCGAATGCGGTACTGATCGTTGTTGTACTCAGTGGTATACGAGTTAAGAAATAAACAACCATATAACCAGTGACCTGAAGTATCATTTTACTGTACACACCTGAAGTTGTAGCGTGTACACTGTGTGACCCAAGCAACGAGTCTGTGTGACCTGTGGAACGAGTCTGAGTGACCTACACCACGAGTCTATTTACTTATCTAGTCTATTTACTACTTATATATACCTATTATAATATCTGTGTGACCTTTCAATGATAAAAATTTATGCTGCATGATTTATTCAAAATGGGAAAAATATAGGTATATGTGCTACGTATGTACAACATAATTTGAAAGTACCAAAAATAAACTCTGCTAAAACAAAACCCTCTGCCGACCTGTTAATATCTAGGTATAATTATAAAAATATGAAGTAATTGAAAATTACATATACATTAGAGAAAAATGAGTATGAAATTCAATAAACGTTTAGTACGGATTAAAAGAAAAAGGGCTAGAAATGAAATTTCGTATAAATATGGACACTGTTTTGCTTTCCAGGTTTATAGGTGTCATCCCCGTGGCAAATTCATCTTTATAATAGAAAACGCTAAAGCATCGAAAGTCAGTTACTTACCTAGTTACTAACATGATAATAGTATTATGTTAGCGACCTCGAAAGATACCACCGAAACCTGCAAGATGTTACAATTTGATACCTAACTTTTCCCGTGCACCACAATGAGCAACTAATAAGTGCTGAGCCAATCATAATTCTAAACCAATTTTAACTTCTTAATAAAATTGTCTCATGAGTCATGACGTCAGCTGTATAGAACTTATCTTGATTCACTGTTAAAAAGTTATGAGATCTCTAGTAGAGCCAAGCCCCTAGCTGATCTTAGATTTGTGCTGGCCATGGGACCTATCCCAAGTCCAAAGTAATATAGCTCTTAAATGTTCTTGACTATATCACATTTATAACAATAAATAACAAATCACTCTACTTACAAGCTCTGATTCTACAAACCCTACATCTTGGTAAAAAAAAAGACGGCTTGCCCGTTTAATAACCTTTAACGTTTAATATGTTATGTCATGTAATAGTTTTACGAACATTAAACGGCCAAGCCGTACTTTTTTTACCAAGATATAGGGTTTGTAGAATCAGAGCTTGTAAGTAGAGTGATTTGTTATTTATTGTTATAAATGTGATATAGTCAAGAACATTTAAGAGCTATATTACTTTGGACTTGGGATAGGTCCCATGGCCAGCACAAATCTAAGATCAGCTAGGGGCTTGGCTCTACTAGAGATCTCATAACTTTTTAACAGTGAAAACATTATGAACTTGTGAGTCTTGGCTAACTTTTTACATGAAATGTTTTTGGTGGGATTTCATTTCTTTTTGGCAGGTGCCCTAATTTTTTTTTGGATCTATTTCTTGTAGGTACATCATTTTCATGGCCCACTCTCTATCGTTACCTCTTTTTTTAAAAGCTTTTATTCAACTTGCAATGTACTCGTATGTAAGTATGTTTGTTCGGGTGGAATCTTGCAACTCAATTTTGAAGCAGATATACCAAATTTCAGTCTTTTAGGACTTCAGGAAACACAGATACTTGGTACGTTTGATAAATCTGCCACGGACATCTTATCATATAAACTTTAGTATTCGAGCAACAGATTTTACAGATATGCATCTCATATACGAGGGGATGAAGGGGGACCCGATTTCTTAATTTATCTGTTGTTCATAATTCTTGAAATTCCTACTTAATGCCAAATTTCAGTCTTCTAGGACTTCAGAAAGTACCCTAGAATTTGTGACTAGTGGTTTTGAATGTCGATAAATCTGAAACTATAAAAGCTAGACAATTGATACTCAATACGTTTAATGAATCTGCCAAGGACATCTTATCCTGAAAATATCAGCATTCTAGCGATAGAATTTAAAGATTTGCTTCCCCCATACAGAGGCGTAGAGGGGTGAAATTTCCAATTTCTTAATTTTTTTGTAGTTTGTATGCAATTTCTAGTCTACATACCAAATTTCAGTCTTCTAGGACTTCGGGAAGTACCCTAGAATTACAGACTAGAAGTTTTGACTGTCAATAAATCTGAAACTATAAAAGCTAGACAATTGATACTCAATGCGTTTAATCAATTTGCCAAGGACATCTTATCCTGAAAATATCAGCATTCTAGCGACAGAATTTACAGATTTGCTTTTCTCATAAGAGGCGTAGAGGGGGGGAAATTCCAATTTCTCAATTTTCCTGTAGTTTGTATGTAATTTCTAGTCTACACACCAAATTTCAGCCTTCTAGGACTTCGGGAAGTACCCTAGAATTACAGACTAGAAGTTTTGACTGTCAATAAATCTGAAACTATAAAAGCTAGACAATTGATACTCAATGCGTTTAATCAATTTGCTAAGGACATCTTATCCTGAAAATATCAGCATTCTAGCGACAGAACTTACAGATTTGCTTTTCTCATAAGAGGCGTAGAGGGGGGGGAAATTCCAATTTCTCAATTTTCCTGTAGTTTGTATGCAATTTCTAGTCTACACACCAAATTTCAGCCTTCTAGGACTTCGGGAAGTACCCTAGAATTACAGACTAGAAGTTTTGACTGTCAATAAATCTGAAACTATAAAAGCTAGACAATTGATACTCAATGCGTTTAATTAATTTGCTAAGGACATCTTATCCTGAAAATATCAGCATTCTAGCGACAGAATTTACAGATTAGCTTTACCCATAAGCGGCGTAGAGGGGGGGCATTGCCAATTTCTTAATTTTTCTGTAGTTTGTATGCAATTTCTAGTCTACATACCAAATTTCAGCCTTCTAGGACTTCGGGAAGTACCCTAGAATTACAGACTAGAAGTTTTGACTGTCAATAAATCTGAAACTATAAAAGCTAGACAATTGATACTCAGTGCGTTTAATAAATCTGCCAAGGACATCTTATCCTGAAAATATCAGCATTCTAGCGACAGAATTTACAGATTAGCTTTACCCATAAGAGGCGTAGAGGGGGGGCATTGCCAATTTCTTAATTTTCCTGTAGTTTGTATGCAATTTCTAGTCTACATACCAAATTTCAGCCTTCTAGGACTTCTGGAAGTACCCTAGAATTACAGACTATGAATTGTGATGATCATCAGTGAGGGACGAAAACGGCGTATTTTAGGTATCAATAAATCTGTAACCATAAAAGCTAGATATTTGATACTTCGTATATTTGGTAAATTTTCAGCTTTCTAGCGTCATCCAGACCGAAGTTATGACGGGTCGAAAATACGGCGAAACACTTCGAGAAAAAGGTACTACGTAGCGCCCCGGCCGCCGTTTGGCTCGTCTTGGCGGGGGCACTGCCGTGCCCCCTGATAGTCATTTAAGTACCTACAATTTTGGATAGTAGGAAGCTACAACGAAATCTGTTACTTATATTTCGTCAATGTTAATCACATACCCACTGGTAATCAAAAGTTATTTTGATTTAATACCTAAATCTTATAGCAAATCATTAAAAAAAAAGAAGAAAATCAATAACAATTTTAATATGAAGTAGGTAATAACTAAAATGAATCTATTGAATATTATATCATATGTACATATTTCTAATTTAAATTATGAATGTCTACTTGATCATGGTTGACTAAGTGAGACACTATTATTATTTAGCCATTTAATGTTGATCACTTGGTGGCGAAACAGATTGACCAAGCGTTTTTTAGGTAACCTCTTAAGTGCATATTACTGTTCGGTGTTTTTCTTTTGCCAGGTGGCCAATGATGCGAAAGCCGGGATGTTATCTGCGGGCCGTGGGGCACGGCCTTTCCAGGATGGCCGAGTGTTAACAACTACCTCAAGATGCTGCCTTATATCATGAGTCACAGACATCTAGACCTATATCAGATTAATTATTATTATTTATAAATAATTGGCGGGAATGGATTATAAATCACATTTAGTTATTAACTATTTAGATCAATACATATTGTGTCGTATTTTACATTTAGCTGATATAATTGTTACGTTAATTGTCTATTACATCACCATGGTTTTACCTCTGTGGTAATTTGTCAAATAGCTTTCCGAAAACTAGTACCTACCTACCTTAAAAATAAATCTGTCAAACTGATATAAATAGCGAAGGTATCGTATAAAGACGGGTATTGAGAAATAATAATTGTAAGCGAAAACTATTCTCAAAAATACAGTGAAGTGAAATTGGAAAGTGTCTATTATTCAAACCTATCCCTATACTTCTGCAACACTTGTATTTAAAGCTATCTACCTATCTATTCTATTATATCTACTTGCTTGCTACGTAGATAAATAGACATAGAATCCCTTAGATTATGTTATCAAATTATTTATTTGCTGATAGGGTAGGTAGATCTAGGTACTATAATTAAATTAGTTGTTGATTTCAATTTTTTTGTTTTGTCAATAGATTAGGTACGTATAATATATGCTAACAAAAAATGTACATATAATTGGTATTTAACACCGTGTTTTACGTACCTACATCGATTTTTCAACACTTTTTTACGTTAGGTAGATAGTTTTTATTGATCGAAAAAAAAAAATGGTTCAACCTTGCCAAGTTACATTGAAAATTGTGTACATTTAGTTTGAATGCCGGTTGCTATTAGTCGCGAATGAACTACCTATTGTAAATTGTATGAAGTTACGTGTCACTAAATTGAAGTCAATCAAGTAAAGATAAGGTAGGTATCCATCCATACTTATATACTTATAATATTATAAATGCGAAAGTGTGTCTGTCTGTCTGTCTGCTACCTTTTCACGGCCAGACAGTGTAACCGATTCTGACGAAATTTGGTACAGGGTTAGCTTATATCCCGGGGACGGACATAGGCTACTTTTTAACCTGGCAAATCAAAGTGTTCACACAGGATTGCTGAAGACCTATCCACTTAACCGATTTGTATGAAATTTGGTGCCGAAGTAGCTTGCGTCCCTGTAATCGAAATAGGCAAATTTTACCCCGGAAAATCAATTAGTTTCGACAGGATCTATAAAAATCTAAATCCACGCGGACTATGTCGCGGGCATCCTCTAGTTGAAAATATAATAAGTAACACCTATTAGATAGAAGTCTTTTCTCAACAAAAAATATTAGGAAATACTACCTACTTATCTCACGGGTTGCTAGAATCACGAAAAAAGCCGGCCAAGTGAGAGTCAGAGTCGCGCACCGATGGTTCCGTACTATAGTCATATTTTTCGACATTTTGCCTTTTCATATGATGATGTCCCACTTATTTTAAATGCATATCATGTCGACAAAGGACAGGTAAGGTTTGGTCCCATACATAATAAAAATTGTTTATAACGATGAGTATTATAATGACCTCGTTCAGGTTAAAACCCCCTTTCTCAATGATCTTGGTAAAAGAAAACAGTTACAAACTTATCAGGTACTTAGCTACTTATATCTAGTGTAAATAATTATCACTTAAACTGGTAAATACGTTACGCAATCAGCAATAATAAATAACAGAATTATTCTCGAACCGGTTGGTTTAAAATCGCCTGGTCATGATTTTTTGCTGAAATTATTCTGATAGGTAGGTACCCACCTAACTATTTACCGGTAGTTATCCTAAGTATTTACCTATTGTAACAGTCGGTGAAGGTTAACTTGTAACTAAGTATAAGTACTATACAATAGAAGTGTGAATTCTATGATTGACAGAACTCGGTACCTAGGTAAAGAGTAGGTTAGTACTAAGTAGATATTTATTTCTATTGAACAAAAATATTAAAGCTGTGGTTCAGACTTCTGAATCTGATAGTCTTGGAAGAAATACTACATGAGCCAATGAGCAAGTTCAGATCTTGTGGGCTTTCCTCTCGACTTGTAAAAACTCTTGAAGTAGTAGGCTGCCTACCGTCACAAAATAAGAAAGGATACAGTTCCGCATGCCCGATTATTGTCCTGTTTATTGTTTGCAATAGCGTTCCTTTTAAAAATTCGTTTAACTATTTTATTATACTATATATAGCTCGATTACCACTCACTCACTCACTGACTCATTGACATAATTGTTCTCCTAGAAAGAGATGGAAAATGATATAATGATGTAGGGGAAATGTGTTCGGGTGGGGAATTCAACTGGGGAAAAATTATGACATTTCGGAAAAACAAGATGGCGGCCGACGTGATTTTTGCAGCTCCGTTGTTTTCCAACCGATTTCGTCGAATTTTGCAAACTTTGAAGAAAGTAGTAAACGATTAATGGGAAATGTCGAAAAAATTGAAAAAACAAGATGGCGGCCGAATCGTAGCGTTTTCAAAATTTTGATTTTTCGACCCCGAACCGCGGCGCCACAGATCCAAGACGGGGTAGTTGAGGATAATTATTTTTTCCTATTTCGCCCACGATTATCCTGTATTTTGACAGAAAGGGAGTGGTTTTTAAAAATTCAAGATGGCGGCTGTCATGGCGGCCGTTAGGTTAGAGGTACGAAAAAACGCAATTTTAAAAGTTAAATATCCCAAAGTTGGCAACATCGGAGCGATTCGGCTTCTTTGAAGCGATTGTACGTATAGGCTCGAGGTATAGATTGGAGGAAAAAAATTACCCCATTTTTGGGGAAATTTCAAGATTTTCGGGAAATTGTACAAAATCGAAATACGGGCTTTTTGAAAAATCTGAGTATGAGCGATTACGTGTTTTGCTCGTACAAATGACATTTGCATACTTTTGTCACCGAAGACTGGCAACACTGGAATTTATCAAGAAAAAGTGATGTTCGACGTGGTGTTTTTTCAGGGGCGATCGTTTCACGTGGGTGCGAGCGAGAGGAGAGATTGCAACGTCATCGGAAGCGGTATATCCTGTAGTTATTGGAAAAGTTGTACAACGTTGTAATTTATTTCTGTAAAACGAGTTGGCGGCCATTTTGTATTTTTTTGAATTTTTCGAAATTTTGATCACGTTTTTGAGGCAGTTGGCAACATTTTGGAAAGTCAATATGTATGAATCGATTGTGTATCTCGGCTGGCAGTATCGAGATATGCAACCGGTGTTGCCACTTTTGGGGAGATTTTCGAGATTTTCAACTAAGAAACTCCTGTAAAATTTTGTATGAAAAATTTTTTTTTCACTGATGGTATCGTATAGAAAACAAAAACTTAGTAAGCGAAAATTATGGAGAGAGCTGATGATTGAGGATATCGGAGACGGGTGAAGGGTCCGCTCAAGGTATTGAAGATAGGTGGGGGGTGCTCGACCAAATGTCATTCAAGACGTCATCCAATTGCCAAAAAGCTGAAAAAAAATTCAAAATGGCGAAGAAAAGATGGCCGCCATACAAATTTCGCCGGTGTCCAGCTCGGAGGGTATAAAAGATGGAAGTGGGGTTTCTTGGAAGAAGATGATCAGGATCCGAAGGTCTACTCGATGAATAGAAAAAAAATCAAAATGGCGGAGTTTTTTTTTCCATACATTTTGTATGGCGAATATTGAATGTCTCATTCTCCTAGAAAGAGACGGAAAACGATACGTTAATGTAGGGGAGATATGTTTTGGTGCGCGATATGAGTAGGGGAAAATTATGACATTTCAGAAAAACAAGATGGCGGCCTATATGATTTTTGCAACTCTTTTGTTTTCCAACCGATTTCGTTGAAACTCGCAATCTTTAAACAATGTAGTAAACGATTAATAGAAAAAGTGGAAAATTTTGGAAAAACAAGATGGCCGCCGTACAAATTTCGTCGGTGTCTATCTTGGAGGCTATAAAAGATGGAAGAGTGGTTTCTTGGCAAAAGATGATCAGGGTCCGAAGGTCTACTCGGTGAAACAAACTCTGCATGCTCGCGGACCACTTTAGTGGTCCGCGCACCCACGCACCCTACTAAATTATTATCCTAATTTACAAAAAATAATATGGATATCGTTTTCAGGGTTTTCCAGGGTGCGGATTTTTATAATGACATTTATTTTCTAATCCAAGATGGCGGACTTACATTTTCTACAAAAAATAGAAATGCCTGTCATTTTATGGGGGTTTTCGGGGTGAATTATGTATCTTAATAAATCAATTTGGTTTTATATAATAAAGTTAACCTTACCACGTCACGTGAGCTGCTTTAGCAGCTCGCGCACCGAGCAAAAACTAGTTATACTATATATAGCTCGATTACCACTGACTGACTCACTGACTCATTGACATAATTGTTCTCCTAGAAAGAGACGGAAAATGATATAATGATGTTGGGGAGTTGTGTTTGGTTTCGGGAACCCTCTGGGGAAAAATTATGACATTTCGGAAAAACAAGATGGCGGCCGATGTGAGTTTTGCAGCTCCGTTGTTTTCCAACCGATTTCGTTGAATTTTGCAATATTTGAAGAAAATAGTAAACGATTAATGGGAAATGTCGAAAAAATTGAAAAAACAAGATGGCGGCCGAACCGTAGCGTTTTCAAAATTTTGAATTTTCGACCCCGAACCGCGACGCCACAGATCCGAAACGGGAAATCGATGATAATAATTTTTTTCTGGTTTCGTCTACAATTATCCTGAATTTTGACGGAATGGGAGTGGTTTTTAAAAATTCAAGATGGCGGCTGTCGTGGCGGCCGTTATGTTAGAGGTACGAAAAAACGCAAGTTTAAAAGTTAAATATCTCAAAGTTGGCAACATCGGAGTGATTCGGCTTCTATGAAGCGATTGTACGTATAAACTTGAGGTATAGATTGGTGGGAAAAAATTACCCCATTTTTCGGGAAATTTCAAGATTTTTGCGAAAATGTAAAAAATCGAAATACGGACTTTTCGCAAAATTCGAGTATGAGCGATTATGTGTTTTGCTCGTACAAATGACATTTGCGTATTTTTGTCGCCGAAGACTGGCAACACTGGAATTTATCAAAAAAAAGTGATTTTCGACATTGTTTTTTTTCAGGGACGATCGTTTCGCGTGGATGCGAGCGAGAGGAGAGATTGAAACGTCATCGGGAGCGGTATATCCTGTAGTTAATAGGAAAGTTGTAAAATTATCTAATTTGCTTCTGCAAATAGAGTTGGTGGCCATTTTGTATTTTCTTCAAATTTTCCGAAATTTTGATCACGTTTTTGAGGCAGTTGGCAACATTTTGGAAAGTCGACATGTATCAATCGATTGTGTGACTCAACCAGCAGTATCGAAATATGTAAACAATGTTGCCACATTTGGGGAAATTTTCGAGATTTTCCCCAAAAACTCCTCCTGTAAAATTTTGTATAAAATTTTTTTTTTCAATGATGGTTTCGTATAGAAAACAAAAAAAAAATCGAGGAAAAATTTGGAAATAGCTGATGATCGAGGATGTCGGAGACGGGTGAAGGGTCCGCTCAAGGTATTGAAGATAGGTGGAGGGTGCTCGACCAAATGTCATTCATGACATCATCCAATTGCCAAAAAGCTGAAAAAAAATTCAAAATGGCGAAGAAAAGATGGCCGCCATACAAATTTCGCCGGCGTCCAGCTCGGAGGGTATAAAGGATGGAGGTGCGGTTTCGTGGCAAAAGAGGATCAGGATCCAAAGGTCTACTCGATGAATAGAAAAAAAATTCAAAATGGCGGAATTTATTTTCCCATACATTTTGTATGGCGAATATTGAATGTCTCATTCTCCTAGAAAGAGACAGAAAACGATACAATAATGTAGGGGAGATGTGTTCGGGTGGGGGAGGCAAGTAGAGAAAAATTATGACATTTCAGAAAAACAAGATGGCGGCCTATATGATTTTTGCAACTCTTTTATTTTCCAACCGATTTCGTTGAAACTCGCAATCTTTAAAGAATGTAGGAAACGATTAATAAAAAAAGTGGAAAATTTTGGAAAAACAAGATGGCCGCCGTACAAATTTCGTCGGTGTATAATCTCGGAGGCTATAAAAGATGGAAGAGTGGTTTCGTGGCAAAAGATGATCAGGGTCCGAAGGTCTACTCGGTGGAACAAACTCTGAATGCTCGCGGACCACTTTAGTGGTCCGCGCACCCACGCACCCTACTAAATTATTATCCTAATCTACAAAAAATAATATGGATGTCGTTTTCAGGGTTTTCCAGGGTGCTGATTTTGATAATGTCATTTATTTTCAAATCCAAGATGGCGGACTTGCATTTTCTACAAAAAATAGAAATGCCTGTCATTTTATGTATCTTATTAAATCAATTTGGTTTTATATAATAAAGTTAACCTTACCACGTCACGCGAGCTGCTTTAGCAGCTCGCGCACCGAGCAAAACACTAGTTATTATTATTATTATATACTATATATAGCTCGATTACCACTGACTCACTGACTCATTGACATAATTGTTCTCCTAGAAAGAGACGGAAAATGATATAGTGATGAAGGGGAGTTGTGTTCGGATGGGGGATTCGACTGGGGAAAAATTATGACATTTCAGAAAAACAAGATGGCGGCCGATGTGATTTTTGCAGCTCCGTTGTTTTCCAATCGATTTTGTTGAATTTTGCAAACTTTGTAGAAAGTAGTCAATGATTAACAGAAAATGCGGAAAAAATTGGAAAAACAAGATGGCGGCCGAGCCGTAGCGTTTTCAAAATTTTCATTTTTCGACCCCGAACCGCGGCGCCACAGATCCGAAACGGGGTAATCGAGGATAATTATTTTTCTTGGTTTCTCCCACGATTATCCTGTATTTTGACAGAACGGGAGTGGTTTTTAAAAATTCAAGATGGCGGCTGTCATGGCGGCCGTTTTGTTCGAGGTACGAAAAAATGCAATTTTAAAAGTTAAATATCTCAAAGTTGGCAACATCGGAGCGATTCGGCTTCTATGAAGCGGTTGTACGTACGAACTTGAGGTATAGATTGGTGGGGAAAAATTACCCCATTTTTCGGGAAATTTCAAGATTTTCGGGAAATTGTAAAAAATCAAAATACGCACTTTTAGCAAAATCCGAGTATGAGTGATAACGTGTTTTGCTCGTACAAATGACATTTGGGTATTTTTGTCGCCGGAGACTGGCAACACTGGAATTTATCAAAAAAAAAGTGATTTTCGACACGGTCTTTTTCACGGTATCCCCTTTCGCGTGGGTGCGAGCGAGAGGAAAGATTGAAACGTCATCGGGAGCGGTATATCCTGTAGTTAATAGGAAAAATATGAAACCGTGTAAAATCTTTCTGTGAAACAAGTTGGCGGCCATTTTGTATTTTTTTTAACTTTTCGAAATTTTGATCACGTTTTTGAGGCAGTTGGCAACATTTTGGAAAGTCAATATGTATGAATCGATTGTGTATCTAGGCTGGCAGTATGGAGATATGCAACCGGTGTTGCCACTTTTGGGGAGATTTTCGAGATTTTCAACTAAGAAACTCCTGTAAAATTTTGTATGAAAATTTTTTTTTTCACTGATGGTGTCGTATAGAAAACAAAAACTTAGTAAGCCAAAATTATGGAGAGAGCTGATGATTGAGGGTTTCGGAGACGGGTGGAGGGCCCGCTTAAGGTATTGAAGATAGGCGGGGGGTGCTCGAGCAAATGTCATTCATGACGTCATCCAATTGCCAAAAAACTAAAAAAAAATTCAAAATGGCGAACAAAAGATGGCCGCCATACAAATTTCGCTGGTGTCCAGCTCGGAAGGTATAAAAGATGGAAGTGAGGTTTCTTGGCAAGAGATGATCAGAATCCGAAGGTCTACTCGATGAAAAGAAAAAAAATCCAAAATGGCGGAACTTTTTTTTTCCATACATTTTGTATGGCGAATATTGAATGCCTCATTCTCTTAGAAAGAGACAGAAAACGATACATTGATGTATTGGAGATATGTTTTGGTGCGCGATATGAGTAAAGAAAAATTATGACATTTCAGAAAAACAAGATGGCGGCCTATATGATTTTTGCAACTCTTTTGTTTTCCAACCGATTTCGTTGAAACTCGCAATCTTTAAAGAATGTAGTAAACGATTAATAGAAAAAGTGGAAAATTTTGGAAAAACAAGATGGCCGCCGTACAAATTTCGTCGGTGTCTATCTCGGAGGCTATAAAGGATGGAAGAGTGGTTTCTTGGCAAAATATGATCAGGATCCGGAGGTCTACTCAGTGAAACAAACTCTACATGCTCGCGGACCACTTTAGTGGTCCGCGCACCCACGCACCCTACTTTATTAACCTCAACTACCCCGTTTTTACAAAAAATGATATGGATGTCGTTTTCAGAGTTTTCCAGGGTGCTGATTTTGATAATGACATTCATTTTTAGATCCAAGCTGGTGGACATGCACTTTTTAAGAAAAAATTGATATGGGTGTGGGTTTTATGTGTTTATGTGGTGAATTGTGTATCTTAATAAATAAATTTGGTTAAATATAATAAAGTCAACATAACCACGTCACGCGAGCTGCTTTAGCAGCTCGCGCACCGAGCAAAACACTAGTTATTATTATTATATACTATATATAGCTCGATTACCACTCACTGACTCACTGACTCATTGACATAATTGTTCTCCTAGAAAGAGACGGAAAATGATATAGTGATGTAGGGGAGATGTGTTTGGATTCGGGAACCCTCTGGGGAAAAATTATGACATTTCAGAAAAACAAGATGGCGGCCGATGTGATTTTTGCACCTCCGTTGTTTTCCAACCGATTTTGTTTAAACTCGCAACTATTTAGGAAAGTAGTAAACGGTTAATAGAAAAGGTAGAAAAAATTGGAAAAACAAAATGGCGGCCGAGCTGGAGCGTTTTCAAAATTTTCATTTTTCGATCCCTAACCGCGGCGCCACAGATCCGAAACGGGAAATTGAAACTTATAATTTTTTTCTGTATCGCCCACGATTATCCTTAATTTTGACGGAATGGGGGTAGTTTTTAAAAATTCAAGATGGCGGCTGTCGTGGCGGCCATTATGTTAGAGGTACGAAAAAACGCAATTTTAAAAGTTAAATATCCCAAGGTTGACAACATCGGAGCGATTCGGCTTCTATGAAGCGGTTGTACGTATAGACTCGAGGTATAGATCGGTGGGAAAAAATTACCCCATTTTTAGGGAAATTTCAAGATTTTCGGGAAATTGTAAAAAATCGAAATACGCACTTTTAGCAAAATCCGAGTATGAGTGATTACGTGTTTTGCTCGTACAAATGACATTTGGGTATTTTTGTCACCGGAGACTGGCAACACTGGAATTTATCAAAGTAAAAGTGATTTTCGACACGGTCTTTTTCACGGTATCCCCTTTCGCGTGGGTGCGAGCGAGAGGAAAGATTGAAACGTCATCGGGCGCGGTATATCCTGTAGTTAATAGGAAAATTATGAAACCGTGTAAAATCTTTGTGTGAAACGAGTTGGCGGCCATTTTGTATTTTTTTTAATTTTTCGAAATTTTGACCACGTTTTTGAGGCAGTTGGCAACATTTTGGAAAGTCGACATATATCAATCGATTGTGTGACTCAACCAGCAGTATCGAAATATGTAAACAGTGTTGCCACATTTGGGGAGATTTTCGAGATTCTCCCCAAAAACTCCTCCTGTAAAATTTTGTATGAAAATTTTTTTTTTCACTGATGGTTTCGTATAGAAAACAAAAAAAAAATCGAGGAAAAATTTGGAAATAGCTGATGATCGAGGATGTCGGAGACGGGTGAAGGGTCCGCTCAAGGTATTGAAGATAGGTGGGGGGTGCTCGACCAAATGTCATTCATGACGTCATCCAATTGCCAAAAAGCTGAAAAAAAATTCAAAATGGCGAAAAAAAGATGGCCGCCATACAAATTTCGCCGGCGTCCAGCTCGGAGGGTATAAAAGATGGAAGTGTTGTTTCTTGGCAAAAGAGGATCAGGATCCGAAGGTCTACTCGATGAGCAGAAAAAAAATTCAAAATGGCGGAATTTAATTTTCCATACATTTTGTATGGCGAATATTGAATGTCTCATTCTCCTAGAAAGAGACAGAAAACGATACATTGATGTATTGGAGATATGTTTGGATGCGCGATATGAGTAGGGGAAAATTATGACATTTCAAAAAAACAAGATGGCGGCCTATATGATTTTTGCAACTCTTTTGTTTTCCAACCGATTTCGTTGAAACTCGCAACCTTTGAAGAAAGTAGTGAACGATTAATAAAAAAAGTGGAAAATTTTGGAAAAACAAGATGGCCGCCGTACAAATTTCGTCGTTGTCTATCTCGGAGGCTATAAAAGATGGAAGAATGGTTTCTTGGCAAAAGATGATCAGGGTCCGAAGGTCTATCGGTGAAACAATCTCTGCATGCTCGCGGACCACTTTAGTGGTCCGCGCACCCACGCACCCTACTTTATTAACCTCAACTACCCCGTTTTTACAAAAAATGATATGGATGTCGTTTTCAGAGTTTTCCAGGTTGCTGATTTTGATAACGAGATTTATTTTGAAATCCAAGATGGCGGACATGCATTTTTTAAGAAAAAAATCGATATGGGTGTCTTTTTATGGTGAATTTCGGGGTGAATTGTGTATTTTAATAACTCGATTCGGTTGAATACAATAAAGCTAAACATTACCACGTCACGCGAGCTGCTTTAGCAGCTCGCGCACCGAGCAAAACACTAGTTATACTATATATAGCTCAATTACCACTGACTGACTGACTCATTGACATAATTGTTCTCCTAGAAAGAGACGGAAAATGATATAGTGATGTAGGGGAGTTGTGTTCGGTTTCGGGAACCCTCTGGGGAAAAATTATGACATTTCAGAAAAACAAGATGGCGGCCGACGTGATTTTTGCAGCTCCGTTGTTTTCCAACCGATTTCATTGAATTTTACAATCTTTAAAGAAAGTAGTAAACGGTTAATAGAAAATGTGAAAAAAATTGGAAAAACAAGATGGCGGCCGAACCGTAGCATTTTCAAAATTTTGATTTTTCGACCCCGAACCGCGGCGCCACAGATCCAAGACGGGGTAATCGAGGATAATTATTTTTTCTGGTTTCGCCCAGGATTATCCTGTATTTTGACAGAATGGGAGTGGTTTTTAAAAATTCAAGATGGCGGCTGTCATGGCGGCCGTTATGTTGGAGGTACGAAAAAACGCAATTTTAAAAGTTAAATATCCCAAAGTTGGCAACATCGGAGCGATTCGGCTTCTATGAAGCGATTGTACGTATAGGCTCGAGGTATAGATTTGAGGAAAAAAATTACCCCACTTTTTGGGGAAATTTCAAGATTTTCGGGAAATTGTAAAAAAACGAAATAAGGACTTTGTGCAAAATCCGAGTATGAGCGATTATGTGTTTTGCTCGTAACAATGACATTTGGGTATTTTTGTCGCCGGAGACTGGCAACACTGGAATTTATCAAAGAAAAAGTTATTTTCGACATGGTCTTTTTTCCAGGGGCGATCGTTTCGCGTGGGTGCGAGCGAGATGAGAGATTAAAACGTCATCGGGAGCGGTATATCCTGTAGTTAATGGGAAAGTTGTAAAATTATCTAATTTGCTTCTGCAAAAAAAGTTGGTGGCCATTTTGTATTTTCTTCAAATTTTCCGAAATTTTGATCACGTTTTTGAGGCAGTTGGCAACATTTTGGAAAGTCGACATGTATCAATCGATTGTGTGACTCAACCAGCAGTATCGAAATATGTAAACAGTGTTGCCACATTTGGGGAGATTTTCGAGATTCTCCCCAAAAACTCCTCCTGTAAAATTTTGTATGAAATTTTTTTTTTCCACTGATGGTTTCGTATAGAAAACAAAAAAAAAATCGAGGAAAAATTTGGAAATAGCTGATGATCGAGGATGTCGGAGACGGGTGAAGGGTCCGCTTAAGGTATTGAAGATAGGTGGGGGGTGCTCGACCAAATGTCATTCATGACGTCATCCAATTGCCAAAAAGCTGAAAAAAAATTCAAAATGGCGAAGAAAAGATGGCCGCCATACAAATTTCGCCGGTGTCCAGCTCGGAGGGTATAAAAGATGAAAGTGTGGTTTCTTGGCAAAAGGTGATCAGGATCCGAAGAATAGAAAAAAAATTCAAAATGGCGGAATTTATTTTCCCATACATTTTGTATGGCGAATATTGAATGTCTCATTCTCCTAGAAAGAGACAGAAAACGATACATTGATGTTTGGGCGAAATGTTCGGGTGCGGGATAGGAGTCGGGAAAAATTATGACATTTTTGAAAAACAAGATGGCGGCCTATATGATTTTTGTAACTCTTTTGTTTTCCAACCGATTTCGTTGAAACTCGCAATCTTTGAAGAATGTAAAAAACGATTAATAGAAAAAGTGGAAAATTTTGGAAAAACAAGATGGCCGCCGTACAAATTTCGTCGGTGTCTATCTCGGAGGCTATAAAAGATGGAAGAGTGGTTTCTTGGCAAAAGATGATCAGGGTCCGAAGGTCTACTCGGCGGAACAAACCCCGCATGCTCGCGGACCACTTTAGTGGTCCGCGCACCCACGCACCCTACTTTATTAACCTCAACTACCCCGTTTTTACAAAAAAAAAAAACAATATCGATGTCGATTTCCGGGTTTTCCAGGGTGCCGATTTTGGTAATGACATTCATTTCGAAATCCAAGATGGTGGACTTACATTTTCTACAAAAAAAAGAAATGGGTGTCATTTTATGGGTTTTTCGGGGTGAATTGTGTATCTTAATAAATAAATTTGGTTTTATATAATAAAGTTAACCTAACCACGTCACGCGAGCTGCTTTAGCAGCTCGCGCACCGAGCAAAACACTAGTTATACTATATATAGCTCAATTACCACTGACTCATTGACATAATTGTTCTCCTAGAAAGAGAAGGAAAATGATATAATGATGTAGGGGAGATGTGTTCGGATTTGGGAACCCTCTGGGGAAAAATTATGACTTTTCGGAAAAACAAGATGGCGGCCGACGTGATTTTTGCAGCTCCGTTGTTTTCCAACCGATTTCGTCGAATTTTGCAATCTTTGAAGAAAATAGTAAACGATTAATGGGAAATGTCGAAAAAATTGAAAAAACAAGATGGCGGCCGAACCGTAGCGTTTTCAATATTTTGATTTTTCGACCCCGAACCGCGGCGCCACAGATCCGAAACGGGAAATCGATAATAATTATTTTTTTCTGGTTTCGTCTATGGTTATCCTGAATTTTGACGGAATGGGAGTGGTTTTTAAAAATTCAAGATGGCGGCTGTCGTGGCGGCCGTTATGTTAGAGGTACGAAAAAACGCCATTTTAAAAGTTAAATATCTCAAAGTTGGCAACATCGGAGCGATTCGGCTTCTATGAAGCGATTGTACGTATAGGCTCGAGGTATAGATTGGAGGAAAAAAATTACCCCATTTTTTGGGGAAATTTCAAGATTTTCGGGAAATTGTAAAAAATCGAAATACGGGCTTTTTGAAAAATCTGAGTATGAGCGATTACGTGTTTTGCTCGTACAAATGACATTTGGGTATTTTTGTCGCCAAAGACTGGCAACACTGGAATTTATCAAAGAAAACGTGATTTTCGACGTGGTGTTTTTCCAGGGGCGATCGTTTCGCGTGGGTGCAAGCGAGAGGAGAGATTGCAACGTCATCGGGAGCGGTATACCCTGTAGTTATTGGAAAAGTTGTACAACGATGTAATTTATTTCTATAAAACGAGTTGGCGGCCATTTTGTATTTTTTTTAATTTTTCGAAAGTTTGATCATTTTTTTGAGGCAGTTGGCAACATTTTGGAAAGTCAATATGTATGAATCGATTGTGTATCTCGGCTGGCAGTATGGAGATATGCAACCGGTGTTGCCACATTTGGGGAGATTTTCGAGATTTTCAACTAGAAAACTCCTGTAAAATTTTGTATGAAAATTTTTTTTTTCGCTGATGGTGTCGTATAGAAAACAAAAAGTTAGTAAGCCAAAATTTTGGAGAGAGCTGATGATTGAGGGTTTCGGAGACGGGTGGAGGGCCCGCTCAAGGTATTGAAGATAGGTGGGGGGTGCTCGAGCAAATGTCATTCATGACGTCATCCAATTGCCAAAAAGCTGGAAAAAAATTCAAAATGGCAAAAAAAAGATGGCTGCCATACAAATTTCGCTGGTGTCCAGCTCGGAGGGTATAAAAGATGGAGCTGTGGTTTCGTAGCAAAAGAGAATCAAGATCCGAAGGTCTACTCGATGAATAGAAAAAAAATTCAAAATGGCGGAATTTATTTTTCCATACATTTTGTATGGCGAATATTGAATGTCTCATTCTCCTGGAAAGAGACGGAAAACGATACGATAATGTAGGGGAGATGTGTTCGGGTGGGGGAGGCGAGTAGGGAAAAATTATGACATTTCAGAAAAACAAGATGGCGGCCTATGTGATTTTTGTGACTCTTTTGTTTTCCAACCGATTTCGTTGAAACTCGCAATCTTTGAAGAAAGTAGTAAACGATTGATAGAAAAAGTGGAATTTTTTGGAAAAACAAGATGGCCGCCGTACAAATTTCGTCGGTGTCTATCTCGGAGGCAATAAAAGATGGAAGAGTGGTTTCTTGGCAAAAGATGATCAGGATCCGAAGGTCTACTCGGTGAAACAAACTCTGCATGCTCGCGGACCACTTTAGTGGTCCGCGCACCCACGCACCCTACTAAATTATTATCCTAATTTACAAAAAATAATATGGATATCGTTTTCAGGGTTTTCCTGGGTGCTGATTTTGATAATGACATTTATTTTCAAATCCAAGATGGCGGACTTACATTTTCTACAAAAAATAGAAATGCCTGTCATTTTATGGGGTTTTTCGGGGTGAATTATGTATCTTAATAAATCAATTTGGTTTTATATAATAAAGTTTACCTTACCACGTCACGTGAGCTGCTTTAGCAGCTCGCGCACCGAGCAAAAACTAGTTATTATACTATATATAGCTCGATTACCACTGACTGACTGACTCATTGACATAATTGTTCTCCTAGAAAGAGAAGGAAAATGATATAGTGATGTAGAGGAGATGTGTTTGGATTCGGGAACCCTCTGGGGAAAAATTATGACTTTTCGGAAAAACAAGATGGCGGCCGACGTGATTTTTGCAGCTCCGTTGTTTTCCAACCGATTTCGTTGAATTTTGCAATCTTTGAAGAAAGTAGTAAATGATTGATAAAAAAAGTAGAAAAAATTGGAAAAACAAGATGGCGGCCGAGCCGTAGCGTTTTCAAAATTTTGATTTTTCGACCCCGAACCGCGGCGCCACAGATCCGAAACGGGAAATCGATAATAATTATTTTGTTCTGGTTTCGTCTACGATTATCCTGAATTTTGACAGAACGGGAGTAGTTTTTAATAATTCAAGATGGCGGCTGTCGTGGCGGCCATTATGTTAGAGACACGAAAAATCGCAATTTTAAAAGTTAAATATCTCAAAGTTGCCAACATCGGAGCGATTCGGCTTCTATGAAGCGGTTGTACGTATAGACTCGAGGTATAGATTGGTGGGGAAAAATTACCCCATTTTTCGGGAAATTTCAAGGTTTTTGGGAAAATGTAAAAAATCGAAATACGGACTTTTTGCAAAATCCGAGTATGAACGATTACGTGTTTTGCTCGTACAAATGACATTTGAGTATTTTCGTCGCCGGAGACTGGCAACACTGGAATTTATCAAAAAAAAAGTTATTTTCGACGTGGTCTTTTTTTAGGGGCGATCGTTTCGCGTGGGTGCAAGCGAGAGGAGAGATTGAACCGTCATCGGGAGCGGTATATCCTGTAGTTAATAGGAAAGTTGTAAAATTATCTAATTTGCTTCTGCAAAAAGAGTTGGTGGCCATTTTGTATTTTCTTTAAATTTTCCGATATTTTGATCATGTTTTTGTGGCAGTTGGCAACATTTTGGAAAGTCGACATGTATCAATCGATTGTGTGACTCAACCAGCAGTATCGAAATATGTAAACAGTGTTGCCACATTTGGGGAAATTTTCGAGATTTTCCCCAAAAACTCCTCCTGTAAAATTTTGTATGAAATTATTTTTTTTCACTGATGGTTTCATATAGAAAACAAAAAAAAAATCGAGGAAAAATTTGGAAATAGCTGATGATCGAGGATGTCGGAGACGGGTGAAGGGTCCGCTCAAGGTATTGAAGATAGGTGGGGGGTGCTCGACCAAATGTCATTCATGACGTCATCCAATTGCCAAAAAGCTGAAAAAAAATTCAAAATGGCGAAGAAAAAATGGCCGCCATACAAATTTCACCGGTGTCCAGCTCGGAGGGTATAAAAGATGGAAGTGTGGTTTCTTGGCAAAAGAGAATCAAGATCCGAAGGTCTACTCGATGAATAGAAAAAAAATTCAAAATGGCGGAATTTATTTTTCCATACATTTTGTATGGCGATTATGAATGTCTCATTCTCCTAGAAAGAGACGGAAAACGATACATTGATGTTTGGGAGATATGTTCGGATGCGCGATATGAGTAGGGGAAAATTATGAAATTTCAGAAAAACAAGATGGCGACCGACGTGATTTTTGCAACTCTTTTGTTTTCCAACCGATTTCGTTGAAACTCGCAATCTTTGAAGAATGTACTAAACGATTAATAGAAAAAGTGGAAAATTTTGGAAAAACAAAATGGCCGCCGTACAAATTTCGTCGGTGTCTATCTCGGAGGCTATAAAAGATGGAAGAGTGGTTTCTTGGCAAAAGATGATCAGGGTCCGAAGGTCTACTCGGTGGAACAAACGCTGCATGCTCGCGGACCACTTTAGTGGTCCGCGCACCCACGCACCCTACTAACTTATTATCCTAATTTACAAAAAATAATATGGATATCGTTTTCAGGGTTTCCAGGGTGCTGATTTTGATAATGACATTTATTTTCAAATCCAAGATTGCGGACTTACATTTTCTACAAAAAATAGAAATGCCTGTCATTTTATGGGGTTTTTCGGGGTGAATTATCTTAATAAATCAATTTGGTTTTATATAATAAAAAAGTTAACCTTACCACGTCACGTGAGCTGCTTTAGCAGCTCGCGCACCGAGCAAAAACTAGTTATTATACTATATATAGCTCGATTACCACTCACTCACTCACTGACATAATTGTTCTCCTAGAAAGAGAAGGAAAATGATATAGTGATGTAGGAGAGTTGTGTTCGGTTTCGGGAACCCTCTGGGGAAAAATTATGACATTTCAGAAAAACAAGATGGCGGCCGAGGTGATTTTTGCAGCTTTTTTGTATTCCAACCGATTTCGTTGAGTTTTGCAAACTTTGAAGAAAGTTGTAAACGGTTAACAGAAAATGGGGAAAAAATTGGGAAAACAAGATGGCGGCCGAGCCGGAGCGTTTTCAAAATTTTCATTTTTCGACCCCGAACCGCGGCGCCACAGATCCCAAACGGGGTAGTCGTGGATAATTATTTTTTCTGGTTTCGCCCCCGACTATCCTGTATTTTGAAAGAACGAGAGTGGTTTTTCAAAATTCAAGATGGCGGCTGTCATGGCGGCCGTTTTGTTCGAGGTACGAAAAAACGCAATTTTAAAAGTTAAATATCTCAAAGTTGGCAACATCGGAGTGATTCGGTTCCTATGAAGCGATTGTACGTATGGACTCGAGGTATAGATCGGTGGGAAAAAATTACCCCATTTTTCGGGAAATTTCAAGATTTTCGGGAAATTATAAAAAATCGAAATACGCACTTTTAGCAAAATCCGAGTATGAGCGATTACGTGTTTTGCTCGTACAAATGACATTTGGGTATTTTTGTCGCCGAAGACTGGCAACACTGGAATTTATCAAAGAAAAAGTGATTTTCGACATGGTCTTTTTTCAGGGACGATCATTTCGCGTGGGTGCGAGCGAGAGGAGAGATTGAAACGTCATCGGGAGCGGTATATCCTGTAGTTAATAGGAAAGTTTTTAAAATTACCTAATTTGCTTCTGCAAAAAGAGTTGGTGGCCATTTTGTATTTTCTTCAAATTTTCCGAAATTTTGATCACGTTTTTGAGGCAGTTGGCAACATTTTGGAAAGTCGACATGTATCAATCGATTGTGTGACTCAACCAGCAGTATCGAAATATGTAAACAGTGTTGCCACATTTGGGGAGATTTTCGAGATTCTCCCCAAAAACTCCTCCTGTAAAATTTTGTATGAAAATATTTTTTTTCACTGATGGTTTCGTATAGAAAACAAAAAAAAATCGAGGAAAAATTTGGAAATAGCTGATGATCGAGGATGTCGGAGACGGGTGAAGGGTCCGCTCAAGGTATTGAAGATAGGTGGGGGGTGCTCGACCAAATGTCATTTATGACGTCATCCAATTGCCAAAAAGCTGAAAAAAAATTCAAAATGGCGAAGAAAAGATGGCCGCCATACAAATTTCGCCGGTGTCCAGCTCGGAGGGTATAAAAGATGGAAGTGTGGTTTCTTGGCAAGAGATGATCAGGGTCCGAAGGTCTACTCGATGAATAGAAAAAAAAAATCAAAATGGCGGAATTTTTTTCCCATACATTTTGTATGGCGAATATTGAATGTCTCATTCTCCTAGAAAGAGACGGAAAACGATACGATAATGTAGGGGAGATGTGTTTGGTAATTATTCTTTAAGCGGCAACTCCAGCTGTCGTTTGTCGTCTGACAGGTGACAGTGTCACTGTCAAATTCATTCATCGGTTTTCGGTTGGAGCGGCCGCGACTCGCTGCCTTCTCTCGGCATAATTGTTAATTTAATTTCGGTTAGAGTTCAATACCACATTCCACCACACCCACTAAACACACTAAAGTGCATCAAGCAAGAAGCAAGAAGAATCGGGCCCGATATTCGCCGGCAACGAAGAGCACTGCACGAGGTACCTGCATGCCCTACTCACTATACAGCGATTGATTAGGAATTTTGGGGTTTCTGGGGAGCTCCGCGAACCGCGGACGAAACATTTGGTAGCAGAGCGTGGTTTTCGGTCTTTTTCGTGATTAAAACACGATATTTTTTGGTTATAATACGAGTTTCAAAAGTTTTTCTATCTACCTACCTCTCGGTAAAAATAAAATTATCGCGGGTTGGTTACGAAGACACGTTAAGGTGGCACCTCACGTACCTATATTGTAAGGCGGCTACTCACGTACTGATTTTGTTGAGGCCGACACATGGGTTCTTGGTGATTTTTGGAAATCGTAAATGATTTGAATGTGGTATTTTATTAATTCGGTTATGTTTTAATTATTTCGGTGTTTTACGTATTTCATTATTTCGGTATTTTATTATTTCGGTAATTTTTTAATTATTTCGGTATTTTACGGATTTTCGGTTTTTCTTGGATTCTTTTATGCATTAAAGATGTCTGTCAGAGCGAATTGGTCCCAGTTTAGGGTTAAGCTACAATGGTTGTTGGACAGCGCGGACCTTATAGATAGGCCTGACCATTCAAGGCGCTTATCAGTACGACTTCTGACTGTGAATTCGGAGTTCATGAATTTGGAAAACTCATATCAGCGCATCCTTGAGTTGGTGGATGAGGGTGTTCCAGCTGAGAGGGAAATAGTTCTGGGAGCCCGCGCAGATTATGCACGTGCTTTAGAAGCTTTTGATAGACTAATGTCGATTAAGTTAGAAGAGGCTCCTGCGAATTCTAGCAGTTCTACGGTAAATGCTAGATCGGAGGTCGCCGATCTGGACGCGCTGCTGTCACGTTTGCCAGCCCTTCGGCTTCCGTCCTTTGCTGGGGAGATGGACCAATGGGTGGGGTTTAACAATCTATTTGATAGTCTGGTCGATAAACGTTCAGATTTGTCACCGGCACAGAAACTGGCATACTTGATGTCGTGTTTATCCGGTGAACCCCGTGGATTGGTCCAACACCTCAAGATTGCGGATGAAGGATATAGTATTGCCCGTGATCTTTTAATGAAACGGTATCAGAACACTCGGCGTTTAGGTGACGTACACGTTGACCAAATTTTAAAATTACCTACTATTTCGGGTCGGCTTAGCGGTCTTCGGTCACAATTTTTAAATCCACTGATTATGGCGGTTAATCAATTAGAGCGTCTCGGTTTTCCTGTTTCGGAATGGTCGTTTATACTTTTACACATATGTCTATCAAAATTACCAGCGTCACTTAAATCTCGTTTTGAACAAAAATTTGGTTGCGAATCGGATACCATACCTAAATATTCGGACTTAGTTGAATTTTTAGAAACGGAATGCCGCTTAATCGAGTGCGCGAATTTGGAATCAACAAATCAGTATGACTATAATAATTCGAGGCAAGCGAAGCCCGCTCGCAGATCGGTTCATTATGCCGCTGCTGAAGTAAAGCAGCCGTGTATATGCTGTGGGGATTCAAAACATTCGAGCTTAACAATTTGTCCGGAGTTTAAATCCATGTCGCCTTTTGCACGGAAAGATTTTGTTGACAAGGAACGTCTATGTTTCCACTGTCTGGGGAACCACAGCTACCGCGATTGCCGCCGGGAGCTTCATTGCAGCTGTGGAAGCACTAAGCATCACCCGATGCTATGTTTTAATCGGTCGGGGGTGCAACAGCGACATAATAATAATAATCGGAGCTCGGCCGAGCGGTCAGCCCCTCGCACGGGCGGGGGCTTTCGGCAGCAATCTAACGTCGGAAGGGTCAAGTCACCTCGCGATCTTTCACCCGTTCAACGTACCTCATCTCCTCCACGACGACGTGAGGAGCAGCGAGATGACCCACCTAATGTAAATCGTAGTGATAAGCCTCGGTACGGGCGTTCTGACGAGCGGAATGAGAGTGGTAGGCGAGATGACGATCGTGCTCTCCTCTATTCACCTACCAGACGCTAGGATTCGGCGCCCACTTGCCCTTTACTAACTGTACTCTTACCCACTGTTATAGTCAAAGTCTATTTTAATTCAGAAATAAATTCGGAAATGGGGGTTTCGACCAGAGCCTTACTTGACAGTGGATCTCAGGGGTCTTTAATTAGTACAGATTTAGTGGGCAGGTTGGGCATATGTTTAGATCCGTGCAGCGAACGGATCATGGGTGTTGGAGGTATTGAAACAACCTCAACTATAATCGGTCGGTCTTCGGTGACATTTTCTCCGATAAATAAAAGATTTCCTAAAATTACTACTCCTGTTTTGTGTATGCAAACGGTTATAGGAAAATTACCTACGGTGACCTTGGATGATTCGGTGAAAGACCTAGCCACCGGCTTAAGTTTAGCAGATCCCCACTTCCACCAGTCATCGCCAGTGGAACTGCTGCTCGGTTCGGATGTTTTAGGATCTCTTATGGGAGGAGATAAAATAATTTTAAATTCTATCGGTCTTACGGCTTATAGCACTATTTTCGGTTATGTTCTACTTGGTCCTGTAGAACTCACTAAACAATCTGAGTTGATTGATGATTCGGAAGTCGTCGGTATTTCGGTTTCGGACACTCTTCAAAGATTCTGGAAGGTTGAGGAACCTCCAGAAACATCCTCTCGGTCTGCTCCACTTGATCTAGAGTGTGAACAGTTTTATAAAGATAATACGTATCGGTTGGAAAATGGTCGGTTTGTCACGAAGTTGCCATTTTTACCTAACAGACCCTTGTTAGGTGACTCGAAAACTATTGCGAAAAAAAGATTTTTGGCTTTGGAACGGAAACTTATGAAAAATTCGGTCTTACGAGAGAAGTATATTAATTTTATGCGTGAATATTTGGATCTCGGTCACATGTCGGTTTCGGATTTTGATTTTAAAGGCGGACAAGAATATTTTGTTATACCACATCATGCGGTTTTTAAGGATTCGGACGAAAATGCGAAAGTACGCGTTGTTTTTGACGGTAGTTGCGTCACAAATTCGGGGGTTTCTTTAAACCAGTGTTTACATTCGGGCCCTAAATTACAAAGGGATATTTCGGAGCTTTTGATGAACTTCAGACGCCATCAAGTTGTCTTTGTGACGGATATTAGGATGATGTTTCGGCAGACGCTTATTGATAAATTGGACAGAAGGTACCAGCTCATATTTTGGAGAGAGTCTCCAGATGAGCCCCTTCTTACCTATGAACTTGGAACCAACACATACGGGTTAAAATCTAGTCCTTACATTGCGATTCGGACGCTTTTAGAGTTGGCTGATCGGGAACGTGATCGGTATCCTCGGGCGGCTTCGGTTTTAGAGAACGACATTTATGTCGATGATATTCTGTCGGGATGCCGCTCACAATCGGAAGCTCTTGAACTGCAACAAGAGTTAATTCGGCTCATGCAATCAGGAGGATATGAATTACGGAAATGGATCTCGAACGATCCTGTTTTACTTCGGGACTTGCCTGACGATCATCAACAGGTGCCTCATCTGTTTGATAACCCAGACATGCAAAGTTTAACTTCGGTTTTGGGGGTACAATACAATCCTGTAGAGGATGTTTTTTCTTTTCGGACGGATTTAACTCATGGACATTCGGTTACTAAACGGAAAATACTGTCGACCATTGCTCGCATGTATGATCCAAGCGGGTGGATCACCCCTGTTTTATTTCGGGCTAAATGTTTTTTGCAACGTCTGTGGCTTTCGGGTTTTTCTTGGGATGAACCTATTACTGGGGATTTAGAACGAGATTGGATTCATTTTAAAATTGACCTCGCTCGGATTAAAGATGTTCGGATTTCGCGATGTATGCTCCCACCAGCGGTAAAAAATATTACTATGCACGGTTTTTCAGATGCCTCGGAGGCTGGTTACGCAGCTGTTGTATATTTACGCGCCGTGGATGACACAGATAATGTTTCGGTTCATTTAGTAATGGCCAAAAGTAAGGTCGCCCCAATCAGAACACGTCTGACGATTCCTAAATTGGAGTTGTGCGGAGCCGTGCTTCTACTTAAGCTTCTGCATCATGTTTGCCTTTGTTTGCAAAGGACCATCGATGTTCACGAGGTATTCGGTTGGACTGATAGTTCTATAGTTTTAGCTTGGCTTAAAACTTCACCTCATACTCTTCAAGTATTTGAGGCTAATCGAGTTTCACAGATACAAAATTCTACAGTACCAATCACGTGGCGACATATTCCGGGCGAATTGAACCCTGCCGACTGTGCTTCACGGGGCCTAACAGCTTCGGGTCTGGTATCTCATCCATTGTGGTGGGGTCCGCGATGGCTAACTTATTCGGAATCGGTTTGGCCTGCATCAAAGGCTAATCAGGTATCACCTGCGGATTTACCTGGGATTCGGTGTTCGGTTGCTACAAATTCAGAACCACTCCCAGATTTCGGTTTCCTCGTGGAGCGTTATAGCTCCTTAGATCGGCTTATTTCGGTTACCGCGTGGATTCGGAGATTCATTTTTAATTGCCGTTGGAAGAATAATCGGAATACTACGCCTTATTTAACAACACGGGATAGGAAGGACGCGTTGCTAATGTGGATCTCTCTAGTGCAGAGGGATAGTTTCGGTGCAGAGATTGAGAAAGTTCGGAAAGGCCAAACCTTGAAGGGGCATTTGAGACGTCTCAACCCCTTCATTGACTCGGACGGACTCCTTCGTGTTGGAGGACGCCTTCAACATTCGGACTTACCTTATGAAGCCAGACATCCATTGTTGCTTCCTAAATCGGGACATTTTATTTATCTGTTAATTTCGGATTCGCATTTGAAAAATTCACATGTAGGCCCAAACGCTCTTTTAGCCATATTACAACGGGACTATTGGATTCTCTCGGCCAGAAGAGCGGTAAGAAAAATCACATTCAAATGCATTTCGTGCTACAAATTAAAGGGACTCACAACCCAACCCTTGATGGGAGATCTGCCTAAAGACCGCGTTTTAGCGGCTAGACCCTTTCAAGGCGTGGGAACCGACTTCGCAGGTCCATTTTATGTAAAGTCTCATAAGTTGCGGAATTCAAGGGTCACCAAGGCCTATTTGTGCGTATTTGTATGCCTGGCCACTAAGTCCGTCCATTTAGAATTAGTTTCGGATTTGTCTTCGGAGGCCTTCATCGCCTGTCTCTCTCGCATGACCTCGCGACGCGGTTTTCCAGCGATCATTAGGTCAGATTGTGGGTCAAATTATAAGAGCAGTGACAGATATTTAAAGGAAGTTTTCCAATTTTTGGAACAAAATCGATCACTAATCGGTCATGATTTAGCTCGGCGCGGTATAACCTGGATCTTCGACCCTCCCGCGTGCCCGTCGTGGGGCGGTTTATTTGAGGCGGCCGTAAAGTCGGCCAAGACGCATTTAAAACGTACTATTGGGGAAACAACTTTGACCTTCGAGGAACTTAGTACGGTTTTCTGCAAAATCGAAGCAGTCTTGAACTCACGGCCTTTGTGCCCTCTGTCTTCGGACCCAAATGACCTAGAGGTTCTGACCCCAGGTCATTTTCTTATCGGACAACCGCTAACAGCGCTTCCAGAGTACCCCTTTCAGGATGAAAAGACGTATAAATTATCTCGCTTTCAGTTGCTACAGCAACTATCTCAAAGAATTTGGCATCGGTGGCATTTGGAATATCTTCACACCCTACAACAGCGATTGAAGTGGACTGACCCAGCTGTCCCACCTAAAGTTGGGGATTTAGTTTTACTAAAAGAGGACAATGCGCCACCTCTTCAATGGCGCCGCGGTCGGATAGTAGCGTTGTATCCTGGGAAGGACGGCGTGGTCAGGCTCGCAGATGTACGGGTAGCGCAGGGTACAGTTTTGAAACGGGCAATCTCCAAGTTGTCTCGTTTGCCCTTAGATTAGCTTTAATTAGGTTTATTTTCGGTTTGGTTTAGGTTTAAATAGTTGTTAGTTTTTATAAGGTTTTCGGAAGCAGTTGAAGACTGCTTGGGCGGGGGAATGTTTGGTAATTATTCTTTAAGCGGCAACTCCAGCTGTCGTTTGTCGTCTGACAGGTGACAGTGTCACTGTCAAATTCATTCATCGGTTTTCGGTTGGAGCGGCCGCGACTCGCCGCCTTCTCTCGGCATAATTGTTAATTTAATTTCGGTTAGAGTTCAATACCACATTCCACCACACCCACTAAACACACTAAAGTGCATCAAGCAAGAAGCAAGAAGAATCGGGCCCGATATTCGCCGGCAACGAAGAGCACTGCACGAGGTACCTGCATGCCCTACTCACTATACAGCGATTGATTAGGAATTTTGGGGTTTCTGGGGAGCTCCGCGAACCGCGGACGAAACAAGATGTGTTCGGGTGGGGGAGGCGAGTAGGGAAAAATTATGACATTTCAGAAAAACAAGATGGCGACCGACGTGATTTTTGCAACTCTTTTGTTTTCCAACCGATTTCGTTGAAACTCGCAATCTTTGAAGAATGTAGTAAACGATTAATAGAAAAAGTGGAAAATTTTGAAAAAACAAGATGGCCGCCATACAAATTTCGTCGGTGTCTATCTCGGAGGCTATAAAAGATGGAAGAGTGGTTTCGTGGCAAAAGATGATCAGGGTCCGAAAGTCTACTCGGTGGAACAAACTCTGCATGCTCGCGGACCACTTTAGTGGTCCGCGCACCCACGCACCCTACTTTATTAACCTCAACTACCCCGTTTTTACAAAAAATGATATGGATGTCGTTTTCAGAGTTTTCCAGGGTGCTCATTTTGATAACGTCATTTATTTTGAAATCCAAGATGGCGGGCGTGCACTTTAAAAAAAAAATTGATATAGGTGTCGTTTTATGGGGTTTTCGGGGTAATTTGTGTATCTTAATTAAAAAAATCGGTTTAATACAACTTATAAACCTAACTACGTCACGCGAGCTGCTTTAGCAGCTCGCGCACCGAGCAAGACACTAGTTATTATTATACTATATATAGCTCGATTACCACTGACTGACTCACTCATTGACATAATTGTTCTCCTAGAAAGAGAAGGAAAATGATATAGTGATGCAGGGGAGATGTGTTCGGATTCGGGAACCCTCTGGGGAAAAATTATGACTTTTCGGAAAAACAAGATGGCGGCCGACGTGATTTTTGCAGCTCCGTTGTTTTCCAACCGATTTCGTTGAATTTTGCAATCTTTGAAGAAAATAGTAAACGATTAATGGGAAATGTCGAAAAAATTGAAAAAACAAGATGGCGGCCGAACCGTAGCGTTTTCAAAATTTTGATTTTTCGACCCCGAACCGCGGCGCCACAGATCCGAAACGGGAAATCGATAATAATTATTTTTTTCTGGTTTCGTCTATGATTATCCTGAATTTTGACGGAATGGGAGTGGTTTTTAAAAATTCAAGATGGCGGCTGTCGTGGCGGCCATTATGTTAGAGGTACGAAAAAACGCAATTTTAAAAGTTAAATATCTCAAAGTTGGCAACATCGGAGCGATTCGGCTTCTATGAAGCGATTGTACGTATAGGCTTGAGGTATAGATTGGAGGAAAGAAATTACCCCATTTTTTGGGGAAATTTCAAGATTTTCAGGACATTGAAAAAAATCGAAATACGGACTTTTCGCAAAATTCGAGTATGACCGATTATGTGTTTTGATCATACAAATGACATTTGGGTATTTTTGTCGCCGGAGACTGGCAACACTGGAATTTATCAAAGAAAAAATGATTTTCGACGTGGTCTTTTTTTAGGGGCGATCGTTTCGCGTGGGTGTGAGCGAGAGGAGAGATTGAAACGTCATCGGGAGCGGTATATCCTGTAGTTATTGGAAAAGTTGTACAACGATGTAATTTATTTCTGCAAAACGAGTTGGCGGCCATTTTGTATTTTTTTTAATTTTTTGAAATTTTGATCACGTTTTTGAGGCAGTTGGCAACATTTTGGAAAGTCAGTATGTATGAATCGATTGTGTATCTCGGCTGGCAGTATGAAGATATGCAACCGGTGTTGCCACTTTTGGGGAGATTTTCGAGATTTTCAACTAGAAAACTCCTGTAAAATTTTGTATGAAAAATTTTTTTTTCACTGATGGTGTCGTATAGAAAACAAAAACTTAGTAAGCCAAAATTATGGAGAGAGCTGATGATTGAGGGTTTCGGAGACGGGTGAAGGGTCCGCTCAAGGTATTGAAGATAGGTGGGGGGTGCTCGACCAAATGTCATTCATGACATCATCCAATTGCCAAAAAGCTGAAAAAAAATTCAAAATGGCGAAGAAAAGATGGCCGCCATACAAATTTCGCTTGCGTCCAGCTCGGAGGGTATAAAAGATGGAGGTGTGGTTTCTTGGAAAAAGAGGATCAGGATCCAAAGGTCTACTCGATGAATAGAAAAAAAATTCAAAATGGCGGAATTTATTTTCCCATACATTTTGTATGGCGAATATTGAATGTCTCATTCTCCTAGAAAGAGACGGAAAACGATACGATAATGTAGGGGAGATATGTTTTGAAGCGCGATATGAGTAGGGAAAAATTATGACATTTCAGAAAAACAAGATGGCGGCCTATATGATTTTTGCAACTCTTTTGTTTTCCAACCGATTTCGTTGAAACTCGCAATCTTTGAAGAATGTAGTAAACGATTAATAGAAAAAGTGGAAAATTTTGGAAAAACAAGATGGCCGCCGTACAATTTTCGTCGGTGTCTATCTCGGAGGCTATAAAAGATGGAAGAGTGGTTTCTTGGCAAAAGATGATCAGGGTCCGAAGGTCTACTCGATGAAACAAACTCTGCATGCTCGCGGACCACTTTAGTGGTCCGCGCACCCACGCACCCTACTAAATTATTATCCTAATCTACAAAAAATAATATGGATGTCGTGTTCAGGGTTTTCCAGGGTGCTGATCTTGATAATGACATTTATTTTCAAATCCAAGATGGCGGACTTACTTTTTCTACAAAAAATAGAAATGCCTGTCATTTTATGGGGTTTTTCGGGGTGAATTATGTATCTTAATAAATCAATTTGGTTTTATGTAATAAAGTTAACCTTACCACGTCACGCGAGCTGCTTTAGCAGCTCGCGCACCGAGCAAAAGCTAGTTATACTATATATAGCTCGATTACCACTCACTCACTCACTGACTCATTGACATAATTGTTCTCCTAGAAAGAGAAGGAAAATGATATAGTGATGTAGGAGAGTTGTGTTCGGTTTCGGGAACCCTCTGGGGAAAAATTATGACATTTCAGAAAAACAAGATGGCGGCCGAGGTGATTTTTGCAGCTTTTTTGTATTCCAACCGATTTCGTTGAGTTTTGCAAACTTTGAAGAAAGTTGTAAACGGTTAACAGAAAATGGGGAAAAAATTGGGAAAACAAGATGGCGGCCGAGCCGGAGCGTTTTCAAAATTTTCATTTTTCGACCCCGAACCGCGGCGCCACAGATCCCAAACGGGGTAGTCGTGGATAATTATTTTTTCTGGTTTCGCCCCCGACTATCCTGTATTTTGACAGAACGAGAGTGGTTTTTCAAAATTCAAGATGGCGGCTGTCATGGCGGCCGTTTTGTTCGAGGTACGAAAAAACGCAATTTTAAAAGTTAAATATCTCAAAGTTGGCAACATCGGAGTGATTCAGTTCCTATGAAGCGATTGTACGTATGGACTCGAGGTATAGATCGGTGGGAAAAAATTACCCCATTTTTCGGGAAATTTCAAGATTTTCGGGAAATTATAAAAAATCGAAATACGCACTTTTAGCAAAATCCGAGTATGAGCGATTACGTGTTTTGCTCGTACAAATGACATTTGGGTATTTTTGTCGCCGAAGACTGGCAACACTGGAATTTATCAAAGAAAAAGTGATTTTCGACATGGTCTTTTTTCAGGGACGATCATTTCGCGTGGGTGCGAGCGAGAGGAGAGATTGAAACGTCATCGGGAGCGGTATATCCTGTAGTTAATAGGAAAGTTTTTAAAATTACCTAATTTGCTTCTGCAAAAAGAGTTGGTGGCCATTTTGTATTTTCTTCAAATTTTCCGAAATTTTGATCACGTTTTTGAGGCAGTTGGCAACATTTTGGAAAGTCGACATGTATCAATCGATTGTGTGACTCAACCAGCAGTATCGAAATATGTAAACAGTGTTGCCACATTTGGGGAGATTTTCGAGATTCTCCCCAAAAACTCCTCCTGTAAAATTTTGTATGAAAATATTTTTTTTCACTGATGGTTTCGTATAGAAAACAAAAAAAAAATCGAGGAAAAATTTGGAAATAGCTGATGATCGAGGATGTCGGAGACGGGTGAAGGGTCCGCTCAAGGTATTGAAGATAGGTGGGGGGTGCTCGACCAAATGTCATTTATGACGTCATCCAATTGCCAAAAAGCTGAAAAAAAATTCAAAATGGCGAAGAAAAGATGGCCGCCATACAAATTTCGCCGGTGTCCAGCTCGGAGGGTATAAAAGATGGAAGTGTGGTTTCTTGGCAAGAGATGATCAGGGTCCGAAGGTCTACTCGATGAATAGAAAAAAAAAATCAAAATGGCGGAATTTTTTTCCCATACATTTTGTATGGCGAATATTGAATGTCTCATTCTCCTAGAAAGAGACGGAAAACGATACGATAATGTAGGGGAGATGTGTTTGGTAATTATTCTTTAAGCGGCAACTCCAGCTGTCGTTTGTCGTCTGACAGGTGACAGTGTCACTGTCAAATTCATTCATCGGTTTTCGGTTGGAGCGGCCGCGACTCGCCGCCTTCTCTCGGCATAATTGTTAATTTAATTTCGGTTAGAGTTCAATACCACATTCCACCACACCCACTAAACACACTAAAGTGCATCAAGCAAGAAGCAAGAAGAATCGGGCCCGATATTCGCCGGCAACGAAGAGCACTGCACGAGGTACCTGCATGCCCTACTCACTATACAGCGATTGATTAGGAATTTTGGGGTTTCTGGGGAGCTCCGCGAACCGCGGACGAAACATTTGGTAGCAGAGCGTGGTTTTCGGTCTTTTTCGTGATTAAAACACGATATTTTTTGGTTATAATACGAGTTTCAAAAGTTTTTCTATCTACCTACCTCTCGGTAAAAATAAAATTATCGCGGGTTGGTTACGAAGACACGTTAAGGTGGCACCTCACGTACCTATATTGTAAGGCGGCTACTCACGTACTGATTTTGTTGAGGCCGACACATGGGTTCTTGGTGATTTTTGGAAATCGTAAATGATTTGAATGTGGTATTTTATTAATTCGGTTATGTTTTAATTATTTCGGTGTTTTACGTATTTCATTATTTCGGTATTTTATTATTTCGGTAATTTTTTAATTATTTCGGTATTTTACGGATTTTCGGTTTTTCTTGGATTCTTTTATGCATTAAAGATGTCTGTCAGAGCGAATTGGTCCCAGTTTAGGGTTAAGCTACAATGGTTGTTGGACAGCGCGGACCTTATAGATAGGCCTGACCATTCAAGGCGCTTATCAGTACGACTTCTGACTGTGAATTCGGAGTTCATGAATTTGGAAAACTCATATCAGCGCATCCTTGAGTTGGTGGATGAGGGTGTTCCAGCTGAGAGGGAAATAGTTCTGGGAGCCCGCGCAGATTATGCACGTGCTTTAGAAGCTTTTGATAGACTAATGTCGATTAAGTTAGAAGAGGCTCCTGCGAATTCTAGCAGTTCTACGGTAAATGCTAGATCGGAGGTCGCCGATCTGGACGCGCTGCTGTCACGTTTGCCAGCCCTTCGGCTTCCGTCCTTTGCTGGGGAGATGGACCAATGGGTGGGGTTTAACAATCTATTTGATAGTCTGGTCGATAAACGTTCAGATTTGTCACCGGCACAGAAACTGGCATACTTGATGTCGTGTTTATCCGGTGAACCCCGTGGATTGGTCCAACACCTCAAGATTGCGGATGAAGGATATAGTATTGCCCGTGATCTTTTAATGAAACGGTATCAGAACACTCGGCGTTTAGGTGACGTACACGTTGACCAAATTTTAAAATTACCTACTATTTCGGGTCGGCTTAGCGGTCTTCGGTCACAATTTTTAAATCCACTGATTATGGCGGTTAATCAATTAGAGCGTCTCGGTTTTCCTGTTTCGGAATGGTCGTTTATACTTTTACACATATGTCTATCAAAATTACCAGCGTCACTTAAATCTCGTTTTGAACAAAAATTTGGTTGCGAATCGGATACCATACCTAAATATTCGGACTTAGTTGAATTTTTAGAAACGGAATGCCGCTTAATCGAGTGCGCGAATTTGGAATCAACAAATCAGTATGACTATAATAATTCGAGGCAAGCGAAGCCCGCTCGCAGATCGGTTCATTATGCCGCTGCTGAAGTAAAGCAGCCGTGTATATGCTGTGGGGATTCAAAACATTCGAGCTTAACAATTTGTCCGGAGTTTAAATCCATGTCGCCTTTTGCACGGAAAGATTTTGTTGACAAGGAACGTCTATGTTTCCACTGTCTGGGGAACCACAGCTACCGCGATTGCCGCCGGGAGCTTCATTGCAGCTGTGGAAGCACTAAGCATCACCCGATGCTATGTTTTAATCGGTCGGGGGTGCAACAGCGACATAATAATAATAATCGGAGCTCGGCCGAGCGGTCAGCCCCTCGCACGGGCGGGGGCTTTCGGCAGCAATCTAACGTCGGAAGGGTCAAGTCACCTCGCGATCTTTCACCCGTTCAACGTACCTCATCTCCTCCACGACGACGTGAGGAGCAGCGAGATGACCCACCTAATGTAAATCGTAGTGATAAGCCTCGGTACGGGCGTTCTGACGAGCGGAATGAGAGTGGTAGGCGAGATGACGATCGTGCTCTCCTCTATTCACCTACCAGACGCTAGGATTCGGCGCCCACTTGCCCTTTACTAACTGTACTCTTACCCACTGTTATAGTCAAAGTCTATTTTAATTCAGAAATAAATTCGGAAATGGGGGTTTCGACCAGAGCCTTACTTGACAGTGGATCTCAGGGGTCTTTAATTAGTACAGATTTAGTGGGCAGGTTGGGCATATGTTTAGATCCGTGCAGCGAACGGATCATGGGTGTTGGAGGTATTGAAACAACCTCAACTATAATCGGTCGGTCTTCGGTGACATTTTCTCCGATAAATAAAAGATTTCCTAAAATTACTACTCCTGTTTTGTGTATGCAAAAGGTTATAGGAAAATTACCTACGGTGACCTTGGATGATTCGGTGAAAGACCTAGCCACCGGCTTAAGTTTAGCAGATCCCCACTTCCACCAGTCATCGCCAGTGGAACTGCTGCTCGGTTCGGATGTTTTAGGATCTCTTATGGGAGGAGATAAAATAATTTTAAATTCTATCGGTCTTACGGCTTATAGCACTATTTTCGGTTATGTTCTACTTGGTCCTGTAGAACTCACTAAACAATCTGAGTTGATTGATGATTCGGAAGTCGTCGGTATTTCGGTTTCGGACACTCTTCAAAGATTCTGGAAGGTTGAGGAACCTCCAGAAACATCCTCTCGGTCTGCTCCACTTGATCTAGAGTGTGAACAGTTTTATAAAGATAATACGTATCGGTTGGAAAATGGTCGGTTTGTCACGAAGTTGCCATTTTTACCTAACAGACCCTTGTTAGGTGACTCGAAAACTATTGCGAAAAAAAGATTTTTGGCTTTGGAACGGAAACTTATGAAAAATTCGGTCTTACGAGAGAAGTATATTAATTTTATGCGTGAATATTTGGATCTCGGTCACATGTCGGTTTCGGATTTTGATTTTAAAGGCGGACAAGAATATTTTGTTATACCACATCATGCGGTTTTTAAGGATTCGGACGAAAATGCGAAAGTACGCGTTGTTTTTGACGGTAGTTGCGTCACAAATTCGGGGGTTTCTTTAAACCAGTGTTTACATTCGGGCCCTAAATTACAAAGGGATATTTCGGAGCTTTTGATGAACTTCAGACGCCATCAAGTTGTCTTTGTGACGGATATTAGGATGATGTTTCGGCAGACGCTTATTGATAAATTGGACAGAAGGTACCAGCTCATATTTTGGAGAGAGTCTCCAGATGAGCCCCTTCTTACCTATGAACTTGGAACCAACACATACGGGTTAAAATCTAGTCCTTACATTGCGATTCGGACGCTTTTAGAGTTGGCTGATCGGGAACGTGATCGGTATCCTCGGGCGGCTTCGGTTTTAGAGAACGACATTTATGTCGATGATATTCTGTCGGGATGCCGCTCACAATCGGAAGCTCTTGAACTGCAACAAGAGTTAATTCGGCTCATGCAATCAGGAGGATATGAATTACGGAAATGGATCTCGAACGATCCTGTTTTACTTCGGGACTTGCCTGACGATCATCAACAGGTGCCTCATCTGTTTGATAACCCAGACATGCAAAGTTTAACTTCGGTTTTGGGGGTACAATACAATCCTGTAGAGGATGTTTTTTCTTTTCGGACGGATTTAACTCATGGACATTCGGTTACTAAACGGAAAATACTGTCGACCATTGCTCGCATGTATGATCCAAGCGGGTGGATCACCCCTGTTTTATTTCGGGCTAAATGTTTTTTGCAACGTCTGTGGCTTTCGGGTTTTTCTTGGGATGAACCTATTACTGGGGATTTAGAACGAGATTGGATTCATTTTAAAATTGACCTCGCTCGGATTAAAGATGTTCGGATTTCGCGATGTATGCTCCCACCAGCGGTAAAAAATATTACTATGCACGGTTTTTCAGATGCCTCGGAGGCTGGTTACGCAGCTGTTGTATATTTACGCGCCGTGGATGACACAGATAATGTTTCGGTTCATTTAGTAATGGCCAAAAGTAAGGTCGCCCCAATCAGAACACGTCTGACGATTCCTAAATTGGAGTTGTGCGGAGCCGTGCTTCTACTTAAGCTTCTGCATCATGTTTGCCTTTGTTTGCAAAGGACCATCGATGTTCACGAGGTATTCGGTTGGACTGATAGTTCTATAGTTTTAGCTTGGCTTAAAACTTCACCTCATACTCTTCAAGTATTTGAGGCTAATCGAGTTTCACAGATACAAAATTCTACAGTACCAATCACGTGGCGACATATTCCGGGCGAATTGAACCCTGCCGACTGTGCTTCACGGGGCCTAACAGCTTCGGGTCTGGTATCTCATCCATTGTGGTGGGGTCCGCGATGGCTAACTTATTCGGAATCGGTTTGGCCTGCATCAAAGGCTAATCAGGTATCACCTGCGGATTTACCTGGGATTCGGTGTTCGGTTGCTACAAATTCAGAACCACTCCCAGATTTCGGTTTCCTCGTGGAGCGTTATAGCTCCTTAGATCGGCTTATTTCGGTTACCGCGTGGATTCGGAGATTCATTTTTAATTGCCGTTGGAAGAATAATCGGAATACTACGCCTTATTTAACAACACGGGATAGGAAGGACGCGTTGCTAATGTGGATCTCTCTAGTGCAGAGGGATAGTTTCGGTGCAGAGATTGAGAAAGTTCGGAAAGGCCAAACCTTGAAGGGGCATTTGAGACGTCTCAACCCCTTCATTGACTCGGACGGACTCCTTCGTGTTGGAGGACGCCTTCAACATTCGGACTTACCTTATGAAGCCAGACATCCATTGTTGCTTCCTAAATCGGGACATTTTATTGATCTGTTAATTTCGGATTCGCATTTGAAAAATTCACATGTAGGCCCAAACGCTCTTTTAGCCATATTACAACGGGACTATTGGATTCTCTCGGCCAGAAGAGCGGTAAGAAAAATCACATTCAAATGCATTTCGTGCTACAAATTAAAGGGACTCACAACCCAACCCTTGATGGGAGATCTGCCTAAAGACCGCGTTTTAGCGGCTAGACCCTTTCAAGGCGTGGGAACCGACTTCGCAGGTCCATTTTATGTAAAGTCTCATAAGTTGCGGAATTCAAGGGTCACCAAGGCCTATTTGTGCGTATTTGTATGCCTGGCCACTAAGTCCGTCCATTTAGAATTAGTTTCGGATTTGTCTTCGGAGGCCTTCATCGCCTGTCTCTCTCGCATGACCTCGCGACGCGGTTTTCCAGCGATCATTAGGTCAGATTGTGGGTCAAATTATAAGAGCAGTGACAGATATTTAAAGGAAGTTTTCCAATTTTTGGAACAAAATCGATCACTAATCGGTCATGATTTAGCTCGGCGCGGTATAACCTGGATCTTCGACCCTCCCGCGTGCCCGTCGTGGGGCGGTTTATTTGAGGCGGCCGTAAAGTCGGCCAAGACGCATTTAAAACGTACTATTGGGGAAACAACTTTGACCTTCGAGGAACTTAGTACGGTTTTCTGCAAAATCGAAGCAGTCTTGAACTCACGGCCTTTGTGCCCTCTGTCTTCGGACCCAAATGACCTAGAGGTTCTGACCCCAGGTCATTTTCTTATCGGACAACCGCTAACAGCGCTTCCAGAGTACCCCTTTCAGGATGAAAAGACGTATAAATTATCTCGCTTTCAGTTGCTACAGCAACTATCTCAAAGAATTTGGCATCGGTGGCATTTGGAATATCTTCACACCCTACAACAGCGATTGAAGTGGACTGACCCAGCTGTCCCACCTAAAGTTGGGGATTTAGTTTTACTAAAAGAGGACAATGCGCCACCTCTTCAATGGCGCCGCGGTCGGATAGTAGCGTTGTATCCTGGGAAGGACGGCGTGGTCAGGCTCGCAGATGTACGGGTAGCGCAGGGTACAGTTTTGAAACGGGCAATCTCCAAGTTGTCTCGTTTGCCCTTAGATTAGCTTTAATTAGGTTTATTTTCGGTTTGGTTTAGGTTTAAATAGTTGTTAGTTTTTATAAGGTTTTCGGAAGCAGTTGAAGACTGCTTGGGCGGGGGAATGTTTGGTAATTATTCTTTAAGCGGCAACTCCAGCTGTCGTTTGTCGTCTGACAGGTGACAGTGTCACTGTCAAATTCATTCATCGGTTTTCGGTTGGAGCGGCCGCGACTCGCCGCCTTCTCTCGGCATAATTGTTAATTTAATTTCGGTTAGAGTTCAATACCACATTCCACCACACCCACTAAACACACTAAAGTGCATCAAGCAAGAAGCAAGAAGAATCGGGCCCGATATTCGCCGGCAACGAAGAGCACTGCACGAGGTACCTGCATGCCCTACTCACTATACAGCGATTGATTAGGAATTTTGGGGTTTCTGGGGAGCTCCGCGAACCGCGGACGAAACAAGATGTGTTCGGGTGGGGGAGGCGAGTAGGGAAAAATTATGACATTTCAGAAAAACAAGATGGCGACCGACGTGATTTTTGCAACTCTTTTGTTTTCCAACCGATTTCGTTGAAACTCGCAATCTTTGAAGAATGTAGTAAACGATTAATAGAAAAAGTGGAAAATTTTGAAAAAACAAGATGGCCGCCATACAAATTTCGTCGGTGTCTATCTCGGAGGCTATAAAAGATGGAAGAGTGGTTTCGTGGCAAAAGATGATCAGGGTCCGAAAGTCTACTCGGTGGAACAAACTCTGCATGCTCGCGGACCACTTTAGTGGTCCGCGCACCCACGCACCCTATTAAATTATTATCCTCAACTACTCTGTTTTTAAAAATAGTAATGTGAAGGTCGTTTTCAGGGTTTTCTAGGGTGCTGTATAGTTGCCACATTTGGGGGGATTTTCGAGATTTTCCCCAAAAACTCCTCCTGTAAAATTTTGTATGAAATTTTTTTTTTTCACTGATGGTTTCGTATAGAAAACAAAAAAAAAATCGAGGAAAAATTTGGAAATAGCTGATGATCGAGGATGTCGGAGACGGGTGAAGGGTCCGCTCAAGGTATTGAAGATAGGTGGGGGGTGCTCGACCAAATGTCATTCATGACATCATCCAATTGCCAAAAAGCTGAAAAAAAATTCAAAATGGCGAAGAAAAGATGGCCGCCATACAAATTTCGCCGGCGTCCAGCTCGGAGGGTATAAAAGATGGAGGTGCGGTTTCGTGGCAAAAGAGGATCAGGATCCAAAGGTCTAATCGATGAATAGAAAAAAAATTCAAAATGGCGGAATTTATTTTCCCATACATTTTGTATGGCGAATATTGAATGTCTCATTCTCCTAGAAAGAGACGGAAAACGATACGATAATGTAGGGGAGATGTGTTCGGGTGGGGGAGGCGAGTAGGGAAAAATTATGACATTTCAGAAAAACAAGATGGCGACCGACGTGATTTTTGCAACTCTTTTGTATTCCAACCGATTTCGTTGAAACTCGCAACCTTTGGAGAAAGTAGTAAGCGATTAATAAAAAAAGTGGAAAATTTTGGATAAACAAGATGGCCGCCGTACAAATTTCGTCGTTGTCTATCTCGGAGGCTACAAAAGATGGAAGAGTGGTTTCTTGGCAAAAGATGATCAGGATCTGAAGGTCTAATTGTGAAACAATCTCTGCATGCTCACGGACCACTTTAGTGGTCTGCGCACCCACGCACCCTATTAAATTATTATCCTCAACTACTCTGTTTTTAAAAATAGTAATGTGAAGGTCGTTTTCAGGGTTTTCTAGGGTGCTGATTTTGATAATCACATTCATTTTTAGATCCAAGATGGTGGACATGCACTTTTTAAGAATAAATTGACATGGGTGTCGTTTCATGGGTTTTTCGGGGTGGATTGTCTATCTCAATAAATAAATTCGGTTTAATACAAAAAAAAAATAACATAACCACGTCACGCGAGCTGCTTTAGCAGCTCGCGCACCGAGCAAAACACTAGTTATACTATATATAGCTCGATTACCACTGACTCACTGACTGACTCATTGACATAATTGTTCTCCTAGAAAGAGACGGAAAATGATATAATGATGTAGGGGAATTGTGTTCGGTTTGGGGAACCCTCTGGGGAAAAATTATGACATTTCAGAAAAACAAGATGGCGGCCGAGGTGATTTTTGCAGCTCCGTTGTTTTCCAACCGATTTCGTTGAGTTTTGCAATCTTTAAAGAAAGTAGTAAGCGGTCAATAGAAAATGTAGAAAAAATTGGAAAAACAAGATGGCGGCCCAGCCGCAGCGTTTTGAAAATTTTGATTTTTCGACCCCGAACCGCGGCGCCACAGATCCGAGACGGGGTAGTCGAGGATAACTATTTTTTCGTGTTTCGCCCACGATTATCCTGTATTTTCACAGAATGGGAGTGGTTTTAAAAAATTCAAAATGGCGGCTGTCATGGCGGCTGTTTTGTTCGAGGTACGAAAAAACGCAATTTTAAAAGTTAAATATCTCAAAGTTGGCAACATCGGAGCGATTCGGCTTCTATGAAGCGGTTGTACGTATAGACTCGAGGTATAGATCGGTGGGAAAAAATTACCCCATTTTTTGGGGAAATTTCAAGATTTTCGGGAAATTGTAAAAAATCGAAATACGCACTTTTAGCAAAATCCGAGTATGAGGGATTACGTGTTTTGCTCGTACAAATGACATTTGGGTATTTTTGTCACCGAAGACTGGCAACACTGGAATTTATCAAAGAAAAAGTGATTTTTGGCATGGTCTTTTTCACGGTATCCCCTTTCGCGTGGGTGCGAGCGAGAGGAAAGATTGAAACGTCATCGGGAGCGGTATATCCTGTAGTTAATAGGAAAATTATGAAACCGTGTAAAATCTTTCTGTGAAACGAGTTGGCGGCCATTTTGTATTTTCTTCAAATTTTCCGAAATTTTGATCACGTTTTTGAGGCAGTTGGCAACATTTTGGAAAGTCGACATGTATCAATCGATTGTGTGACTCAACCAGCAGTATCGAAATATGTAAACAGTGTTGCCACATTTGGGGAGATTTTCGAGATTTTCCCCAAAAACTCCTGTAAAATTTTGTATGAATTTTTTTTTTCACTGATGGTTTCGTATAGAAAACAAAAAAAAAATCGAGGAAAAATTTGGAAATAGCTGATGATCGAGGATGTCGGAGACGGGTGAAGGGTCCGCTCAAGGTATTGAAGATAGGTGGGGGGTGCTCGACCAAATGTCATTCATGACATCATCCAATTGCCAAAAAGCTGAAAAAAAATTCAAAATGGCGAAGAAAAGATGGCCGCCATACAAATTTCGCCGGCGTCCAGCTCGGAGGGTATAAAAGATGGAGGTGCGGTTTCGTGGAAAAAGAGGATCAGGATCCAAAGGTCTACTCGATGAATAGAAAAAAAATTCAAAATGGCGGAATTTCTTTTCCCATACATTTTGTATGGCGAATATCGAATGTCTCATTCTCCTAGAAAGAGACAGAAAACGATACAATAATGTAGGGGAGATGTGTTCGGGTGGGGGAGGCAAGTAGGGAAAAATTATGACATTTCAGAAAAACAAGATGGCGGCCTATATGATTTTTGCAACTCTTTTGTTTTCCAACCGATTTCGTTGAAACTCGCAATCTTTAAAGAATGTAGGAAACGATTAATAGAAAAAGTGGAAAATTTTGGAAAAACAAGATGGCCGCCGTACAAATTTTGTCGGTGTCTATCTCGGAGGCTATAAAAGATGGAAGAGTGGTTTCTTGGCAAAAGATGATCAGGGTCCGAAGGTCTACTCGGTGGAACAAACTCTGCATGCTCACGGACCACTTTAGTGGTCCGCGCACCCACGCACCCTACTTTATTAACCTCAACTACCCCGTTTTTACAAAAAATGATATGGATGTCGTTTTCAGAGTTTTCCAGGGTGCTGATTTTGATAACGACATTTATTTTGAAATCCAAGATGGCAGACATGCATTTTTTAAGAAAAAATCGATATGGGTGTCGTTTTACGGGTTTTTCGGGGTGAATTGTGCATCTTAATAAATAAATTCAACCGAACCACGTCACGCGAGCTGCTTTAGCAGCTCGCGCACCGAGCGAAACACTAGTTATACTATATATAGCTCGATTACCACTGACTGACTCATTGACATAATTGTTCTCCTAGAAAGAGACGGAAAATGATATAGTGATGTAAGGGAGATGTGTTCGGGTGGGGGAGATGAGTAGGGAAAAATTATGACATTTCAGAAAAACAAGATGGCGGCCGACGTGATTTTTGCAGCTCCTTTGTTTTTTAAGGGACTCCGTTCAAACTTGCAACTATTAAAGAATGTAGTAAATGGTTAACAGAAAATGTAGAAAAAATTGGAAAAACAAAATGGCGGCCGAGCCGTAGCGTTTTAAAATTTTTGATTTTTCGACCTCGAACCGCGGCGCCACAGATCCGAAACGGGAAATTGAAACTAATAATTTTTTTCTGGTTTCGTCTACGATTATCCTGAATTTTGACGGAACGGGAGTGGTTTTTAAAAATTCAAGATGGCGGCTGTCGTGGCGGCCATTATGTTAGAGGTACGAAAAAACGCAATTTTAAAAGTTAAATATCTCAAAGTTGGCAACATCGGAGCGATTCGGCTTCTATGAAGCGATTGTACGTATAGACTCGAGGTATAGATTGAAGGAAAAAAATTACCCCATTTTTTGGGGAAATTTCATGATTTTCGGGAAATTGTAAAAAATCGAAATACGCACTTTTAGCAAAATTCGAGTATGAGCGATTACGTGTTATGCTCGTGCAAATGACATTTAGGTATTTTCGTCGCCGAGGACTGGCAACCCTGGAATTTATCGAAGCAAAAGTGATTTTCGACATTGTCTTTTTTCAGGGGCGATCATTTCGCGTGGGTGCGAGCGAGATGAGAGATTGAAACGTCATCGGGAGCGGTATATCCTGTAGTTAATGGGAAAGTTGTACAACGATGTAATTTATTTCTGCAAAACGAGTTGGCGGCCATTTTGTAATTTTTTGAATTTTTCGAAATTTTGATCACGTTTTTGAGGCAGTTGGCAACATTTTGGAAAGTCAATATGTATGAATCGATTGTGTATCTCGGCTGGCAGTATGGAGATATGCAACCGGTGTTGCCACTTTTGGGGAGATTTTCGAGATTCGAGACTAAGAAACTCCTGTAAAATTTTGTATGAAAAATTTTTTTTTCACTGATGGTGTCGTATAGAGAACAAAAACTTAGTAAGCCAAAATTATGGAGAGAGCTGATGATTGAGGGTTTCGGAGACGGGTGGAGGGCCCGCTTAAGGTATTGAAGATAGGTGGGGGGTGCTCGAGCAAATGTCATTCATGACGTCATCCAATTGCCAAAAAGCTGAAAAAAAATTCAAAATGGCGAAGAAAAGATGGCCGCCATACAAATTTCACCGGTGTCCAGCTCGGAGGGTATAAAAGATGGAAGTGTGGTTTCTTGGCAAGAGATGATCAGGGTCCGAAGGTCTACTCGATGAATAGAAAAAAAATTCAAAATGGCGAATTTTTTTTTCCTATAGAAAATGTATGGCGAATATTGAATGTCTCATTTCTCCTAGAAAGAGTCAGAAGACGATACATTGATGTATGGGAGATATGTTTGGATGCGCAATATGAGTAGGGGAAAATTAAGACATTTCAGAAAAACAAGATGGCGGCCGATATGATTTTTGCAACTCTTTTATTTTCCAACCGATTTCGTTGAAACTCGCAATCTTTGAAGAATGTAGTAAACGATTAATAGAAAAAGTGGAAAATATTGGAAAAACAAAATGGCCGCCGTACAAATTTCGTCGGTGTCTATCTCGGAGGCTATAAAAGATGGAAGAGTGGTTTCTTGGCAAAAGATGATCAGGGTCCGAAGGTCTACTCGGTGGAACAAACACTGCATGCTCGCGGACCACTTTAGTGGTCCGCGCACCCACGCACCCTAATAATTTATTATCCTAATCTACAAAAAATAATATGGATGTCGTTTTCAGAGTTTTCCAGGGTGCTGATTTTGATAATGACATTCATGTTTAGATCCAAGCTGGTGGACATGCACTTTTTAAGAAAAAATTGATATGGGTGTGGGTTTTATGTGTTTTTGTGGTGAATTGTATATCTTAATAAATAAATTTGGTTAAATATAATAAAGTCAACATAACCACGTCACGCGAGCTGCTTTAGCAGCTCGCGCACCGAGCAAAACACTAGTTATTATACTATATATAGCTCGATTACCACTCACTGACTGACTCACTCATTGACATAATTGTTCTCCTAGAAGGAGACGGAAAATGATATAATGATGTGGGGGAGTTGTGTTTGGTTTCGGGAACCCTCTGGGGAAAAATTATGACATTTCAGAAAAACAAGATGGCGGCCGATGTGATTTTTGCTGCTCCGTTGTTTTTCAACCGATTTCGTTGAATTTTACAAACTTTGAAGAAAGTAGTAAATGATTAACAGAAAATGTGGATAAAATTGGAAAAACAAGATGGCGGCCGAACCGTAGCGTTTTCAAAATTTTGATTTTTCGACCCCGAACCGCGGTGCCACAGATCCGAAACGGGAAATCGATAATAATAAATTTTTTCTTGTTTTGCTTGCAATGATCCTGAATTTTGACAGAACGGGAGTGATTTTTAAAATTTCAAGATGGCGGCTGTCATGGCGGCCGTTTTGTTCTAGGTACGAAAAAACGCAATTTTAAAAGTTAAATATCTCAAAGTTGGCAACATCGGAGCGATTCGGTTTCTATGAAGCGATTATACGTATAGGCTTGAGGTATAGATTGAACGAAAAAAATTACCCCATTTTTCGGGAAATTTCGAGATTTTCGGGAAACTGTAAAAAATCGAAATACGCACTTTTCGCAAAATCCCAGTATGAGCGATTATGTGTTTTACTTGTACAAATGACATTTCGGTATTTTTGTTACCAGAGACTGGCAACACTGGAATTTATCAAAGAAAAAGTGATTTTCGACATGGTCTTTTTTAGGGGCGATCGGTTCGCCTGGGTGCGAGCGAGATGAGAGATTGAAACGTCATCGGGAGCGGTATATCCTGTAGTTAATAGGAAAATTATGAAACCATGTAAAATCTTTCTGTGAAACGAGTTGGCGGCCATTTTGTATTTTTTTAATTTTTCGAAATTTTGATCACGTTTTTGAGGCAGTTGGCAACATTTTGGAAAGTCAATATGTATGAATCGATTGTGTATCTCGGCTGGCAGTATGGAGATATGCAACCGGTGTTGCCACTTTTGGGGAGATTTTCGAGATTTTCAACTAAGAAACTCCTGTAAAATTTTGTATGAAAAATTTTTTTTTCACTGATGGTGTCGTATAGAAAACAAAAACTTAGTAAGCCAAAATTATGGAGAGAGCTGATGATTGAGGGTTTCGGAGACGGGAGGAGGGCCCGCTTAAGGTATCGAAGATAGGTGGGGGTGCTCGAGCAAATGTCATTCATGACGTTATCCAATTGCCAAAAAGCTGAAAAAAAATTCAAAATGGCGAAGAAAAGATGGCCACCATACAAATTTCGCCGGTCTCCAGCTCGGAGGGTATAAAAGATGGAAGTATGGTTTCTTGGAAGAAGATGATCAGGATCCGAAGGTCTACTCGATGAATAGAAAAAAAATTCAAAATGGCGGAATTTATTTTTCCATACATTTTGTATGGCGATTATGAATGTCTCATTCTCCTAGAAAGAGACGGAAAACGATACATTGATGTATAGGAGATATGTTCGGACGCGCGATATGCATAGGGAAAAATTATGACAATTCAGAAAAACAAGATGGCGATTGACGTGATTTTTGCAACACTTTTGTTTTCCAACCGATTTCGCTGAAACTCACAATCTTTGAAGAAAGTACCAAACGATTAATAGAAAAAGTGGAAAATTTTGGAAAAACAAGATGGCCGCCGTACAAATTTCGTCGGTGTCTATCTCGGAGGCTATAAAAGATGGAAGAGTGGTTTCGTGGTAAAAGATGATCAGGGTCCGAAGGTCTACTCGGTGAAACAAACTCTGCATGCTCGCGGACCACTTTAGTGGTCCGCGCACCCACGCACCCTACTAAATTATTATCCTAATTTACAAAAAAATAATATGGATATCGTTTTCAGGGTTTTCCAGGGTGCTGATTTTGATAATGACATTTATTTTCAAATCCAAGATGGCGGACTTACATTTTCTACAAAAAATAGAAATGCCTGTCATTTTATGGGGGTTTTCGGGGTGAATTATGTATCTTAATAAATCAATTTGGTTTTATATAATAAAGTTGACCTTACCACGTCACGTGAGCTGCTTTAGCAGCTCGCGCACCGAGCAAAACACTAGTTGGTTATTATAAAACTCTTTACCACTTTTACTTCGTGTAGTTTTAATAGATATGTTTACAAACTGAACAGCTTGTATTCGGTAGCTTTGGAGTCCGATCTTAGGAACGCACCTCTAATTTTTGGAGTTAGGTGCGTTTTAAGACCTGAGTAGAAATTTTAAGCAATTAGGTATATCACTTGCTTTAACGGTGAAGAAAACATCGTGAGGAAACCTGCACGCCTAAGAGTTCTCCATAATATTCCCAAATGTGTGCCAAGTCTGCCGATCCGCACTGGGCCAACTTGGCAGATTATGGCTTAAACTAAACCCTTCTCATTCTGAGAGTAGACATAATGTGCTGGCGATGGGTTGATCCAGATGATGAAGAGAGTATTTTCTTTATTCTTCCGCAGCACAATGCTCTTGGATTTATACTACTTGCCCGGTTCCCAATCCGCACTGAACCACTATGGCAGACTATGGCTCCTATGACTAAATCCTCCTCATTCTGAGAGGAGACTCCTGCGCAGTAAATAAGCCGGCGATGAATTGATCAAGATGATGAATATTTTCTTCTCTTCCGCAGCAATGCCCGTGGACCTATACTACGTGCCCGGCTCGGCGCCGTGCAGGGCGGTGCTGCTGACGGCGCGCGCGCTTAACCTCAACCTCAACCTCAAGCTGGTGGACCTGCACCACGGGGAACACCTCAAACCGGAATACCTCAAGGTAGGTTTACCGAACCGCAAGGCGTCGGGCGAGTTCCCATCCAATATGTCGTCGACATTCCAATTTTACCAACCTCTAGAGGCTAGGTCTTCCTCGGCCTTTAGATTTGTCCTCTAATTAGGTACATCACTGCTCTCCAACAACTTTTCTCAGGGTTTCGTCTATTCATCATATCAACAATATGTCCTGCCCATCGCATTTCTTACAGTTTAACAGTTTTGTGTTATTATTTGGTTTTTAAAAAGGTCATAATTTTTTTTTGTAACGAATGCACCTAAAGTCAAAGAAGCGAAAACCGTTTGGACGAAATTATAGTTTCCTTGTTTCACTACGAAAGAGGAACCCTAAAAATAATTTAATTAATTGCCACAGCTCGTGAAATAAAAGATGTCGGCTGTCTCTTGATACCAATCTAGAAAATCCCGAAAATCACTTTTTTGGTGAGCCTACCTACTTGCAATATGTATTTTTCTGGCAATTATGCGATTGGTAGGTACCTAAATATAACCCAGCAATTCCGTTCCAAAAACCTTATTGAACAAGACACGCGATAATCATCTCTGTTCCTTACAGAATAATGTTCAAATTAGTAAGACTAGCGTGTGAAGGTCACACATCGCATGAGTGCTGTAATAGCAGTGGTTCGATGACCTCAAAGGGGAACAGTGTAGAGTCTGTTTCCATTGTACAAAATCAACGGTGTAAAGTCACGCTGGCCAATCCGCACTTGGCCAGCGTGGTGGACTATGGAATAAAACCTTTTCGATAGACTCGTTCTCAATATTGGACCGGCAAAGTGTTAAGCATACATTGATCTAAAGGGGTTAAGATGATGATGATAATAAAAAGTTTTAACGAGATCTGTTCCTAATCGCTGGTAGGTACCTACCTACAAATTTATCTCTCTCTCTATTTTGCTATTAGTTATTTGTGGGCTTCGTGTACATGTTAGTCAGGTGGGTTACCTACCATAGCTGTATTTTATAGAACCCGTTTGGTCCGCCAAACATTCCAATCACGATGTTGATCAAAATTACTTGCCACGGCCCACGGGTGCTTTAGGGCAGGGCTTGCAGGTCACACGTATCTCTATTAGTTCTATTATGGTCTAGTATTTGTAGACTAGAATGTAGATATCTACTGATTTTATTCTTCTTGGTTCTTATGTTGATTATTCTTAGTAGGTGTGTGTACTTAGATTAATTTGACTGGAATCGTGTTCGATAGAATCATTGATGTTTTAGGCAGGTATTAATAGGTCTGTAAAAATCCCGTGGGAACTCTTTGATTTTCCAGGATAAAAAGTACCCTATGTGCTAATCCAGGATATTATCTATCTCCATTCCTTTCAGCCAAATCCGTCTACCTAGTACTTAGTTTTTGCGTGAAGTAGTAACAAACATACACGCAGACATACATACATGCGCACAAACTTTCGTCTTTATAATATTAGTGTGATTTTCATTTCTCCCCAGATCAACCCTCAACACACAGTCCCAACGCTAGTGGACGACGGCTACCCCATCTACGAGTCGCGTGCTATCATCACCTACCTCGTCAACAAATACGGCAAGGGCACTGCTCTGTACCCCGAGGAGCCCAAGGCGCGCGCGCTGGTCGACCAGCGGCTGTACTTCGATATCGGCACGCTGTACCAGAGGTTCAGTGACTACTTTGTGAGTATACTTGTTCCACCAGACGTTTTTGGGGTTCCGTACCTGAAAAGGAAAAATGGAACCCTTATAAGATCACTTTGTTGTCTGTCTGTCCGTCGTGTCTGTCAAGAAAACTTATATATACTTCTCGTTGACCTAGAATCATGAAAGGTAGGTAGGTCTTATAGCACAGGTAAAGGAATAAATCCGAAAACCGTGAATTTGTTGTTACATCACCGAAAAAAAAAATTATTTGTCTCAGATTTCAAAGTAAGATAAAACTACCTATACCAAGTGGGGTGTACATATTAATAGACAAACCACTGACTCTACATTCGAAAAATAAGTCGGTAGTCTATAAAAGCCGGTTAATTTCTGCCGCACGCGCATTGACGGCGTGGCGTTCGACAGTGCAATACGTGAAAAGTGCAATCTGAAAGTGTTTTAAGGCATATCGGGTCACGTGAGCTATATTTATCTGTTTTTGCTTTATTTTTGTAATTGATTTTATGTAGAATTGTGATTATTTCGTGTGCTTTATAAAATGAGGTTAGACTGATCCTTTTTCTTTGTTTTTGGTAATTCCTTTGTGGAATAAAAATAAGGTTCGATTGTTTTGAATTATTTTTTTATTTTTTTCCGCTTCTGGTTCCTAAAATCAGAAGTGGGATAAAGAACTGCTAGAAGAAAACGCTCACATAAAGAATATCAAAAGGGAACAGGTTTTTATGTTCATTTTCGTGTTTTGGTTCTACGTGTTACGTAAGTACCCTGTGTGTTTTCTTTTAATATTGCTACGAAATAGATCACGTTATTGATTGAAAGAAGAGAGAGGGCGCCTCTTACATTGTAAACATTAGCTCCGCGTTTATCATTTTAGTAAAAATGTTTCGACTACGTAATTCATTGTGAAAAGTAGTAAAAAGTGAAGTTTTCAGGCTAACTCCTAACATATATTGTGGACAGTGCCAGTATTGAACGGAAACCTACAAATATCGCAAAATATATTCGGACAACTCATGAGTGATTATTTTGAAAGTTTTTACACCTAGAAGGATATCTGTAACCCCACAACACTTCGGATGTTCGCCAGAAAGTGGCGGAAGCACAAGGTCAGCCTGATATTGCAATTTGATGAAATTGTATTAAATTTAAAATTTCAAATGATCTCAACAGTCAAATCTGCAAGTCATTTCAAAATAACAACTTACTTTGGATGTCAAACGCCATCTAGCGAGTAAGGTGTAAACTACGTGCTGCCCCGAAAGACAAGAAGTATTTTGGTATAGATCATTTATTCCGCTATTACCAACAGAGGGCGCGAAGTGTAAAATTAAACAAACTTTGATTACGTAAACTTCTCAAAAACTTTCGAGCAAAATGGATGAACTAAACCAACTATTTAGAGAAATGAAAAATGAGTTTAGTCAAAAACTAAATGCGATCGAGTCGCGCATTGCGAGCTCAGAGGATAAAATAACATCACAAATTACCACTCACATGAATAAAAAATTCGAAGGTCTAAATAAAGAGATGGAAAATATACGGTCGGAATTAGAAAACCAGGACAAAAGACTGAGCGCTATAGAGAAACAAAACGTTCAAAGAAACTTGGTGTTTTTTGGTGTTGAAGAAAGCGAAAGATCATACTTCCAACTTGAAGAAAAAATATTGGACATTTTAAATAATAAAATCAAAATAAAGACAGAAGTTCTAGAAATACAATCAGTTAAAAGGTTTGGAAATATAGAAAACAAACCACGACCTGTCTCGGTGTCCCTAACCACAATGGGCAAAAAAATACAAATACTAAAACATAAAAAATCCCTCCAAGGAAGTAAAATTTATATCCAGGAGGAATTTCCAAAAAAAGTTTTAGAAATAAGGAGAGAACTAAAAAATAAACAGAAATTTGAAATAGAGAAAGGTAACATAGCCTATTTGAAGTATGACAAGCTCATCGTGAAGGATAAAAAAGAGACCACGCATAACAAACGACAGCTCTCGGAATCACCGATATACGCTGAAACAACCCCAAACGTGTCAACTTACCCACAACAGCCCTCACAGCGCCAATCTCACAAGAAATATAGAGCAAATACTTCTATAAAATCTTATATGACACGACCCGAAATTGCATGAGAATTACGAGGCCCCCTCCAGACTTCCGAAACAACGTCAAACACAGAAGATTATAACATAATAAATTCACTCCCAAGCCGGCTGGTCCCCGAGGGAGTTGCAGACCGAAACCCTCCAGAAGAATTATTTACCGGAAATGAACCAAAACCGGAAACCAATACTCTCTACATTGCTACCTACAACGTTCGCAGTCTCTCTTCATATGAACGCCTGATAGAGCTGGACACAGCTTTAAAGAAAATAAAATTCGACGTGATAGGACTTTCCGAAGTTAAACGCCTAGGAAATACAATAGAAGAATATGAAAATTTTATATTATACTACATAGGCAACACACCTGGCTTACATGGAGTCGGCTTTATTGTAAAGAAATACCTTAAAAAGTATATCACAAGCTTCAATGGATTATCAGAAAGAGTGGCGATCTTGAACCTTTCATTTGACAAATTAAAACTTTCAATCATACAAGTATACGCCCCAACAGAGGCTGCTTGTGATGAAGACATCGTAGAGTTCTATGAAACTATAAATACAGCCCTCTCTATCTCCGAAAAAAATGTAATGGTCATAGGCGACTTTAACGCGAAAATAGGTAGAGCAAGGCCTGGCGAAAAACTAATTATGAATAAATATGGATACGGTACCAGAAACAATAGAGGAGAAATGTTAATAGATTTTGCCTACGAAAACAACCTCCCTATTCTGAACACATTTTTCAAGAAAAAAGACAAACAAAAATGGACTTGGAGATCGCCTGATGACTCTACGAAAAATGAAATAGATTTTATTTTATCAAATATAAAGAATAGTATTAGCAACATTGAAATAATCAACCTGTTATTTTCTTCAGACCATAGACTAGTCAGAGCGACTCTAAGTTTCCAAATACCTAAGAAATCTAGAAGAAGTTTTAGTAATGTACCAAAGAGCTTACTACTACGAGAAGAAGAAATATCTAGATATAAAGAACATCTTAATAACGACATTGACATGTTGATGGCCTGTCAGGAAGATTCGATTCAAGTATTTTACGAAAAAATAATCCATGCGATAACCTCAAGCCAGACATATGCACACATACCATCTAGCCAACTTAAAAATGAAATTATACAAGACCGCACCATAAATTTACTCAAAAGGAAATATGAGCTACAAAAGACAAAGCCAAAAACAAGAGCTATGAAAAACGAGTTAAGTGCTTTATACAAACTCTCCAGCAAATATTTAAAAATGGATTATGGAGAGCATAGACACAAGATAATAGAAAAACACTTATTACGGACTGGTAGCATGAAAAAAGCATATAAAGAACTTAAATCTCATAAAACTTGGATAACCAGCCTGAAAAACTCTACCAAGACAATTCAAAACCGCAAAGACATTCTCAAATTAGCGACAGCTTTTTACAAAGACCTAACACGAAAATACGAAACAATTTCGAAGATCGAATTTATAGCGAAAGGAACACAAACGACGCCAAGAGCATGATCAATGAAACCAACTATATAGAGTCACAGAGCAAGGAACACATTCCTTTTGACGAAATTGAAGTTTTGAATGCAATTAAACGGTTAAAAAATGATAAGAGTCCAGGATCCGACAACATATCTAACGAGTCAATAAAGACGGC